>NC_138075.1:138061637-139261637 GCF_964212035.1 Myotis nattereri | reverse complement strand
ATTGTAAAAGTTGTCAAGATCTGTTTTAGGAATGTCATGATTTACATTCCTTAAGTGTGAGGCATTACTTCATATGCCCACTGCATTAAGTGGAAAAAGCCCCAATTTCCTTTACTGCAGTGCTTCTCAACCAGGGGCATTTTACCTCCCCGGGCATCTGACTGTGTCTGGAGACATTTTTGATTGTCATGACAGGCAGGGTTGGTGGGGGGGTAGTCTGCTACTGGCATCTACTGGGGTGGAGACTGGAGATGCCGCTAAACACCCCACGACACACAAGAGAATCCCTCCCCGCTTTGCCCAATTATCAGGCCCGAAGTATCAATACTGAGCAAGTTCAGAAAACCTTGCTTCAGAAAGATGCCAAGTCCAGTTACTTAGGATACCTCTGACGGGGCTCACTTCTGACGATACACACAGGACAAGGAAAAAATCAATCATTCTATTTTGATCATTCAGATTCACCTCTGTAGCAGGACCAATCAGTTCAAAAAACCTTCAAATGCCTGTCAGTCACTGTGAACATGTTTACATGACATAAATCTAAATTTAAACTTTCACTCAATCAACTGCTAAACCAAGGATGCATCCCACCCTCAAAGCTACCAACACAGTAATATAATCCTCATAAAATGAGAAAATGATGTAAAATGATTAAGAACAGACACAAGCTACCAGTTAGCATGCAGGCTTCCTCCTGTACACAGAATTTTTCTTTTCCCTTCTTTCTACTTGGCTCGAGACAAGAGATTCTGTTTCTTTAAATCTGTGATGTTTCAGAAATCATAGCGGGATCCCACGTGGCTTCTCTTTCCCCAGATATACATGTCCAGACAGGGCAAAAATGTCTCCTTTGTGGAGTCTTGACTAGTTTGTTGAATTTAGCTACTGTACGTGCAGAATAGTAAGATATGATCTTAGTTCAGGTTTACCATGTTTTGTTGAAAAATATTACATTAGGAGGAATCTGTTATACATTTGGAAGGAGAGCTATTAGTCACTTTGAAATGAGCACCCTTAAATTTTGAGTGTTATTTCAATAAAGATATTGCACATTAAACGATACAAACTATAAATAGAAGATAGCAAAACATAAATGTCCTAGAATTTTATAATTCTTAGGGGCTGTTTTATGTGCCATGAATAGAAATAATGATGCTATTTAATGAAGTAATTTTAAAACCGGGGGAAGAGAGAGCCTGTGCACTAAGTCATGTCACACATCGTTCCCTCGGCACTCCCTAACAGGCACAGGGACCCACTCGCTTCTTGGAGTTCCAGCTGAAGGGAAGTCATCTGAGTAAAGTCATTTCATCACTCAAGATCATTTTCTTTTCTTTCTAGAAGCTCAGATATGAGAATTGCTCTCCTGAAGGTCAAAGCAGTTGTAATCTGCTCATCTACCCCAAAGCCCATAGCCATCTTGGGAGGAGAGCCCTACCAACATATATATTCTCCTATATACATGATTTTCCCCCAGATCTTCGATGTATAATTTGTCATTTTTCAGTGTTTTTTGGAAGCATATTTATAAAAACAAGAGATGCCAAATTTATTAAATCAAGGCACATGACTAAATATAAGAATCAAGATGAAATTACTTTAAACTCATTTTCAAGTCAATACGGCTGTTATAAAATAATGTGCCTTCAAAAAAAATACACAAAAAACTACCATTGGAAGTTTCCTGAGCACAGATGGGAAAGAAAGGATTTTTCCTCTGTGATTGCAAACATCCTGCAGTTATGTGGGCCCTTCCATGGAGTGCTCTTTTGAACAGCATCTGGATCCAGCTGTGCCCCAAAGAAAGCATCGCCACAGACTTCTTGGTCTCCCTCCTGTGCTTCCGTAGCTTCCCATCTTAGATGTAAAAGTTCACTTCAGAGCTTTATTAAAAGAGCACTCTCAGGTTTATTTGCTTTTTAACATCATTTAACTGCAGCAGAAATTGGTTTGGCACTTTATAGGACCCTATACTCATGAAGTTAGACATTTAGGCGTTGAAGACTCTTTTAAAAATACTTCCACAGATTAAATATATCTGAAATAACATCACGGTATAGGTGAAACAATGGTCTATAATTTTGTGCTTCAGTAAGTGTTTTATGTTCTTGTTTTTAAAAAATTTCATTGACATAGTACTCACATTCATTGTTTTAAACATAACATCTACCAAGAAGGTTCTCTATATTCTTTCCTTATTTCTTCATAATTGTGCTAATGTATTAGCTAGGGCAGCTATATTTTAAATGGTATGTATATATTTAGCAGCTAATTATGCAAATTCTACCATGATTACGATTGTAAATATCCTTCAGGAGCAGTCACTTAGCATCTAGTCCTGAAAACATTTTTGGAAAATTCTGGTTAAAATGCTCAGAATTCACTTATTTTCTCAGTGAAGGTGGGACTCAGAGTTCTTATGCACCAGGCAGAATATTTCACATTGATAAAAAGTATGGATTCTTTAATGGACTTGAACATTACATGCCACTTAGTGGCTTTGTGACCTTGGGCAAGTTACTTCACTTCTCTGAGCTCAGTTCCCGCATTTGTAAAATTGAAATGATGACAGTACATACCGGTACTTCACTGAGTCATGATGATTATATCCCAAGATGTGTAGAAACTACTTAACACAGTGTTTGGCCCATAAAATCTTTCAGTAAAAGCTAGTTACCACCAGCACTCTTCTTCTTAAAATAGTAGTACTTATAAAATAAATGTAGTGCCCAGCAGTACTACTACATTGCAGCTCAGTCACTAAGCTCTCTAGAAGAGTTCAGAACTACAGCTGAAGAGGAGGAAGTATGACTATCTGGGTAACTATGGGTTGATAGGTGGGAGTGCTGATAGCAAAATTTCCAGACTCAAGACTTTTTACTAGAGAATCGTTCTATACACACTTATGTCATGTGCCTGTGTTAAGGATGTTTAGGTGTTTCAGTAATACGGACTCTAAATGCCGATGTATGTGCGTGTGTGTGTATGTTTGTGTGCATGTGTGTGTGTGCATGTGTGCACGTGCGTGTTGGCCTATAGGAAAAGGGAATCTAGCCTGCTCATGTATGTACAAGGACTCCAATTCCACTCTCTAAAGATAAGCTGGTTAACAGGTGAGGAATCACCTCGGCCAGATGTGAGATAAAATTCTCCCTCTGTTATTTCACATTTCAGGGAATAAAAAAAAAAGTAAAATTATGTTCATAATTGTAATCATATGTCAGAATATGGTAGCGATAATGACAGTATAGTTTAGGTGAACATTATTCTTTTTTAGTCAATTTTTCTAATAATTGTTATTCTAGAAATAAAGTCATTTAGATTTTCTAAAAAGGGTTTCTAACATATAAAACATAAATCCATCTACTTTTCCCAAGCTTTGGTAAACTAGAAACCTAAAGAGGAAGCAGAGGCCCTAAAAGAATTCTGATACTGCTGCAGGCTAAAATTCTTCATGACTTTGATCCAACATAGAGAAGGCTCCACAGAGCAGAGAGTTCTTTTGTTCCCTCCCATAACTAGGTGCTGTAAAAAACTGGGCTCAGCCTGGCGGGCGTGTCTCAGGGGTTGAGCGTTGACCTATGAACCAGGAGGTCGTGGTTCGATTCCCAGTCAGGGCACATGCCCAAGTTGTGCGGACTCAAAACCCATTGTGGGTGTGCAGGAGGCAGCTGATCAATGATTCTCTTTCATCATTGATGTTTCTATCTCTCTCTTCCTCTCTGAAATAACAAAAATATAAAAATTAAAAAGAAAAACCTGGGCTCAGTGATGCTCATTAAGTTATAAACATGTGGTAACTGCATGCTGGGAAAGAAGTCATACACTGTCATTGACCAAAACGTGCCTACAGCCCAGCAGGGTGGAAATAGCTTAATATGATCCACGGTGGAACCTAGCTCTCAATTCTCTTAGACCCACAAGGTGAGTCAGCATGGTGGTGGTGGTGGCGGGGGGGGGGGGGGGGGGGGCAGGGGCCGGGATGGTGGGGAGGATGGATTCCAGCCCTCACATAGTATCCTGGAGATGGATGGTTTTTACTGTTTCCTTACTAAATTCTTCTGATTCTAAGTCCTTCCCCTAAGTGACTAGTTTTTCCCACCAGCCCCTTACAGCCCACCCCAGAGGACGTGTCACCCTTTCTTCAAAGCACAGGGCGCAAGCTTCTGAGCAGCAAGGCACACCTTGGTAGATTTCCCTCTAGTTGTGCCATTGGTCTATTCCAATAAGCCTCCGTATTCCCATACCCCTCAGCTGTCTGTGCTCCTTTCTTCGAGTGTTAGAATTTCACTTCCTACGGCCTTTGGAAAGGAGAGAATACATATCATTTCCCAATCCTTATTTTTTCTTAGTCCTACATAATCAAGCCAGTCACCACTGCTAGTATATTTTTTTACTCGTGTGAAAGCATAGACTTTGTTAGAGCATTCATGATTCCCAAACGACCATGTTCATTCCCTTTCCATCCTCCAGGAATCTTTCTGCTGTGCCTGAACAGGTAAGGAGAGACAGCCCTTTCGTGATAAAATTCTGCTCATGAGGACAGGGCTTTCTGATTTGTGTGTGAAAAAGTAAGACAGACAATTCATATTACATTCACAATTTTGGCCTTCTTTTTATAAGGTTATGCAATAGTAGTGATATTACCATTTTTAGTGAGGAACAGGTAACACTGCTTCTTATAAGGTACTGAATGGTTAAATATGTAGATCATTTTTCATACATCTTCTGGATTTATATGACAACTAGTTTGGGATGCATTTTTGGACTAGATATTTTATGATTATAATTATTACATTGATTTTCTTTAACCAATTCAGGCTAGAGAAATTCCCCCTATCACAGCGGTTCTCAACCTGTGGGTCGCAACCCCTTTGGGGGTCAAACAACCCTTTCACAGGGGTTGCCTAAGACCATCGGAAAACACATATATAATTACATATTGTTTTTGGGATTAATCACTATGCTTTAATTATGTTCAATTTGTAACAATGAAAATACATCCTGCATATCAGATATTTACATTACGATTCATCACAGTAGCAAAATTACAGTTATGAAGTAGCAACAAAAATAATTTTATGGTTGGGGGTCACCACAACATGAGGAACTGTATTAAAAGGTCGCAGCATTTGGAAGGTTTAGAACCACTGCTCTATCAAAATTAGCTTTTCTTTTACTATATGAACTTTGGAGAGTTTTAAAAATGTAGGAGGAAGGTTCTAGACTGGCCAATTATAATAATATGTATATTAAAACAGAAATTAAAATGGCTGGAGTGTGTCATTCACCAGATAATTTTGCTGATCTCAGTATCACTCTGGAATGAGCAGTAAATCTAAACCATCCTATTTTTATGCAAATTCATGTTTTATCACTCTCGATGACAACCAGTAACACCTCCTTTCCATTTCCCCAAACCAGATGAGAAAACAAAATCTCACCACACAAGGAAAAACACAAATCATCACTTTAAACAGCTACACCTTGGGCCACTCACTCCTTATTTTCTGTGGCGGATCGTTATTATGAGCTCTGGATTTCTGGGTCTGAATGGTTTCTGCTAACCACAATTTTCTTCCACATTATTCAGATGTAGTTATGGATGATGCGGTCTGACCCACGCTCAGGAGCCTGCACTGACCACTCCTAGTGCGTCGGCCCTTCTTGAGCAGGGCCATGGCTCTGCCTCACTTGACCCCCAACAATTTAGAGGCCGCAGACAAGGCTGGCCTTTGAGCCTCGGCTGAGCCCACCGCAGCATCCGCAGGGCACAATGCTCAGCTGACATCTGTTCTCTTGGTCTGACCTCTGAGGAGCTGCGCTCAACAACACGTGGGCACAGCCCCCCTTCGCCATCCCCCCCCTCCCCGCCCCCTTACCTGGTCTCTCTGTCTTTGGGGATCGTAGCGGTGCTGTAAGCAAACATTTGCTTCTCCACTAGCGGAGGGCCGAGGTCCATCAGGCCGGAGAGTCCTGGCGCGGTCCGTGGCTTTTCAATGTACACCAGGGTGCCCGGCTCCTTCTTGAAGGACTGGCGGCTGGGCGAGGCGCGGTCCGGCTGCAGGGTGTGCGGGGGCCCGTGGGCGTTGTGATGCGCGTGCATGTCCACCATCCTCAGGTCGCCGACGCGGTGCGGGGAGGCGGGGGGCGTTTTGGAGCCCAGAGTGGGTAAGTGGCTGTCCGGGTATTTCCTGGGTTTCTGCCTGTACAGGGACTGCTCCATATGCATTTCCGCCTGTAAGGCCGGGCTGCAGTACGCGCTCGCCGACCGGATGGCGGTGCGGTGATAGGCGATGATGTGATCCGGCACGTCCAGCGGGTGCGCGCCGCCGTGGGAAGAGGCGATGCTCATGCGTCCCTCGTGGTACAAGTAAGGATCCGCGTAGAAACCCTCGTTTCGGTACATCGCGATGTTCTTGCCGCTCATGTCTTCATCGGGCTTTACGTCTCTTCTTTCCAGAATGGCGCTGGGGCTGGGGGAGATGGACCTGGACACGGGCAGGCTGGAGAGCCTGTCCCTGGGGATGGTGGCGTTGCCGGGGACCACCATGGGGCGGCCGCCCCCATAAGGAATTCTGGATGGGGAGGGAGGCATGGAGTGGGGCACGGGCGTGGAGGGCGGAGAATTTGGAATGGCGTGGGCTGGGTGCGCTGTGGACCCAGGTCGAGAGGCCGCGGGGCCATCTCCTCTTGCATAAACAAGTTCTCTCTGCATCTGAAAATAAAACAAGAAGTTAGAAAAATGTACTTTGATATTCACATTTTTTAGAGAAGCCCCAGGGGACAGGGTGGCTTCCCTCATGTGGGAGGCTGCATGAGGGCCCTTGTCAGATGCCCACCCCTAATCCCTGGGCCCTGTAACTATGTCCCCTTACAGGACACAGGCACTTTGCAGACGTCCCCCTTTAAGAATGTTGAGATGGGGAGACCGTCCTGGATCATCCAAGTGGGCTGACTGCAACGACAAGGGCCCTTATATGTGACAGGGAAGCAGCAGGGTCAGAGCGGGGCAGGAGATGTGGTGCAGAAGCAGCATCAGAGACACTGGAAAATGGTACCACTGGCTTTGAAGGTAGAGGAGGGGCTAAAGAATGCAGGCGGCGTCTAGAAGCTGGAAAAGGCAAGGGCATGGATTCTCCCCAGGAGCCCTCAGAGGGAGAGTGGCACGGCCAACACCTTGCTATTGGCCTGTGAAACCCACCTGGACTTCTGGTCGCCACAGCTGTACAATAATACATTTGTGGTAATTTAAGCCACCAAATCTGTGGTATTTTGTTACAGCAGCCACAGGAACCAAATACACCTGATGTAGAACTCAATGCTGTCCGGTTTGGAGGGAAAATTGTGCAGTGGTTTAAAATTTGAGGTCATAGCTTCTTAGAGACACTTAATAAATGTGGTCCAATGTATCAAAAGTGCTAAAATTGTGTTCTCTAAAACTTGTTCCAGGCACATTTTCTAGTAACAGCCCTGGAAAATAGTAAGCATCTTTCCCATCTGGTGCAGTCTAGGAGCGGGACCAGAGAGGAAAGGACACGGCTAGGGAAAACCTGAAGGGAAGTTTCACTCTCACTCACCACCTCCTTACTTACTTGAGCCTAAGAGGTTGGGAGGAAATAATGATCCATGGGATAAGGGTGCAACTTGAGGAGGGAGAGAAGATGGAAGGGAATCCCAGGCACATGGGAGAAGGAATCCTAACAGTGCATCCTCTGGGGCTGCCATGTGATGAAAAGAAGCCAACAGGAGTTGGCCACTGTAAGCCCGGTACTTCCTGCTCAGGCAGCAGGGACTTCTGGGCTGTGTCATTGCCATCAGAGAGCAGGGATTCCCACAGGGTCTCCCATTAGCTCTCCTTTAGAAGAAACGATGATTAAAGAATCAACGACTCAAGAATCATAGATTCTTGGCAGACTGGTGGTTGCCAGAGGCAAGAGGTGAGGGGTGGGTAAAAGTGGTCTAAAGATATAAACGATATAAACTTGTAGTTATAATAATAAATACAATAAATAAGTCATGGGCATATAATGTACAGCACGGTAGCTATAGTTAATAATACTGTACTGTATATTTGCAAGTTGCTAAGAGAGTGATTTTAAAAGTTCTCATCACAAGAAAGAAAAATTGTAACTCTAATGAGCCGATGGATGTTAATTAGACTTACTGTGGTGATCCTTTCTTAATATTCATATATGTCCACCTGAAACTAATATAATGTTATATGTCAAATATATTTCAATAGGAAAAGGAATCAACTTAATGGGGAAAGGGAAAACTAATTTGCAATTACACTGCTGTGTTTAGCAAGGAGCAGAATAAGAAATACAAATTAATTCAGGACATGAAGATTTGATACTTTCTGTTTTCGTCAAAACCCAGGAGATTTTCCAAATGGACCTAAGGGAAGGGACAAACGGCCTTGGCACCTCCCAAGCCCACTCTTTAAGTTCTATCTGTGTTGTCACAGGAGCTCACATTCCTACCCAGGCTTCTGGGGACGTGACAGACAAGGAGGACATACTGGGGGTGGGTGAGGCAGGGGGATGAGGAGAGAGGAGGTGGGCTCAAATAGATGAGAATTAAGATGAGCAGCTGGGAGACCCATAGTGTGGGTGACGGGGAAAGAGAGAAGAAAAAGCAGAGGCAACAGAAGGTTGAAAATAAAGCAGGGCCCAGTACCTTGAATATATACCGATGCCTCATCTTACACATTCACTCATTTAGGAAACGGTATTTATCAAGCACTTGCTTGGAACCAGGCATTATTCTAGCATACATCTCTCAGAAGCCCCCAGTTCCTACCCTTAAGAGAGCGCTCTTGAGTATGGCTCTGAGAGGAGAATGCGGGGGAAGAACGGCAGGACTCCCAAGCTTCCTTGTTTTGTCTTTGGGAAGACCCAGCAATGCAGAGCCCCTGTCCCAGGAGTTTCACATGTGATGAAAGATTTAATAATGGGAATGACCAATACAAAATGCAAGCGAGGTGCAAATATGTAGCGGCCACAAGAAGCCTTTCTGGCTACCTTATCTGAGCACCACTGGCTTCACTTCTCAGCCCTCTTGGGGTGGGGGACTGTTTCTGGGGGCCCAGGGTATGCAGGCTCCTCAGTGGCAATTACAACTTTATTCCACGCCCTCCACCTCTCAACACACACACACAGTCCCACCAAAATAGGCCAGTTGGTTCCCCGTCTACACTGAACTTGGGATATCCTCAAGCTGTCCTCACCCCATTTTCCAGGCTGATGCTCAAGGTTGGGATCCAGGAATGTCAGCTCCACAAGGCCCAACTGGTTTCCTCTCTGATCACTCACTTGACTCAGTTGCTCAAGAGCATTCCCAATTCTCATTCCAGAATGGCTAGACTAGCCACCTGACAGAAGTTTTGCAACAGAGCAACACAGATCCTCTATAAATACCTCTCCCACTCTACCTTCCACAAGTTACGGCTCAGTGAAAAGAAACTAACTACCAACTGAAAGCCTAAAGCCTTCCGGGGAGTCTGGTGGCAGTAACTCAGCAATTGAAGCTGCTTTACGGCCTAGAAGCTATAACACATCCACTGATCATTTTGATGACTAATAAGCTGTAACAGCTGTTGAAATAAAGTCTTTAAACAAATTGGAAGATAAAAAAGAAGAAAGAAAGGTTTGGGTTAGTGGTGAGCAAAGCAGACCTTCACAGGTCATCAAATACAAGAAGGACTGGCTCAGCCAGCAGGGCGTGTCTGGCCAAATTCCTCACGCAATCAGACCACACAACGCAATAATCAACCCAAATGAACGCAAAGATCAATTTGTCACCTGGATTCAGACATGCCACTGTGTGGAAAGTGTAACAGTGCTCAAGAGGAATCAGGTGCAATAAATGGTAGGCACTGTTATCCTTATTCTTAATTCCAAAAATTAAAGGGGGTTTCAGATGTCCGGACCCCACGTAAGATAAACAGAAATCCTAACTGCGTTAGTCACTGCTCCCTTTTCTTTTCCCTCTTACCTGGCTTCATATTACATCTTGATTTGGGGGAGCCTGGCCCCAATTAATACCCATCAAACACTTCCCCCCTTTTTCTAGCAATAGAGTAAAAAGAGACATCAAGGTTCTGAGGAGTACAGAACTGTCTAGAAGGATAAAGAATATTAATGAAAGAAAAATGTGAAATCTACTTTATGACAAATTGAGTAAATTTCTTTTAAAACAACAGGGTGCCTGCATAGGTATTTTATTTATTTTCTATATAGGTATTTAAAAAACATGTTGGGTAAGGTGAAAAGAAGTGGTTCTGAGGTACATCATACAACTAACTTTTAAAATAAAACATGCAACAATATCATTAGATGTTCTTGATGTCATTTGTAGATGAATTCAGAAAGAAATGTAATAGTTAACAACAATTCTAATACGCAGTGCATTCGTATTGGGAATGCAGGTGATTGGTCAAAATATTTAACATCCAGTAGCAAGAACTGCGTGGGTACCATGCAACCAAGAATGGGACTTCAGCCAAGGAGGATGGATCCTGGCCACAAGCAATCAGTATCATGTGCCTAATGGTAATGCTGTGTATCACTCCTTCCATGTCCACTTCAAAATAACCTCGCCATCATCCAACAGGGCTCCTGGGAGAATCACTGTCCACCTGAGTTATGCTTAGTGCAGGTGAATGCAGCATTCAGCTATGGCAGAAGAGGTTATCAAAAGTTGAACGTCTCCATCAGCGAGAGTGACTTAGAGGTTAAAAGCCTTTGGCAGAATTCTTGTGTTGGTTTGCCAAGCTATGACTGACTTTCCAAGACTGAGTTCTAAAAAAGAACCCTGATAATTTCATCCTTGGCTCTACATAGAGCCCAAGGAGAGAATGACATGATGTTCCCTTTATGTCGTGGGGAATGTTTTAAACTTACAACCAGAATGAACCCTTATAACTGGATAACTTGGGTTCATACACTAAAGGATATGGATCGACCAAAGGCAACTCACTCAGGATGAGGCAGAAGGTATGGATGGGGAGATGAGAAGAGAGAATCTTTTTCAGGTCTTCAGGGTGACCGTCCATGGAGACTACTGGCTATTCTGATAAAAAGTGGACTCTATAGACTCCAGAAGATACTGATAGTCTGAGTGAACTAGGATGATATCTAAGAGTCTATAATTCATAGTTTAAATAGTCCAAGCCTTTTATGTTGATCTCATGGAGATCTGTTCCAGAATCAGGCATATACCCAGTTTCGTTTTGTTTTCTGTTTTATTGGCAAATGAATAAAGAAATGGCATTAATACATACTGGGATTTTCCTGCACTAGTACTCAAAGTCAGTCCTTTCAGGAGAAAATTATATTAAACTTTAAGGTAAAATAAATAAGCAAAACACACACACACACAGAGTTACTATGCACCTTAATATTCCTGAATCCCTTATTTCCCACCAATCTCTCTGATGCCACTAAACTACTCTGTCATCTCACTTCGCTTAGTAAGTTAAACATATCTGGATATGTTATATCACTGACATTTTTGCCCCACAAGATTTCAACAGTAATGTCTTATGTGAGCTTTAAAGAATTTCATTTTTCACCAGGAAAGGGATGACCTACACACAAAAGTAAAGGTTCTCTTAACACCTTACCAGAATACAACACAGATAATTCCTTTGCCTGCGCCTCAGCTCAGACAAAGAAAATGGTCATTTCTTGCATACTGGCAATGGATGAACAAGGCGGTTCTCCATCACTCATCTCCTGTGCTGGGCATCGCTGCTCCCTCTCTCCATTACTGCCCACACCACTGCTGTCTCGGGGTTGAGTCCTTCCAGTTCTTGTAAACAGCATAGTTTCCTCCAGATCCCAGCACTGGGCCCAGCTCAGGCTGCTGTCCCTGACCACAGTTCCCCTCTCAATATGCTGTTTGCCCTGAACTTCCTAAAGACCGGGAAAAAATCTGGGGCAGTACCAAATGAATTGCCTAAAGTTTGAGTTAGAAACCCTAACATATATCCAAATTTTATTTCCCCCCAATACTGTAAGTTAAATATTACTCATTGAGAAATTTTTGAATGTAAGATAAGAGGGGGAAACACCTTACAATTATTTCTGGGGGAAAAAATGTAGCCTAAAAAATGTTTATTTCCAATCATTTTGGGAACTGTCTCATGTAATCATGTCTTTGTGGAGTATTTAAAATACATATATTGTTTGCAGAAAGGGAATATTATGTACAGTTTATTTTACTTCAAGCTCCACCATTTCAAGTCTAGAATTTGTAAACATCCCACTCAGACTACACAATGAAGTAACCGGGCAAAACTGAAGAGGATTCTTAGGAGACTTTCACCGACAAAGAATTAAAGCCACTTACTTTTTCTTAAGCCAATCACCTGTATAACTAACGCCGTGAGAAATCGCATTGGCTCAGCTCCCAATTACACGATTCCTTTGTTTGCTGCCTTCATCTAAATCCTCAGTTCCACACTTGGATATGTTAGAGTTTTCTCTTCAGAGAAGAAATCCCAAAGGACACAGATCCTGAAACGTCCCCCAGCTTGTGTTCCCAACCAGTAAAGACCATCTCGTTCTGCTCAGTCTTCTGAAAGAAGCTGCCCCGGGCATGGATGAAAAGTCCTCCTCCCCAGGATAAGCCAGTGTCTCCTCCCCTTGGAAATCAGTCACTAAATAACCTCAGCCCACATCCAACCACCGGCTCCGGCTGGGTGACTCAGTCCTTTAACAACTGCTTACACGGAAAACACACACCAACCAATGAACTCCGGGAGGCCCAGGTAAATGGGTTAACAATGGGGGAAACATTGCAAAATAGATTTACTAAAGCAAACACGATCATTCAGACCAGCAAACAAGCAGCCAGCACCAACGGAAACCATCCGAGAACCCACGGGCTGATTACGCTGGGACCAGCTCTCAGGTCAGCGCTCCGCGGAGGGCGGGAGCTGCTAGGAAACCTGGGTGGACCCGCACCCCACACCTGCGCTGCTGCCAAGACTTTTGAAGTCTCTGGATTGGCAACGGAAGGAAACGTGAGCCAATTCCCCTGGTTTATAACACCGGAGGGAAAACATGAGGGAGGAGGCTGTCTGTGTATTCATTAACCAGCCTCGCTCGCCAGGCTGAACTTTGGGTAGCAGCCATTAATCAGTCCTGTGCAGTGCCAGGCGGGGAACATACCTGAGAGGAGAGGAAAAGATAGACGGGGCAACGAGGGGATTCGAGAGAGGAAACCAGAGCCTTTGCGCCCCACCCTCAGCGGGATGGAGGCCAGGGTAGTCCACGAGGCCTCCTCCGCCATCTAGCTATTCCCTCCAGGTGAACAGGCGCAGGGACGTGCGCTCCCAGCAAGAAGGGACTTGTGCGGCGCGCAGGGCGCACAGGCATGAACACATTGCCAGCAAACGCTGAGGGAGAAGGAAGGCATGTCTGTCCTTAGCTCACAGGTAGGCTCTGCTAGTCTGCCAGCTGGCTGAGCCCTGGGGGCTGGTGCGAGGGAAAGCTCCCCGAGTGGGAACCCAGCAGAGTCCCCGCGAAGGCCGTGGCCTCAGGCCACCCCCCATGACCACACTCTGGGCAGCCTGCGCATTTTTCAAACATTTCCCGGCTTTTCGAGGTTGTCCTCGCTGACCGAAAGAATTCCATGACATCTCTCAAGTTCATTTTCATCAGCACTGCAGGCTTTCTCAAAACACTGTTTACTGCCACCGAGACGCTCTGTGGTTATTAAAGCGGGGAGAGGACGGGGCACATGACATGGCCACCCTCCTAAGATGTCTCATTAGAAACAGTATTTGGACGAAGTGGTTGTAACCGATGCCACCTAAGAGGTCGGAAAAGAGAAGAAGGAATGTGAAAACCCTTGTTTTGATTTTTAATCTAATCAGCAGGCGCTTGTTATTTCTCGGCGGAGTATGGGAAGCGCGCTATCGGCCCGGCCGCATCTGGTGTACATTTGCAGGTTTCGTTCCTTCAGTCCAACGTGAGCTTTCCAGGAAGGGGGAGGCGGGGGCCGCTCGCCCCTGTCTGTCTGGTTAAGCCATGAATCCATCGCCGGCACATCCCTAAAGACCCTGCGTTTAGCATACAGCACACAAGACATCCTAGCCATCGGGCTCTTGCAGTCACTGACCCGCTGATCCTACGTGCAGGGCTGCTTGTGCGAGGGAACAAAAGCCAGGAGTCCGGGTCGCGGCCCCTCCCCACGAAACAGAAGCTCTCAGCTCGCCCTGTCGCTGTTCGGCTAAGTGACTCACGCCTCGCTCCACACATTAGCCCGTGTCAGCTGTTTTAGAGACAGGTGGCTTCTGTCAGCCCCGCTACCACCTGAGTCCGTGGGCGCAAGGTGAGAGACTGTCTGGCTCACCTCTCCACCGCCTCCTTCCTTTCAGGTCCAGGGCGCTCTCACTTGCAAAGTGCTCCCGGGCAGGGCCTGCGGAGCACACCTTGGCTCCGTCATCAGCAGAGCAGTAACTCACTGTCAGGGGGTTGAAAGCTCGCCCAGCCCTGCGGTGAATCAGGATGAGTTAAATGCTCTCCAGGGAGAAGCACGCAGCTCACCCGGAGGAGGAGGAGTTCCATATCCTGAGCGCTGCCCAAGGAGCCAGGGGAGCTGATCTAAGCAACTCCTGGCTCACACGGACCCTCCACGAGGGGCGTGCGCACTCCAGCAAAGGGGTCTCTCAGGCTTAGTCACCACAACCCATCGCGAACGCCCCCCACGCTGGCCCTCACTTCAGCTGACCCTCCTCTGCAGGCCCATCCTAGGGACGCTGCCGCCTCTGTGAACCTGCTCTTCCGGCCGCGTTCAGGGTCCTACTCCTCAGCCTCCCACTTCCTTTCACTGACCGGCACTTCAGCAACGTGGAAGCAACGCATTTCTTTTGAGTTACTATTAAGGAGGGAGAGGCTGGTCAATTCCGCATTACCTCAACAAGAAATACTTTTTAGGCTCTGGAAAGGCTAAGAGTCTTGAGAAATTATTTCCCTTCCTTATTCATTTCTTGATTGCCTTTAACAAAATTACCTATGTTAAAGGAATATCTAAAATGTACTTATCAACATTAAGACCACATTATGAAGGGAAGTGATTGAGATGTTAAGAAATGTCAAATTCATCTTGCTTACACTGTTAAAACTGGAGAGATGGTCATTTGTGAGGTACTAGTGAAGCTTTTAATATTGCATTTGATCATAAATGGAATGTCTCCCAGACATGAGACAGACGGTTGCCAAAATTATTTGATTCTCAGGAAAGAAGTGGTCCAGTCAGTGGTTAGCTTATGGCTATATTTAAGATAAGCGTATTTCCACAAATATTTTGACACAGGGAACTCTGCGGAGCCCTCCAGTACTGGCCCTGGCTGCCTTAGCATTGTGTCCAGTGGTGATTCAAGACCTGTCTGGCACAGAGGAAAGTAATGCTAAATAAATCATTTAACTTCCAAGGCATGACTGTAAGTGTGTCAAGCTGCAGGACAGATAAAAGAGAAATGTTCTTCCCTCATGGATACTCGATCTTCTGTTGGGACACTCCTGCATTATCCAGGCCAAGGGCAACCTCCTTTTGTACCTAAAATAGTTACAGTTTGTAAAATGATATCTTCTTTCTATCACTTGCAACAGATGGTGCAAACAGGGCCTTCTCATTAGTTACCTCCATTTCTGCACATCATCCATTTCCTGGATGGGCGCTGTTCTTTTATACACGGGAATTCCCTTCGGTGCTTCCAGACTTGTTGCTCGTAGCACGTCACCTCTGTCACCCGAATATTACTTTCAGTTCCTTAGGCTGTGTCTTTCTTTTTATGACAGTTCTCTAAACTCCTGTTTAACTTGGTAACATACATTCTGCAAAATATTTATTTATTTATAACATTCCTTATTCTACAAAGGATGTATTTGGACACACACACACACACACACACACACACACACGATATTCATCCAGCAGTTTGCAGCTTACCCAGTGCTTTCAATTGTGATTTCACTTCATGGGCCTCAGAAATACCCATCTGATGGGTAGGAAATGGAAGTGCAAGGAGTTGAGAACCAGAAGCATACATCTCCGTCCCTTCTCCTCTGTCCTTCTTACCTTTTGTTAGGGAAACTGATCAACTTAATTATGTTGCAAATTTAAAAAGTTGATATAACATGATATACCTTTAGGATAATCATCACAATGTCAGGATAAAAAGTATATACTAGTTTGATGATATGTCTTCAATATACCCGAACTTAAGCAACAAACTGATGATCTATATAGAATGTTATGCTTTATAGCTGCAGCTTAAAAAACTAGGTATTTTTCAGAGACGCTAGAGGACAAATGATCCTTCATTCTTGTTCTGTCACTGTCCTCTCACAATGTAGCTACTCAAATCTCAAGGCTTTCGTTGGTTCCTCTAAACCCTTTCTCACGCATCAAGCAGTCTCAGCTTCTTAGCACCAAGTGTCCAGTAGGTTTAACCCCTTCCGGTGGCTTCTGTCTCCCCTGCACAGCTCCTCCTTTCTGCACAGCTTTTCTGAAGCCAACTCTGTGGACCTGGGTTATAATAGTGGCCCTGGAATCACCCCATTTCTGCATCCTGCTCTGTTCTTGTATTGATTGGAGTAGGATATGTGCTGGTGCCATTACGAAGCAATAGAACAAACACACAACACACCGGGAGCTCTGTCAGCAGAACCCATTTTAAAGGGAATTTTATGGATGGCTTCTGATGAAAGGTTTTTTAGTTGTGCCATTATTTTGATCCTTGGCTGAACAATATTAGCCAATCTGTCACAAGGAGAAAGGGTTGTGTGAGGGAAGAGCTCCAGAGGATAACACGGAGGGACAATAACTCAAAAAATCCACCAGGTTCCATGTTCCCTCAAGATCAACATGAAAAAACAATGATGGAAATCCAGATCAAAACAGTCCGGGTGCCAACTCTTCTTGGGTTCAGGAGAGCCGCCTGTTCTCCTCTTAACAGCAACTTTTGAAGCCAAAAGAAATTCCATGGGTGTCCCAGGAATACTGAATTAGTGAGCTGGGAAAGCCTCTCATATAAGACTGTGAATAGGTGCTATTTGTTGTGTAATTATATGGGCTCATGAACTTTCCCAATTCTCACTAGTTATAAAAGGATTTAAAAGGCTCCGTTTTTACAAATGAAATGAATATAACTTTGAAAGTCCATCTGTTTTATTTGAGTTTGGCTGGAGTCTGTGGCCCCTAAAGCCCCGTTCAGGTGTCCCTTTGCAGTCAATGCAGCACAGTGAAGTGCGAAGAACACGAAACAGGGAATCATGGAAGCCGCACTCTGGTCCAGGTGTTAACATCAGGTTTTTAAATATAAACAAGAAGTGTCTGATCTAGACTATCTCCACGGCTCATTCCAACTGTAACGTTCTGTGGGTCCACAAAGTATTCATTGAGTAGCCACTACATATGCAAAGCCCAGGATTCAGGCTGATGATGAAAAAAAGATCTGCACGACTTCACACCTACCTTTGAAGGGCTTACATTCTAGTAGGAAAAAAAAATGAGGCCCGTACATGAATATTCAAAATAAGAAAAAGCAAAAATAACTTTGACAATTATCAAATGAGTGCAACAGACAAACACTCTTGGGATCTACATTCTTCTGGCTAGGAGAGCTGAGAAATAATTCTCTGAAGAGGTGATATGTAAGGGAGTCCATAAACAGTGAGCAGAATTTCAGTAGGTAAGAAAGAATTTCCTTTCTTAGGTATTCAAGGCAGGAAGTAAGGCACCTTCAGAGACAGGAGGTGGGGGAGTGCCTAGTGTCTTGGAGCCATGGGTTGATCTCTGACCCAATGAGCAATTTACTCGAGGACAGTGGTTTTCCAACTTCAGCATGCATCAGAGTCACCCGGAGGGCCTGCTAAAACACAGATCACAGCTCCACTTCCAGAGGGTCTGACTTAGTAGGTCTGGGTGTGGCCCGAGAATCTGTATTTCTAACAAGTCCCCAAGTGCTGCTGACCTGCTGGTCCAGGGATGGCTCTTTGAGAACCACTTCTCTCGAGAGAAGTGGAAAGCTCACATCAAAATCTCCACTCAGCTGATTTATTAAGCTTTAGGTGGCAATTATAATGAACCTAGAATTTCTTTACCTGTAAACATGTTCAATTAAATCTGCTAGAAGATGGAAATGGGGAAAGTAAACTCATATTTTTGGAAACTTCCTCTTTACCAAATGCTTTCCAGAATTTACTCATTTAATTCCCAGCTCATTTCCACCCGGTAACTGTTATAATCCCCACTTTATAGATAAAGAAACTGGGACCCAGCCTTGGCCAGGTGGCTCAGTTAGTTGGAGCAACATCCTGTACACCAAAAAAGTTGAGGGTTCGATTTCCTGTCAGGGCACATACCTAGGCTGTAGGCTCCATCCCTAGTTGGGCATGTACAGGAGTCAACTGGTCCCTGTTTCTTACATTGATCTCTCTCTTCCTCTCTCTCTCTCTCTCTCTCTTTCCCCTTCCTCTTTCTTTCAAATCAATAAAGACATATTCTCAGGTGAGGACTAAAAACACACACAAAATACTGGGGCCCAGAGACTTAAAGTGTCTTACCCAAAGTCAAAGACCAGGGCAGGGACCCATGAAGAGCCAGAACAACCCTGCTCTCTAGCGTTAAGAAGTCAGTGCAGTGGGAATGCAGACTGGTGCAGCCACTGTGGAAAACAGTATGGAGTTTCCTCAAAAAATTAAAAATGGAACTCCCATTTGACCCAGTGATGCCACTTCTAGGAATATATCCCAAGAAACTAGAAACACCAATCAGAAAGGATATATGCACCCTTATGTTATAGCAGCACGATTTACAATAGCTAAGATTTGGAAACAGCCTAAGTGCCCATCAGCAGATGAGTGGATTAAAAAATGGTGGTAATCTACACAATGGAATACGACGCTGCTGTAAAAAATGAAGGCACTCTTATCATTCGCAACAGCATGGATGGATCTGGAGAGCATTATGCTAAGTGAAATAAGCCAGTCAGAGAAAGATAAATATCACATGATCTCACTCATTTGTGGAATATAATGAACAACATAAACAGATGAACAAAGATAGATCCAGAGACATAGAAGCACAGAACAGACCGTCCAACCTCAGAGGGAAGGGAGCGGGGTGGGGGTTGGGGGGGAGGGCATGCGTGTAAGAGATTAACCAAAGGACTTGTATGCATGCATTTAAGCATAACCCATGGACACAGACAGTAGGGGGGTGAGGGCATGTGCTGGGGGCTGGGAACGACTGGAGAGAGGTTAATGGGGAAAAAGAAAACATATATAATACTTTAAACCAGTGGTCCATGGACCATCAGTTGGTGACCGCTGCTTTAAACAATAAAGAATTAAAAAAAGAAGTTAGTGTAGAGGCCTGACCTTCCTTGAACACTCTTCAAAGGAAAGCAATGGTCCAGCGATTGCTAAGATAGGTATTATTTCCGTCTAAAATCAGGTCCAGAAATACCTAAACAAAGTCATCTGTATTGAATGCTGCAAGAGGTACAAGAGAAAAGTAGACCAGAGCATATTACTGTTATCTACAAATGTGGGGAGAAACTGCCTTCCAAATGATGTCTCCAGGATACCTGTGACCCCCACAAGAATGCTCCATTTCAAAGGCATACCTTTGTGTTTTCAGTTCAAATATCGAGACAGCCAGCCAGCCAGCCAGCCAGCCAGCCAGCGGACATGGCGCAGAAATCTGAGCTGGTCAGCAAAACCACTGCCTCTCCTTATTTGGATAAATAACAGCCTCAAAGACAGCCAGTTTGGGAGTCATGCATCCCCCAGGCCTGGCATGTGGCACGCTTCTCTGCCTGCCCTGCTGTGCCACGCTGTGCCCTGCACAGACGGCTGGGCAGTGGCAGCCAGCATGGGCCAGTCACTGCTTCCCCACAGGTCCCGGTGCTGCCAGGAGCCTCCTCCTCAGAGATAAGAGCTGCTTCCCTGCGTCCCAAGGACAAACTGCCAGGCTTTGGGCACTCCTGAAACGGAGGCTCTCAGGAGAAAAAACAAGACAGCTGCCAGTCCAGTGACTCCGTGTGAAGAAGTCACGCTCCATATCACAAAACGCCCACCTCCAGCAAAGGGGCAGGGGTGGTCTAGGTGTTCCCCCCAAACACTGCCCCTGAGAGGAAAGAACCCCCTGCCACACAGGAGGTGAGGCATGGGAAGAAAATGCTTTGGAATCTGTGAAGCGCCTTTGGAAGTTCATGATCAGCATCAAGAACTTTCAACTCACTGCAAAGAGAAACAAGCTCCAGGCTGACCCCAAAGTAGCATGTCTTCCCCTGCTGCCCAACCCAACTTCCAGTCTTTTTCCTCCTTCTTTAGATTATCCTTTCTCTTCCTTTCCTTCCCCTCTTTGAAAAGGAACATTGGGCAGAGTTTCTCCCAGAGACGGTAGAAAGATAGGGGTCAACCAATAGACAAAGGGAATTTCTTAAAATTAGGACAGGATGATGGCTTGATTCCACTGACGCTCAACTCTCAAGTTCTCCTTCAATGTGCTGAAGCTACAAATTCATTTCCAATTTTTTAAAAAAGGGTTAATCATCCTCTCCGGTCAGTACCCCTCCCCACCTTGATGCCCAAAGAAGGGTGTGGAGGGATGAGCTGGGTTATGCATGAAAAGGCTTGGGTTCTCCTCATGGGACCTGCTCAGCCGTGGTCTCCGGCCGAGCCGTGGTCCTGCCACTGAACTTTCCTGAGGCTCTGGTTCAGCTGCTAAGTTGGCTCAGGAATAGCTTGCAATCTTACCCTCCTGGTGCCGTGGACATCACATGAGCTAACTTATTTGTAAATGACTTTACATGCAGAAAAGTGTGGTCAATGTGTTATTAAAATCAGCAACAAATATTTATAGGCTCATTCAATGAATCGTGAGAGCAAAACAGATAGAAAGACAATACCTACTTTAATATATTCACAGGAGGATAAAGAGGATGGCACACTCTCTTCTAGAGATATAAGAGCTCGTGAAGTAATGGAAATTCTAAATGCCGTGCTGTATCATTCCAAAGCATCATCCTTGAGAAAAACGCCTGATATATGCTATGAACTCACATTCAAGAAGGTGTTTGTACCCATTCTCATTCCCAAGTGAACTGGCTACTCTGAACCCAGGCCAGGTTGGTTCAAAGACTTCCCCATCCACTTCATGCTGATAGGATAGGTACATTCCAATATCAATTTATAAAATTCATGGTGGGCAATTATACACATCCCCTTCCCTTCCCAGTTTATCTCCCGGGAGAACCTGTCTTCAGGAATGAGAAGAGAATCTGTGACATCACTTGCCTGTGAACAGAATAAAAGTTTTGGTTGGTGAGGGGGAGGTAAAACCAATTAGCTAAAGATCAGTTTTTGAAAGCTCTCAGAATGTCACTATATTGTCCATTCTAGTCTTGTCCCATATTTGTATTAAAAACCATGATCTGTGTGCCTTAGATCTTGATAGAAAACCATTTATCTGTGGTAGTGCTCAAAAAATATTTTTTTTTTTTGGGGGGGGGGGCAGGCACAGATGTATAGCACAGTGTAGTGATTTAATAGAAATGTTTGTTATTGAGCATATATGCCAAGACGGATTTGCACATACAGAGATACTCACTGTATCTACTTTAAAATATAAAAATGTTTTGGTAGATTTTATAGTAAGATGTACTATGTATATGAGTAAAATTCTGCAGATCAAAATCCTCTGCCAAAATTAAAAATATCAAAATAACCACTTCTGACTCATTGCTATGCTGTAGTCACAAAGTGGTACTGAATAGAAGCTTATTAGCATTTCACTCAATTTCTTCAGTTCATTGTTACAAATAATAAAAATACAGACACATTTTAAAACACCATATTTCAGTCTTAAAATGGCCAGATTAACATAATTATAGCCGAAGGTTGCCAATAGTGGCACATTTCTCACTTTCGCGAGAATGTAGAGGTTCTCCCAGATCGCAGGCTAATAGGCTCCTCGGTCTGGATATAGAAGTGAAATCCGCAGCAAGTTTCTGAAGCATTAAGATCTGAACCCTGGAGATACCTATGAGTGACTGGCGCTGCAGTGGAGCAGTTTTTTTGTTTGTTTCGTTTTGCAGTGACACAGCTGCTAAGAAATATATTTTTAGATTTGCTTTTAAAGCAAGCAAAAATGGCATCCACTTTGCAGATATGCATCTAACAGGGGTGGGCAAACTTTTTGGCTCGAGGCCCACAATGGGTTCTTAAACTGGACCGAAGGGCCGGAACAAAAGCATGGATGGAGTGTTTGTGTGAACTAATATAAATTCAAAGTAAACATCATTACATAAAAGGATGCGGTCTTTTTTTTTCAATAGTTTTATTAATTTCAAACGGGCCAGATCCTGCCCGCAGGCCGTAGTTTGCCCACGGCTGATCTAGAATGTCCCCTCAGTCTCTAGGCTGATGGGTCAATCATCTACCAAATGCCCTATTCAGTACAAAGAATGGCACCAGGCACAGCTCCCAGAGCCGGGCTGTGCCACCTCGCATCTCAGAGGCGAGTTGCAATGAAAGCACTCGCTGCGCCTCAGCCCTGTAGATCAGGCCCCTGCTCTTCCGGAATTACTGCATCACTGACATTGTTATGTTTGGGTTTTTCTTTGGCAGCTCTTCCTACTATGTCAAGGGCAGATGGAAAGGAACAGGTTCAAAGAGTTAAATCAGAAGAAGGGGAAGCATGACCTTTGATTCACAGGAAAAGACAAACATAAAAAGAAAGAAATCAAGTGCATGAGTCGATCAACCGAGTGAAACATGCTCTCTGCACTTCGGGACCAGGGCCTGTGCTAGAGCTTCCTGGACAAGGGGAAGGACCCGTGGCCTCAATGACACGCTGGGCGTTCACACTTCTTATCAGAAAAGGCCTTAAGTAAATCAATCTTACGAAAGGGACAGAGGAAACAGCTCCTCTTTTGTGCCAAATACCAAGATGCTGGAGGTCTTGAGAAGACTTAAGCGAGAATTCGATTTGACCCTGAGATCCAAATGGTTCATTTTCTTCAATGGTATAATCTTTAATAATGGTTTACTCTGCCCCTCTGTGAACACCCAACTCGGGGTTTGTCATAATGCCTGGGTTTCTACACTTCACTCGATAACAAGATATTATCACTCTTTCTGCCAGACCCTCACCAAGTGTACTATCATGCTTTAAGTCAATTTTAAATGGACTTTCTTTTTATTTAGTTGTGACAAAGCAAGAATATTCATTAACTTTCAAGTTCTTGGCGCTACTTATCTTTGCAGTACTCGTTAATACAACATTATTTAATTAATAACATTTAAAAACTTGTTTCTTCTATGTGCCACTTAGAATCATTGGCTCCAAGGGAAAAACAGTTTTGGAAGTAGTTTGAATAGTAATACATTAAAGTTTCAAACAGAGTTATTGTCAGAGCCTTAGCAAAGAGGCCGACTTTTGAAAATAACACTATAATACTATACAACCCTTTAAAGCCAATGTTATTTTATTCAAAGTATCTCATAATTTGAAGCAGCTGCTGTTTTTCAGTTGTCTTGATGGCTCGCTCTCCTTCAATAAAACATTGAATGATATGAATCGGGTTAGTTGAGAAACCCATTTCTTTCTGGTCCAGGCCCATGCATTTCTCACTAATGAGCTCTGGCCACTCCACAGCGTTGTGCTGCTGTCTGGACGCTAAGTGAAAGCTGGCTATGCTCAGCGACTACAATGGATGGCTGAGAAGTCAATGGCATAGTGTTTGCCTGAATCAATCAAGAAAACCACCCTCGAGAGGGTGAGAACCAAAAGAGGAGAGCCCTGGAAATGGACAAAAGGCTGATGTCAGGGGCTGGGGGGGCCTGGGATCCAGCCCTATTTTTGTCACTTCCTTACGTTGTGGCCTTAACCAACTCATACCAGCCATGCTAGCCTCCTGAGTCACAACTGGCGGTGAAAGAGTGATGAGAGGTGATGTGTAAGTCCTTTCCACCGCTAGAACCCTGATTCCAATAAGCCAGGCCTGTTTCTTCAGGGAGCGCCAACGACACAGGCCAGGTGTATTTCCTAGTCACAGGAGCCAGCCCCAGCTCCTCAGCGTGGACAGTGTCACACCTGCAAATCACACGCAAGCAAAGGGATCGCCAACCCCGTGGGGGAAAAGCAGGGCTTGCCACCAGGCAACATGGATCTTAAAAACATTTCTTTCCTCTTCAAAAGATGAATGTGTGCCCTCCCCAAATTTACATAAAAGTAACACACGCTCACCTGAGGGATTTTAGGAAAATTATGGAGAAAAGAATGGTCACCTGGAAGCCCTCTGCAGGGTAGGATCTTGGCCCCGAGGGAGCCTGTACTGATATGACAGGAAATGAGCTCCTATAGTCCAAGCTGCCCTGACAGGGATTCACAGAGGAGACATTCAACCCCAGGGAAAAAAACAACAACATATAGGTACAGGGGATACAACCGGAAAATACCAGGACATATGATCGCAGTCAAAGGCCATTTCTGCTAGCACCTATATTTATGAGCCAAGAAACGGGCTGTGGCTTGGATATAAAAAAGCTGAAGTGTGGCATTAACCTTTCCTGAACTTTCTAGCAAGGCACAGAGCTCTCAGGAGCTCACCCCAGTGGCTGCTGAAGAAGGAAGGCCGGTCCCAGTCAGCATTCAATTGCGTTGGTTGCTTAGCCAGTCCCAGGTTTTATGCAGAAATGGGGCTGGAAGCAAGCTGCTTAGATCCTGGAGCCCAGGTGCAGTGCTGCGATGAGCAGCCGCATCCCCGGTGGATGCTGCTGGCAGTCATTACTTCGCAGCACAGGTCACCAGGACATTTCTGCGGCTGAGTGGCTGTGTCAGTCTTCAGGAGGGGCCGAGGCAAGCAACAGTCCCTGCCTCTGAGTCGGTTCGGCTAGCTGCCCTGACTCCAGAGCCCTCCACCTTCCAAGTTCTTTAACGTTCTTCCTGTCCACCTCTTTCTAGAGGCCTGAAAGGAGAGCAGGCGGGCACTGCAGGCAGTCTCCACTCAAAGACGCTCCCTCACTTCTAAGTCAAGCTCGCAAATAAGCCCCCCGGTCCCATGAGGAGTCTTATGAGTGCACAGCCCGTGACGCAAAGAAGGAAGCGTAAGAAGGAAACAGCCCTTTGTTCGCAGTGCTGTTTGCTGTCCCACATCATCTGACGTTCACTGTGTTCATTTCACTCTAAGTTGTAACCAGGCCCCTGAATAACAACCAGTGTGATACTAGGTCTTGGATGCTACAGATCTAAAAAAATATATATATCCAAAATTGTTCTAAATAGTTTATTGTGGGCGCTGTCTCCTCATCCGGAAGCAGCGTCCCACCGAGACCCAGCTTTCATTCTCTTGTCTGTCTTTTCTAAGAGATCTCTTAGGTTTTGTTAAGCTAAAGATAGGCAAGATAGAAATAAGCTGTAGAAATAGAAAGTAAGCGGTAGACATTAGAAAATAAGCGGTAAGAATCAATCCTTTCACACCCCCTCCCACACACACACTCAGGGTCACTGAACCAGGCTGAGCTGGCATGGCACATAAGGCGCCCTGGGGCTGAGTATGCCATGGCCGTGCTGGCTCCCCACAATTTATCTTGAAGACAGTTAAGCATTACTTATTTATTTATAAATCATTACTTCCAAGATGAGTTATCTATGTCTGACTCGAGACTCGGAGCTCTTAGCTCCTGGTAAGGCTGTGCATAGTTTGGTTCTAAAACAAGACCTGTAGGGACAGCCAGCCTGGGTTTGAATCACAGCTTTGCTACCAACCAGTGTGTGATCTTGTTATTAATCTTTCCCAGCCTTTGTTTTCCAGTCTTAAGATAGGTATGATAGCACCTACGCCAAACAGTTATTATGATGATTATATAAAATAACGTATACTATTTACCACATTGGAAAACAACTTCTCATGCATATGAACTCATCTCTAAATTGGGATAACGGTATCCATACAGTTATTCATAAGCTGATCCATGCTCACATGTACCTTTAAAATGAAACAGATTGATTTCATAGAACATTATTCTTATTAAACTTCTTTAAAAGAAATAAATGCAAAACAGTGTGATTTTAATTAGTGCAAGAATAAGACAGAATAGTTATTCTCAAGTAAATATAATTTCTGCCAAAGACTTTTTTCAGTCAATTATTAAACCCAGTAGAAATGAAATATATCTATTATGTTATAATGTCAAAACTGTAGAATATTTTAATGTTATTCATAAAGCTTAAATTGATATTTCTTTTTAAAATGTAAAAATCAAGATAAAAGAGCTGTTTTTATTTTAAAATCTAAAATGTTTTATACAAGAACAAAAACAAGAAAATTTCCCTGGACTGTTAAAGGACACATGTTAATCTCCACCCCCCATTTGTACCACACCTTCAAATTCTCTACGTTTGTCTCAGAAACTAAATGCAAGTGAGCATCTTCGTGAAAACACCGAAAACTGTCACAAAACACATAAACCGATGAGATCTGTACTAGCAAACAATGTTGACTATTTAAATCCTTTTCTAAATTATAAGGTTCAGCAGACACTAGACCACAAAATTTATTGACTGAAGACAGCCCAATGTAACTTAAATGGATTTTTTTAAAAAAGACGAATGCCAATAACAAAGAAGTGCCCTTTAAACAGTTAAAAATAAAAACCTGAAATTTCAATTCCTCATTGAATCAACTTAAACACAGCAGACCTGACTCAATCCAGGGAATGTGCCACAGACGACAAAAATTTCTGAAAATTCTTTTCTGTTACAGAGTCACAGTCCTTACCTTACATCTTCCGTGAACCTTTCTCTTCTAGAAGAAACTTTCTAGACTCGCAGAGACCTTGAAACCACCCATCTCTCGAATGCTTCCAGCGCTGCCTGTCTTTATGGTGAGTGAATGCAAGGCTTGAGGTTTTTGTGTGTGTTCTTTTTTTTTTTTTTTTCACAGAAGGAAGCTTTTAGTCAAAATATGCGGTTTAAAGGAGCAGTATCCACCCTTGTTAAAACTATTTCACGGACATTCAGAGGTTTTGTTGCTACTCTATGAAAGTTAAATCTGAGTAGGAAGGCATTTTTCCTGTTCCGGAAATCGGCATAAGTAAAACCAATGCTGAGCTAACGAGAAATGTTTCTTCCATGTGTTCGTCTGGCAGAAGCTGCGAGCCATATCAAGGAAACACGTGATGTTTATAAATACAATATGGCTCGTGTTGTCATAACCTCTCAATGACAAAAAGGAAAAATAAGAGCAAGGAAAAGCAAGCAGCCACACAGCAGGAAAGATGAGATTTGTATCACTTGGAAGCTGCACATCAGATGTGCATAGATTACCCTTTCTTGCTTCTCAAAAATAAAATAAAATGTAACTGGAAGTAGCGAGGGAGGAATATCTACCTTGTCCTGGATCTTCCCCACATGGAAATGTGTTTGCCTAGCTAATCGTCTCAATAAGAGGAACTCCTTACCATTCCAATAGAAATACTTTGTGTCTGTCAGAAAGACAGGACAGAAAAGGGCCATAATTACATCCATTATGCATAAGTGAGTTCCATAGTGTTAACTCAAGCAAATAGCAGAATGAAGGCAAAGATTTCACATAGCCTGGAGCTGATGTGAAAATTATAGATGTCTGTGTCATTATTGATTAGTGACTTTCTGATCTTCTCTTGAACTGTAGGATTTGTGAGGGCAGTTACCATACTTGGTCACTATTACAGTTGACTCTTGAATAATGTGGAAGTTAGGGGCTCCGACTCTGCACAATAAAAATTCATGTTTACTTTTACTCCCCCAAACTTGACTACTAAGAGCCTACTGTAGACTGGAAGCTTTACTGATAACAGAAATAGTCGATTAACACATATTATGTATGTTATATGTATCATATACTATATTCTTATAATAAAGTAAGCTACAGAAAAGAAAATGTTATTAAGAAAGTCTTAAGTATGATATAGTCCCATTCATTTATTTTTGCTTTTATTTCCCTTGCTTTTGAGGTCAAATTAATAAAATAGTACCCATGTTTTCTTCTATGTAGTTTATTATTTCAGATCTTATATTTAGGTCTTTGATCCACTTTGAGTTAATTTTTATGTATGGTGACAAACAGCAGTCATTTCATTCCTTTGCTTGTAACTTTCCAATTTTCTCAGCTCCATTTATTGAAGAGGTTTTCTTTTCTCCATTGTACATTTTTGGCTCCTTTGTACAATGGAATATTACTCAGCCATAAGTAAAGGTGAAATATTGCCATTTGTGACAACATGTGTGGGTCTTGAGAATGTCATGCTAAGCGAAATAAGTCAAGAACCATGTGATTGCCCTGACCGGTTTGGCTCAGTGGATAGAGCGTCAGCCTGCAGACTAAAGGGTCCCAGGTTCGATTCCAGTCAAGGGCATGTACCTTGGTTGTGGGCACATCCCCAGTAGGAGGGTGTGCAGGAGGCAGCTGATCGATGTTTCTCTCTCATCGATGTTTCTAACTCTCTATTCCTCTCCCTTCCTCTCTGTAAAAAGTCAATAAAATATATTAAAATAAAAGAACCATGTGATTTCACTCATATGTGGGATATAAAACTGAAAGCAACAAATGAACTAACAAGACAGACAAACAAAAACTCACAGACACAGACATCAGTATGGTGGTTACCAGAGGAAAGGGGAGTGGGGAGTGGTAGCAAAAGTTAAATGGGGTCAAATATATGGCGATGGAAAGAGATTTTACTTTGGATAGTAAATACACAATGTAATATACACATGATATATTATTGCACATGTGAAACCTAAATAATTTTATTAACCAATGTCATCCCAATAAATTTAAATAAAATTTTTTAAAAAAGTCCAGAAGAGAAAATGCATTTATGGTATTGCACTGTAAATGAAAAAAAATATGCCTATAAGTGGACCACACAGTTCAAAATCATGTTGTTCAAGGGTCAACTGTGTCTCTTCAGAATCTTGCACAAAAGCCTAAGCCAGAGAAGTGGTTCTACGTATAGTGGTTGGGAGAGTGAATCAGTGAAACTTCACAATAAAGGGGTCAGATGAACTGTTCTAAAATAATCACTCCTACTTTGTAAGTTTGGAGGCATTTAAAATACTGACTACACAATCTAGAGGCAAGATTTGTCCTACTGAATTATAAATACAGTGAAACAAGATCTCTCTTATTTAATTTGTTATCTGGAGATTTGTTTACTTTCTGCTATAGGGGAACTTAACTCCTGAGAATAAAATGCAGATATGTGTACATCCCTTAATTTAAACTGACAAATCTGTTGCTCTCATCTTAAAACTTCAGGGCTATTCACTGCTATAAAATTATATTGACAGGAAATGTTAGGCTAGATAGCCACTCATATTTCTCATTTTGGTCAGGAACTACTTCTGGGATAAACTAGGGAATATGTTGCAAACCTCAGACATTTCCAGTTATAAGTTCTTGTACTGATCTTAGGAGAGAAGGAATTAACTGGAAATTCGTGATGGAAAAAGTACTGAAGTGAGCCCCCTTTTCGTCCAGAAATGTAATGAGAATTTTCTCAAAGCAGGACAGTGTCCAAGAGAAACACAAGGAGTTTTTTTTAAGAAGCTTAGAATTTAAAAAGGACTTATATGTGCATATCAATACCTACAGTGCAGGCAGGAAAAGGTGAGTGTGCTATGAGAGGGGGTAGAGGTGAAGTTCTGTGGAAGTCAGAGAAGAAAATGTGGTGAGTGAGGCCTGAAGAAGGGAAGAGTAAGGGGAAGTTAGATGATGACAGTGGCTTTCGAGTTAGGTCTTTAAAAATGGATGGCACATAGACGCTGATGATGAAGACAGGAGTGTGGAGAAGAACAGTAGTGACCACAGGAGTGAGTAAGAAGGCCAGTTCTGAAGATGACCTGCCTGACTCTGAATCCAGCTCCACTTCTGAAAAGCTCTGCGGCTTTGAGCAAGTTCCCTAACCTCCCTGATCCTCCTTCCACATCTGAAACAGAGCGATAATAAGAATTCCTTTCACACTGGCTTTTACTGAAAAGTCAAATGAGCAAAATGCTCATTTTTCAAAATGCTCAGCACGGTACCTGGTCCAGAGTATATCGTGAATATGTTATTATGTGAGTGAAGGGAATACTGTGATGGTTGGGTCAAGGAGGGCCTTGAGTGAATCAAAGAAAATTAGTTAGGAGTGTTTTCTGATTTCTATGGGATTCTCTTCTCTTCCATTTCTATAGAATTATTTCATTCACCCCTGTCTTCCCCAAGTCCCAAACCCTTCTCAACCAGAACACTGGCCTGAGGACAAAATAAAAATCTCAATTACGCCGTAGCCGGTTTGGCTCAGTGGATAGAGCGTCGGCCTGCGGACTGAAAGGTCCCAGGTTCGATTCCGGTCAAGGGCATGTACCTTGGTTGCGGGCACCTCCCCAGTGAGGGGTGTGCAGGAGGCAGCTGATCGATGTTTCTCTCCCATCAATGTTTCTAACTCTCTATCCTTCTCCTTTCCTCTCTGTAAAAAATCAATAAAATATATTTTTTAAAAAATCTCAATTACATTAGAAAATGGGCACATACTCTTCTTTTCCTTTACTTTGACTTTCTTCCCCCTCCTTTGTTTTTGGCCAGATATCTTTTTAACTTTTCCAGAAGAGAACAGAATGAAACAAAGTCAAATATGAAAAGATACCATAATAGAATTAATAAGTGAAACAAATACTTTAAAAGAATATTTTATGTGTTCTAAAATCTTAGTAGATGCATCATTTCAAAAATTGCAAAAATCACATGGAAATACCAAAAAAGGGAGACTGTGGGCTGAATCCAAAGAGTAAGACAGATCTGGGTTCAAACCTGACATCTGACATTTACCAGGTGTGTGGGTCTGAGAGAGACATCATTGCCTCAGTTGTATCATCTGTAAAATGGAGTCAGAATACCTATTTTGCAGAGTTGTTGACTAATTTAAATAATATGCAAAGTATTTAACACATTGCCCACTATATAGACACAAAAGAGTCTATTATCCTAAACCCAGGGAAACAATAGTAGAGAATGAATATTATTTATATCCTGACTGATTCCACAAGAATATAATAGAGTTCATATAAATTATTACAATTTTGCTCCCCAAAAAGTCAAAGTGGAACGCAGGACAGAAAGAACATGAGAGGAGGGAAAATAAAACAGAGAAGCCAGGAACAAAGCCAGCACACAAAACACACACTGCAGAGTGCCTGTACACTTGCTGTGGGTGGGCCACAAATTTAATTCTAAGCTTTAAAGTAGCAACACAAAGAGGGAAAATGATCACTTCTAAGAGTCAGAGTGTCCACATGATAAAAATAAACCGGGAGAAGCACAACTATTTCTGGTGATGAGAACAGGGAGATATTTTAACAGTGGCTTCTCATTAATGACAGAAAATGAATAATACAGCATTTGTAGCACTGCCACCACACTACTCAGGGCATCACGTTTGACAAGTATTTACACTCACCAAGCATAAGACACAAACTGGCTCTCGGAGGGATACAAAGATGAGCATGAGGATGGTTGTGCCTTTGGAGAACTTACAGTCAGGGGTGAGATGGACATGCATTGAAATGAGTATAACACCAACAGAATGTGCAAAATGTCCCCCTAAAAGAAAGATGAATTCTGAGAGAGCATTAGGGAAAGCTTCGCAGGCAGTCTTTTATTTGGCCTCTAAAAGCACGAGTTTAATTTTTTACACTTTATTATGGAAATTTTCAACCATAAAAAGTAGAGAAAATAATATAACAGACTACCATCATCCAGCTTTGACATTTTTCAATATTTTACCAATTTTGTTTCATATATTTCCAAAGCAATTTTTTTAATTTGCTTTGCTGGAGTGTTTTAAGGCAAATCCCATTAATCGTGCCATTTGACCTGTCAATACTTTAGTATGTCTCATTTTTAAAAACACAACCACCAAGTCATCATTATGTCCATCAGGATTACCGGCTATCCCTTACTATCACCTGATTCCCAAAACATGTTCAAATTTTCCAAAGAGTTTCAAAGATATCTTTTACAGTCGGTTTGTTCTAATTAGAATTCAAACCTGGCATTTGGTGTTATTTCATAGAAGAGATGTAGAGACACAATAGTGTCCCCTCCCACCATTTTTTTTTCATGCCAGCATTCTGTCACTGGCATCAGGCAACTGTCCCGTAGTAAGCTGCATGGACTTTCGAAAGGCAGACATGTGCGGTGGGAGAGTGCATTTCATACACTTGGAGCAAGAACTGTGAGACAGCTTTGCTGGGTGTTGGGGCAGAGAGGATACTGATCACTGGCCTGTGCTCTTCTTTGCACAATGGGAAGTTGGGCTTAGGGAGATGACTTCAGAAGCAGTTGTTGGAGTGGAGGAGGAAGCGTTGGTTAAAGGCCGTTGCTGATAGAAAAACAGTGAACGCTGCACCTACAGGAGGACGGCCGTGTTGCTAACAGCCTGGAATGTGGAGGGCAGAGGCCTGGGTGCCCTTCTCAGCTCCGCCTGCTCTAGCTGTGTGGCCTTGGGCACATTTCTTAGCACACCTGAGCAAATGTCTCCTGAGTTAAAACATGAGGCAGTACCTGCCTCAAAAGGTTGTCTTGAAGATTAAATAAAATTACCCTGAAAAGTGGGTAGTAAATGCTCAAAAAAGTTAGCTATTGTAAGAGTAGCAGTGCAGGCACTGGCCAAAGGGTCATCTGTCAGAGGCCTCGCACCGCGGAATGGTTCCGGAGACAGTAGGATGTGCTGAGAAACGGGAGTTAGGCAATTGAAGACTCACTGATAAGTCAACTTTTTAAATCTCGTCCCCCCCAACCCTCAAAACACACATATATGTGTACACACACACACACACACACACACACACACACACACACACCATCTCTCACAAAGATAGAAAAACAGGAGGAAATAGCTTGGAAGAAAAAGAAGAGATTACGACTTTGTGTGTGTGTGTGTGTCTTCAACAACAGGATACACCGGAAACATTGGAAGACTATCCACGTAGAGATAACCACTTGGAAATTGAGCATTTGGGTCTTGAACTCTTAAGAAATGGCAGAGCCAGGGCTATAGTTTCAAGGATTGTCTACTTTGGCATGATTAAATCAGTAGTAAGATAAAAATCACAAGTAAAAATGGTGAAGATTAAAAAAAAAAAGCAAATTAAAACGCACACAAACTGGAAGTCAGCCTGAACACACCGAAAACCATAGAGGGCAGGAGGAAGAAAAGGAGTTAGTGAACAAAGGAAGTGTGTCTGAATGTGGGCTGGGACTTAGAAATGGCCGCAGTGTGATGGAAACCCAGGTTTCTAAGGAGACTGCGCATCGGTGTCAAATGCAGAGCGCAAACAGAAGAGGTCTGGGAGGCAGCGGCTGAACCGGGTATTAGGAACTAATTTAAGACGCAGGGCCGATCTGGGGATTGTGCTCTAAATGCAAATCTGGGAACTATCTATACACAAGGAAAAATTAAGGACATACAAGAGGGAGCAAAGTGAATGTCGGGAAGTAACCTCAAAGTACCTGAGAAGGTGGAAAGGCCCGAAGACTGACAAAGCCACTGGCTGGGTGGGCGGGACGTCGCTGGCGGGTCCCGTTGAGAGCCACGGAACGGGATGGCTCCTCTTCAAGTTGTACATTTGTGAATTGCAAACCCATGAGAACACATATAATTTTTTGCAGAAGGGCCTGTTCCACGTGGTGACTACAGTACCATGGGAACTGAATTATCAAAGCTACTATTTAATGTAACAAAATAGGGACGGAAACATTCAGGAGCCGGGTGCGCTCATTCCAGCAGAGAACCACAAGTCTCATGAAATAGGCCAGCCTCAAAAATGCGCAGCGAGTGCAGAGTGAAAAACTAGACACGTCCCCCTCACCAAGCACATATGCCGAGCGCGCTCACCACCCCAGAGCGAATGCTTTAGTCTAGCGTGCTTCCTGAGTTACACCGCTACCATCAGAGCCCTGCTCTGGAGCACGGACTGTGTTAGACCCAGACTCTTACATCCTTTCTTTCACAGGCCAGATGCTCAATTCATTGTGTAAGGGGAGTTTCAGAGGCCACTGCAAAGTTCTGGCATTGCTGGTGTGGCGCCTCTGCATGGTCCATCCAATGTTTTTCATGACACGCACGGGCCTTGGTAACGAGTGGGCAGCTGGAGGACCATCCCGCGGCCTCTGGAGGCTGCTGAGGGACGGTGAGTGACAGGCGGGCAGGGCTGCCACGCGCGCATTGCAGACATACGGGAGGATGGAGCGCCTCTCCACCCAGCGTGCAGCTCAGTTTAGTCTACAACAATTCATCCTTGCTCTGCTCTCTGTTTCTGTTCTTTACCACGAACCATGGGGCTATGCAGCTGCGCTCCAGACAGGACTCAACGAAGCTTTCTTTCCTTTCATGGAAAGGCAGTTACATTCATCAGGAAGGAGAGAGAATTCCAACCTCTCGAGCCAAGAGGAGGTGAGGCTGAAGGAATTCCATGTCTTTTAATTTCTGGAATCTGCGATGAGACCAAGTGGCAAACTGCAGGCACAATCACACCTAGTTGGTTTTTAAACTGCGTTCTGTTTCTTATTTCTGACTCATCGTCACTGAAACCTAAAAGCTTTTCAGGGGGTTGGATGGTGAACATTTGTTGTCTCCTCAGCTGGGGACAATAGTTGATTTTTCTCACACACAAAATTACTGTCGAAAGTATGCTGTGGGCAACTCAGAAAGTGATCGCTAGGGTCTCATCTTAAAGTAAAAAACAGGACAACTTCACCGATAAGTTCTGAATTCTAATAGGCTTTGTCCATATGGTTACTATTTGATTCTCCCCATGCTCACGGATGGCCCCTTATGCAGGTACCACATCTGCTTAAGAGTTAAAACAAGTGTCCTCCCCAGCCATAAACAAGATTTTCAGAGGCAATTCTGGGACCGCTGAGCGGGCTCTATGTATTGAAAACAGAAAGCTGAACACCATGAAACTCTAGTTCAAAGGCTAGACATATCAAACACACAGATTTCCCAGGGAGAAAAGATTCCTAAAAATGCCACCGAGAAAGAGAATAACGAAGCAATAAAAGGCAAAGGGTTTTGTGATATTCAGTCCGCGCAGCCTGGTTGGCAGGCCTCGATCTGTCTTCACCTGGTGCTGGTTTACGTTCAGAGTGGAACTGGCCAAAAATAAACCTCAAAATCCTAGATGGTCTGAAGTAGCCACACTGCCTTCGCTTCAAATCACACACCATTTCTGACATAAAAAAAAGCAGCAGGTGAGTACGTGAGAGCCCTCTTCCTCCAGAAGCGTAGGTTCTGATGTCACCACAATGACATCACTCATACTCCAGGCCAGAGTTACCTAGAAATCCTCCCAGCACTTCCTATTGGACCTCCTGGCTTCTTGGTCCTAAACTCACATACCCTGTGTGGTAGAGAGTACAATGATGTTTACATCCTCAACCCTGGAATCTGTGACTTTAAAGTAAGGAGACTGTTCTGGGGTATCAGGTAGGTTCCACGTGATCACAAGGGACCAGGGTTAGAGGCGTGATGACGGTACCAGGCCAGAGAGATGCTCTTTCACTGGATTTGTCAACGGAGGATGAGGGCTGAACGCTGAGGATTGTGGGTGGCGCCTAAAAACGGAGAATAAAAGGAAAGAAAAGCCAATATCCCGCTGATGGCCCCTAGATTTGAGTCCACCCATGCTGGATGTCTGACCTATAGGACTGTACCATAGTGAGTCTGGGTCGTTGAAGCCACTGACTGTGTGTAACTCTTATGGCTGCGGCAGAAAACAAAAACGCTGCAGGAAGTGGGGATGCTTCACCTCAGGCACTCCTCTCCAGCGCTAGGAGCCGGTGCCTGGCTTTCTCCGGCAATAAAACCCGTCCATTTCCTTTTTTTCTAGTTAAACTCCAGATTCCAGCAGAGTGCTAATCCTCAGAGAAGATGATATATAATAGCACAGCATCTTCCAAATTTGAGTGTGGGGGCGGGAGGAGGCAGGAGGTACAGTGGGAGAAGTTAATCTTTCTTTTTCCCTCCCATTTTCTTTCAGAGAGATGTAACACTATTGTTAGAAACACAATCCCTTTCTAGTGGACCTGCATTAATGTGGTTTGAAAATCCGCCTTTTCAGTTTCTCTGCTCTTTTTTTTTCCCCTCCAAAATACCTCTGTGTGCTGTGAATGTTTGGATAATCTGAGATGATCTAAACGGAAAGAATTTCAGCTCCCAAACCATGTAGTTTTTCGTACAATGCCCTCAATCAATTCAGATAAGATTTGATAATATTTAATACACAGCAACAGCAAACAGTCCTGAATTAGACGGTGAATAATTTAATTAGCGTGCTAAGACTTGGGATAGCTGATGTAAGAACATTAAAAGATTTTACATTCGATTATGTATGGGGTGTTCTTTTTCATTGCTGTTTGTATGCTAGCTTTATTTTAATTGGAAAAAAATAGCAAGAGATCCTCTGAGTAAGCTAAGGTACTGTGGATCAAGAACCCATTTATGTAAAGATTTTTCAGGATCCACTTGGGGTGAGGACATCACTAAACTCCATGCCTAAGAGGAATGAGTCTGTGTGAGGCCCTGTTTCAGTCCCTTTGCCCCAAATGACCAGAAAATATTTCTCTACCAAGAAAACAAATGAGTCGTCAGACCAAATGAGTGGTGAGAACACCCAAAAGCTGGTGGTGGGGTGTGATCTCATCAGGAGCACATACCAGAAGAAGAGATGGTTTAACCCACCAAAAAAAATCAAAAATAGAACAGGAACACTTACCCTCATGTCTCCGTTCAAAGTTTTTGGCATGTGATTGAATGCATGTGCAGGATCCTTGTTGTACACTTTGAGGAGCGATCTGTCCTGAATGTTCCTGGAATAAAAAACATCAATAACTATGGCAGACGAAAGGAGCCTTACTTTGGCCATTTTCTCTGTCTGCCCATAGGAATCAGGTAAAAGACAGCAGCAGACAATCCAGCTGTTGTCCACAAGCAACCAGACAAAAGTTCTTTTACCATAGAATAGGTAAAAATAAATAAGGAAAATAAAAATGACTTCAGTTTTTCTTTCCTTTTTTTTGCTTTTTTGTTCTTTCTGTGTAGTTTTCCACCCATTGATAGAGGGTGGCATGAAATTTCTTAAGATATTGAGCAAAGAAAGGTAACACTTGAAGAAACAGTAAAGCTCTGATGTCTACAACATGTTCCAAGAAATTTGGTTAATATTTAAATATTTAATTGCTTACTTTACCCAAACACCCATTTTTCTGCTTATCACATGAATGCACACAAACAAAAAATGCTTTTCTCCCTTCAAACAGTTTCAGCAAGGAAAAGAATATCTATTTGCAGCCCCCCCAAAAGAACCACGAAGATTAAAACCAGTATCTTTACAATGCCTTTTTTGTCTTCCACAGTGGGTTTTAAAAAATACTTTTCTACATACAAGTTGAATGAGTGGATGCACAGGGTATTGAAAAGGAATAGCTGCAGATCAATTCTTCCACCTGTCTCTCCCTCCTTCTGAACCCAGCATTTAGAGCTGGGGAGTCAGTCACACCCCAGCAAAGAACAGAAGTCCCACACCTTTTCTCAGTTCCTACCTTAACATTATTTAAGACCATATGAGTTGTCTACGAAGTCCTTTTCCCTTCATATTCAGATTTCATCAGCAGAAGGGCCACCCAAGGCCCTGTCAGCCTTGCCTGCACGGTGATTCCTTCCAGGGCCAGCGCAAGGGGTGGGGGGGGGGGGATGGAGGTAGGGGGGACGATGTTGCAGGAGGACACATTCCTTTCCTCCAGGTGCAGCCACACGTTTCGTGGGCTGATCGCAATCACTGGGATTACTGGGTTATGTTTTTGTTTTAAACGGAGTGGAGAATTCTTGGACTAGTCTTGCTTCCCTCTTTTAAATACCCGTCAATAATTGCTTTGAAGCAGTGACTAGCCCAAGCTTGCACCATGGCTCCAGGTTTCAAGTAGCTCATTAGAAGTGAGCTTAGGGGGGAGTGTGCGGTCCTTGTTATTAAGGGGCTAGGTTACTCTGAAGGGAGAGTTCACAGAAGGTGAGAATGTGGGGATTCACTAAAGGAATTCACCCTGTAGCTTCGGGGAAAAGTCACAATAATGATGTGGAGAAACCGAAAAACATACTTGAGCCACGAAAAAAAACCTGGTGTGATTCTAAAGGTATTTAAAGTACCTTGGTTTATAATTAATTTAGAAACATGTTCATCCAAGATGAACCAACACCAAAGGCCCAGATTGCATTTACCATGGCAACATTTACAACACAGCATTTGAACCTGAACTCTCTGTGGCATTTCCCTAAGGAAAATATGGAGAACCCAACACAATGATGAAACAGCCAAACTTGTAACAAATATATTCTCACTTCAAAAAATACTGAAGAATGTAAAATGAAATTTGTCTCTGGGTTCAGAAGAAAGCCATTGTCTTCATTTAAAATCCACATGGTACATTTTTTTTTGGAGGAGAAAGAGGTTTTATATAACAGTAATGTTGAGAATTTATTCGATCATTCAGATAAGATATACTTGAAGCATTTTATGCACAAAAGCAAAGAAATAGAATAATTATTTGGAAAGGATATGGATATATATATTTACATATATATATACATTTTCTCCACATTTTTAGATCCATTTTTATAAGTAAATCAAAACACTAAAAAGTAAAATCTAGACAACTGACTTCCCAATTAAACATTTTAAAATGAGATTTAAAAAAAAATCAGGCTATTTACACTGTAGCATGAGGATAAACAAGATCATCATTTTTGCAAATATAGACATATTAACTGAAAATTATCAATGTTAGAAATGATCACTTCTCTCAAGCACTTGCTTGAATTTGTCTGAAAAAGGATCATCTTAATTTGGGAAGTTGGGGGACCTTTCCTTTTTGTCTTCCCTCCCACTTCCCTCTTTGTGACTATAAAATGATACTTCCTCAGAATGCTTAAAGAAAGTATTAGTAGTACTCTGAGACTTGGGGAATGCTCTAGAATATTGGGCCTTATCCTATCTAATAAAAGAGAAACATGGTAATTGGTGTACGACCGCTACCCTTCCCATTGGCTAATCAGCGAGATATGCAAATTAACTGCCAGCCAAGATGGCGGCCGGCAGCCAGGCAGCTTGAAACTAACATGAGGCTTGCTTGCTTCAGTGACGGAGGACTCCAACGTTCCCCACCTGCCTTGCTGGCCTCTGAGCCTGCAGTTTAAGAAACATTGAAACAAATATAGAAGCTAAACAAAACCCCAGAAACCAGCTTTCAGCCAGCTGGGATCTCAGAGCTGGAGTTATACATTGTTTCGATTATAGAACCTAAACAAACCAGATACCTTCTTTCAGCAGCAGAGGCCTCAGAGCTGGAGCCAGAGCTAAAGCTGGCCCAGAATAAAAAAAGAAAAAGAAAAAAAGGAGCAGTTGGGAGCTTCAGTCACCTGCCAGCCTGAAAACAGCCCTCAGCCCCTCACCCAGACTGGCCAGGCACCCCAGTGGGGACCCCCACTCTGAAGGGTGTGTGACCAGCTGCAAACAGCCATCATCCCCTCATCCAGGCTGGCCAGGCACCCCAGTGGGGACCCCCACCCTGATCCAGGACACCCTTCAGGGCAAAGCAGCCAGCCCCCACCCATGCACCAGGCCTCTATTCTATATAGTAAAAGGGTAATATGCCTCCCAGCACTGGGATCAGCGGAGCCACGAGGCCTCCCAGCACCGGGATCAGCATGACAGGGGGCAGCGCCCAAACCTCCTGATTGCCCTGCAGTAATATGTGTGACAGGGGGCGGGGCCACAACCTCCTTATCGGCCCTGCTCTGTGCCTGATAGGGGGGAGCTCCCCAACCCCCTGATCGCCCTGTGGCTCTGTGTGTGACAGGGTGCAGCGCCCCAAACCTCCCACCCTACGGGCCCTGTTCTGTGTGTGACAGGGTAGAGCCATAACCTCCCCATCGGCCCTGCCCTGAGTGTTACAGTGGCAGCGTCCCAACCCCCTGATCGGCCCTGCTCTGTGAGTGACAGGGGGGAGCTCCCCAACCCCCTGATTGGCCCTGCTCTGTGAGTGACAGGGGGGAGCTCCCCAACCCCCTGATGGGCCCTGCTCTGTGCGTGACAGGGGGGAGCTCCCCAACCCCCTGATTGACCCTGCTCTGTGCGTGACAGGGGGCAGCCCCCCAACCCCCTGATTTGCCCTGCTCTGTACATGACAGGGGGTGGCGCTGCAACCTCCCCATCGACCCTGCCTTGAGTGTGACGGGGGCGGTGCCCCACCCCCCAATTGGCCCTGCTCTGAGCCTGACCAGGGGCTGCACCTAGGGATTGGGCCTGCCCTCTGCCACCCGGGAGCAGGCCTAAGCCAGCAGGTCGTTATCTCCCGAGGGGTCCCAGACTGCGAGAGGGCACAGGCCGGGCTGAGGGACGCCCCCTTCCCCCCGAGTGCAAAAATTTTTGTGCACCGGGCCTCTAGTCTTATATAATAAAGGCCTAATATGCTAAGTGTCTGACTATTCAACCAGTCACTACGATGCGCAATGACCACCAGGGGGCAGACACTCCGACCGTAGGTCAGCTTTTTGCTGGGGTCCAGCCAATCGGGTCTGGGCGAGATGGGCTGGACATGCCCTGGAGCCCTCCAGTGGTCCCTCCCCGGCCCCAATCATGCACTGGTGTGGTCCCTCAGCCTGGCCTGTGCCCTCTCACAATCTGGGATGCCTTGGAGGATGTTGGAGAGTCTGTTTCAGCCTGATCCCCAGGGCTCTAGTTGTAATATAAAAATTCTTGCATGAGCTGTGAGGCAGTGGGTCCAATTGTTGATAATAACCTCATCAGTCTTGAGCTCCATAATCAAAAGTGGCTTTGCCTAGTTTCATGCTTATTTGTTATTACCGTATCTCTCAATTTCTCTAACTGCAAAATGCAGAAATTCAAGAGGAGTGTTCTAAAATGTCACGTCCATGTAAAAACTCTACATGGGATTATATTACCGCAAACATACTCTTTAAACATAACATGATTACTTCATGTTTAAGTTTATGCTTTATAAATTTCCTTTTATTGGTGACAGCTTGGTTAATAATTTATTTTAAAAAACAAACATGAATTTTCTGTTACCTATGAATATTTAAACATGTGTTTATTTAAAAAAAAAAAAAAGCAGGAAGGTTATGCAACGGATGCAGCACCCTCTACCTTAGGGCATGTGTCAAATTTTGAAAGCCCTCAATTGCTCATACAACTTGGCACTTGCCTAAATATGTCATTGCAATCACTGTTAGATATTTATCAGTTTACATTTATTATGCATTAAAGGCACATTTTTAAAAAGTGGTTTCCACTAATTCCATAATGAAGAAACAGGTCAGCCTGCTATTCCCCACAGGGCAAGTACTCAGAAATTCAAGTTGTGGCCCAGATGAGCTGAGCAGGGAATAAATGTTCTGAGGGAATAAAAAATTCTTTTTTTTTTTTAAAAAAATATATTTTATTGATTTTTTACAGAGAGGAAGGGAGAGAGATAGAGGGTTAGAAACATCGATGAGACAGAAACATCGATCAGCTGCCTCCTGCACATCTCCAACTGGGGATATGCCCGCAACCCAGGTACATGCCCTTGACCGGAATCGAACCTGGGACCCTTCAGTCCGCAGGCCAACGCTCTATCCACTGAGCCAAACCGGTTTCGGCAAATAAAAAATTCTTGACCAAGAATGTGGACAGTCAGGTTTTGATTAGGTGTAGCCATGAACTGGCTGCATGATCTTGAGTAAGTCCATTAAGTTTTATGCATCTGAATGTCTGGTACCATAACATAAAAAGGCTGGAATAGTCACTAAATAATTTTTTAATTTCTAAAATGCTTAGAGGCTATCCTAAACAATTCAAACTGCAATTCAAACTGTTGTTCAAGGGTGTTGATTTAAGTCCTGTTTCTCAGGCTGTTTGTCTGGGACAGATTAGTTGGTTCCCTTCTGCTCTATACACAACACCACCACAGCCGATAAAGATGCTATAATCCACTGCAGTAGCAGGCGTCCAGGGAGCCTCACTTTAGAGTGTTTTCTCCTGGGCGCCCTGGAGAAGCCCACCTGGAGGGAGATCCTTTGGTAAAGGCCCAACTATTTAAGAAACAACTGGGAAGGGAGAATGCGTCTCAGCCTCTTTTCCTGTGGACAGTAGCAGATCCCACTGCTTTTATTCTGACTGGCTCCCGTGAAGAATGACTCGGTGGGATCATTGCCTAAGATGTCCTCAGGCTCGTCTGTGAGGGCAGAGCAGCTGAGAAGTTGGGAAAGTTCCCGTCAGAAGTAGTGTCTTCAACTCTGACGACCTTGATCAGGTCTCTTGCCTGGGTCTCAGTTTCCACAGCTCTTAGATAGCTGGTGGACTGGATCATTTCCTAAGTTTTTTTCAGACGTAACATGCAAAGATCTCTGTGGGAGAAGTCTAGACACCCTTGCCTTTGTAAACCACTTCTTTGTATGTGAATGATGGAAAGCCAGCGAGTGAATTCCCACCTGGGTGAGTTAAGCCTGCCAGGTAGGAGCAATACTTTCTTCACTGGGCCACGAAGAAAGTAGGACTCAATACAAACTGTAGCAATGCTAAACGCAGTATGGCACACACACACACACACACACACACACACACACACACACCACATGGCATGACTACTTACCTTACATCATTTAGTTCATAATAGACATTTCTGCTCTCGTCTTTGATGTAAATGGCGACACTGGGCGACTCCAGCATTTTCATGGTGAGCTGCTGTGGGAAGGCACTTACGAAGAGAGCCCGGATCGTGTCTGCACTTGTGATTTCGTTGGGCATCCTGAGCTGCTTGGTTTCATCTCCGTACTGGAGATAGAGAACCCCTGCGTGCAAAAGGAGCACAGTGGTCACACTCAGACCAAGACTCACAGGACACGCAGCACAAGCTAAGCCACCTCTGTCTGGCCACGTGCAGGAAATGTTGTGGACAAGCTTGAAAGCATGCAACAAGAAATATACGTTCGGAATTTCCAAGGAATGCACTCTCTGGCTATCTCAAAAAGTACCCATTTTTATTCTTTGGGAGTCTGGGCAGGTGTTAAAGAGGCTAATTTTCAATTTTTTTTTTAAAAAATCAAAAGAATAAAAAGCAAACCTCTGGCAGCCTAAAGCAAAAGCCAATACTTAATCCCCCTGAAAGGTAGACTTAGGAATTTAACAGCATAGGGTGATCCCCCCGCCCCTGCCCCATGTCTTTCACTAACTAAAAACACATTCAGTATAGCAGGGGTCCTCAAACTTTTTAAACAGGGGGCCAGTTCACTGTCCCTCAGACCGTTGGAGGGCCAGACTATAGTTTAAAAAAAACTATGAACAAATTCCTATGCACACTGCACATATCTTATTTTGAAGTAAAAAAACAAAATAGGAACAAATACAATATTTGTATTTGCATGTGGCCCGCGGGCCGTAGTTTGAGGACCCCTGCAGTATAGCCATGTGTAAGATATACAGTTTAAGTCTTTATAGTCCATTCAGACACATTTTAAGCGGCAATGTTACAATATATCTGCGATCTAACACATACTTATTTAATGTTTACACCATGTAAACTATAAAGAAAAAGTGGCACCCTGATGTCTTAGAAAGAAGCTGGAACAAGTCAGTTGCACAAATGAAAACAAGCACAGGATCACAGAATTCCAGCATTCCAGAGGGTACGTGGCTCCCAATGAACCATGCCTATAAGAGTAGCCATGCTCTTATACAGTGTAGTTTCTTCCAAGATCCGGTCTGAGCTTTGCCATGTGACTTTCTTTGGCCAATGGGACATTAGCAAGTGTGATGCAAAACGGAGGCTAGCCAAGTGCTTGCACACTAGAGCTTGTCCTATTGCTGAGCATGGTCATGGGTTCTCCCTCACAGAATCACACTTCCGTGGAGTCCAGGCAAACATGTGGAGGCCGCATGGAGAAGAATGGAAGCCCTGACTGGTGGCCCCACTAAGCATCCGTTCTCCAGCCAGTCATGAGGGTGAACCCTCTTGGTAGGGGTATCCCTCCCTCCCGGGAGAACTGCCCCCATCCCACGAAACAGAAAGCATATGAAACAGAATCGAGAGCCTGGCCCACGTTGCAGAATCATGAGCAAATAAATGACTGTTTGTTTTAAGTCACTATGTTTAGGGTCATGTGTTGCTCAGGAATAGATAACCGAACCGGGGAATCAGAGATTCTGACATTCAATCTGTATCCTGTTGTGAGAATCTACTGAGGAGGGACTCCTACTTACTACTAGAATAATCCTTGGCAGGAGAGATTCAAAAGAGAACAGAATATGACTTCTGGTTAAATATGGCCGTTCGTGTAATACATTTATCTCTTTCTCCTCCTGAAATTCCATTAAAATGACAATGAGGAATACAAAAGCAAACATTAAAGAATCAACAGAACAGGAGAGGAAACAATAGCAGACAAGAGAAAGCTGGCACCTTGGTCTTCAAGGAGACAACTCCACATAAACGCAGGCCCAGGGGAGCTCCGGAAATGAGCACCAGACTCGGAAGGCAGGAATGCACAGTGACAGGAAAGCATGAGCCCCGATTGAACTTCCTTTTTTTAATGGCACAGCAACCTGTACATATCTCCCTTTTTCTCCCACTCAGCCAAGCAACTCCCCATATCCACAGAAGACTGAAGAGGTTGAACCAGATTCTGCTCATGGGCACAGGGGCAGTGGGTGAAGTGCCCTCTGACAGCACCCTGGCAAAGGGCTGCCTGCCATCGCAGCCAGGGACTGGAGGAGCCCCCCAGGAACGCTGGCTGGCCTGTGGGAAGAGAGCAACAGAATTTTAAGGTAACTGTGCAGGGGCTGCTTGGTCACCACGGTGGTAAGCAGCCTGGCCCATATGTAAAGCTTCCGGTGAGGACACCCGGCCTCGCTCAGAGATTAGCAGGCTACCCGGGATTATCAGACATTTCATAAAAGCCTCTACCATGAAAGAAAAGACTGAAATACACAGAAAACAGAAACTCAGAAGGGATGAAACAATCCAAGAAAAGGGGGATATTTGGAGAGCAAAAGTGAACTCTGGGAACCATGAGAGCAGAAATTAAACACATTCATTGAAAAAGAAAAAGTTGATAAAAACCTTAAAAGTGTAGTAAAAAGACTTTTCGATGGGAGAAAGATGAAAACCAAGAAGAAAAGTAGAGAATTACTTCAGTGCATCCCAATACCTAATAATGGAGACTTGGATAAAAAGAAATCAGCAGAAATAGAGAAGTTTTACAAAAAGTATTATTAGACCCCCCCCCCCCCCGACAACTGAAGGACATGAGATTGGAGATTGAAAATATTTATGAAATGCTCAATACACTCAGGCTTGTCACTGAGACATTGCAAATGGCAGGGGAATCAGGGGTTCCCACCAGCCCAGAGGGTGTGAGAACAGTCGCAAGAGAAGGGTCAGGACGCAGAAAGGCACTAGAGCTTTCTCTACAGCAACCAGAAACCAAGGACAATGGAGAAACAGCCTAGGAAATCTGGGAGGAAACACTTTAGATTAGGTTTGTCCTTCCAAACCATCGACTGGATATGCATTAAAGTCAGCTTCGCAGGGAGGCCTTCCTGACCACCTTATCCATTATTTCAGCACCCATTTTCCCCAACAGTTCATTCTCCCATCTGTGCTTCCTTTCTGTTCTTGAGCATTTTTCACTCTACAGTTGATGCTTGAACAATTCAGGGTTAGGGGCTGACCCCTACACAGTTGAAAATCTGAGTATAACTTTTGACTCCCCCAAAGTGCAACTACTGCTAGCTTACTGTTGACCAGAAGAAGCCTTCGCGATAACAGAGTGGGCAAAAGTGGTTTTACCATTGTGAGTATGCGAAATACAGAGTTTATTCTTGTATTACTATTTAATTGTATTTTCCATGAATAGTTGTAAACCTACTTTTGCCTCACCCTGTCTACACAGTTGATTAACACATATTGTTATAAATATTACAGTCTATATTGATATGCTAAACTAAGCTAGAGAAAAAGAAAATGTTATTAAGAAAATCATAAGGAAAAAATACATTTACAGAATTTATTGAAAAAAATCTGCGTATAGGTGGAGTCACACAATTCAAACTGCTTTCAAGGGTCCCCTGTATAATTCATATTTTAATTATTGTTATTGTTTACCGTCAGTCTCTCCCTTTAAAATGTAAGCTTCATAAAGTCAGGAATTTTTAAAAATGTTTTTGTTCACCGTGGTATTCTTAGTACCTCTAATATGACTTACTACACAGTAGGTCCTCAGTAAATGAATGAATGGATGGATGAATGGATGGATGAATGACTTATTAGTCATCAAAAGGAATGTTCATTTGGGGTCTGGCTGACCTATAAGAGCTTTGGCTACATGGTGTAACAGCCCCGTGATCTCCTTCCCACTTTGCATACACATTAGAACTACATTCTGAAGCGGCTCTTTCCTTGACTGGAGCAGTCCTTTCCATTCAGTGTGAGCAGCTCAACTTCCCCTCTCTGCCCATCAGAGTTTTGATCCTCAGCTTCTTCATGGGGTTAGTTTTCCAGAATATCCGTGCTGTTACACATTCTTCAGACTGCAGAAAAAATCTGTCAAGCCTCTGAGCTCAGATCGTGCAACGTTTCTGTCCCAAAGGGGAGATGTGGTGGCTGCCCATGTGATTGCTATGCCGTGTCAAAAGGCCAAAGCCATTCCTGAGGTCGGGGCCCCAACCATGGCTGGGCGTGGCCCCTGCCCACGGTCCACTTATGGCCTCACTACAGTCAAATATCATGGCCTCACTTCCCCAAAGAGCCTGGCTTTCATTCCCACATCTGCATTCTGTACGTGTGTGTGCTTTAAATAGAATTTGTAGGCTCTGAGTAAAAAAAAAAAAAAATCGGGCCTACACTAAGGTTACCTCAGGTTCTGGCTGGTGCAGCTGCCAGCTGGGTACACAAGTCCAGTTACAGATCATGACAACCCAGAAAAGACGGGGGAATGATGCCTTTATAAACAGAGAATAGTCTTTTTACACTTGATTCAGCTTGGTTTCTCAATTCAGGAAAGGGATTTAGAAATGCTTAAACTCAGAAGGAATGCTCTTAATATATGATGGCGTTTTACTGGCACAGTGATGAGAGCCAGCGCTGAGTTCGTGCTGGCTGCTCCGGATTCACAGAGGAAGGACTTGGATCATAAACTAGTTCTTTATGAAGAAGGAAAGAAGACAGGAAAATGAATTTATAGGATGTCTGCTATGTGTCAGAAACAGCATGCGCATACAGCAGGTTCTCAATAACATTAAGTAACAACTTTGATGAGATGCCCTATGAACTTAACTCTTGTTTATATCAATTAGCCTAGGGTAAATTGGTTTCATTATACATCGTTCTGCTTCAGGTTGTAGAACCTATGAATGATGTTAAGCGAGGACTTCCTGTATTGCATTTAATCAGCACAGCTTCTCTCTAGGTCGATGTTATAGCCCCACTTCACAGATTGGGAAAAGGAAGCTCAGAAGTTTCCAGTACCTTACCTAAAGTTACAGCTAGTAAATGATTTAACTAATTTACATATCCAATTGCATCCATCCACAGAACCAATTATAAATAACTAGAGGCCCAGTGCATGAAATTCATGCACTCTTGGGGGGAGGGGGGTTGGAGATCCCTCAGCCCTACTTGCACCCTCTCCAATCTGGGAGCCCTCAGGGGATGCCCTATTGATGGCTTGGGCCTGCTCCCCATGGTTCTCTGCTCTCTGCAGGGCCTGCCTGCTCCACACCACGGCAATGGGCAAGCAGGCCCTGCTGGGTGCTGCCTGTGGGCCATGCTTGCTGGCTCACGGGTCGCCGTGGCAATGCCTGCTGGGCTCATGTTGCTGGGGTGACGCTGCCAGCGTCCTGCCCCGGCCGCTATGGGAGCCTCCATCTTTGTTGTGGAGCAATGGTTAATTTGCATATTACTCTTTTATTAGATAGGATAATGTAAATGGGGCCATTTTTAGAAATGAATCTGGAGCTGCCAGGCCAGAGGCACTACCTTACATATCTACACCTCAACTCTTGGGCTGTTTAAACAGGACAAAATATCATTGGGCTGGACCTAAGGCCACCTTGTGTCCTAAGAACTATTTGCAAAGATAATAAGAAAGCAATTGTGATGACTACTGGACTGATAACTACTGGACTGAACATTTAAAACACTGTTTAGAATTCATATCACATGTCATCTACACCGATAAAAGGCCTTCCTTCTATTGATGTAATTATTCCCCTTCCCTTTCTCATACTCTGCCTCCTTACTGGAATATTATTTGGCCTTATGCCTGAATTAATGATTCCAGCATAATTATTCTTACTGATCTCAAGTAAACACTTGTTTGCCTCTCACTTTGAAGGGCCTTTTTATGTTTCGGTTAGGACCATGATCTCTCTCTTGAAGCATACAACCTGAATAAACTTCTGCATTTAGTCACATCCATTTCCTCAAACCTTCCTGTCTGGATGATCTTAGCTGTCCTCACATTTTAGTTTGGCCATCTGCTTGAAGATATTGAGATGTGATGGGGGGCAGCTTGGAACAAAGATTCCTTAAAGTTGACTGGAGTAAATGCTGACACACAGTCAGACAGAAACAATACACATGCTGGGATAAGTGAGGAAGGCACAGAGCTCAGAAAGCAAGAGAGTTGAAATGAACCTCACCACACGGAGCCCTTATGAGAAGCCTGGACACTCAAGGGTGCTCCAGCTTGATGGCTCTGCAGCAGAGGCAACGTGCATTTTTCACCAAGAGTACTTGGTCACAATTTTACAAAAAACAAAGTGCACTTGGCAGGTCACGCTTGCATCACACATCCTCATAATCTTTTGAATCTCAGAACAGTTCCAGAATGTGGGACATCATCCAAAATATTCTTTATCATAATATGACATGCAAGGATTTTCACAGTGGGATCTTGCTGTGCACTGAATGTTTTTGTTTCTCCAAAATTCATGTTAAAACCCAAATCCCCAATGTGATGGTATTTCAAGGTGAAGTCCTAAGAAGTAGTTAGGTCATGAGGGTAGAGCCCTTATGATGGGATTAGTGCCCTTACAGGAAGAGGCACAGGGCTCTCTTTTTCTTTCCATCCGGGATGCAACCAGAAGATAGCCATTTGCAAACCATGGTCTCCCCAGACACCAGATCTGGTGGCACCTTGATGTTGAATGTCCCAGCCTCTGGAACTGTGAGGAATACACTGTTGGTGATCTATGGTGATTTGCCATAGCAGCCTAAATGGACTAATACAGACCTCAACCTCCTGCTCCATCCTTATCACTCACAGCATGCCTCATTCCTAGAGCACTGTGGTTGTTCAGACCTCTCACTGGCTCAGGTGACTTTCCCACCACTTCTTTGCGCGGCACCCCCATGACCCACTCTGAGCGATCTTCCCCAACCACTCCTCCATCACTTTTTCATTAAGATTTGAGGAATTAATTTTTCTCACATGTGCTTACATTGTGTTTTACTGAAATTGAAAGCATGGCTTTTAATTCTGCATTATTATTAGCTGTATTCACCAGATGGTATTATATAGTAGAGTCCTGGCTACAGAGTAGATGCTCAAATATCTTTTCATTGAAATGAATTCAATTCTGCAGCCATGCTAATTGACATGTGCTTGCCTCCTGGGATGCGTTCTACAATCCCCCTAAACAGCATTTTCTATAGGCAGATGATGGTGACAATTCCAAATGACCTAAATTCCGCAGTTTCTCCAAATCCAATGCAAGATTATATCAATCAATACTTGTATTACAATTATGGCAAATGGCTAATGCCTTAAAAATATAAAGAGCTCTTATAATGGAAGCTAACAGTCTTCAACTTAATAAGAAAAATATAAATATTAAAATAAGATATTTTTTTTGCACCTATGAAATTGGCAAATGTTTTTACAATAAAATACACAGTGCTGACAAGAGTTGGGAAAATGAGATATCTCACATACCATTGTTGGGAAAGTAAATTGATACCATTTCTCCGAAGGCCTATTTGTCAATATGTGTCAAAACTTCCCAAAATATACATATGGTTTGAGCCAGTAATTTTTATTCTATATATTTATGCACAAAGAGGTACTTACTAGGATGCTTACTAAAGCATCACTTATAAGAATAACTTGGGGGAGTTTTAATATTAGGGGATTCATTTAATAAATCAATTCATTTCATAAACATATCCATTGGAACATTACATTGTTATTAAAAGGAATTTTAAAAGAATATGACAATGAAAAAATATATATTTGTTAAGTGACAAAGTATGTTATAAAACAAAAAGTTCTGAACGTTAGGTGTTTTTTTTTTCCATGGGGTCAAAAGGTACCTAAGTATATGATTGCAAGTTGAAAATAGGGGACAGAAATCAGGTATTTGGCAGTTTTTCCACTTTCATTTGTGTGTGAATTTTTTAATATAAATGCGGGGACATAAAGAATTAATGCAGGTCAAATGTTTCAGTGAACAAGTTTCAGCAGTTCAACTTTATAACAATACAAATAAACCTGTTAAATTTTTCTGGACAATGATAGCATTTGGATTTTTTTTAAAAAAACAAGTAAATTTCTTATTGATGGCAACTAGAAAAACAACAAAAAACCAAAAAAAACTCCCCAAAAACCCCAAAAGGAACTAGATTTAAAAAAAAAATTAATCACCTCGATGGCAGTGATGAATGCAGGTTTTGTGGGGCCTGAAGCTTAGACCATTTTGAGGGACCTCTTTAAATAGCAGAATATCAAGTTGGAAATATAAAATTCAGTATGAACATTAATTATTTATTTACGGGAGTCTGAACCTGGCTTTGTTTCACCAAATGAAATAGTGATACTATTGAAGTGAGCATCCCAAGGCATTTCTCTAAAAAATGCTTTGAAGAATCTGTTGATGACTTCTGTAATTCAAGCCATGTTGAAGACATGAGTGTCAAAGATGCTGATTTCTGGTGCTGTGATCCTATTCATCCCAAGGGCTCCTGCTGCCCTCTTACATGGATTGTCAGAAAATTGTCTATAAAGAATCTATGACACAAAGTCACTACAGAACTTACAACATCAGCTGAGTCAATAATTTAGTCTTAAAGGTTACTCAACAAGTAAGGCAGAAAATATTATAAGACAATGTTGTGAGAAGCACTACAACTGATTGTGGGTATACTACAGTTGTAATTGAATTCTCTCATACTTAAGGTGAACTATTGGTTAAATAAGCATTGCAATATGAACTCACTTTGTAAGGCTGAATATTAGAAAGGTAGAAATAGAAAGGACTTCAAATTTAATGCAAACCACTGAATAAAATACTAGTAAAGCAAATCTAGCAATGTGTGAAAGAATACATCATGACAATAAGAGTTTACCTCAAGAATGCAAGGATGGTTTAACACTAGAAAGTTTAGTCCCAATACATTCTCCAATAATAAGAGAAACTATACAATAATCTTGATAATGTCAGAAAAATGTTAAGAAAGACCCAAAATAAATTCATGATTTAAAAACACACACAATCATTTAAGAATTAAAGAGAACTTTCTTAACTTGAAAAAGGAATCTATCAAAACTCTCAAAAAAGCATAATGCTAAATGATGCAATATTAGAAGCGTTCTCCTTAAACACAGAATTTTTGTTATCGCTGCATCTGAAGTCCTGGCTAGCACAGTTAATGCAAGAAAAAGAAGTAAAAGGCATATGGATTATAAGGGATAATTAAAATAGTGATTATTCTCTGATGATATAACAGAGAATCCAAGGAAATCAGCAGACACACAACTAGAGCTAATAAGGATTCCATACGACTGAATGATTTAAAATCAATATATAGATTCAACAGTAACCCCAGTACTAGAAAAAAATAGAAAACATAGTTTAATAAAAATACTACTTAAAAATACCACTTATAATAATAATAGTATGGCTATTTAGAAGGGAGTACATGCTCTACCAAATATCAACACTATTAAAACAGTGTAGGTTTGGCAAAGAGATAGAACAAGTAGACTATGAAACAAAATAGAGAACCTAGAAAAAAACACACAGTTTTTATGAAAGCTTGATATATGACAAAAGTGGTGGTACACATCCTGGGAGAAATGACTGTTCAATAAATAGTGCCAGGAAAATTGGTCTCCATATGAAAAAAGTAAAAAATATATCCTTTCCTTACACCATTTACACATAAATTCCTGATGGGCTAAATACCTACATGTGAGAAGCTAAATTATGAAACTTTAAAAACAAAAACAAAAACAAAAAACCACATGGTGCTGTCTCCTAGCATATTGTATAGGGAAAGAATTTGAAAAGAAACAAAAATCATAAACCATAGACAAAATAGTTATACTACATTAAAATGAATATTTTGTACTGCATAAGACATTGTAAGCAAAGTAAAGAAGAAAACTACATTTTGAGAGAAGATATTTATAGCTCACATGCTCTATTAAGGATTAGTATTCAGAATAATTAAAGAACACTTATAAATCAATAAGAATATAGAAAATAAGCAATAATGAATAACCAAAAATGGATATAAATAGGCAACTGATACAGGGAAGAAATCTCAGCAGCCAATAAACGTTAGAATGTCCAACGTCACTAGTAATTATCAGAATAAAAAAATGGAAACAATGACATACTATTTTATACCCATCAGATAGGCAAATATGAGTAAATCTAATATCCTCAAGTGTTGATGTGGTCTTGGAATAATGGAGTCTGTTATTCCTTGCTGGTAGGAGTAAAATTTGCACAATCACTTTGGGACACCTGGAAAAGTGGAAGCTGTGCATCCCATTACCTGGCTACTTCTTTTAAATTATCCATCACAGATAAAAATGTCATGTGCGGGCACTTGTCCCGGATGCTTATTGCAACTCCATTTCTCATTGATATGTTCTCAGTGGTTTATTCATATAATGGAATAGTAAACAGCAGTTCAAATGAATGGAGTAGAACGACATCCATCAACATGGATAAACCTTCAGTCTGCATGCTGATGCTCTATCCACTGAGCCAAACCAGCTAGGGCTAACATGGATAAACCCTAAACCTTAAAGCTGAGTGAACACAGAGGTTACAAAAGGATCTATGCAGTACGATCCCATTTATGTAAAGTTTTATGACACACAAGACAGTAATACATATTCTTTATGAATACAGCAAATACAGTAGAAGCACATTTGCATGACAATCATAACCTCTAACTTCAGCATGTGTTTAACTCTGAGAAAGAGGGGGAAGGAAGGGAGATAAGGCTCTATAGCATTTTCTTTCTTTAAAAATGTAAGAAATCCAAAGAAATTATAGAAACATACATTTTATAAAATGTGACAACTTATATAGCATTTGCTATGTGTTAGGCACTATCTAAACCAGTGGTTCTCAACCTTCTGGCCCTTTAAATACAGTTCCTCATGTTGTGACCCAACCATAAAATTATTTTTGTTGCTACTTCATAACTGTAATGTTGCTATTGTTATGAATTGTAATGTAAATATCTGATATGCAGGATGGTCTTAGGCGACCCCTGTGAAAGGGTTGTTGGACTACCAAAGGGGTCACAACCCAAAGGTTGAGAACCGCTGATTAACTCATTTAATCTTCTTTATGTGGTTGCTACTATGAGTATCCCCATTTTATAGATAAGAAACACTGAGGCAAAGAGAAGTAATTTGTGACATACCCAGCTAATGATCTTAACCATTGTGTTATGCTGCTTCTCAGCTGTTAAACAGATGAAAATATCTGTTTAATTTTGGTAATGTCTATTATATTATGTTTTCTGTACCTTTTTCATTCAAAAAAATTGAACAACAAATCATTTTTAAAGAAAGAATGCCAAAATAATGCTGTCTAAAAAACATCCCTTCCACAGAGCACCCAATTCTTTCCCAGGAGCTTAAAACCTGGATGTAGCCATGGAAATCTGGAAGCTTTTCCTTGGCTTTTGATATAAGAGTTGGTGTAGGAATTCTATCATACAAAGCAAAGAGTAAAGGCCACAAAAGAAAGAATATTTTCTTAAAGATAAGAACAAAAGTATAAAAGTACAATAATCATGGTTCCAAAAAAAATTAACTGGCCTTTTAAAGATATGAAAAGTATGTCTTTTACAGTTTTCAATGCATGTTTTCAAAGAATCAGAAAGATTGGCTCTAAGTCAAACAAAGTCCATAACCACCCCCACTAGGAGATTATATATCCTGCATATTCTCAATCACACTTATTAGCAGACTTAGGTTCAGAGATTATAAATATTTGTGAGAAACCATCTGAGTTAATCTGAAATTTATTTTCTTCTCTGCTAAACTATTAGTATTTTAAATAATAATAACCAGTAATTATTATGGATGAATGAATATATCTTTAGAAAAGTTTTCAGTATGAAATACTAGTTTTTATATAATTACATGGAGATTTTAAACAACACACTGATATACAGTGTTATGAATTTTATTGTTCAGAATTTCTTTCATTTTCTATATTATGGAGAAATTATTCTACTTAAAAGCTACAACCTGTTTGGTTCTCACGCTGGGAGAAGAAGACATGGGGAGGTGTCCATAGGATGAGCTTTTTTTCTCCTCTGGTAAACAAAACTCAGGATCACCAATACTTTCCAGAGGGAAATTGCAGGGTAAATGGGAATACAGGCACTTCTTTATACTTTTATACCATCAGTCATACTAATGACAAAAACATAAAAGCCATCCTTGATGATAAGCATCCTATATAACGAAAGTCTAATATGCTAAGTGTCTGGTCTTCTGGTGACTGGGCAACTGTTCAACCAATTAAAGGGTAATAGGCTAATGATATGCTAAGGCTGCTCAACTGCTCACTATGACATGCACTGACCACTAGGGGGTAGATGCTCCGACTGGTAGGTTAGCTTGCTGCTGGGGTCCGACTGATCGGGACTGAGTGAGACGGGCCGCACACACCCAGGATCCCTCCTGTGGTCCCTCCCTGGCTGGCTAACCTCGGCCAGCTGGCCCCGATCAGGACTAGGCGAGGCAGGGCCAGACACACCCTGGAGCCCTCCCGTGGCCCTTTGCCGGCCCCAATTGTGCACCAGTAGGGTCCCTTGGTCTGGCTTGCACCCTCTCACAATCTGGGACCCCTTGGGGGATGTCGGAGAGCTGATTTCGGCCTAATCCCGCAGGCCACTCCCCTTGGGAGGATGCCAGACACAGGGCTCATGGCTGGCGAGCGCTGCTGCAGCAGTGCGAGCTTCTCCTGATTAAGACTGTTGGGTGCAAGCCTGCAGCAGGTGCAGTGGGGCCAGGATGAGTGGGAGCAGCAGGTAGGAGCTGCAGGCAGCATTGACTGTGGGTTTCAGCCCGACCCCCACAGGCCACTCCGAGGGACCCCACCCATGTATGAGTTCGTGCATTGGGCCTCTAGTTTATATATATATATATGGCTAATATGCAAAGTATCCCCTTGGGATTTCAACTGGGCGACAGGGAGTTCAATTGCTTGCTATGACATGTGCTGACGACCAGGGGGCAGCACAGAGTGAAGGAAGGCCCAGGCCGGCAGCCAGAAGGCCCCAATTGGCCCTGATTACCGGCCAGGTCTAGGGACTCTACTCGTGCATGAACTACGTGCACCGGACCTCTATTTATAAGTAAGTGCCAGTAGACCCAGATTGGTGGGATTCCATTTTATAGGATAGAACCCCTTCCTTTTCAATCTCATGTTTAAAAAGTAGTAAAAGGGGGATGTCTGAACTCCAAAGAGCTTTCCCCACTGTGCACCTCTTCCCACACTTTGGCCTCTCTCACCCTCATTCCTGGGGGCCACCCCTGTCTCCTATCTCTGTACCCTGTCTTCTGAAGGGGTGCTCATCCCCAGCAGGTCTTTGCCACCCTTAGACCTAGAGGTTCACCCACTCGTGTTATGGGGCCTGAAATAGGGGTGCTTCAGTTGAAGGGTGACACTCTGGCCATAGGCAGCCACCGAGGGTTATTTCAGGAGCACTCACATTTTACTCCTTGCTGTTCTGCTCCCCAAAGGGGAAGCCATAGAATGGCCGACTGGGAGGGTGAGGTCCATGCTGACCAGCAGCTGTTCCTCTTCAGGCTGCTTTTTCTCAGCTTCTTCTTAGGTGTCTGAGGGGGAGGCTCAGAACTTCTTCTAGGCAGTGGTGAGAAAGAGGGTGTGGGCAGTTCGGGGAATTCATATCTCCCATGTGACCCAAAACATACAGTTAACTGATCCACCCGAGGCAGCGCTGACAGGGGTGAACAGCTCTCTTAATGACGGTGATGCGACTTGATGGAGGAGTAGGGCTTACAAGTGTTAAGTCCGATGGAATAAAGGTCCAATTGCAGGCTGCAGGAGGAGCATGGGGAAGGGCCCTGCCTCAGGCACTACACTTCAGAGCCTCTCACCCCCAAAAGCACATGCACCCCAAGTATTGAGGGTGGTCAGGGCACCGCTGCTTGCAGGGTGTGTGGTGGGTGCCTGCCCCTATGGGCGGGCAATCACTTGTGGCTGCAAGAAGAAGGGAGCTGGAGGTGGAATGAAGAGGGGGAACGGCTGCTATGGGGTGGGGATGATGGTGGGGGACCCTTCTTTATCTCAGCATCCGGCACAGAATTGTGAGAAGTTGGAGAATTCTGAAATCAAACCTGGCTTTCTAGGTTGCTTTATAAAGGTGTATTTGTCAAAGGACGAGGACAGAACATATTTTATCTAACAGTTTGTCAGCTTGATGTAGAGCTTTAAAACTATTTAGACCAGTGGTTCTCAACCTGTGGGTCACGACCCCTTTGGCGGTCAAACGACCCTTTCACAGGGGTCGCCTAAGACCATCCTGCATATCAGATATTTACATTACGATTCATAACAGTAGCAACATTACAGTTATGAAATAGCAACGAAAATAATTTTATGGTTGGGTCACAACATGAGGAACTGTATTTAAAGGGCCAGAAGGTTGAGAACCACTGATTTAGACAGATGGCAGAGGAGCCCCTGTGCACCTGCTCCAGGCGAGCTTGTCTGAGACACAGAGAGATGAGGACTGTCTCCCCAGAACTGGCGTCAAAGCCAGGAATAGAACCTTCCTCGCCTCCTTTATCCGAGCTGCTGCGATGTCCACTCCATCAACAGGTGATTTGGGGTCTATTTTTGAGTAGTCCTCATGGAGACGGGTCCCCGAGTGTCCTCGACTTCTCCGAGATTTGGTTACTTTATTTTTGGTTTTCTGTGAGTGGGAAAGGCTGAGTCATGCTGAGCTGCTTTTAGTGTCTCCACATTTTATATAATAGAGAACTGCTCTTGGTACTAATTTAAAATTTTCCTATTACTAGTATAGGCTAATTATCGTTATTTATTCACTATCTGATTCCTTGGAGCCTTCCAGAGACTTTCCTCAGGTTGTTATAAAAGTTCCCACCGCCATGGCAGCCACAGCTGCGAAGTGGACACTCCCGGGCAAATCCACCCCGACTCCAGCCCGAAGTGGGCAGTGACGGAGCAGGAGGCAGGGTGAGTCCGTTCCCAGGCTTGTCCCTGGCTTCCCGCCTACTTCCCCTCCCTGTGTCTTCCCTGCTGCTCCAGTGTCTCTCCTCCTGTGTCCTCAGGCCCATGCCAGGGGGTGTGGATCTTCTGGAAGCCTCCTCTGTGTCTCTTGCCTTTGCCTCTCTCCACACCCTGCCCCCGTGGAGAGAACAGGAATGTCCTTCTTTCAGCCCTGGCCAGAAGAATACAGGGGTCCCAGAACAGCTGTTGTCTAGGAGAATCCAGAGAGATGGCAATGGAAAGTTCTGAAAGTTTGGGATAGGTGCACAGGATTGCTTTGTGGGTGAGTAGGAGAGAAGAGAGAATGGTGATTGAGACCGATCAGTCGGTCGAATCTTCTGATCTGGGTTATTTGGTGGCACTTGTCCTGGTGGGGAAGGGGGCTTATCTAATTTTTATACAGCATATTCTAGTACATCATTTCTTGCTTTAAGAGCAAGTGGGAAAGGCGAGGTTTGCTAGTGGACTTCCAGGCGCAGGAGGGTAACCAGCGATCAGGCCCACAGTCTCTCCCCCAACTGCCCAGCTCCATCCAGCGCCCAGGACCCTAAGGAAGGGCTGGACTTGACAAGCTGAACTTTCAAATCTGCCCTCGAAAGACCCAGAAAGACTTTTCAATGAACCTTCACTTTCTGTTCCCTCTGGTACTTTCTTAAGTGGCATTTAAGAGCCATCACACATGGCCGCTGCCTCCACCTCATTTCCCTTTGAAGTTCCAGGGCTGCCTTTCACGAGTAGCTTCTATTCTCAACCATGAGATCACAATCAAGAACAAATGTCTGAGGCGGCTGAAGCAGCTCCAGGAGCGGTGGGTGGGGAGGGACTGCAATGACTAAGTGCCTGTCCCCAGGTCTCCTCTGTCACAACCTGGAAAAGAACTCCTGCGTCCAGATTCACCATAAATAACCTTTCTCATTGCTTTCATAGGTAAGAGTCCCCTCTATATGCCTCAAGCTCAAAATGACAATTGTTAGCATTCCCACTAAAAGCACTGGGAAAAAAGCAATAAGCACTGTAGTATCCAGCTGTCGTATTAGCTAAGAAATAAATCAGGCAAAGTTGTTGTCTGGGGTGCCCTCATCATCTCACCCATTGAACAGGCTGGGCGGCTACCCCAGGCTGGAAGAAACCTGGAAAAACAAGACCCAGTACAAATTACTATGACTTAGAAGCATCTGTGCATTCTCTTGACTTTATCTTCTATAGTATTGATTCAACTGATAGACCAACATTATGCTTTATAACAAGCATAGTAAAAGGGAGAATAATGGTGTATGTCCCTTTTCCACAGGACAAGTACAACCTTCACACTGTGCTTATGCAAAGCAGATTGAACTGTTATTTTAATCCTTAAATGAAAGCGATAGGAAAAGAGCAACGTTGATGACACTCGGGGCTGTTTTAGATTTACGGAGCAGCAGCTCTGCATTTACTTATGCAGAATTAATAGCATAAAAGATGAATTTCATTCATTTAGGAATATTTATTGAGTACCTGCGTGTGCCACGCAGTCTTTTAAAGGCTGGGGATACAATGGTAAGCTCAGAGGTCTTCACTTCTACTGATGTACAATAGACAATAAACTCACAGATAAGGAAGTGTGAGAGTGTGCCAAATAAAAGGGAACAAAATAAGGCAGGGTGTGGGGGCCGGACAGCATGGGGTAGGAGTGGGTGGATTGCTATTTTATTCGAAGTGTTGGATGTCCTGCTGACAAGATATTTGAAAGAAGTGTGGGAGCAAGGCTCAAAGATATCTGGGTGAGGAACAATCCAGGGAGAGGGAGTGGCAAGTTTTCTTGAGGCAGGAGTATGCCTGTTGTGTTCCAGGAACAGCAAGGGGCTAGTGTATTTTAGAGGAAGGTGAGTGAGATGGTGAACGCGGCAAAGGTAGCGAGTGGTCACACGTTGCAGTTTCTTGTACTCATGAGCTGGAAACCAGCAAAGGGTGATGAGCAGAGGTGTCACAAAATGAGATCTATTTACCAGGGCTGCTCTGTTAAGAACTGACCATAGGGGACAGGACTAAAATGGGAAGACCTTAGGGACCAAGGCAATAATCTAGGAAAGAGATTATGGTGGGTTGGACCTGTGCAGAGTGCTGGAGATGACAAGAAGTGGTTAGATTTCTGGATATATTTTGAAAGTAGAGTGAATAAGGGTTCCTGACAGATTGGATATGAAATGAGATCAAAAGAAGAGTTAGGCGAATGGCAAGGTCTTGGCATGAGCACCTGGCAGGATGGGGATGCAGTTGATTGAGATGGGGAAGACACTGGAAGGAACAGATTTTGTTGGATATTAAAAGTTCATTTTTGAACCTGTTAAGGGTGAGATAGCAAGTAGGTAATCTGAGATATTAATCTGGACTTTAAGGGGAAGGTCCTAGCCAGTGGAATCAGCATGATTTACAGACTGAACTAGAGGCCCGGTGCATGAAATTCGTGCATTTGGGGGTTGGGAGGAAGAAGATCCGGGGCTCCTCGATGGATTGTCCCAAAGAGCTAGGCTGCACGCCTACCTGAATGGTTCTCCACACTGCAGTTTCTCAACATCTCCCCACGCTCCTGAGGGAACCTCAAGAAACCAACTCTTAATGCTCAGCCTTTCTCTGCCTCGTGCTGGGCCCCGCCCCTGCGACATGTGCGATGGGCCATGGGAACCCCAGTGGAAGCCACAGAGTGGCCGCTGAGGCCCCGCCCCCGCGACATGTGCACGCGTGGGGCCGTGGGAACCTCGCCTCCGCTGTGCGCGCAGCCATCTTGTGATGGTGTGAGGGCATCACGCGTGAGGGCGTGATGACTACTTAGCCTTATATTAGTAAGGATGCTTGTGCCTCCCCTGCCAAATTCATATGTTGAAGCCCTAACTCCCAATGTGATGGGATTTGGAGGTGCGGCCCCTGGGGGTGATTAGGTTTAAATGAGGTCTTGTGGGTGGAGGCCTCATGATGAGATTACAGCCCTTATAAGAAGACACACCAGGGAGCTCGCTCTTTCTTTCTTCATGAGCACACACTGAGGAAAGGCCATGTAAGCACACAGTGAGAAGATGGCCATCTGCAAGCCAGGAAGAGAGGCCTCACCAGAACCTGATCATGCTGACACACCCTGATCTTGGACTTCCCGCCTCCAGAACTATAAGGAATTAAATTTCTGTGTTTTAAGCTACCAAGTCTATGGTATTTTGTTATTACTGCTCACACTAATAGAATCATATAGGTGACATTTGGCACTGTGGGACTAGATTACATCATGTAGGGTGTTGGTACAGTTGAGAACAGATGAGGTCCGGAGCTGAGGCCAATGTTTATGGGTGAGAAAATGAGAAGGAACCAACAAAGGTGATCAAGGAAGAGTGGTCAGTGCAGTAGGAAGAGAACAAAAAGGCAGAGGTGTCCAGGAAGCCAAGAGAAATACGTATTTTAAGGACAGAAGTGGTCTAGTGAGTCAAGTTTTGGCAAGTCAAGTACGATAAGGGCTGAATAACATGTGGAGATAACTGGTAACCTTGACCAGAGCTGTGTCTATGGAGTGGTGGGACTGAAGGTCTGAATGATTAGGTTCAAGAAAAGCCATAGGAGAGGAACTGGAGACAGTGCTTACAGACAACTCTGTCAAGTCATTTTATCCAAATGCAACAGTATCTGGGAGGGGATTTCATAAAATCTGGGGAGGGTAAGCTAAAGTGATGGATAATCCAATCTCAGAAAAATCCCAAATGATTGCTGAAGACTGACAAGCAAGTCAGATGAGACACAGCTCAAATGCCATCATTTTTATAAGATTCAGATTTCTTTTTCTAACCAAACAATTTTTATGGTATTGTTACAGTCATAATGGAAAATTGTAACAAACACGAAAATTGCACAGGATCTTTCTTTTTAGAATTTTGCAGACACAAACAACTTTTGGTCACAGTGATATCTGGCAATCCAACAAGAGCTCATTCCTAGGCAGATATTACTAATCTGCCCTCGGCAACAATTTCTCTGGTTTTATAAGGCATGTTTTGTACACAAAGTGGGGTTATCCAAGATCTTTGTGATATGCTTGGCCAGAAGCAAAAGCGTCAATTTTCATTTCTACTGATAGTATTTAGCCTCCAAATTCCAAAGAAAAACTAAAAATTTTCAATGTTCACAGCTAGACTCAAGAAAAAATATTAGTGTCTATTTAGATGTGAGGAGTGATGCAAATGAAAAAAAAAAATCAGTGGTTTTAATTTTCCATTGTTTCTTTCCTCTCTGCCAGAGTATGCTGGTCATGGATCACTTAGTGACGGTTGCAAATATAATGGAAAATGATGTCCAAATCTAAGGAAATCATACATGTGTATGTATATGCATGTAACTTTTAGAGGTATATGCACGTATGATATGTAAAGACACACACACATACATGAACACATACAATTTCTCATAATAGATAAAACCAAGGAGTACTTATTACCATTGTGAAAGAATTCACCAACACATCGTTTGGTAGTTAGTATCCAAATGTGCTTAAAATCACAATTACATGTTATTTGAACAACGGTCTTGGGAATATAAGTGCAATAAAGGAGATAAACCAATAAGTGTAAAGTTAAAAGGCAAAGATTCTGTAATAATTCACAACATGAAAACAAATAATTTCAAGGATCTCAACAACAATATGCTGTCCTTGAATTACAAAATACTGCATATTTGTTCTATTTTGTCTTTCTTTGTGTCTCTGTGTCAATGGGCATTAAATCAGTAATCAGTCATATGCAGGAGGAAAAAAAATTTAAATATGTCTGTTTGAGTAGAAGTATATTGATTAATTTAAGAGCAATTGCTTTCATAGGAACCTATTTATTAATTAAAGTGTGGCCCATTTGACCACAATAGGTGGAATTTCAGCCTTAACTTAATCTGGCATGCACATCTTGCTGATATTTTTACTGACTTTAGTTCTATTGATATTGTTTTTAATAGATGGCTTTTTTCTTACATGGTAAGTTAAAATAAAAAGAGCATAACAGTGAGTCATGTATATGCCAGACAACATTTAGAATGCCTCATTCAGAAGAAAGAAAAAGAAAACATGCACAAAGGGCTTGAGAAACATTCTCAGTATCTTAGAAAAAGAGCAGAAGGAAGAGAGATGTGACTTTTATGCTGGAAAACAAAATTCAGGGTGATCCAATTTCTAATTACTGTGCCAAAGCTGCTGTTGTAGATGACCTCGGTCAAATAATTTATTTCTCTCTGTTTGCTCATCTAAGAGTCCTGTAAATCCGCAATTCCTCAAATACTATCCAATTCCTTTTGGCTATCTGATTTTCACTTAATTTAAAGGATGGAACCTTACATAAATGCTATAGAACACCTCCAAATGGTAAAATCAAAGTTCCCTTTTCAACACAAAAGAAGACATATATAAATGTTATTGTAAATTGGGGGTAATTACTGTTACATAGCTTCATTCATCACCTTGGTGGGCAATTCAGGGACCTGGGAGAAAATAAGAGGAGTGTGTGGATGTGGGCTCCAGACAAAGTTTGCCACAAAAATGTTGTGTGACCTTAGGCAAGTTATTTAACTTTTTTTTCCTCAAAACAGCTTTATTAAGATAAAATAACATCCAATAAGTTCTACATGTTTAAAATGTACAAATTTCATGAGTTTTGATATATGCACATACCCATAAAAATATCACCAAAATGAAGGTAATGATCTGTTTTCTGTCACTATAGAAATTTGGGGAGGATCTGACTCATTCTTTATAGGTGTGACTGCATGAAATTTGTCCCTGTGAAATCTACTTTGTGGGATTAAATAAATTAGTGTATGTAGAAATGCTTTGACAAATTTAATCACTATATCATCTATTCTAGTTAATTGATTTAACACATGTCTATTGAGCATCTACTATATGTAGGCACCATGTTAAGAGCTTGTAAAACAGCAGTGAATAAAACAAGATACCTGTTCTCTTGGGCCTTTTATGCTATTTGGAGAGAGCATGTACTCTGTTGGGTGATAATTAGCCCACTGTATGGAAATAGGGTAAGCCTAACAAGAAAGAAAAAGACATTTCAGAGAAGTCCACTTCAGGTAAGATGGCATTTGAATAAAGACTGAATGAGAGACCACCCTTCTCACAGATGTCTAGGGAAAAAGTTTTCAGGCAAACAGAACAGAAATTATAAATGTTTTGAGTAGCAATAAGCTAAACTGTTAAAGGAACTACCAAGATGCTAGTAGCTGGAGTAGAGGAGTGAGGGGAGGGCAGCAGGAGATGAGGCCAGATGGCAAATGGGTTGTATCTCTGCCTTGGACTTTGAATGAGATGATGGGCCATGAAGTATTTGGGCCAGAAGACTGGTGTGATGTGACTTAGGGTTGAAAAGACCATTCAGGCTGCTCTCTGGAGACTATTGGTTGCAAGAGGAGAAGCAGGGGGACAGTTAGGAGGCTACTGCAATAGTACCAGCAAGAGGTAGTGATGGAACAGAGTTAGCGGAGGTAAGAAGTGGTCAAATTCTAGATGCATTTTGCAGGTGAGCTGATGACTCATGATTTATTTTTCCACAGTGGTTTTCCAAAATGCTTAACAATAATGCTATAACTTAAGTATTGCTTACTATACGGTTCAGGCACTATACTGAACAATTAAGATAAATTAACTAATTTAAATCTCAGGACACTATGAAGTAGGTTCTATATTTATACCCACTTACTTACTGATAGGAAAATTAAGGCAAAGGGTAGTTAACTACTCAAGATGATTGCATAAGAGAAATAGTAACTATTTTGATCCAAATAAACACTGACCAATCAGAAATTGAGAAACAAATGCTACAGTGATCATTTCATTGGAAACTTAGGGTTTCAAACAAAAATTTCAGAAATAAGCTTTTTCATCTTTTAGTAAACTAAGCTGTTAAAGTTACTATCTGACCACTATTCACAACCATGACCATATTAACGGTGAGTGCTATTAAGGACTAGAGGGAAGATGACTCCTTGGAAAAATGCTGAATCCAAAATGGGGCTGGGAATGAAGAATTCAGAGCAGTATGGTCATGACTGTCTGCCAGTTGGTAAATTCTTTCTTTCTGGCATTTTCCTTTTGGTTTTCCTTATTAAAAATGTAGATCTCTTCTCATTATTAAGGGTACAAAATGAATCAATAGTTCCCTATTTTATGTCACTAAGAATTTATGGAGCTTCAGTCATGATGGCAGCATAGGTAAATGCAGTACTGGCATCCTCTTACAACCACACCAAGATTGCAACTAAACTATAGAACAACCATCATTGAGAACCACCAAAAATCTACCTGAACAGAATCCTATAACAAAGGATATAAAGAAAAAGCCACGTTGAGACAAATAGGAGGGCTGGCGACACAGAATGGACTGGTCCCATTCCCACTAGTGGTGGTTAAAAATCGGGAGGGATATCTCAGTTGCATAGGCCATCCCTGAGGAATGAGGGGACCAGCCCCACACCAAGCCTGAGTTTCACAGCCAGACCAGTGTTCCCATGCCAGGAACAGAAGTCCCATAAGTTCTGGTTGTGAAAATCAGCAGGGATTGTGGCTGCTGGAGTCCTAGTTCCTCTTAAAGGGCTTTGCATGGACTGAAATTCACTCACTCTAGGCTACAGCACTGGGGCACCAGGGACATAATGGGAGGAACTGAGTAGTCTGGCATCAAGGCAGGAGCTGGAGGAGCAGCTTTCTCCCAGACAGAAGTGCTGACAGTGGCCACAGTTCCTTTGCTGAGCTCTCCCCACACAGAGCTATCAGGTGGACTCTATATCTGAGACTCTATCAAATTGGCTATCATTGTTAGCCCTGCCCTGGTGATTACCTGAAACCCCGCCCAACTTGTGGACCCATCTAAACCATTTCCAGGGGCTTTTCCATACAGCCAGTCTTGGCTCATGCTCTGGACTTTACTAAAATCTCTCAAATAAGCAGTATCTGGCCTCTGTGTACTTTGTACATTTTTCTAAGTGGCCCTAGGCCTGGCACTAGTGGCAGCCATCCTCACTTCACAGCTTGGCATCTCCTGGGCACCTCCAAGTCCAGCATGAGTAGCAACCATCTGCAGATCACTCTGTAGCTCATGCTTGGTGGCCTCAAGTAGGGCACAGATGGAGGCTGACCTTGGCCAGCACCTCCTGGGAGGTTCCAGAGCCAGTGCACTTGGTGGACAGCTTCAGACCTTGTTGAAGTACAACCCAACCACCTCCACAAGTGATACACGCAGGGGAAATATTCAGAGGGCACCAGAGCCCCACTGAAGCAAGTGTTGCTCCCTGGGATTGGCCCCTGCACAGCAGATCCTACACTGTTGTTGCAGCCAGTCCTTACAGAAAATTGGCCTGGGGATAAATAACCTCCCACTGATGTGCCAACAGCAGTCAAGATGCAACTACATTAGGAGGGTGCACAGAGTGCACCTGAAGTGGCCAGCTCTGGGGGCCAGAGAGGCTGTGTCACTGGGCCCAACAAGACACTTACTATATAAGGCCATTCTACCAAGAATGGGAGACAGAGCAGCTCTACCTAATGTATAGAAACAAACACAGGGAGGCAGCCAAACTGGGGAGACAAAAAATAGGTCCCAAATGAAAGAACATAACAAAACCCTAGAAAAAGAACTAAATACAATGGAGTGAAGCAATCTATCAGATGCAGAGTCCAAAACACTGGTAATAAAGATGCTCAATGATCTTTAGAGGAGGTATAGAGAGAACTTCAACAAAGAGAAAGAAAGATCAAAGTGGAGATATAAAGTATAAGAAGAAGCCATCAGAAATGAAGAATACATTACAGAGAATCAATAAAGAAGATAAAACAAAGGATCAAAACAGTTATTTGGAAGATAAGGAAGCAAAAAATACCCAATCAGAACAGGAAAAAAAATGAGGATAGTTTAAGGAGCCTTTGGGACAATTTCAAGGGTACCAACATTCACCTCATGGGAGTGGTGGAAGGCAAAAAGAGAGGAAGAAATTGAAAACCTATTTAAAAAATAATGACGGAAAACTCCCCTAACCCAGTGAAAGCAATGGGCATACCTGTCCAGGAAGCATAGAAAATCTCAAATAAGATGAATCCTAAGAAGCCCACAACAAGACACATCATTAAAATGCCGAAGGTCAAAGACAAAGAGAGACTCTTAAAAGCAACAAGAGAAAAGCAGATAGTTACTTACAAAGACGCTCCCATAAGACTATTAGTTATTTGCCCAACAGAAACTTTGAAGGCCAGAAGGGATTGTCAAGAAACAGTCAAAGTGATGAAAAGCAAGGACCTACAACCAGGATTACTCTACCCACCAAAGCTATCATTTAAAATAAAAGGACAGATAAAAAGCTTCCTAGACAAGAAAAACCTAAAGGAGTTCATCACCATCAAACTAGTATTACAAGAAATGTAAAACAGTCTTTAAGAAGAAAGAGAAAAAAGATAAAAACATAAATAATAAAATGCCAATAAATACATATCTATCAATAATTACTTTAAATGCAAATGGGTTAATTGCTCCAATCAAAAGACATATGGTGACTGAATGGATAAAAAAATAAGAATCTGACATACAGGCATTTGCAAAAGTAGATTTACAGTTGCGAGTACATGAAGCAATTTATTTTTGTATTATTATTTGCTAGTTAGTGTATTATTTGTGTTACAACTGTAAACCTACTTTTGCCCACCCCTATATGCTATCTGCAAAACACTCACTTAAGGTCAAAAGACACACACACACAGACTGAAAGGAAAGAGATGGAGAAAGATATTTCATGAAATGGAAACAATAAAAAAACCTGGGGCAGCAACACTTAGATCAGGAAAAATAGACTTTAAAAGATAGGCTATATACAAGAGACAAAGAAGGATCCCACAGTTCCACTTCTGGGTATTTATCTGAAGAAACCCAAAATACTAAATTGAAAAAACATATGCATCCATATGTTCATTGCAGCATCTACACTAATCTACACTAATAAAAGAGAAAAATGGTAATTGACGTACGGCGATACCGTTTTCATTGGCTAATCAGGGCTATATGCAAATTAACTGCCAACTAAGATTGGCAGTTAACTGCCAACAAGAAGGTGGCTAATTTGCATATGTAGGCACAATGCAGGGAGGCGAAAGGGAAAGCAGGAAGAAGCCCCCTGCCACTGACAGTGATCGGAAACCCAGAGGGGAGCTAAGAGCTGGGGGGCAGGGCAAAGGCGGCCCTGGGGCCATGATCGGAGAATCAGGCGCCTTTGCCGCCCTGGCCAGTGATAGCAGGAAGTAGGGGTGGAGCCAGCGATGGGAGCTGGGCACGGTCGAAGCTGGCAGTCCCAGGAGCTAGGGGTCCCTTGCATGGGCCTAAAGCGAAGCCCACGATCGCGGCGCCCCCCGCTGCCACTGCAGGTCCCCGCTGCCTGGGCCGGACGCCTAGGCCAGAGGCGTTAGTCCTGGGCAGGGGCGGAGCCTGCAACCGCGGGGAGCTGGGGGTCCCCTGCCCAGGCCTGACACCTCTGCCGGAGGCCTAAGGCCTGGTCAAGGGGCCGATCCGGTGATTGGTGATCGGAGGGTGATGAGGGTCAACTCCTCTGGCTGAGGTATCAGGCCTGGGTGGGGGGCGGAGCCGGGGATTGGGGGGATATGATGGTCCCCTTGCCCAGGCCTGAAGCCTGGGTCAGAGGCGTCAGGCTTGGGCGGGGGGTGGAGCAAGCGATCAGAGGGAGATGGGGGTCCCCTGCCCAGGCATGATTCCTGGGCCAGAGGCCTCAGGCCTGGGCGGGGGCCAGAGCCAGTGATCGGGGGGAGATGGAGGTCCCCTGTCCAAGCCTGACACCTCTGGCGGAGGCGTCAGGCCTGGGCAAGGGGCCGATCAGGCGATCGGAGGGTGATGGGGGTCAACGCCTGAGGGCTCCCAGTATGTGAGAGGGGGCAGGCTGGGCTGAGGGACACTCTCCCCCCCCCCACACACACACAGTGCACGAATTTCGTGCACCGGGCCCCTAGTTATTTATAATAGTCAAGATATGGGAGAGACATCAGAGGAATGGCAGCATGAGAAAGCCTCTTGGCCTCTCCCCTGAAATTTCAACAACTTAACCAAGTATAATTCAACAAAAAATTCCCTGCTCAACACAGAGGCGCACCTGAGACTTGCATATTAAACATCTAAAGGTGGGCAACCGGGAATGAATGCGGAGATGAGAAGGGAGGAGAGTGCAGACGGCCTGAAGACACAGCCCAGTGGCCAGGAGCCTGTGGCTCAGCCTGGACAGGGAGAGGAAGCTGGTGGTAGCAGGCAGTTCCTTCAGAGGGGAGGAACGGGGAGCCGCAGGGGGCAGTGCAGCAGGGTGAGCAGCCAGGGGAGTGCACAGTGACTAAGCCAGCAAATGCCTGACAGGGCATGGGGTTCTGCCATGTGGCTCTCCACTATCAGGACAGGCCGTGGTGTTTCAGACAAAGAAATGGAACCACAGAGCCCTCTTGCTGCTTGGGTCCCAAAGCTTGCTCCTGCAGTCAGGCCAAGAATTATGTTACCTATAAACCAAGAGCTATTACAGTAGAAGGGCTGTTTCCTTCTGTGACTGATCCCCAGGTAGAGTGCTTAGGGCAGGACCCCATGGAGGTCAGGGGTAGTCATTACAGTGAAGGCAAAACAAACCCCACTCCCAAACAGTGTGGCTTTACTGTCTTATGGAAGCTGTGTATGTCAAGACTGGGACATCAAAAATATAAAAAAATCTTATGATTCAGTGCCATCTACTGGAAAATAGTAGAAAGACCGCTTCAGAGGAAGCTGCTATTGGCCATTAATATAGATATACATTAATATAAATGCCTAGGCAAAGGAGAACAGCAAATATCATGAATAATCATGGTAACCAAGATGTTCAGAAAGAAAATGAAAAAGCCTCAGAAATCAAGCTGGAATACATGGAAATATGCAATATAAATGACAGAGATTTCAAGATTATAGTTCTGAAAATAGTGAGATGCGAAAAAATACAGACAGGTAATTCAATGCACTCGGATAACAAATCAATTAACAAAATGAATACTTAACCAAAGAGATTGAAACTGTAAAAAAGAACCAATCAGAAATCCTGGAAATGAAGCATGCAATTAAGGAGATTAAGAGTAAACTACTGAGCACAGAAAACGGAGCCAACCGGATGGAGGAAAGAATTAATAATGAAAATAGAAATGACACAAAGGGAAGAAGAGAGAGAGACCTGAGCATAAAGGAAAATAAAAGAGCTCCATGAGACCTATCAGACTCCATCAGAAAGCAATATTAGAATTTTAGGCATTCTGGGGGAGGAAGAGAGGGAGAAAGGAATGGAGAGTCTATTCAAACAGCCATCAGATATATGAAAAGATCTTCAACTTCACTAGCTATTAGTGAAAGAAATGCAAATGAAAACTACAATGAGATATCATCTCACTCCTGTTAGAATGGCTATTATCAACAAGACAGGTAATAACAAGTGTTTGGAGAAGCTGGAGAGAAAAAGGAACTCTTATCCTACTGCTGGTGGGAATGTAATCTGGTACAACCACTATGGAAAACAGTATGGCACTTCATCAAAAAACTAAAACTTAAGTTACCTTATTGACCCAGCAATCCCTTTTCTGGGTATCTTCCTGGAAAACTCTAAAACATTTATTCACAAAGATTTATGCATCTCTATGATCATTGCAGCATTATTCATGGTGGCCAAAACATGGAAACAATCAAATGTCCTGCAATAGAGGATAAAGATGTGGTATATATGCACAATGGAAGACTTACCCCACCATAAGAAAGGATGAAATAGCACCATTTGCAACAACATAGATAGATCTTGAGAATATTATGCTAAGTGATACAATAAGTCAGTCAGAAAAAGCTAAGAACCATATGATTTCACTCATATGTGGGAGATAAAACTGAAACTCATGAACATAAACAGCAGAATGGTGGTTGCCAGAGGGAAGTGGGTAGGGAGAGAAGAAGGTCCTAATATATGGTGACAGGAAAAGATTTGACTTTGGGTGGCGTGCACATGGAGCAATATGTAGATCTTGTAACATAAAAACCCACACCCAAAACCTATATGATCATGTAGAACAATGTCACCCTAATAAATTTAATTAAAAACAAAGATATGGATGCAATGTAACTGTACATTAATAGATGAATAGATAAAGAAGTGGGGCATACATACAATGGACTACGATAGTCATAAAAAAGGATGAAATCTTGCCATCTTCAACAACACGGATGGACCTAGAGCAGTGGTTCTCAACCTTGGCTGCACATTAGAATCACCTGGGAATCTTTTTAAAATCCTGATTCCTGGGCCTCATCCTCCGGAAATTCTGTTTCTTTGTTACTAATGTTGTGGCCCCATCCCATAACAAAGAAACAGAATTTCGGGAGGATGAGGCCCAGAAATCAGGATTTTAAAAAGATCCCCAGGTGATTCTAATGTGCAGCCAAGGTTGAGAACCACTGACCTAGAGTATATCGTGCTAAATGAAATAAGTGAGACAGGGCAAGATAAATGCCATATGATTTCACTTATATGTGGAATCTAAAACAACAACAACAAAAACCACCACCACCAACAAAAAAACGAACAAGCAGAACAGAAATAGATTCATAGGTAAAGAGAACATTTTGATGGCTGCCTGATGGGAAGGGATGAGTGAAAACAGCAAGGAATTAAAAAGTACAAATTGGTAGTTACAGAGTAGTCATGGGATGTAAAGTACAGCACAGGGAATATAGTCAATAACATTGTAATAACTACGTATGGTGTTTGATTGGTACTAGATTTACCGAGGTGATCACTTTGCAAGTTATATAAATGTTGTACAGCCAAAACTAATATAATATTGTAGACCAACTGTAATTGAAAATAAATGAATTTCTAGAAGACAGCCTGCTTTTCATAACCATTTCTCTATTACCAGTCTTTCTCTCAGATCTCCTGGAAGATGGGTCAGGATTTTATGGATGAGGAAAATGAGGCCTACAAAAAATAAAACATTTTCCCAGGGTCTCCAAGTTACTCCATGGCAGAGCTGGGATGGAAATGCCAGGGTCAGAATGTCCCTGATGTTTTTATAGAAGGCTGTGAGCTCAGCCTGTGACAGGTGCTTTTGTTGTTTCATCAGATGGAACTATTGGGAAAGAGCTGGGCAAACACATTCTGAAGTCTGCACACAAGGGGAGGGCAATCACACATGTGTGTGGAGTTTGAGGCTACATTTTGCTTAATGCTCTGTTTGGGTGTACTTCACTACTTCCTGCCAATGCAGCAATCTCTACACACTAAGGAAACTTGAATTGTTCAATGATACACCTGATTATAATTCTAACTTCAGGAGGCAACACATTTCAAGTCTTTTTCTAGTACATTTGCTATAGTCACCCTAAGTACAACAGATGAAGCATAAAATCTTTTATGAGCCAGTAAACAGAAGCTTCTGCTGCACAATGTTTCAAGATAAAAGTACTCCTTCTTTTCAATCCTGGAAAGTGGAGAGCTTTAGTCATGTGTTCCAGGATAAAAGGTAATAAAGCCTGATAAACCAGAGACAAATCTTTAGGTTTCTTTAATTCCAACCTGTCAACAAACATGAGCAGCTAAGCCATAACACCTCTCCCCTTTGAACCCAGGATTAATGTGTGTGAGTTCTCTTGCAAGCTCTGTGAACACGCATGTGTGAAAATGTATCTTAACATACTTGGGTTTCAAAATCATTTTGGGATCAGACTAAACAGATTTACAAATGGGAAATTAACCAGTAGTTCAACAGACTTGTGGTTTTCTTTCATGTTCACATACCATCTCCTTTTTCTCCTCCACACTGGATAAGATAAAAAATTTTACTTTTATGTTTTTTGCTTTACTGAACAAACACTAATTTGAATGTTAATGGATGCTCTTCTAGGTAACACAGTAGCTGGATGATGTACTACTGGGAAACAGCTTCACAGTGATGGTTTATTGCTGAGAAAGGAAAGGAGAAGCTATGAAAGCTGTCTGTATCGGAGTAAGTTTTGCCCTCGTTTGGTCAATGAAATCAAAGGTAAAGGGTAGGTATGAAAAAGCTTTTTGTTTCACCCATAGTTTGATGATGATTCATATTTCATTTCCTAAAAGATAAAAATATTTCATCTTCAAAGCAGTGCAGGTATTTCACTTACAAAATTAATTTATTTAAATATTAATGATGCCCAGGGAGGCATAGTTGAGTTAGAAAAAACACACACATACATAAGTTTAGGTGTCAACGTGTCCTGGGTTCAAATCCTGTCTTCTCCACTTGCTGCTACGACCATTTATGTTATTCACCCCCATTTGGCCTCTGTTTATTCATCAATGAAAACAGTTTACCACATTTTTTCAGGATTTTGATAGGAATTTTGATGTCAGTAGTTTTCCAAACAGAAAGCATATGCTCAGTATATGATTTTAATATGAATTAAAGTAATACTAATTGGTTTAGATGCTATTTTATCATAAATATATCTCAAACACATGGTTTTCCATCCCCCTCCTAGATAATGGGAGAATTTTAATGTTTTTTAAATTGATTTCAGAGAGAGGAAGGGAGAGAAGCTACATCCTACTGGGGATCAAGCCCACAACCCGGGCATGCCCCCTGACTGCAATGCTCAACCACTAAAGCACACTGAACAGACGAAAATGAGAGAGTTTTAGAATGTATTTTCTCTGATCTTAAATTGTAACCACCTGGTATTTTTATTTTATACTAATGACCCAGTGCACGAAATTCGTGCACATTAAAAGGAAATTAGAGAAAGTATTTTAATATTGCTCTTTGCCCTTTCTCTATAATAGAAGTGTCAGAGATGAAAGAAAATTAGTAAAATGTATATGAAAATCTTCCTCCTGTCAGAGTCTGGGGCGCACCACAGGAACCAGAGTCAAGTGCCCGCCCACCCACGTGTGCCTCGAAATCGCGCGAGACCCAGACTCGGCTGGCCCCACCCCCATTGGGCTAGATCCAGACCCGCCTGGCCACACCCGTCAAGCACCGCCAGGTGGGGGGCACGGCCTCAGGTCCCCCGGCCAGGGCCAGGGTTGGGGGGGGCACACCTTGAGATCCCCTGTCAAGCCCTGCATGGCAGGGGGTGCGGCCTCATATGTGGGAGGGGTGGCCTGAGGTTCCCCAGTCTGGCACCAGGGCAGGGGGTGTGCCCTGGGGTCCCCTGTCAAGCCCTGCTGAGTGTGGGGCACGGCCTGAAGTCCCCCAGCCTGGCGCTGGGGCAGGGGTGTGGCCTGAGGTCCCCTGCCCCAGCCCAGTGCCACGCAGCCTCAGGTCCCTGCTGATTGCTCGTTAAGGCACTTTACTGGAACTCGGCCTCTGCTGTAGGCGCAACCATCTTGACCGTTATGGCGTGATGGTCAATTTGCACATTCCCTCTTTATTAGATAGGATTGCCTTTAACTCCTTTAAATAATTCATTATGATTGGTGTTTATTTAGATTTTCTGAAAAACATTTAGTTTATCACCATCAGTTCACACACATCACTTCTTTCTCCTAGGTTTATTACACTTCTTAAAAAATATATATTTTTAACTTTTTATTTTGAAATAAGTATAGATTCATAGAAAGTTGCCAACAAATCTATAGGGAGGTCCAACACACCCTCCACCCTGTTTTCATCAATGTTGGCATCCTGAATAACTATATACAAAAACAAAACCAGTTCATTGAAATTGATACTACCCACAGAGCTTATTCAGATTTATACATGCTCTTGTGTGTGTGTGTGTGTGTGTGTGTGTGTATTGTGTGTGGGTATACTTCTATGAAATTTAATGCTGTGTAACTACTACCCAATCACAATATGTAATTGTGCCATCATAACATGGCTCCCTCATACTGCCCCCTTGTAGTCAACACCCTTTCACAATCCCTGTTAACTTCTAATGTGTTCTCCATTTCTTTAATTTTTATTTTAGTAATCTTACATAATAATAAACAAACACGTCAATTGACCGTCCCTCCATAACACCCACCAGCCAATCAGGAGAGTATGCGAATTAATCCAACAAAGATGGCAGTTAATTTGCATATGTAGGTGCGAAGCGGCAGAGCAAAGACGGAAGGCTCCGAGCCGGAGCGAAGGCCTGGGTCCCAGGTGCTGGAGGAAAACCGGTGCCGGCAGCCAGGGTAAGGGAAGGCCTATTGCACAAATCTCTTCATGCAACGGGCCTCTAGTCTATATATATAAAAGCCTAAGCGCCCGGCCGACTGGCCGGTAGCTATGACACTCAATGACTACCAGGGCGCAGATGCTCAACACGCAGGCATAGACACATGGAACAGACTAATAAATCTCAGAGGAAAGAGGGGAGGGGGGATGGCGGGAAGACATTAACCAAAGATCTTATATGCACGTGCACTGGTGGCCTGGCCTGTGGGGATCTGGGCAAAACTGGCTCTCTGGCAAACCTACCCCTCTTAGGGGTCCCAGATAGCAAGAGGGCGCAGGCCAGGCCGAGGGACCCCAATGGTGCACGAATCCATACACTGGACCTCTAGTGTTTCCTATAAATGAAATAGTAACTTTAGAGGCTGGTGCTTTTTGTTCACTCTACATAATACCTTTAAGTACTGTATCATCTAAATTGCTGTATCAATAGTCTGTCCCTTTTTATGCAGTAGTATTCCATGGGATGAATGTACCACATTTTGCTTAACTATTCATCTACCGAAGGACCCTTGGGGATTTTCCAGCTTTTGGCTAAAACAAAGCAGCTATGAACTTTCATGTCTGAGAGAATATGTTTTTATTTTCCTGAGGTAAATGCCATAGAGTGCAATTGCTGAGTCATATGGTAAGCCCATTTTTTTTAGTTTAAAAAGCCTGGAAAACTATTTTCCAGATTGGCTGTACCATTTTGGATTCCCACGAGTGGCCCAGTTTTTCTGCATCTTTGCCACTATTTGAATTATAATTATTTTTTATTTTAACCATTCTGATGTGTATAGTGGTATCACATTGTGGTTTAAACCTACATTTTCCAAAAGGCTAATGAACATATTTTCATTTGCTTATTTACTATCTGTGTAACCACTTTGTGAAAGTGGTCTTTTTCTGTATTTTGTTCATTTGCTAATTAGATTGTTTGACTGTTTACTATTGAGGCTTGAGAATTATGTGAAATGCATATGCTACTAGTTCTTCCAGCCAGTTATGTGACTATCCTTCTGCCCATACCACACCGTTTTGATTACTACAGCTCTATAGTAGGTCTTGAACTTTATTCTTCTTTGTAAAACAATTTTTTTTTGCATCGTCTAGCTTCCTTGTCTTTAGAATAAGCTTGTTAATATTTATAAAAAACCCTGTTGTGATTCTGAAAGGAATTGTTTTAAGCCTATAGATCAATTTAGAGAGAAGTAACATTTTTACTTTGTTGAGCTGTCCATTCAATGAAAATAGTATGTCTCTTCAATTATTAGGTCTTTGATTTCTTTCATCAACATACTGTAATTTTCAGCACACAGATGCATATGTTCTGTTAGATTTATACCTAAGTATTTCATTTTCTTTGAAGCAATTGCATATGATACTGTGGTTTTTTTTAAAAAAAATACTTATTTTAGTTTCCAGTTGTTCACTGTTAGTATATAGAAATGTCATTGAGTTTTTCATTTTGTGTATTGATCTCAGATCCACTACTTCTATGAAAGTTTCTCAGTTTCTCTCTCTCTCTCTCACTTTCTTTGGGATTTTTCTATGTAGAATATGTCACCAAAAAACAGAAACTTTTCTTTCTTTCCAAATGGCATGGCTTTTATTTTCCCTTTTGCTGTCTATTGTACTGACTAGAACTCCCAGAATCATGTTGAATAAGAGTGGTGAGATTGGACATTCCTACTTTGTTTCCAGCTGAGAGGGAAGCATTCAGTCTCTCTTCATTAAGTATGATGTTGGCTGTAAGTTTTTGTAGATGCTCTTTATGAGGTGAGGCAGTTCCCCTCTGTTCCCAGTTTGCTGGGACTATTTTTTTCTTAATCGTAAATGGGTGCTGGATTTTTTTCAAATGCTGTTTATATGTCAATTGATATGATCATATGATTTTTCTTCTTGAGCAGGTTGATATGGTGGATTGCATCGTTTGAATTTCAAACGTTAAACCATCCTTGCATACCTGGGATAAATCACTTGGTTGTAATGTATCATTCCTTTCATACACTGCTGAATTTGATTTGCTAATATTCTGTTGAGGACTTTTGCGTGAAATGCATATGCTACTAGTTCTTCCAGCCAGAGTCTGTGAATGCTAAATACTTTTAATCTTATTTATTTGAAATTTCTTCATTTTGCTCTCACTCTTAAGTAATAACATTGCTGGTTAAAGAAATAATAGTTGAAAGTGATCCCCCCCCCCCCCGAATTTTAAAGACATTATCCTATTATTTTCTGACTTTGCATAGAAAAGTATGCTGTTGTCAAGTTTTCTTCCCTTTATAAATAACCTGTCTTTTCTCTCTGTGTGCTTTTAAGATTTTCTTTTGATATTTGTTGTTTTGAAGTTTCCCCAAAGTAAGCCTATGTGTGGGTGTTATTTTAAAATTTTGCTTGGGATTTTGTGTTGTGTTTCAATCGTAAGACTCGGCTCCATTTTCAGTTCCAGAAGAAGTCTTGTCAGTTGTACCTTCCATTATTGTCTTTCCCAGTTATTTTTAGTCTGGTCTTCTGGAATTCCTTTTAGACATAGACGGTGTTGGTCATTTTATCCTGTCTCCGTATAATTGCCCTTTCTTGTTTTTTTTTCTTCCTTCACTTGAAGATATGTTTAGAGAGAGGAAGAAAGGGGGGAGATATATATATATACACACATATATATATCAGATATATATGAGAGAGAGAGAGAGAGAGAGAGAGAGAGAGAGAGAGAGAGAGAGAGAAACATTGATGTGAGAGAGGAACATTGGTTGTCTCCCATATGTACCATGACCTGGGTTTCAAACCCACAACCTAGGTATGTGCCCTGGCAGAGAATCAAACCCACAACCTTTTGGTTTATGGGGCGATGCTCTAATCGACTGAGCTACCCAGCCAGGGCCATAGTTTTTTTAAATTTCTCCTCAGATTGTGAGATTTCCTAAGATTTATTTCTCTCTTCGGTTGAATAACCTGTTCTAGCAGTGTTGGCGGTCCTGATCAAGTCTATGTAAATGTATTGGTCCACAAGTATTCTAGTTTTTCTCTAGGCATGCTGGCTTATATGTCCTTGTCCCCTTTGAAGTGGAACATGGCCTTGTGACTTATTTTAACTGAAATGTCACTGCTTGCAGATGCTCTAGAGCCAGAACAGAATTTGTCAAGCTTCCTTTATCCAGCTTCAGTAACATGCTGAAATGGAGCCTCTATGAGCATGTGTTCCTGAGTGGCTATGATAGACACACCTGTCAACCTGCACCAGATATACAATTTGAGAAGAAACAGAGATTGAGTTGTGGTAAGTGTCACTGAGATTGAGGATTGTTTATTACTGCAGCATTACTCAGCCTATGCTGACTGATACACTTGGGGATTCCCTGCAAAAGACAGGTATTGTAAGTTCAGGCTCCATTCCTCTAAAAAGGGAGGTATTGTAAGATCAGAGCTTTTGACTCAGAGCAGATGATTTTTTTCTTTGCCTCCCAATGCCTAGTCCAGAAGGCAAACTTATTTGCTGTTTCCTTTGATTGTAAGTTCCTCTGCTCACATCCCATTTTATTAAATGATCTATCGGCCATTTTTTTTTTATTTTTTTTTTGCAGGGGCCATTAGTCTTTCTGTTCATTTTCCTGTTACTATATAAGTATCAGAGTCCTAGCCCAAAGGCCTGAGGCCAATACCCACTTCTGAAATCCCCATATTCACTGTCATTTCCTTCTGGAATCTGAAGATTTCCTTTCCTTTCTTTCAAACTCAGCCATGTATTCATTCGTTGTTGTTGTTGTTATTGTATTTCAGCCTTCTTTTCTATGTGCTTGCAGTAAGGAGGGGACTGTAGGCATTCTAAGCTCCATCACTCTGCTAGAAATCTCCCTAAGATCATTCTTACTTAGCAAATAAAATATAATAATGTGAAAGGGCAATGATGGAAATTTTATTTTGAGTCAGGGGAAAATTGAGGTGATATGTTTGAATGAACTCTGCAGATAAACAGAGTAAATTAGAAGCTAATAAATCTCAAATGAGAAATGTTTTGATTTTAACTTTTGGCATAAATATTTCTAGGTGAAATTCATAATGTCCTATCTTAGAAAACAAAATGTAATTGACACTTGTATTTATAACTCAGGTCATCATTGTGAATATCAGTTAATTGATAGAGTACTTACTATATACCAGGCACCATATTAAGAACATTACCTATATGATCTCAACTGTTCTTTACAACTAGTGTGGAGGTAGGTATTTGTAAATCACTTGCCCAAAGTCACACAGCAGGTAAGCAATGAAGTCCAGATGAGGTGACCGTAATCTTATATATGTGCCTCCTCCATTAGAACACAAACTCCTGGATGACAGGGGCCAATCTTACTCTAATTTCAAAACATCTACAGAATCCAAATTCTTCCTTCTGGGTCCACTGCTAACACCCTTATCTCCCTAGATTAACGTGAGACTTCTACTGGCCTCCTGGCTTCTGCCCATGCCCTTTAGTCTATGATTAAACCCAGCAGCCAGAATACAACCTTTACACCTGAAGTGATGCCACTGCTCATAGCTGTGCCAGAGCCATTTCCATTCTGATGTGGCCAGCATAGCCCAGGTCTTTGCTGTTGTAATAGCCTACATTATGCAGGCCCCATTGCCTCTCCAACCTCAGTCCCTAATCCTGTTACTGGGCCACTCCAATCACAGTCGTCTCCTTGCCGTGCATACTCTTGCTCAGAGACTTTGCATTGGCTATTCCCTCTGCCTGGAATTCCCCCGGATATCTGCTTGGCTTATGTCTCCACATGCCCCAGATTGTGGCTCAAATGCCACTTTCTCAGTGAAGCGCTCCATTCTTTTCAGTATGACAACTCTCCTACCTTCATCTCTGTACCCTTTCCTCTACTTAATTTTTCTCCACTGTGCTTATACCAGCTATTATTTTATTTTATTTGTCATCTGCTTCCCCAACAGAATAGACGCTCCAGATGGTCAGAATGTAGTGACTCCATTTTTTTTTATTGCACCCAAGACTGCTTTAGTAGAAACTTAGTAAGTATTTGTTAAAAGAATGAGTTTCTTTCTTTTCACCTGACATAGCACCATGTACACTGTAAGTATTTAATACATATTTGTTAAATAGAGCTCTTTACTCTTAAAAAAGGTTCCCACATTACTTGGCTCTTATGCAGGCATAGGAAAGTACATAACCCGAGAATCATACAGAACCAATTACTAAATCAAAGCACAATGCATCTTGTCCCAGGGGAGCTTTCTTCCCCAGGAAAATCTTCAGCTACACTGTCCTGGCGCATTTGCCTCTCCCTTGTCAGCACCAGGAGGAATATCAATGTCTGGCTGCTGATTGGCCCTGAGTGGGGTAGAGTTCCCTAGGGCAGACAAGGGCTGGTGGGGGAAATCCCCGATTCCTGGGAAATTGGGGTGTGTATGTAGAGAATTGTGAAGTCATATGGAAAGGTCAGCCACCTTTTTATTTATTTTTATTTTTTAAAAATATATTTTATTGATTTTTTTACAGAGAGGAAGGGAGAGGGATAGAGAGTTAGAAACATCAATGAGAGAGACACATCAATCAACTGCCTCCTGCACACTCTCTACTGGGGATGTGCCCACAACCAAGGTACATGCCCTTGACCGGAATCGAACCTGGGACCTTTCAGTCCTCAGGTCGACACTCTACCCAACGAGCTAAACCGGTTAGGGTGAGCCAGCTTTTCAGTGTTAAGTCTGCGTACCTTACTAAGTGTGTCAAGCTGGAGGAGGTGGTGGCAGATAACAGTAGTTGAGATCAAGCAGGGATCAAAAGTAAAACCAGCACAATGCAGAAGGCCAGGCAGACTGAGGTGAGCAGGACGGCTCTACAGCTCACTGCGGAAAGGGCGCATATTCCCACACTTCTTGTGAGGGCCCTGCTAGTCATGTGTGCTAGGATTAAATGCTCTAGTTCAAGGACATGACGAAGGCCAGACACTTTAGCTCTCTTTGCTTTCCTGCCAAAGTATGACTACTTTCCACCCCCTACTGGGAGCTGAGTAAAATCCCCTCATGTGGTGCTGCACTGTAATAACACTTTTAAATCTCCTCCAGGGCATAATACTACCTTAAATCAGTGATTCCCCAGAATTCAAGAAGTAGAGCTGGAAAAAGTTTGAGAAGCACATTCCTCAATGATAAGTGTCATGATAAGAATGAAGCCGGGTAACTGGGTAGAAACTGGCAAGGTGGGTGCTATCTCATCAACAGAGGGCTCTTTGGGGAGCACCATCTGAGCAGAGGGCTGAATGAAGTGAGGAGGGGGCCATGCAGAGATGGGGGCCGGGAACCAGGGCGATGGCTCCAGGCAGAGAGAGCAGCATGAGCAGAGTTCCTGATGGGGAGCCTGCTGGAACAGCCAGGAGGCCACCACGCCTGTGTGTATGCACAGCTTCTTCTCTGTAGTCGCTGATTTATGTATATTTTAAAATCCTTACATGGTTACCATGTGCCTTTAGTTATACAGAAAATTCCTTAAATACAAGAACCAGATTGCATATATGTTTAAAATAACTCTCCATGGCACTGTTAACAGTGCCAGAAATGGAATAGATTCTTAATAAATGCATAAATACATGGAGAAAAAATTGAGAAGTGGGCAAAACTTCTGTGTGTGTGTGTGAGAGGGTGTGGGAATGGAAGATTTATTTTTATCCTGTTTAGCTTTATATTACTGGGAGACACTTAGCCAGAGATGTCTGAAAGCCAATTAACACCTTGGAAAATTCTGAAAATGAAAAGTTGGTGGGAATATCATTTTTCATGACATTCCCAAACCTTGGAGAACTCCAACTCAGCGTGATGAAATGGGAGCTTTTCTTGATGGGATACAGTTAAACCAGTCAGATGCCAAACGACTTTCATTTGCTAAATTTGAGGGTGGGGCTTGGGAGATGCCAAAGTGAAAGGCAGTAATGGAAGTTGAATCTGTACCAGGGGGTTTTAAATTTCCCTTCCCAGTGCTAAGAAACCAGGTGGATACACTGTGAGAAGGTTGAAGAGGCTGGAATAAAACCAAATTAAATAAACAGAAAACCTGACAAATCTAATCTCACTGTCTTGAAGAGACGCTTTAAGTTTGTGACAACTGCCACAGGCCTGACTATCCCCTCAAATGAGAAAAGGAGAAAGAAGAGTGTTCCGAGGCCCTGTATTAGTCTGCTCAGGCTGCTGTAACAAGTACCAAGGCCGGTGGCTTAAACAACAGAAATTTATTTCCTCACCGTTCTGGGGGCTAGAAGTTTGAGATGAAGGTGTCAGCAGGATTTGTTCCTTCTGAGGCCTCTCTCCTTGGCTTGTAGATGTCATCTTCTCCTTTTGTCTCCTCTGTGTGTGTCTGTGTCCTAACCTCCTCTTCTCATAAGGACACCAGTCATATTGGAGTAGGGCCCCCTCTACTGACCTCATGTCAAATTAATTACCTCTTTAAAGGCCCTATTTCTAAATACAGTCCCATTCTGAGGTACTGGGGGTTAGGGGTTTTGCAAGGTGCAATTGAGCCAATAAAAGCCCCTAAAGGAGTGGTTCACAGTGACAGGAACTGAGATACCACCATTATGGCGGTACTTCGAGGGCTTGCCTGCTCTCCTGCTCAAAAGCGGCTTTTGGATGGTGGTCCAGACAGGACCTCATGTCCAGACCAAGGAGGCTTAATTGCAATCCCATATCACAGAGCTAACTTGAGAAATCTGAACAGGAAGTGACCTGGACCCTTCACCAACGCCTTCACCTCAGAAGACATACATCTGCCCTCTAACAATGCAGAAGGTGTTCCTTCCTCCCAAAATATGAGAAGCTGCCCCAAAGCTCAGTTTCCAGATGTCAGCAGGCAGCCCTCTGAAGGCCACTGCTAGGATGAGAGCACTACAGATGGAGTTCTACTTGGGTGTATGGCATAAAGCCGGCTTGCATGTTAATATTATTTTTACTGTTTATTAGGAGAATCTTTAAAGCTGGTACAAAAATATGTGGGAACTCTTACAGAATTTGATGAGCATAAAGGATTAGATTTTAAAGTCATATTTTAAAGAACAAACTAACTTGGCAAAAACTTTTGAGTGTGCAATGAATCTTGCATTTACAAAAAACACAAACAAACTAGCAAGAGTTAGTCAAGAGATTTTAGGTAGAGTTTTCAAAACAAGAGACTGACAAACTAAATCTTTTCCCTGTAAGTAGTTTAGGCACATTTTGTTAATGCCTCGTGTTCCAAACAAACAATAACAAAGTACGTCCTCTGAATCCAGATGCTTCTGATCTCATTCCTGAAGAGAGTGGAGAGTAACAGCTGGCATTATTAGAACAGATACAAAATTTGGAATTTTATCAGCATGAGAGATGCCTTCTCTAACTTTTTGCCATTCAAAGCTTTCAACAATGACCTGCCCCTCAAATTTTCTTCTCGGTCTGAAGATACCCACCCTGTTAAGATAAAGAATACCCAAGGGCCAATGATCTGAGAACCAGGCGAATTATTAAGACTACACCAACTTTTTCCATGTATCAGATTAGATCCCCAGAAATCTGTTAAGTTCAAAAGACATGGCTTCGTATTATGCTCTTGGGTTTTGAGGTTTTATATAATGACATAGCCATATGAAAACCCTTCCCATAAAAGAACTGTTAAGTATGTCTGTTATATAATCCAATGTCAATAACATTAACCTATAGGAGTTCTTGGATTATAATTCTGGAAAACATTTTTTCTAATGAGCTATTATAAACCTCTTCTTAAATAATGAAATCTACTTGATTCATTACATTACTCCTCTTTTTTTTTGGTCTTGGCTAGAATTACAGCAATTATCCTTATCTGAATTTCTCTGGCACACATATTGTGCCCAACTGCTATTGTATTAATTCTTGTTTTAATGGTTCTTATATACTTTTACTATTTTTTACCAGATAAAATCTATTTTGGATGTAGAGAGATATAAATAACAGATAAAACTTCCCTTCTCTCATGCTGTCTTATGAAACTTGATGAAGAGCTCTTTTTGTGTAAGAGCATTTTTTATGTAATAAACAAAAGTAAAACAAGTTATCCAGGTGTCTTGGTTAGGATGGGGTATTGCAGCTAGGGCAGAGAGGGAAATAAATATTTTACACTGGCTTACTGGCAGATTGGTTTTCTGAAGTGGCTGTGAAAATTAAATTCCATAACCTCATAACCAGCTATTTAATCTCATAGCTCCACCTACATTATTGAAAGGTTTTATATTGACTTTACGAAAAGGTGACCTGTAGTCCAGGTTAGGAACACCCCAGTTATAAAGAAGGAAAGAGAAACATCAGTCCCCAAGTTTTCTCAAAGACTCTTCATTGTTACCACCTAACCAACAACAGACCCTGTAAAAAAATGGTGACTCCAGGAGGGCTCCGACCCTTGGAATCAATCAAATCTATTCACCTCTGTTGACACTTTTCCTTCCTGTGCCCTGTCTACAAAGTAATCCTAGAGATAGTGGTAAAGGTCATTGACCTTCTCAGGTACCTTATTACAACTAAACGATTCCTGCAAAGTCTTAGAAATCATTCCAGAATTTCAACCCAGGAATTGTAAGAGTGAGAGATTTCAAAAGACATCTGACTAACTTTATTTTTTTTAATGTAAGCAAACACATCATGAGCCTACAAATCTTTTACGAGAACATTCTTTTTATGGGGGAATTGAGAACCAAATGGGTAAACTTGAAAAAGTACTCCCTTCTCTCAGAAAACCTCATATGTAAAAATCAAAACTCATAAAGGAAAATTAGGGATGATTACTTTTTTAAAAAAATACATTTTATTGATTTTTTACAGAGAGGAAGGGAGAGGGACAGAGAGTTAGAAACATCGATGAGAGAGAAATATCGATCAGCTGCCTCCTGCACACCCACCACCGGGGATGTGCCAGCAACCAAAGTACATGCCCTTGACCAGAATGGAACCTGGGACCTTTCAGTCCACAGGCTGACGCTCTATCCACTGAGCCCAACCGGTCAGGGCAGGGATGATTACTTTTATCACAACTGTTTCACTATACTAAAAGGTTTCTTGAAATAGTCCTTTTGGTGGTTAATTCCCAGTCCCAAATACATTTGCTTACTTAGTTTAAAGATTGATTCTTTTATAAAAACTACCTTTCAAGACATTCATTATGTCAAGTGCAAGAAAGCTAAGAGGTAATCTTTTTGACTCACCTAATTTAGCCAAATTAAAATCCTAAATACCTCTTGTTGTATAGAGAAAATTTATTCAGGCCTTCCTTCCTCCCTCCCTCCCTCCCTCCCTCCCTCCCTCCCTCCCTCCCTCCCTCCTTTCCTTCCTTCCTTCCTTCCTTCCTTCCTTCCTTCCTTCCTTCCTTCCTTCCTCCCTCCCTCCCTCCCTCCCTCCCTCCCTCCCTCCCTCCCTTCCTTCCTTCCTTCCTTCCTTCCTTCCTTCCTTCCTTCCTTCCTTCCTTCCTTCCTTTTCCCATACGCCTGGTTTATTTAATGTTTTTGCTATGTGTGTGGGTTAGTAGTTTAGCATAGCTCATTTTTTCAATGAAATCTTACTTATAGCAGAGAAAATTCCCTGAGAAACACAATTTGAAAACTACACCTCGAATTCATTCTCTAGTTCACAGCCCAGTCTCTAGAAGTTGTTGTTCTGAGCCTACAGGTACTTGGCATATTTTCTGAAACACCCCAAATAGGCAGCACTATAACTTCTACAAATCAGCAAATCAGACCCCTTGTATCAGTCATGCATGGTTCAGTTGCAGAGAACTGAGCTAATTTAAGCAAATATGGAGTTATTGTGCAGTGTGCAGAATCATTAGGATGATTTTGACTATAGAACTGGGTACTGCAGAGCCCATTTGATTAAGAGAAATATTCCCATCACCCGGACAACTGTGATTCCAAAGGCAGGAACCCAGTAGGTACTGGAAAGCCAGGCCACACCTGTGCCCTTAGTACTAGAAAAATGGATGCTTTGCACCTGACTTTCAATGCTATCAAATAGCAGTGCTCTGGCACCTTGCAAATGATGCTGAAGAAAACCCAACAGCGTCTGCAAACGCCTTGGTTCCCACTTCCGGAACCCACACATTTGATATTCCAGACTCAGTCTGCTTCCTGCCTCCAAAGTAAAGAAAGGCAAACCAGGAGGAGACAGGAGTGGACCATGCCAGCAGGGTGCCATATCCACCTACCCCAGCTACTTACTTCTATGCTAGGGAAATGCTTGGACCTTTTCTTTGACAGCATTCTAAAAAGGTCCAGAATGTGCCCCAAACCTATTGACCTGCTATGAAACTCTCTTCTATAAATTTTTGTTTTGATAATATTACATTTCAATCATTACTTGTGCTTAGAAAACAAATTTCATCAATGTTTCACTTACTCTCTAGATCAACACGACTTTCCATTCGTCTGAAATGTGTTTCTATTTTAACTATGCAAGGAGTATCACGTTCACACTGAAATAATCTGAGCCTCACAGGCTTTGCTCATCACCCTTCTTGGCTTCCCACTTGGTAGATGGAGGTTCCTCAATCCTTTGCTCCCACCTCCTACCTACTCTTATGTGCAGGAGGAAAAATTCCGGCAACTCTGTCCCCTCTGTTCCTTAAATTCACACATCTCATCACCCCCAGGAATGGCCACCATCACTGCTACCACGTTGGGATAAAAGAAAACCACATAGGTACTCAACAACTCTCATGTGTGGGAAAAAAGTCTCCCCAATTAGTCTAAAATCTTCTCAAGCCATCTCAAATCATTCTTGCTTGCTGAATCTGAGGGTTCAAAAGACAATTTGTTACAGAAACAGCAACCTGTCCGGCTGGCAAGCTGGTAAGGGTCACACGTGCAAAAATTAACTCAAAACAGATCGTGGACTTAAATGCACGATACATACTAGTAAATATAAAACTTACAGAAAAAATGAGACATGATTGAGGACCTTGACCTTCGTGAAGCGTTCTTTGACATATCACCAAAACCACAATCCATAAAAAAACAAAAAAACTGATCAATGGAGCTCATCCATAAAAGACCCGCTGAAGAGGAAGGAAAGACAAGTCAACCATTCAGAACATGGTCAACTCAGGCATCTGGCCGCAGCGAGGAGGTGCTGCTGCTCTTGTCGGTTTCACAGGAGTTTTACTTTCAAATCCCTGAGCGCACACGGACGGGTGGGAATGTCTCGCGGCTGCCCTTTCCCCACGGCTGCCTACGGTCACGTTCCGGACAGGCCTTTATAAGAAAGACAGCACGATTAAAAGGCAGCGGAGGGCCCCTTCACCGAGACCCAGACCTCATGTCAGTGCGGCAGTTTTTCATGGAAATTATTTCTAAAACCAATTGCGACTGCAAAGCGGTTTTTGCTTTCTTTTGCAGACTTCCTTTCTCCTCCTCTTCTCCATTTTCACTGAAGAGAGAGGGGAGGAGAAATGGTGAAAATGCCACCGAGAAGAATTTCGGTTGGGCTCGGAGGGTGGAGGGGGCAGGGAACCCAGCACCCTGCAGAAGTAGAGGTTTGCAGGTGTGGATCCCTGGGACCTGCTCAGGTTGTAAATCGGGGCCGCTGAGCACCGTGCTTTCCTTACTTCCTCTTGGTAAACCTCTAAGAATGACGAGCTTGCCCTCAGCATCAGAAAGGACCTGTGTCCTGCCTGCGGCCCCTCGGCGCCTGTCCCCAAAGCAGATCTCACATCCTGCCTGCAGGACGCATCTGAGGGAGAATATGAAAACAGTCCCTAGCGATGGCTGAGGTCTCTGTCCCTTCTCTCCCCCACGTCTGCTCACGTCCTCTGTGAAATGCACCCCACCTCCCTCGCTCCTCCCATCCCCTAAATACACTCAAGTAACAGAAAGAGGGAATCAGTCAAGTGGAAAATGGTTAAGCAGGCAGGTTTATCTCTGGGCACAGGCTGCTGAAGTGGGGGGAATGAAACTCCCGGGAGCGGGAGTGAATTGAGGATCTGCCTCGTCCGGGCTCTGCCCTCAAGGTGCCCCGGTCTCCCCCTGCGCTGCCTGAGCGACACACTGCGCATGTGCAGAAGAGCAGCCTAGGACCTGGGCTTGACTCAGCCTCCTCCCGGGCTCTGTGGCTTTGAGGCCAGGGCAATGGGATGCGGTGTCCCGGGGTGACCCAAGGGGCAGCCACTGGAGTGAGGAGAGCGAGGCACTCTCCACCAGTGCAAAACTTAAGGAGGCCCCAAAGAGTAATCAAGATCAATTATGACTTAATGTGATATCTTAAAAATCAAAATTCTTGCAAAAATCCATGATGAACAAACTATGAAAATTTTAAATAAAGGCAGAGTCAACAGGGCTTTGGGGGAGATCGTAAAATTCTGTGCATTAAGGTAAAATGACAATGTACAGGTTCGAAAACATACCCAGGTGTCCAAATGGCACCAACGGCGGGCTTCTGGAGGTCCCGGTTCAGTACCGGGTCTGCAGCCTCTGAGACCGGGGGTCATCAAGGGCTGGGAGACACCTGCTGCTCCTGCCCTTCCCAGGGGCCCGTGTCTGAGTGTTTAAGAAAGCCAGGCACATGGGGCTTTCCTGAACATAAAGCTGCAGGAGGCCCTGGCAGGGAGACTGTGTTTAGACTCTCTGACTCACTTCCCTGTTTATTTCCCATCCAGGCCCAAATGAATTACCTCACAAGGCCAGGTGCGGCTGGGAGGACATTCCCAAACAGGCCACCAAGAGGGGACCAGGGCAGCGCCCACCCTACTGGCCAGTTCATTTTCTGGAACCACAGTTCCTCTTGCTTGGGCAAACTTCTCATTCCTCTCTTCTCACTGCCTTCCTTTGTGTGTATCCAGGAGCTGTAAAAATCACAGGCCTCAAGCCCCTCCTAGAAGCTGGAGGAATAAACATCTCAGATGCATTTTTAATCAGCTGTGACTCTACCCCTGCAGGAACTTTACAGCCAGGTGGGCTCAGAGTGCATCTCGGCATTTTGCAGAAGGGCAGGAGGAAACACCGGCCGCCCTCAGCAATTCCTAGGGCGAGGCTACCCTGGCTCCTGCAGCCCCTCTGCTTCCTGAAGCCAGTATCTACCCACCTGCGCTGCCAATGCGCTTGGCTGCGAGACAAAGGGTCCATTATCCAACAGGCTCAATGTTCCCCAGGTACGGGGAAGGCACGGAGGCATTTATTCTTATCTTCATTTTATTTCGCAAAGCACGGGCTGTCTGTACCGAGAACTGAACCTCACTCATTTCCTGCAGAGCACAAAGGAGAAACTCCGCTCCTCAGCTGGTTCCTGGTGCTCTTGCCTCCAGCCCGAAGGGTTTAAGAGAGCAGGATGCTCCAGAATCCAGCGGGAAAGCCCCGCCTGGTACCAGGGTGGAAGCCTGTGTCATCCTGACACTGCCCTGGCCCACTACACTCCTTGGGCGTTATCTCACCCCTTCAGGTCCCTCGCTTTCATTTGTAAATGAGGCGGTAGGAAGCCTGGGCTACTGCTTCTGCCATTTAATCAACTATGTAACCCCCAAAATTAAAAAGCAGATTTTCTGTGTGTCTTTTTTTCTCTTATTTGTGAAACGGGGAACCTGGATTATAAGCTAAAATGAAGTATACAAATTTAATGTTAAAATTAATAATGCAAATAATAATAGGGTTTTGTGGTTGTTGTTGTTGTTTTGTCTTGGTCTTTTTGGACAGCTAGGACAAGGTCTGAATCCCGTCTGCTCTCATCATCTGCAGGTGAGGAACAAATTCAGGGTACTTCCTCATGTCTTCCTTCTTTTTTCTTCTTCATGCAAAGCATTTGGTAGGTTTTACATAGAATTTAGCTGTCTCATGCTAAATTCTAGGGGCCAAACCCTGAAGCTTTTTCTAGTTAACCCAGTTCCTGTCCCCTCTTTCCCCTGATCCCCAACTGTCTGCAAACACAGGTACCGAGGGGAAAACTTGAAATGGCAAGTTAAGCATATGAAACACCAGCACAACTGGCAAAGAGGTCTAAGTTCTCATACCTGTACATTTTGTTAAAGGGCCAGGAAAAAAAACACAACAAACCAGCAGAGCAAGACAGGAAGTGAAATGTCCAATATGAAAAAGCGACCAATCAGTGGTAAGGCAGATGGAGAGAACCCTCCTGTTTTTCTTACAAACTCATTGAAGGAAAAGCTTTGCCAAACTTGTGCCAAGCCCCTCCATCCTTTCGTGTGGCAGCGGGATGAACAGCCCTGAGTTTACAGCTGTCACTAACAGTCATGGGCGTTTGGGCCACATTGCACCTCTTTTTCCTGAAGCCATTCACACCCTCCTCTGGACTGCCAGACAGTAGCCTGGTGCTGGTGCAAACCCAGCTCCCAGGACTCAGATCTCAGCTCTCCAGGCTTCTGAGACGGGGAAGGAGGTTCCTGAGAAACAACACTCATTCTGCAGTCTGTCCCCCACTCTTCCCTGTATCAGGGACACAGGCAAGTACTGCTAGCGTGTTGGCTCAAGTGGCTAACCAGCCAGGTCTAACTGTGCCCATTCCCAAAGACATCTTAGACTTCTGCTTCCCCAGCAGGCAAATCTTCATGCGCAGTGTTCAATCAGTGAAGTTTCTCGGGATTCGTGTTTTTACAAATCGAGATCAAATTAACGTTTCATTGCAGAAGTATGTGTTCAGAAGTATAAAAACAAGACACAGGCAGGAATAAAGAGACATCAGAAACTGCTTTCTGAGGCTCACCCAGAGATCTTTCTTTCGTCTGGTTGGTCGATCTCACCACCGGAAGGCTCGCTCGAGTTCGGCTGCCTCTGGAGAAAGGACTTGGAGCTTCGCTCTCAGACATGGCTTCCAGAGAGTCACCCGAAGTCTCGGATAAATGCTCCACCGGGTCGCCCACGCTGGGAGGCTGAGGGCTGTGAGGCAGTTTGGGGCTTCTTGTCTACAAAAGGCATTTGAAAGAAAGTGGGAGAATAAACCATTATTAGTTATCCTAAAAATATGTTCAAGGCTATCAAGGCCTTCAATCTACAAAAAACAACGTAGCAAGAGGAAGAAGTCCATCAGAAAGACTGGATGGGACTAGAGACCCAGAGGGTCAAAGTTCCAGTTGTAAAAGTTACTGAGAAAAACGTATTGCCCTCAGGGTCCCATTAAGATTTTTATCAGTGGACACCCACCTTACAAATTCCATTTTGGACAAGGAGTTGAGGACAAGCCACGTTATAGGAAAGAATGACAGCATATCAACTCCTTTTGCCAGTTGTTATCATAACACATGAATTGTGTGCATTTATACACTGCCACATGCCCTATAATAACATTTTGGTCAATGATGGACTGCATACATGACAGCGTAGTGTGTAGGAGACTACACTATCCAGGTTTGTGTAAGTGCACTCTATGATACTCACACAAGGACAAAACTGCCTAATGACACACTTCACAGAACATATCCCTGTCATTAAGAGGGGCATGACTGCATACGTAAATGGATGATGCATTTACCCCAGAGTACACTGAACACGACCAGTCCTTATATCAAGACCATTTCCAAAATCAATAACCTACGATTGTGAGAGGGAGATTTATATCACAGTTGAATTTGTCTTTTGATACACAAATCCTAGAAATAAGATTATGTCTAGTTTTGGTTATTACCTCAGCAGAAGTATATATAATAAAATACATACGCAATACATAATTGGTTTTCTTTCTTAGTTATCTATGCTATAATGGCAGAAGTTGAATGTGTAAAATGCTTAAAGCTTTTAGTCAATAACATTCCTTGACTATTACTACCGGTTGAGCACTGTGGAAGACGCAGAAAAACAGAAATGTGGCCTGACGTCAGAGTTTCAAAACTAATCGGTGAAATTAGCGAAGGACAACAGATAACTCAAGATAGTATATAATTAAGTGTAAACTGTGAACTGGGTGGAACATCCACTCATACTTTCAACAGACACCTATTGAGCACCCACCATGTTCCAGGAGCTATGCCAGGCCCGGGGACAGAATGATGCACAGAACAGACATGCCTCCACCCTCATGGTGCTCACAGACTAGTCAGGTGACAGGCATTAACACAAATTAAAGGTGCAACGAGAGTGTATAATTCCAACTGCTGGTGGTGGTGGGGTGGGGAATGCATATGGGCAGAGGGTTGGAAAAGCATGTAAACTGTGATCTCAACAAAGAAGGAAGTTGGGGAGAATGGGGGGAACCCCGGGGGAGGGATGAAAAGCAGGAAAGCCATTCCAGGTGAAGGGAATGGTATGTGCAAAAGCCTGAGGCGGAAAGAAGTGGCAGCGCTGGAAGCTTGGTGTGGCTGAAGTCCAGCGGAGACCAGAACACTCACAGCCTGGAATGTGGGTGAGAATTCTCAATTGGACTCCAAGGTACCGGAACATCATGTAGGTAGTTTAGGCAGGGAAAGGGGCCGGGGGGCCAGGATAGGTACTCTTTTTAGAAGATCACTCTGCTGTTGTGTAGAGGCTGCAGATTATACATGTAGAAAGTCAGAGAAAGGAGGCAGTGAAATGGGATTAGGCTGAATAAATGTGTTACCTCGGCTTTTCCCTCCCACCGCCTGCCCCTGACTTGCATTACATGACCCCAGGCACCTTCCAGGAGGCAAACTCATCTGTGTTAATCAAGTACATGAATTTTCACTTCAGGAGATGCCAAAGGTACTGATGGGCTGGTGCTGGGATCTAGGCATATATATACTCGGTCAGGGTCCCTGTAGCCATTTTTTTTGTTTGTTTGTTTCTTTGCATTCCTTCAAGTTTTCCTGAGGATGTCAATGCATTTTGAAGTGAGGCACCGAGGCACTTAAATCTCAAGGCAGGACCAGCTCGTGGATGTACGGGCAGAGCGATCACACAGGGCCCCGTCCTTGAAAGGGTTTTGTGATTGGTTTGATGCTCTGCTTTGGCTGTCCTGAAGCTCATAAATGTCAACAAGGCACTGACGATTACTTAGCTGCCTCAAAGCTCCGGTGACAGAGCTCTCTCAGGGATGCCCAGATGTGCCCGATACTCAGGAGAACACTTTGAGGGTCGATGATCCCATCTCTCTTCCTAAAAGTTCAAGGACACTCCTCTTGGCAGGAGTGCTATTGCGTTATGTAGATGCCTGCTTCTGGCCACACCTCTCAGGACCTTTCCACGGGGGAAACAGGAGTGAGGTCGGCACACAGCGCCCGCGCCCCTTAAATGCGGGACGTGGCCAACCTGGATGTTCCATAGAAAACTCTCAGCTCAGATGACATGCCGAGAACAGGGCCAGAAAGGACACCTATTAACAGTCAAATTGTGTCTTTGGGTTAATTTTTCTGTGCAAGCCTCCGAGGTGGTTTATTGCCAGATTTATTTCTTATAAAGTTTGCTTCTGCTCTGGAGATTAAGATCTGGCTGTGGCACTCGAAGAGTATCATTCGATAGGAACAGCCAACCATACATCACTGTGCAGCTCACCAAAATGTGCATAAATTCATACGGTCTTCCATGAAGTATGCTGGGCAATGAACCTGGTTACTATGCTCAGCAGAATATCAAGCTCAGATGTCCTCATCCCTGACTTAAAAAAAAAAAAAGATATTCAGTTTAGCAAAACAGCTAAGGAATAATATGACTTGATGCAGCGTGGCTTCATGTACAACCTCTGCCATTTGGTCACCCTCGCAGCCGATGGGAGACATTCACGAATTGTCATTTTCCATGGCAAGAGGCAATAATCCTTGAAGAACATCAGAATTAAATTTCATTTCTTGTTCAGGGTCCTCATGGTGGTAGTATGTATAAAAATAAAGATGTAAGGGCTAAATCTTTATTTTTAACTTCCTGTACACAGCCACTCAGTTCCAAATATAAACTCCTTCTCTCGTTCTATGTCATTCACTTTCTCACTGCGAACCATCTTGCATATTAGCAATCTCCTCACACGGTACCTCCCCTCTGATGCCAGCTCACTGCGGAGACATCACTTAGTGCAGAGAAAGGAGAACGGAAATTGCTGACATCAGTGTCAAATACCCTGTGATTTTTGAGAAGTCAAAAAGCATTTGGAACAGGGACGCACTGCTCAGCACAGGGTTAGGCTTCAAGGGTTAGAAGTGTTGCACATGGCTCTTGAGCTCATAATGCATTTAAGGGATAGTTTGGGGCCAAGGACAATATACACATAACAGCTGGACAAGAAGAACTAAGAGGTGTGCCACTGGAAGTGCAGAAGGGGTTTGGGGGGAAAACTGCTGACATGAAAGGGTAGGTTGGGTGAGGAGGAAGACCGTGGGGGAGGAAGTGCTAAGGGGTGCTCAGAGCAAGGTCACCGGCTTGCCTTCTCACACCTTCACGCACTCAAGGGGCCCACAAGAGGAGAAGGTGGGGAGCCTAAGCTTTCCCCGCCAGGCACACTCTGAGGAATGGGAGCCGGTACCTTCCTCTGCTCTCTCAACTAAGCTAACAGGTACGCATCACCCAACAGCAGTTGAGTCCCAAGATGTCTTTTCCACAGGCAACCTCGTGGCGGGATTATGCCTCCCACAGTCTCTCCAATAATACTGAATACATAAAAAAGTTCCACTTTTGTTGCTGACAGCCATTTTTTAATGGATTTCCGCCCCTAAACCATGCTCCCCTCTCTAAGGACTACTTCCCTGCCCACATGAACAAGCCCCTAAAGCCCAATGATTCGTACATAGAGTAAACATACTGCAGCTTCCCCACACAATTCTGCTTTGCACCTGTTGCTCTACTGTACTTATTAGTAGTAACCCCCTTTCACTCTCAAACATATGATGGTTGGAACAACAAAGTGTATGCACACCACTCCCAGCCCCCTCTCAGCTTCCAGGACCAAGTCGTGGTCACCTGATCTTGCCTAAACTAATCATTTTCTCTCCCCTGGAATGCAGGCCTGGGACAGAGAAGCTATTAGTCATTGTCTATTAAAAACCTGAAGTGTGAGATCCTATGAAGCTGCGGTTGAAATGGGCAGGGAACATGAAACAGAAAAGAAAAATATAAGGAAAGGATGAAGCAGATCTGTATAGGCAGATGGAAAGGAGACGCCCTTGGCCCCAGTTGAAAAGCCTGAAAGATTTTAAAAAAGGAGCTATCTGGGCCCCCCAGGAGTTGTAGTTCCTGACTCCAGTACACAGCGAGGCTCTTCCATTTGTTGTGCTTAAGCTAGTTTTTAAAAAGGACAATGTATGTTTTTTTAAATTTATTTTTATTGTATTACAAATGCCCCCCATTTCCTCCCCTGCACCTGGCTCCCCCCCACCCTCCAGGCCTTCGCTGCAGTATTGTTTGTGTCCATGGGTAATGCATATATGCATACAAGTTCTTCAGTTAACCTCTTCCTGCCCCCCTCTTCCCTCTGAGATCTGTCAGTCTGTTCCATGCTTCTATGTCTCTGGATCTATTTTGTTCATCAGTTTATTTTGTTCATTAGATTCCACATATGAGTGAGATTGTGTGATATTTGTCTTTCTCTGACTGGCTTAGTTTGCTTAGCATAATGTTCTCCAGCTCCATCCATGCTGTCTCGAAGGGTAAGAGATCTTTTTTTTTCTTTCTACAGCTGCATAGTATTCCATGGTGTAAATGTACCACAGCTTTTTTATCCACTCATCTACTGATGGGTACTTGGTCTATTTCCAGATCTTAGCTATTGTAAATAATACTGCTGAGAACATAGGGGTGAGTATATTCTTTCTGATTGGCGTTTTGGGATTCTTAGGATATATTCTCAGAAGTGGAATCGCTGGGTCAAATGGCAATTCCCTTTGTAAGTTTTTGAGGAAACTTCATACTGTTCTCAATAGTAGCTGCACCAGGCTGCATTTCCACCAGCAATGTACTAGGGTTCCCTTTTCTCCACATCTTCTCCAGCATTTGTTGTTTGTTGATTTATTGGTGATAGCCATTCTGACAGGTGTGAAATGATACCTTATTGTCATTTTATTTGGCATCTCTCAAATGATTACTGTCTTTGAACATTTTTTCATGTCTCTTGACCTTCTGTATGTCCACTTTGGAGAAGTGTCTATTTAGGTCCTTTACCAATTTTTTAATTGGATTGTTTGTCTTCCTTTTGTTGAGTTATGAGTTCTTAATATATTTTGGAAATTAACCCCTTATCAGATGTTCTCCCATGCAGTGGTTCCCTTTTTATTATGATGGTGGTTTCTTTTGCTGTGCAAAAGCTTTTTACTTTGATATAACCCCATTTGTTTATTTTTTCTTTTGCTTCTCTTGCCCTAGGAGATATATTGGCAAAAATTCTGCTACGTGAGATGTCTGAGATTTTACTGCTTATGTTTTCTTATAGGATTTTTATGGTTTCACGACTTATATTTTAGTCTTTTATCCATTTTGAGTTTGCCCTTGTGTATAGTGTAAGTTGGTGATCTAGTTTCTTTTCTTTTTTTTTGCATGTACCTGTCCAATTTACCCCACATCATTTATTGAAGAGACTGTCTTTATTCCACTGTATGCGCTTGCCTCCTTAAGATAACTCTGTGCCTTGCAAAGAAGCCATCACTAACAGAGACCAATTCTAGCAGCTCACTTGCCCAGGCTGCTATGATGCTCATACATCTATAAGATTAGTAGTAACCATGAAGAAAGTGAAACTGGAGCAATAATGCTCATTATTTTGTATTTCAAGGATTAAACTTTCTTTAAAAGTATATGGGGGAGGGTATAATATAGGGTTACCATGATTTTTATTTTGTGGAGCCAGGGACATCCAAAAATGCTCTTTGTACGGAAATATCACTCTGCATGGTATCTTTATTATTATAAGAAGAGAAAAACATTTTTACTCCAAAAAAAGGAAGAATATGATGTTCATATAACCTCAGACTCGGCCTAAGTAGAAAGTCCTTCTGTTGGGAGTTACTGTTCCCACCGTGGCTCAGGTGCAGCCTTTGCTCGGTCACGCGTCATCTACGGCGCGGCACGGGGGGCTTCCACCCTGAGCTGTTGAGTGAAGGGCTGCCCCTGGGTGTAGAGAAGCGTGAAGCCGAAATGCTCTCCAAGTCAGCTGAGCAGGACGTTAGGGTCCATAAGGCCGGGGTTTCATCTGTGCTTCCAGGGGACCCATGGCACCAAGCAATCTTCTGTTTCCATCACAATCTTCTAGAATTTTCCCCAAACCATCAGGCAACCCTAAACCTACAAACCCAACTGGGAAGCCAATGGGAGTCATGCATAAAAGTGTGGTCTGTGTAACCAGCCTACCAGAACCCCACTTGTCCCTTCTCCTCTTGTCTTCTACAAGGATGGCTTTCTGTTACCAGGAGACACTGGGGTAGCAGGCGTCACGCAGACATCCTCTCTATTAATCTGCAGCCTGCACAGACTCTCTGGGAATCTTATCTGCTTAATGAAGGGTTGAAGGAAGGGAGAAAGGAACTAACAAATAGAGTACCTGCTGCCCTGTGCTGGGTGACTGACATGTGGTAATCATTTAACCCTCATTGCAACTTCATTGAGAAAACAAGAGTTTAAGCCTGACATTCTAGCAAGTGTGGGAACTGGGATCAAATCTGTAGAGTTCCAGAGCTGACATTTAACCAGGAGCCTAAAGATGCTGGCTCTAGTCCTGTTTCTACAAAAACTGAGCAACATATAACCTCACTGTTCTCATCTGTAAGACAAAATGGAATTCGTTGGAAGTTAGTCCTTTCAGGACTAAAATTTCCTAACTCAAAGATGTATACCATACAAAGAAGAAATCATGTCACCCAGAAAACGTTTGTTTACTGAGATTTTCTTCCAATTGTTTACCCTATAGCTCTTGCTCTATAGAAATATGCAGCGAGTGCCCCACTGGTGTGGCTCAGTGGGTTGAGTGTCAAAACATGGACCAAGAGGTCCCGGGTCCAATTTCTGGTCAGGGCACGATCCCCAGTAGGGGGTGTGCAGGAGGCAGTCAAAACATCTCTGATGTTTCTGTCTCTCTCTCTTCCTTCCTCTCTATAAAAAAAATCAATAAAAACATATTATTTTAAAAAGAAATACGCAGCAAGCTAGCGCTAGGATCTCGTTTCCGAAATTGTTTCAAGTGCCTGCAACAGAGTTGCACAACATTGCTTTTTAAAGGACTGCCATCCTTGCATTTTTTATCATCATGAACAAATATTTGCTGGATTGCTCACCATGAGCATTATGCTATGCTAGATCAAATTTATTCTTATTCTTTGCAGTGTTGAAGGAAGAGCTAAGAAGCATTGATTGTGTTTTTTTTTCATTTCCATTTTCCAGACCTTTCAAACTCTAAATTGAAATACTGAGGTCCAGAAAATGAAACCTGCAAACATAGCTTTACGTAATGTGTTAACTGTGGGGAACAGTGGGGTGTCTGGTGAGCCCACTCGCTTCAGATTATATTTAGAGAGGAAAACTCAACACCGCCTTACCGAAGTTTCACTTTATCCTAATTAATGTCCAATTTGCCACAGAGTATTAGGAAATATAATGAAGCGTCCCCCATGGAAATGTATTCGGGATGACTCATTATCCCAGCACTCATTAACTCACACGGTTAATTTAATCACTCTTTCGCCCCATTGCTTGCACTTGCGAAGCTTTCAGCTCAATCCCAGTCAACATTTGGAGTTGAACTAAGAGAACTTTCCAGCTATAGGGCACTCTTATGAAAGGATTCAAGGACAGAATACTAGAAGTTAACCAACAATGGGTCATTCCAGACTTCAGGCTTCTCCACCATTCCTGCTCCACAGCCATCTAGCCTCGGGAGAATGAACAAATTATCACGATGGAAGGTTTAAGCTTCTAACTTTGCATACAGAGTCTTTTCTAGAACCACAGAGAGGGCACTTTCCTCTCTTCTTTGCCTTTCCTTGTTTTCAAAGTCTAAGGCCTCTGCTGGGTTTGGGTCTGGGGTGGGAAGAAAGACAAAGAGCTCTTAGAAGCCATCCCAGGCTTCCAACCCGCGTCCTGTCCCCGCTGCCTTGCAGAAGCCGGACCCAGGGAGCTGGGTCAGCCGAGAGCCTCTCCCTTCAGGCGGCCACCTGCCGTGCTCAGGGGGGTGGGAGCCAGGTGCGCGTCTGGAGCAGCGGGCCCGGGCCCCAGTCTTTGCGTGGCTCTTTGGGTGCTTCCCACACTTCTATGGCCGGTGGCCAGAAAAACCCAACCCAAGCCATGTCACCTCAGTGCCAATCTCAGGCTGATGGCCCATCTGGAGAATAGACTGCTGACACCTGCAGCTCTAGAATATGGCAGGTGGGTGTGGGAGCAAGACCACTGTAAGAGAAAGCCGTACTTAGTCCAGCACAATTATGAAACTCTGGGGTGGGCCTGGCACTAGAGACTTAGAGGAGAAGAAGTCAGCTTTTGTTTTTAGTAGAAAACTTGGTGCAAGCACTAAAGCGTCCTGCTATTGGTAAACACACAGCTGAGTGTTGAGGGTATACCTGGGCGCTTCACGCAAGCAGTCTGTGGGCACCTGCCAGGCTGACTGGTAACCGGGCACTTCTGGGCCTAACACTGTGAGGACATAACTACACCAACCCCCACCTTAAAGCCAACATTCAACTGTGTGTATCTGAGATTCTCACACATCTCTCCTGTCATAAATTTAGCTCTGAAAATTCGTTATTTCCCTTCCCTCGCTTGGACAAACGGGCAGCGTTTTCTTCAAGATTTATTCTGATAAATTATCCTTGATAAACTCAGCTTAAACCCTATTTCTACAAGGGTAATGTTTCACCTCTTTCCTCCCTCCTCTCCACTAAAAGAGTGCCCAGGCATTTTTCATGCTTTTCACCTGTGAAAACACAAAGATGTTTGGTCTGGAGTAAAATCAGACGATTCAGCAGTTGAGCAAAGTACGACTGTGCCTTTTGTTTCCACGTTTCCTTCACCGGGCCTGTTGCTTCATTATCAGGTCAGAACTCTGGGAAGGCGGTGATGCCAAGCCGTCACTGCCCATTGCCTTCCTGTCTGGAGCCGGCCACAGGCATTCATGCGGCGGGGCAGGCAGTGCACGGAGCCCAGCGAGCCAAGCGGGCCGCCCTGCCAACCCACGCTGCCATGCAAAGCCCCCTCCGACACATGCCAAGGAACAGATGACAAGGACACCTGTGCAGGAAAGGAGGCTCGCTCATTATTTAACGTAGCGCCACACAGCACAGCTACTCTTTCGAGTTGTGTCAGATTAATCTTTTGAGATATTCTTAATTTATCTTGTCCTGTAATTGTCAGCATCAAACAAACAAACAAAAAGTATGGAACATCTACGCTTCTCTCCAAGACCCTGGGAAAACTGCCAAGTCCTTGTGCGCCAAGGTGTTCCCAGAGGAAAGGGCTGTTCACGGGGTCTCCCTGCCACAGAGGCCACCCCGAGGTCCCTCTCCGCAGGCTCGGCTTAGAAAGTAAAAGCTTTTGGAAAATGAACCTGGAGCGGCCCTCCAGAATCAGAGGCTCGGAGGCCTTACCTAGTTTTATTTAGTGCTCCCGGAGATTTCTTTCTGACCCAATGTGTTGCAAATACAAGTTTCAATAATTGCTGAAGACAAGCGAGTTTAATTAGAATTGTAAAAGTTAAGAAAAGCCATACTTCCTGTACTGGAGTGGCAGGGAAAAATCTTCACACGTTACATCTTTAACAGAATGGATAAATGTAGAAACAGCTTAGAAGGCTGGTTAACAAATTACAGTGCGGGCGGACATACTACGGAATACTGTGCAGTCACAATCAAGGTGTATTTTAAGGATTAAAAAAAAATAACAAGAAATGGAAATAATACCAAATATTAGCACTGGTTTTCTTTATATGGCAGTGTTCTGAGTAATATACATTTTTCCTTATTTTTCCAAAATGAGAATGGATTGCTTGGGTAATTCAGAGAATTACCGAGGAGGCAGGATAAGTTAAAAGCGTGGATCAGGGGAGCACCGAGGAACCAGGGCGATTCCTGCCTGTGGTGACCTGAAGGGACTGCTGCTGTCCCTGTCTTCTCCTGTGCATGCGCAGGACTAGGGCCCAGGTGAAAGGAAGCCTCCTAATCGATGGCCCCTGACATGAGGACTCAAATGTGTGGGGAAACCCCAGGCACAGAGACACAGTTTCTCTTCCATGCCCTACACAATGTGGCAGGAATCTAGAATGGTATGGACTTCCAACCTCAAAAAAGATACAGTTAGGAGAGAAGACCCAAAAGCTGTCAAATAAATTCTGGACATGCAGATAACATCAAGCTTTTAAAAAGACAAACTCTCACCTCTGTAGTTCTGACACCACTGAGGTAAGGTTAAGGCGCTTAAAATTTGATTCCAGAAAAACATTTCAACCATTTTCTATAATTCCTTGAATATTTTCAAATTTTCAACCCCTTCACAGTGTGTAGATGGTATGATTCTCCTTTGTTTTTCTTTACGAGGCTTGGCTGTGCCGGGAGGGGCAACAAAAGCCAGTCGCCCTGCAGATGGGGCCTGGGCTCCTCACCAGGTCCATGGGGGTGGGGGCGGGGGTGGGAGTGGGGGTGCGGGGGGGGGGGGGGGGCGCGGGGTTGTAGCCTCTTCCACTTCTGGGATTAGATGTCAACTGCTACCTGCCCACCTGGTGTCCTACCTGTAACATGATATAGACTTGCTTCTGAAAAAGCACCATGAATTGGGCTGCTCTCTGACTTTCCCCTAAAGCCATAAGAAGATAAAGCTATTTAAAGAAGATAAAGAAGGCCTGGCTCACCATCATCTCCATGTAGCATCCTTCCATCAAGTTAGAAAGTTACACCCTGAGCAATTCCAAATATGAATCTCATTACCGCCCCCCCCCCCCCCGCCCCAGCCCTTTCAGGCACGCCTTCCTGCAATTATTATTTAGTGTTGTGTTTTCCTCTTGAAGGAACAAAATAACAGACCTGATGAAGAATACTGCTATTTTCTTGCTGACCTATTATGTCCATACATCAATGTCCCTTTCACGAAGGCATGAGCAAACCACGTGTCTTTCAGAATTTGAAACAGGAAAATAAGTTTGCCTCGTGAAGGAGTAGTAAGTGCTACTTTGACCTACAATGAGAAGGGCATAAAATATCAGGTACAGTGGGAAGGTGGAAGCTAAATTTAATGCTCAAGCCAATCACAGATTTGTCGCCTCGGCCTCTTGAGTTTTAGTTTATCTGCCTTCAGGTAGAGTCTCCCTATGGCCAGCTGCCCTGGCTCACCCAGTCCCTCTGTTTATTTCTGAAACAAGAAGGTGTGCATGATAAACAAAGGAGCGGTTCCGCAGGCTTTGGCTCCCACAGTGCCCACTGGGAGAGGCTGAGCAAAGCAGCAGATGCCTCTGCCGTCCAGAGAGCCAAGAAGGCACTTAAAAGGCTTCAGGATAAAAGGTGGCCATGTGAGGATTGCTGTTATTACAGCGATGAAAGGAAAGCGACCTGCTTGCAGGCTTTGAAATTTCAAGTCAAATACAACCAACAGAACACACAGTGCAAAATATGCACCTTAGAAAGCCTTCTGACAAAAGCCATTATTAAGCTCATCCCTGCAGCCCGGGCTTTAGTTCCTTTTGGAGAGGATGTGGGGCCCCGGGCCCAGGGGTGGTGCCCCTAGAGCTTAACTGCCTTGTTGTGAAACCAAAGAGGTTTTCCCTGATGGCAAAAGCGACCTCCCTCAGCTGCAGATGTCCTCACTACCCCCATAATGAAGAAGGCCGCATGGAGCTGGTCAGAGGGGACACTCGGTGCCCAAGGCGACCAAGCCAAGGCCACCAAGTGCCTGAGGCCAGACCCTCTCCAGACATCTTGGGAGTAGAGTTTGCTGTTACTTTCCAACTTACATTTCCAAACACCGCCCCCATCACCAGCCGCCCTCCCCATTTCACCGGACTGATTTTACAATGAAAAATCACCTTGTGAACATTCTGACTAGCTTCTCAGGTAAGGGGTCTTTTCCTCTCTGATCCTGCTAGAGGAAAGAATACTAGGGTTTGGAGAGATGGAAAGAAGACAGGATTTAGAATAAGAAGATTTGACTCTTGCTCACAGTATTCTCACAAATGCATACTCCAATCCTGACACGCACTGGCCTTATTGTGAACTCTAGTTCTCACTTTTATAGAAGAATCACAATATTTACTTGAACAGTTGTGAGCGGTAACTGCCAATGCGCACAGGAATTTGTCAGCTATGAACTGACACTTAGCTCCCTGATGTAACAGCACCCTCTGCAGATGGTGCTGGGTGCTCTGCTCCCCACTTAATTTGAGGTGGTGGGTCCCATGGCCTGTGGGGTCCTATGCGAGAGGGGAGGATTCCAACCAATCTCTCACTGAGTTCACCTTGCCTTTTTCTTGATCTTGTGAAGTCAGTAAATGGATACTTCCATCTTCAAAATAGAAAATTTCACACGTGCAGATGCTCTAAGAGTTGCTTCCGTTTCCCCCTTAACTTTCATCCCCCTCCTTCTCCATGTATAAATCATGTTCAAGTACTAGGAACGACTTCACCATTTTTGTCTGCTTATCTTATGGAATCACAAGAGTGATTTGATAAATGTATATGTGAAAGTAAGTTAAAATACCCTCAATAAATACAAAATGAAAATGCTAGGTGTTAGCAAAGTAATAATACCTGGTGCTAATTGTAACTTGTATGTAAATGCTTAAAAAAAAACAACACCTTGAAAAAATTCTCTAATACCTCATTACTTACTGCCAAATTTATCATCTAAAAATAACAAGAGTCAGCATTTTGAATTTATTTGTCTTAAGCATAAGAAAACAATAACGAAGGGGACCCCAAACTGTATTTGTCACAATGAATGGAAAATCCCACATCACGATGTCAAATCTCTGTTCGGATAGCAGAAAGGAAGACTAAATTGCAGTGTACCAGTGGTAGGGAGTGGCTTCATTTCCTCCTCTGCATTGCTACCTAGTGCACAGGTGTGTGCGAGGCCATCATGAAGATGCTTCTAGTTTGCGTGAGTTATGGAAATGCGGGATCAATTAAGAATCACGGAAAAAATTAAAGGTAACTGAACCATCAGAACTGAGATGGTGTGGGGTATGACGATGATGCTCTGTATTTCTTCTCGCCCAACTTTTACTTCTGTGTCTCTTTGTTTGAGCGGGGGCTTTCTAATTTGAGCTTATTAACCCTATAAAAATGAAAAAGTTGCCCTAACCGGTTTGGCTCAGTGGATAGAGCGTCGGCCTGCGGACTGAAGGGTCCCAGGTTCAATTCCGGTCAAGGGCATGTACCTTGGTTGCGGGCACATCCCCAGTAGGGGGTGTGCAGGAGGCAGCTGATCGATGTTTCTCTCTCATCGATGTTTCTAACTCTCTATTTCCTCTCCCTTCTTCTCTGTAAAAAAAGCAATAAAATATATTTAAAAATAAATAAATAAATAAATAATAAATAAATAAAAATGAAAGAGTCTGAGTATTAGGAAAAGGGAAGGAAAAAGGGTCCATGTGCTTACTGAAGACTGACCACAAGTTGGGCTGCTGGGGCCTTCCTGAGCACAGTGTGTTCAGGCCTCACAGTCCAGACCAAACGGTTCTGCCCTGTGTATGCTCAGGAGACAATCAAGTAAGAGCCCATGCTTGGGGGACAAAAAGGATGTGAGTGGCTATGTGCTAAGCCAGGTATCCAGGTATTGGAAACTCTCCCCGCTGCAGTCCAATTTTAACACTCTAAACTCACCTATGATGAAGCAGAGAACATTGAGGACGTTGAGGAAATAAATGATAAGTTGAAAAAATACAAGGCCAGATTGCCTAGAGCAGTGGTCGGCAAACTCATTAGTCAACAGAGCCAAATATCTGAAATTTCTTTTGAGAGCCACATTTTTTAAACTTAAACTATATAGGTAGGTACACTGTTATTAACTTAATTAGGGTACTGCTAAGCTGGCCTTTGCTAAAAACGTCCTCAATCTGATTGAGGTACGTTTGCTGAGGTCGACCTCTTCCAACTCTCCCATCCACACTCATCTTGTATACTTGTTTCAGATAGACGAGTGTGGATGGGAGAGTTGGAAGGGGTCGACCTCAGCGAATGTACCTCAAAACAATGTACCTCCCCCGTGCTGCGTATCCCGCGGCCCGCCTGCGCTGCATCGCCTGGCCCGACCGACCGACACCTCCCACTTCTTCTAACTCTACTTCTTCAAAATAGACTCGCCCAGGCCGAAAACCAACTTCTGCGCATGGGCCATGAAGTTTTAATCGCACTGTATGTGCGCGCCCGCAGATGGTATTTTGTGGAAGAGCCACACTCAAGGGGCCAAAGAGCCGCATGTGGCTGGCGAGCCGCGGTTTGCTGACCACGGGCCTAGAGTCAAATCCCAATTCTGTTGCTTACCAGAGCTTTGTGGCCTTGGGCAAGATACTTAACTTATCTGTGCCTCAGTTTCCTCCCTTATAAAATGGGGACCATCGTATGCCTACCCCATGGAGTTGCTGTGAGAACTTAATGCTTGTAAAGTACCTGGTACAGTGCCTGGCACGTAGTAAGTTCTAGATAAATGTGTCTGTTCCTGTCATTTTTATTATTAAAATGTATGTCAGTAATATGAACTGGACCCCAAATTGAATGTACTGGAGCTGAGCAAAGGAAGAGTCCTAGAGCTCTGAGACCTAGAATGGTGCAGGTTTCTGCTTTACTCCCACGGCTGCGCTGCCTGGAGTGGCTGCGGAGGATGGAGTCTCCTGTTGGAGAGCCTGCTTTTCAGGTGATTGTGCCCCGATCTCTGACCTGCTGTTGCATTACTGCTGATTCACAGCTCAACTCGTGGTAAACGAACAAAATATTTCAAAGCAAGCATGCAATTAGTGTTCATTTCAGTAATAACTCTCACAATTTTAAGATGCACATTTCAGAATGCTGCAAGCATTTGGCTTTGAGAGGTTTAAATGAGGACGCGGGGCAGACCAGGCAAAGTACAGGCTCTCCGTTTAGTGGCCGACACGGATTAGAATGCCACACACAGTTGAGTGAAAAGGCAGGAGGTGAGATGCGACTCAATGCAGAGAAAAGAAAAGTACTAACTCGCTGAGATGATTCAATTTTCATCAAGTACCTTTGAATGTCAAGTTCTGCCTGGAGAGAGATCAGCATGCACTGCAAAGCCTGTGTATCAGGAGAAAAAGAAAAAAATAGAAAAGAGAAAGGGTGAAAACATGAAGAGAAAAAGAACAGGTTGACCAAAGGGACCATCTATTTGTTCCTGATGAAAATGTAGCACAGTTAACTCTTTCTCTCCCCTACAGAAAGAGAGAATGGTGACAGTTCCATCTTTAAGTTTTAAAGAGAAACGGTGAAAGGCTTGATTGGCAATGAGTTTTCCCTAAAATATCTGCCACAAGCCCAACTAAATTCCCCTTGTCATTTCAGAACATGTCACATGATTGGCCTATTGTCCTGAGGTTGTCCCAAGGCTGCAGGGGAATTACCAAAGCCAGAGTGAAATACCAGGCCTAATGCAGGCAGGTGGCGAGCCCCAGCCTGCCAGCCTGATTGGCACTGGCCACTGGGCCACTGGCTACTGGGCTGGTTCTCCAAAGACGGGCCTGCGGGTGCAGCGCTCTGTGCTGTGGTTGGCCACGCAGGATGACAACTTGCTCACCATCAGACCCACTGTGAATACTTACAGGAACAGAGATCAGCATTAGGACTCAGGGAACGTATTCTGACACCTGAACCTGGCTGGCTCTGGAGTGTGCTGTCAGTTTACCATGATTATTATGCCAGTATTTAAACATTATTCACAACAGTCAAAAGGTAGAAGCAGTTCAGCAGATGAGGAAATAAAAAAGTGTGGTATCTATAATAATAAAAGCATAATATGCTAATTGGACCAGATGACCTTCTGGACGAAGCCCGGGCTGCAAGAGAAGCCTGGGTCCCGGGTGCCTGCCAGTGGCCAGAGGGAAGCCGGTGCTGGCAGCTGGGGGAAGGAAGGCCTACTCTTGCACGAATTTCGTGCATCAGGCCTCTAGTATACATATAATGGAGTATTATTCAGCCTTAAAAAATCCTTAAAAAGGAATCCTGTCACATGTTACAACATTAAGTGAAATAAGCAGTCACAAAAAAACAAAGACTAAATGAGGTACCTACAGTAGTCAATTCATAGTGATAGAAATAGAAGGGATGATGCCAGAAGCTGGGAGTGGAGGGGGATGGGGAATTGTTGTTTAATGTGCATAGTTTCAATATAGCAAAATAAGAAGAGTTCTGGAGAACAATGTAAATGTACTTAACACTAATGAATTGTGTACACTTAAAAAATGTTAAGATGCATATATTACCACAATTAAAATGTCATGTATATTTTACCACAATTAAAAAGAAAGAGAAAACAGTTAGTCAATGAGGTGTCATGGTTTGGCAGCTCACTTTATATATTACTGCACATGCATACAGATGTACAGGCACACCTCGGAGATATTGCGGTTGTGATTCTAGACCACCACAATAAAGCGAATATTGAAATAAAGTGAGTCACGCAAACTTTTTGGTTTCTCAGTATATATAAAAGTTATGTTTATGCAATGTTGTGTGTAATAATATTAAGTCTAAAAAATGTAATACCTTAATTAGAAAGTACTTTATTGGTAAAAATGCTATCACTAAAATGTAAATGCTAAAAATCACAGGGCTGTCATAAACCTTCAATTTGCAAAAAACACAGTATCTATGAAGCGTAATAAAGCAAAACACACTAAAATGAGGGATGCCTATATCCATGTGGATAACTAAGATATATGAAGCCACTAAATACCAGCTTAATTGAATTACATAATATCCATGATCCATTCCATTAATGTGTACATGTACATATATATGTGTATTTCTGAAAAAAAATTTATATTATTTGTAACTTAGTCTCACACATATTAGGTCACAATTATCCACGACAAAAAGAACATCTGAATAAAAACGATTATATCCAAAAGATCAAAAGCACAAAGACAGGTCTCCAGACAAAAACTGTTCTAAAATACTCTACCCAGAATGCACTTAGAGGTTAAAGAAGGGGAAAGAACTCAAATGAACTTTTAAGGGAAGAGGGGAGTGACAGAATTAGAATGATTAGCTTAAACTGACCTCAGAAAAGCCCTTTTCAAGGTGAACATATTCTTGATGGAAAGGTGAGGGTTGCTGTAGGGCCCTCTGGTTCTCCTGCCCCGAAGTTTACAGGCTTCATCAGCTAAGAAAGAAATATCCCAAAGTACAAATAATAGAAGCCCTGAGGAGGTTCATGATAAATAAAAGTGTAAGATAAAATCAGGGTGATAGATTTGAAGAGCTGCTATGTATAGAAAAGGGAAAAAAGGGAACCAAAAATCATAGAGTTTCCATAACAAGGAGATGGGGAGTAACATGGGCTGAGGGTAGAGAACCCAGGAGACACACAGCCCAGCACAGAGATGCGGAGATGGGAGTGGGCGGAGGGAACCAGTGCCCTGCTGACAAGGAGGCTGCCAGCGGGCCAGAGACCCCAACCTCCCTCTGCAGGCCATGGGCAGCCGAGGAACTTGCAACAAGAAGAGAATACCTGGGCTAAGGGGACGAGGAAAGTCACTGAAGTACTTTATACTTTAGATCAGAATCATCTGAAATTCAAGAAAGTAGGGGCAAGAGGTCAAAGGCTTCCAACTTTGGAGCAAATCCCAACTCCAGTGGTTGCATCTTTTCCTGCCTTTGCTGACTGAGGTCAAGGAAGCAGAAGCAGGAACAGTCCCCCTGGCTTCCGAGCTGCAAGGACCCAGGGGTGCGGAAGAGAGACCGGTGGTCCTTGTCAGAAGACGTAATGGAGAGAAAGCTCCAGAACCAGAGACCACTGGAGCGGTAGCCTCTATAATGACAGATACATTTTCTCAGGCTTACAAAATTAAACTCACAGAAAACCTTTCCACTTCTCAGCAGGCTCCATCTGTGTGGAAATGTTTTGAGCCCTATAGGTTTTGAGCTCTAGAGTAAGAAAGCAGAGGGGAAAAAAACGATTTTATTAGGCTACTCACATACTCTTGTTAAATCAAGTGTGTAGAACTTAGAAGCCTGATTTATTAGTTTGACTATAAACTAGAAAATTGTTCCTAAAAAAAAAAAAAATTAGAGTGGGTGGGAAAGGAGCTGAGCATCTTCAAGCCATTTCAGAGAATTGTAATGACGACCGAGTACTTTATCAACATAACAAGGTTACATCGAGATTCAGGGAAAACACAAGACTCACCGCCTTAAGGAAATGGCTGGAGTGTCAAAAATAATAATGCCGTAAAAATTAAGCGGAAAGACTCCTAATAAGTCCAATGACTATTATAGGAAGACAATGGCAAAGAGAAACTACAGATGCTGGGGTTATAGTGAAGGTTATTTGAGATTTCTCTGACAGGTTCAGTGCGGCATTAAGGAAAGGGGGTTCACAAGTTTATTTTCTAAGAATAAATATAATGTTGATGAGCCTGAGAAGAGCTGATTGAAAACAGCAAATATGAGGTAAGTGCCTAATGCACAGATGAGGCAGGGAAAAGCAAAAATGAACAATAAACACACAGCAGTTCTAACAGTGAATGATGAGTGATACTTAGGTACTTATATTTTTTCTATTGCTACATCTGTTTCTGAGTTTTAAATAATGAAAATAATTATATCCTATCTAATAAAAAAGAAACATGGTAATTGGTGTACGACCGCTACCCTTCCCATTGGCTAATCAGGGCAATATGCAAATTAACTGCCAGCCAAGATGGCGGCCGGCAGCCAGGCAGCTTGAAACTAACATGAGGCTTGCTTGCTTCAGTGACGGAGGACTCCAACATTCCCCGACTGCCACTGCAGGCCTCTGAGCTGCAACTCTAAGCAACTATGTAACAAATATAGAAGCTAAACAAAACCCCAGAAACCAGCTTTAGTCCGCCGGGCTTCAGCCAGCAGGATTGCAACATCGTAAGCAAAGGCCAGAAACCTACTTTCAGCAGCAGAGGCCTAAGAGCTGGAGCCAAGCCTGAAAGCTAAAGCTGGCCCAGAATTAAAAAAAAGAAAAGAAAAAAAGGAGCGGTTGGGAGCTTCAGTCACCCCCAGCCTGAAAACAGCCCTCGGCCCCTCACCCACACTGGCCAGGCACCCCAGTGGGGACCCCCACCCTGAAGGGTGTGTAACCAGCTGCAAACAGCCATCATCCCCTCACCCAGGCTGGCCAGGCACCCCAGTGGGGACCCCCACTGTGATCCAGGACACACTTCAGGGCAAACCAGCCGGCACCCACCCGTGCACCAGGCCTCTACCCTATATAGTAAAAGGGTAATATGCCTCCCAGCACCGGGATCAGTGTGACAGGGGGCAGCGCCCAAACCCCCTGATTGCCCTGCGGCTCTGTGTGTGACAGGGGGCGGGGCCACAACCTCCCTATCCACCCTGCTCTGTTTGTGACAGGGGAAGGTGCCCCAACCCCCTGATCAGCCCTGCTCTGTGCCTGATGGGGGGGGGGAGCTCCCCAACCCCCTGATCGCCCTGCGGCTCTGTGTGTTACAGGGTGCGGTGCCCCAACCCCCTGGTCAGCCCTGCTCTGTGTGTGACAGGGTGTGGCGCCCCAACACCCCCCCCTCCACGGGCCCTGCTCTGTGTGTGACGGGGTAGAGCCATAACCTCCCCATAGGCCCTGCCCTGAGTGTGACAGTGGCGGCGCCCCAACCCCCTGATGGGCCCTGCTCTGTGCGTGACAGGGGGCAGAGCCCCAAACCCCTGATGGGCCCTGCTCTGTGAGTGACAGGGGGCAGTGCCCCAACCCCCTGATTGGCCCTGCTCTGTGCATGACAGGGGGCGGCACCCCAACTCCCCAATCGGCCCTGCTCTGAGCCCGACCAGGGGCTGCACCTAGGGATTGGCCCTGCCCTCTGCCACCCGGGAGCAGGCCTAAGCCACCAGGTCGTTATTTCCCGAGGGGTCCCAGACTGTGAGAGGGCACAGGCCGGGCTGAGGGACCCCCCTTCCCCCCAGTGCACAAATTTTTGTGCACCAGGCCTCTAGTCCTATATAGTAAAAGAGTAATATGCAAATTAACCATCACTCCCTCACTCTGTCACAAAGATGGTGGCAGCCATGGAGCTGGAGCAAGCAGGAGGCTTGGTTGCCCCCAGAGATGGAGGAAGCCAAGCTTCCTGCCTGCCCTGGCCGGCCCTGAGATCCACTCAAGGCTACAAAGTTTTAATAATAGAAGATAAATAAATCCCAGATACCGCTTCCAGCCAGTGGCCGTGGCCAGCCTGAACACGGCCCTCAGCCCCTCTCCCAGGCTGGCCACACCCCCATGGGGTGAGGGTCCCTGCTGGGGGGCTTGACCAGCCTGCAAACAGCCATCAGCCCCTCAACCAGGCTTGCCAGGCACCCCAGCGGGCCCCCCACCCTGATCCAGGACACCCTTCAGGGCAAAGCAGCTGGCCCCCACCTGTGTACCAGGCCTCTATCCTATATAAAAAATGGGTAATATGCAAATTGACCCTGACAGCAGAACGACTGGGAACAACTGGTCACTATGACACACACTGACCATCAGGGGCAGATGCTCAATGCAGGAGCTGCCCCTGGTGGTCAGTGCGCTCCCACAGGGGGAGTTTTGCTCAGCCACAAGCCAGGCTGATGGCTGCCAGCACAGCTGTGGTGGCGGGAGCCTCTCCCACCTCCTCAGCTGTGCTAAGGATGTCCGACTGCAGCTTAGGCCTGGTCCCCGCTGACAAGTGGACATCCCCCGAAGGCTGCCGGGCTGCCAGAGGGAAGTCTGACTGCCAGCTTAGGCCCGATCCCCCGGGGAGTGGGCCTAAGCCAGCAAGTGGACATCCTCCGAGGGGTCCCAGACTGCAAGAGGGCACAGGCCAGGCTGAGGGACCCCCCCAAGTGCACTTTGTGCACTGGGCCTCTAGTCTATATATATAAAAGGCTAAGTGACCACCCGACTATCCAGTATATATGACCTGCACTGACCACCAGGGGGCAGACGCTCAGCATGGTGACTTGGCAGCGGTGGTTCTCAGGTGATCCACCCTGGAACCAGAGAGGAGGGAGCCCAATTCCTCGTGAGGCAGTGCAATTCCACCTTCAGCCATGGGTGCACAAATCCGTGCACTGGGCCACTAGTAATAATATTAAGAGTATCAATAAAGATGGCAAAAGTCAAATGTAGGTCTCTGGTAAGCAACAATGAGAGATCAAGTTTAAAGGATGTTAGAGATTGCTAAAATTTAAAAACTCACAAAAGGTTCGGTTTTGTTCACAAATTGAAGATTTTCTGATATCACTTTAGTCAACTTTTGACTACCTGGGAGCAATTTAACCAGGTTTGAGACTAATTGTGGTTAAAGAAAATATATTCATGAAAAAATTACAAGATCTAGTGAAATCATGTTTATATTAGGAGTCCTGTAAAGTCTGTAATTACACAATAATCATTGGTCGTCTAGCATTTCTTCTTCTAACATGAAGCCCTAATTGACAGAGACTAAACTTAGGTTTTTATTCCTGTTTCCAAATTTATTTCCTTTTCCTCCTCTATTACCGTTGTGAAACCCCATCTCCATCCCTCCCCCTCCTCTCCCCCCCAAAAAAGAGACACTAAGAAGGGATCTGGGGAACTAACTGGGCTCTAATAAAAAAAAAGCAGAAGCCTAGCAGCCATTTCTGCACATGGACCTCTCATGCAAACTGTACTTCACAGAGAAGCCTCTGCACTTACCTGCCGGCCTGCACTGTGTTTGTACATCTGAGCCAGTCCTTATGAAGGAGTTCTTGGAGTCCTACATCAACAGCAAGACTGAGGCTTTCCCACCCAATTGGAGCTGAGCTGCACAGCTCGGACCCAGCAGATCTGCTCTATTCTGACCAATTAGCAACAGGGACGGGGACGAGCCAGTTCCCCTCTGGCTGCAGTAGTGCACTTTGGGAGGGGCGTGGGAGAGGGCAGAGCAGGGCTGCCTGGCTCTGGGGCAGCCTCGCAGCAGTGAAATGGCCTGCTGCAGCACCACCGAGCTGTTCCAGGCAGTGCTGTTTTCACAGCCATGCTGTATTACAGTTGAGCTGTTTGCACTAAATAACATTTCTTTCTTCATTGCACCCCAAACTGGGGATTTCTGTTGGTGTTTGAATTGGTGTCAATGACCGTCAGTTGACACTTCAACTTTGTTCTACGGAGAATTGTCAGTATTAGTTTCCACCGAGTTCAAGATTCAAGGAATGCAGAGTGCTATTTTTATCAAATTTCTTAACACCTATCATCTTCCTGCTTCTGAAATCACATAACAGGTATTTAATTTTTTAAAAAATGTATTTTATTGATTTCTTACAGAGAGGAAGGGAGAGGGATAGAGAGTCAGAAACATCGATGAGAGAGAAACATTGATCAGCTGCCTCCTGCACACTCCCCACTGGGTATGTGCCCACAACCAAGGTACATGCCCTTGACCAGAATCGAACCGGGGACCCTTGAGTCCGCAGGCCGGTGCTCTATCCACTTAGCCAAACCGGTCAGGTCAGTATTTAATTTTTTAATCCTGACTTTCCTTCTCTGTAAAGTGGGGACAAAGTTTTTACTTCACGAGGTTGTTGTGAAAATTAAAGAAGAGTGAGGCATGTGAAACACAATGCACAATTTCTGGCACAGACTAAGAATACAAACGTTAGGAACTTCAAGTTTAGAAAAAATTGCCAAATAAAAAGATGCTTTACTTTAACAAATAACCAAGCAATAAATATAAAATGCCTTAAAATTCTGCGTATCTTTCTGATTCAGCCATTCTATTTCCAGCAATTAACTTTAAGAAAATAATCTACAGTGATCTACAAAGATGTACACAATAGAACCAATCAAACTAAACAGTCACTAACAATGAAGGATCCAACTCTATAACAACGCAGAATGAAATTCACACATATAATTAAGCGGGAAAAATCATGCTAGAGAAAACGGTATGTGTTAGGCTTTCTTTCAGTCTACATATATAGAAAAAAATAGGTAATACACCAAAATGTAAATCCATGTGGGTCATTAGTTTGTAAATGATTCTTTCACTCTTTATTCAGTATTTCTAACATCTCTAGAATATACATGTATTACTTTTGTCATAAAAAAATGAATTGTTTTAAAAAGTCACCTAGAAGTTTGGTATCAAATTATTAATGCTTGTTTTTCCCAAATATGATATAAGTAGCTACAGATGGATATAAAATAAGATGGGAAAACAATATTCTATCCATTTGAGAGCCTTACAAATGGGAATAAGAAGATCATATCTAGATTCAAAGCCTCTTGATACATGTAATTTTGCCATTATTTTTTCTCACGTTGATTATGTATTAGTTGTACCACCAGGGGGCGCATTGAATTAAGCAAGTACAATAATACAGGGTGGGGGCAAAAGTAGGTTTACAGTTGTGAGTACCTGAAAGTTTATTTTTGCACTATTATTTTTTTTCATATATTTTATTGATTTTTTACAGAGAGGAAGGGAGAGGGATAGAGAGTTAGAAACATCGATGAGAGAGAAACATCGATCAGCTGCCTCCTGCACACTCCCTACCAGGGGATGTGCCCGCAACCAAGGTACATGCCCTTGACCGGAATCGAACCCGAGACCCTTGAGTCCACAGGCTGACGCTCTATCCACTGAGCCAAACCGGCTAGGGCTGTACTATTATTTATTAACTACTGTATTATTTTCCATACAAACAACTGTAAACCTACATTTGCCCCACGCTGTACAATCTATCATGATAGGAAGAAGCAGCTAAAATCCCAAATTTAGGAACACAACACACCCCATATTGATTGCTCTGTCACAGTTCCTCTTCAAAATGCCTCACAGGGTGCCTTGTACAAACTCACTTTGGCTGTACGTAACCAGACTGAAAAAAAAAATTACACCACTTGTGTAGCTAATATCAATGATAGAAGGAAGAGCATTGATTTCTGCAAGTCTAATAGATTTAAAAAAATTGCCATCAAAGAAACAAAAATTAGTAGTCGCTCCTGTGACATAAAACTATACACAACAAAAGCAGATATTGGGAAAATAGTTTTAGAATTAATTCTACCCTAAAGACAGAATTATCAGTAACTTGGGGCCAAAGCAGTATTCGGTTATTATGGGGTAAAAAGAAGGTTCTCCATTAAGAAACCCAATTGTAATATAATTTCATTTCTAAAAATGTTCAAAATATTAAAGATGGAATAAAATCAGGTAGCCTTGTGAGACTTTGTAAGTCATGTTATGATTTATAAATGATATTACAATCGTCTTAAAATATAGGATCAAGTCCTGGCCAGTGTAGCTCAGTTGGTTGTACCATTGTCTCATGCACTGAAGGGTCCTAGTTCAATTCCCGGTCAGGCACCTGCCTGGATTGGGTTCCATCCCTGGTTGAAGTGGTTATAGAGGCAACCAATCAATGTCTCTCTCTCTCTCTCTCTCTCTCTCTCTCTCTCTCTCTCTCTCTCTCTCTCCCCCTCTCCTTTCTTCTCTCTCAAATCAATAAAAACATGTCCTCCGGTGACGATCAAAATATATCTACATAGATATTTATATGATCAAGTCTAAGGGACTTTCTAGGGTAAGTACAAACATATAAAACTGCAGCATCTAACAAAAAGTGCTCATGGCAGAAATCTGAGGAAGTTGTAATTTTCTAGGAATCCTAAGTAACTCTATAGTGAATTTAGGATGGTGACTGGGAGGTATAACTTTTGGAAAGAGACAGAATTGGGCTTGAACCAATTTCAACGTAGTATCTGTGAGATCTTGAGCACGTTACCTTGGAAAGGTTGCCTTGGTCATGTTTCATGTGCAGTTTCCTCATCAATAAGATAATAAATATAGTAATAATATTGCTTATATTATGGTTTGTTGTGTGAAATAACTTATGAAAACTGCTAAACCCAGTGCCTAGCATACAGTAACACAGTTCACTGCTTAATAAAAGCCCAGTAAATATTAGGGCTGCCACAGATCCTGTGCCAGCATGTGGCCGAGCAAAGTGTCTGAACCCTTCTGTTCTTATATTCTCATGAGTAGAATGGGGATAAGGAGTTTGATATTAAAACAAAAAATAAAAAGCAAATATACATTACTTATGCATACAACAGAGTACTGCCTTTCAAAGCAGTGTGGTGGTGGCGGGGGGGGGGGGGGGTCTGGTTACCCAATTATTTCTATCACCTTACCAATGTCTGCAAAATCAGACTACAAAGTAAGCAAGTAAACCTGGCATATGCAAGGTGGGTATTCAGCCAGTTGTCCCTATAGCCGCACCATTTGTTCATGACCACTGGGCCATAGCAGTGGCAGCCCTTACCATAGCAGCTGTTAAATATGGCAATTACTAACCCTGGTCATTTATCTTAAGTTCTGTGTTTCAACATCCACCCTTCCCGCCTCACAGAGTATGAGACTAAAATGATGCAATAAATAAATCTCTGTCAGAGTTTTGAACAAGTTAGATCCCTGCAAATAAAAGGTGGCTTTAGGATAAACAAATACATTGGCTATCTAATTATACAATCACTTACAGGATGGCTGATGTCTCACTAACAGGTCTCCGAGTTCTTTCCTGAGCCTCCACATTCTGGTTTAACGAAGGGGGAAATGCAAGTGAGCTGACTTGGAAATGTCCCTGCCCAGTGTTTTATAAAACACGTACGCAGAGTTAACCCAGGTCATCTCCACAAGAGTGACAGGTATTCTCAGAACTGCCCCAACCGGACGCAGCCTAAGGACATCAGGATGACCACACCCCTGAGAACGCATTACCTTCCCATAGTCCTTAACACCATTGGACACATTAGACATTTTGTTTACTTGCTTATTTCTTGCCGACCCTCACCCCTACCCCACCTCCCACCCACAATATGTAAGCATCAGGGAGGCAGGAATCTCTCCAGGGCTCAGATTTCACTTCTAGAATGAATGAAAGGCTGGAAGGAGGCTCTGGCTTGGGGGAGCCTTGGGCTTTGTCAGCCTGCTTGACTTGAGAGTTTACCTCTTGACCCTCTTGCATTGTTGGGTCTGACGAGTTCAGACATGTGCTCCCGCAGCCCTGCCTACACCAGCAAGCTCAGCAACACTCACATCAGCCTCCCCAGCCAACTTGCTGACTCCCCTCCAGCCGCCACTCAGGGCTCTCCATGGCATTCCAACCTATCACCTCAGCTCCCCTGGCTTTAGTGCTTCTTGGCCGCACTCACACCTTCTTCAAAGGAGGAACATCTCCACCTGATACGGGATTCCTGTTGGGCAGAATTCCTGTTCAGTTTTCACCAAAACCCTCCTCCTCTGGAACACTGAACTCAAGTGGAACAAAAACACTCCAACCCCTCAAGGAAAAAAAGCGCTCTGAAAATCCAGGTTTCTTTTCTCCCTCGTTACATATTCCATCCTTGTTCCAACAGCTGCCTGCCGGTAGCTGCCACAGGGGAATTACCTTCCTCTGGATTACAGGTGCCAGTTAACACCGGCCTCGCCATGAGCTGACCAGGCCTTGCCTTAAGAAGCAGCTTCTCACACATAAGCCCCGACGAAAGGTCGCAGTTTGAATGGGGAGGAGAGCCCGAGAGCGCGAGGCTGAGCCCTGGCCGCATTTCCCAGCGTCTTGCCTATTCATCTCCAGAAACAGTCACATTATTTTGGAACTAAAAATTATTGTGAAACGGATAAGCTTTATCGGGGAAGAAAATACCTTCTCATACAAATACTATCTTTGACAATCCCATTTCACTGCTAATAGCAATCAAAGAAGAGATTGAACCCTTTTCTTCAGCTCTAAGACGGACTGGTATTATTAAACAGACAAGGAAAACACGGGCCACCATCTGTGGCTAGTTTGTGATGATCTAACATCAGCACTATAATAAATACAACCTAGCTGGGGCCCAATTACAAATTAGTATTTTTAACATTGCAATTAAGGAAAAGAATTTCTGAAGAAGTAAAAGGGGGAAAAAGAGCTATATGTCTCTAGCATGATTCTGAAGTTCCTGCAGTAGAATGCATACATTCTCCTAGCTGGGTGAGTACTGCTAGTTGTCATTTTTAACATTCCAGCCTAACGTTTTGTTTATAAAGTAGGTAAAGATTCCAATGTTTGGGAATCAGAAGTCTGGATTCTAGTAGTTCTTGGAGAAGTTTAACGTGTGTCCCTCTAATTACAATGAATTAAAATAGAATGCCTGCACATAACAATTCAACTCTGAACAGACTTTGCTAATTGCCTGGAAATCGAGGGAGCAAAGAGCTGAAAGCAGTCAGTGAGAAGACAGACAGCCTCTGGCCCTGCACTGAGATGCTGAGAGAGTGAGATGAGAGAGAAAATCGCCCCTTAGCAAAACTAGAAGTCATGTGGCTCCTGTCTATCATCATAAATATGGAACTTTTCGACCTGGGGGCAACCACAGTTCACAAATGTCCATCAGGACTCTGGGTGGTACCATTAGAAGGCTTTCAAAAGCACATTTAAGAAGATTACCAACTGTCCTTCGCAGAGAAGGGCACTGAAAAGTTAATTGAGAATTTCCTTGCCACTTCTTCCATCAAAACACAGAAATAAGTTGAAAATACCCAAAGGAACAAATCTAATGAGAAATATGTTTGGGAGAGAAATAAAAACAGAAATTGTTACTCACAAACAAAACATATTGTTATTGTAAAGGCATTTTTGTTTGTTTTTTACCAATGGGTATTATTTCACCAGCATTTCCATCTGGACCATCTGCCTGGGTTGCCTCATCACCTGTCCTAGAACCTCAGGAAGTCATCATATTGGAATGTTAACACTTTGGGGTGGGATGGCTTTCTTTTCCCTCCTCTAAAGGAAGTCTGGGTCAGCAGGATTGGGGTAGAGTGAGGGGCAGGGGGACCTGCATTCAGGGAGTCAAGCGGAAACAACATCATTGAGATGGGTGCTCCTTGCTGGTCTGAACATGTCCTTCAGGAAACACCTCTTTCTCCTCTTCTGCCTGGAAGACCCAGGAGGCTGCTATGGGTCTGAGGCTGAAGTGTAGGCATACAGGGTCATTCTGGGTTTCTAGCGGAGATCTCAGCACCACTCACCCTCCAGCACACCTAAGAGCAGGGGTTCTCAACCTGTGGGTCGCGACCCCTTTGGCGGTCGAATGACCTTTTTACAGGGGTCGACTAAGACCATCCTGCATATCAGATATTTACATTATGATTCATAACAGTAGCAACATTACAGTTATGAAGTAGAAACGAAAATAATTTATGGTTGGGTCACAACATGAGGTACTGTATTTAAAGGGCTAGAAGGTTGAGAACCACTGCCTTAGAGAATCCCCCACCCCCAAATCCCTCCTTGGGTTTGCACCTGCAGACATGAGGGCTTAGGACAAAGCTGAGAAGGTCACTCATAATTTTCAAACTAATTGCTCCATTGCATTTCAACTCTTAGCCAAGGTGTCTGACATGGAATCTTCCTCTTCTTAACCCCTGACCCCTCTCAGAATTTACCAAGTATCATGATGACCTTCAACGACCTGCACAATGCTAATAAATCCACTTGCATATCACCACTAAAGCACAGCAACAGTTCCTTTGCCTCTGGGAACAGAAACCCACTCTTTCAGGGCCAGATTGCCAAGCAAGAATAACCCTGACTCTCCACCTACTCCTAGTTTGACATTGACCTTTTCAATATAGGGCTAACTTTGAGGTGTAACTGAAGAGCTTAATAATCCAAACAAAGGACAGTTAAAATAGAGCATTTCATTAGCTGACATAAAAAAAGAATGTATGTTCAGGAGAATGGTGGTGCTCTGGGCACCATAATCTACAATGGGTAGACCAGTGGCTGTTAGGGAGAAGGGTGAAACTCTAGTTGCTTTTTAAGTATACATGTAAAGTATACACACATACCTTGCAATTAATTGCATAAAAATGCAAAACGATCATGTGGCCATGTGGAACACTGGGAGCAGGCAGACTTCCTATGGGCTCAATCTCTCTTTAAAGGAGTTGCTCAGTGAGCCACCCTCCTCCCCGTTCATAATGCAGGTCTTAGGTCAGCTGGGAAGACTTATGGCGAAAGTATAATCCAATGTTTAGCCTGTTATGGATTTGTCTACTGACCTCTTTCCCACTCCAGTGGAGCAGACAGTGCAGCAGAGAGGGAAGGCAGGCCACGCTGGTGGTCAGCCCTCACTAACCAGGGATAAGGGAAAGGAGCCCACCTGGACAAATGATCTATCCTGAGGGTGTTCAGACGACCCATTGCTGGCCCTGGGCTGTTACACCCCCAGGCAGCATAACGCAGAGCCTCCCCATTGTGTTACCAGCCACCAGCATGTGTAGACTCTTGTCCTGTCTGTCAACCACAAGGTCAGGATCAGACTCATGACAGACAAGGTAGTAGCTTATGGATGGGCTGTGAGGTGCCGAGGGCGATTTCATGGGAACTAAGAAGCCATCATGTTTCAGGAATGCCTCACCAACTCGCTAGCTGAAGCTTACAAATCCATAGCTTCTTGGTGCGCCAAGCAGGGTCTCTGGACACCATCATTAAAAGTGTAGGCACCACTGGGAGAATAAACAACAGCCTTACCAGGCAGTTAGACTCTGTATCAGCAAGGTTAGTAGAGCCTTTCCTGAGAGGGTATTTTGATAAGATGTAGGAAAGGGGGTCCAGAAATGAAATAACTGTCGCACAGGCAACTATGGTTTACTCGTTGTTTTTCATGAGTTCTGCCTAGACACGAGGTGGAGGCAAGTCCTGTATGCTCACTGGCTCTCCAGCTTCCCCTAGCAACTAGAGGAACCTCTCCATTTCACAATGGGCAACAGGCTCAGACTGTGGTTGAGACTTTCAGTGTCTCTCTCCTGCCAGCCCTGGGGAGTCCCAGCTACCCCCACCTACACTGTTAATGACAAAATGAAGTCATGAATAAATGCTGACCGTGGATTGTGCTGTGAAGAGCACGGCCATAGAGACTGGCAGTTGCTCCAGAAAAGAATGAAACCCAGGGCAGAGAAGCAAATAAAGACAGAGGGCAAGAAAGGAGGCCACAGAGAACATTTTGAATAGTTAGATTCTCTTACGAAGAGTAACACTTGAAATGCATGGCCCACTGGGTAGGATTAATCATAAAAATCACAAATCACTGTCAGTAAGCTCCAGGGGATGTAGGTGGACAGGATTTGGGTACAATCTGTTTTATGGAGTTTTCATGGTTCTGTTACTTAACCTCATGCTAACAAGAATAAAACTGAGACTCAGTAGCACAGTACAGGGGAAATCCATATCCTATTTCAAGGCCAACTAGTAAAAGAAATTTGCTGTGTCCCTCTAGAGATGTCAAAAATTAAATAATGGAAACAGAATTTCCTTGATTCTTCTGTGAAGGGCAGTTTTTCTTAATCACTGGAATATTTTGGTCTAGGGAGTCCAAAATGATCATGAAGACACCACAGAAGTATGTAATCAATACAGAGACCTTTTAAAAATACACACAGGCAAGACAGGTTTATCTACAGTTATCTCAGAACTAGAACACAGTAAAAAAAATCTTTACATACAAGAGAAGGCACACTAAATAACCTTCCTTTGGTTTAGTTCACAATATAAATCAGACTGCTTTCTATCCCCCTACTTTCGTAAAGACTGCCCCATGGTGCAATTGGAATTACATGACATGGGAGAAGAGTTACCTTCAGCATTGATGTCATCGTTGTTTGGGAGTCAGGTCACAGCTCTAAACCCCGGAAGCATCTGCAACATACAACATTCCTTTCAACTTCTGAGGCTTTGGGGCCTAAAGCCAAAAGGTGATGAGTAACCTCAAAAAATATGTTCTTCTCTTTCTTTAAAACAATTATTTTGGGGGAAGAGGGTGACACAAAAGCAATTTGCACCACCTTACAAAGGAGTTGAAGAGGTACTCCTTATCATGCCTGCTTTTAATCTCCTCATTTTTTGTAAACCGTCTTTTCTTCCAGAATTTTTTTCATGCCTGAAATCTACCTCATTTTATCACCATTACCCAAAGGCCCTCTCTTCAACTCTGGAGCTAAAGGCATTCCTAATACACACGCTTTTCATTATTGCTTACATTTCTTTTCTGCTGACCATGATTGCACGTCAACTTGCCAACAATCTCTGCTCAGGAGAGAGATTCAATTCTTTTTAAGAAGAAAAATCACTGGGTACTTTATTTCTCCATGCAGATCTCATAATACAAAGATGTTCAATGCATTCAGCAGGTGACTCATTTTCCTTAATGTCTTTCAGATACTGGCATGCACATCCCAGCATTTCCATTTCCACCATCCAAAGCAGAAAAGATAAGACGAGGCTATACGTTACCCAAGGCTATATATGATTATATGAGAAAGGTGCCATAGAAGTGTGTCTGGTAGAACAAGCTGGCCAGGGAGCAGGAGGCACAGGATTAGAATCACACTGTCCTAGATATGCTTTCTACCAAATTACTCAGCCTGACGGAGCCTTAGTCTCCTTGTCTATAAAATGGAAATACCACCATGTAGATGATCCAAAGGTTCAGCGAGGAGTAAGTGACATAACTTCAGTGCCTGGCACACAGCCCATATTCAACAAACACTTTCCTTTTGCTCCTTCTCCAACCTCTCTTCAAAAATCTTGCTAACATGCACACAGATGGTGGGGGATCGCCAGGTGAGGGGAGTTATTTTCTACAGTACACATTAGCTGATTCTGGTAGTTTTCTTTTTTTTCCTTTTTCTCATTTCAGATGACCAAGATTACATGTTCTTCATAAAATCATTAGGTTAATATACATCTATTGATAATCAAAATAACCTCCTATAAAAACACTGGATCCCAGCTCACTTTGCATACTTAGGTCTACACTATCTGATTAGTTACTCAGAGCAGTATCTACTGTTTGCTGGGGCCCCATACTTCACCCTAAAGTCATTGCTTTTCACTGAACTCATTTTTAGTAAAAGGATATTAGAATTTAACCTGCTTATTCTCGAGGTCTACTCTTAACTTAGATTTTTCTGGTCTCCATTATCTATAAGATCTTATGGGATGTACAGGAGGTGGCTTTTTTGATATGTATATAATATTTCATCTTTTTTTCCCAAGACCTTACTATCTTCTAATTTAAAACATTAATAACTTCCCTTTATCTTTAGGTAACTTTTACAAAAATACAAAATGATTTTTAAAAGATCTCATGCCTCCCTGGTTGGTAATCTCAGTGGTTAGAGTGTTGGCTTGCGTACTGAAGGATCTTGGGTTCGATTTCTGGTCAAGGGCACATATTTAAGTTACAGGTTTGATCCCCAGACCTGGTCAGGGAGTGAACGGGAGGCAACCGATCGATGTATCTCTCTTACATTGATGTTTCTCTCCTCCTCCCTCCCTGCCTTCCACTATCTCTAAAAATCAATAGAAAAAATATTCTCGGGTGGGGATTAATAAAAAACAAGCAAAAAATATCTCATACTATAAATACAAAGTAAAAAGGAAAGAAATATTTGCTGTGGGTATATACTAAGAAACAATAATTGTGTCCATTTAGTCCACTATGCTAAGTACACTATTCTAAAGCCACTGTATCCACTAACAGTCTAAATGGCATGTACTTACACATTTCTAGCTATTTGTGTATCAGGTTACACAGCAGGTATGTTCCCAAAAAGATGTATGTAAGTCAAACTTCAATGGAATTACGTGTTACCTTTGTTAACTGATTAAACATTATGCTTTTATTTTCATATATAATTTATTTTCAATTAAAATTTTATCATTTAATGAAGAGCTATAAAATAAGTTGATTCTATTATGTGCATATTGGAATGAACTACAGAAAATTCTATTTTAGAAGTAAATCTATTGGTCTGATGGAGTAGAATAAAAGAGAGAGTCCTTTCAGGATAAGAATGATCATACCCTAAGTTCAATGGGTCAGTAATTACCTCTTATAGTACAATTTTCCTAAGGCAAGAAATTATATGCAAATGCATAGAGATACTATCTTGCTTATTCACTTCAAAACTCAAAGTATTTCTTCACAAAACTGACATGCAATTTGTGGAATTTTTTAAATGTGTGGTCTGCATTTTAAAAAAATCAGTACTCTCTCTTTTATTCTACTTCATCAGAATGTCCTAGGTATACTTACTACCAAATTACTTTCTACCAAATTTCATTCTTCCTCCTACTCATGCCAAGAGTAATCCCCAGCTATGAAAACAAAATATTTTAAAGACAAAATTGTGATATAAAGCCTTATGGCTTGTTTCATGGCATAACCCCAATCATTAATCTCCTGCTCACCCAGTGCCAAAAGTGGTCAAATCTGGCACACATGTGAAAAATAAATGGAATGCGTTTCCATTTTGTTCTTTATCTGAGAAATGAGAGGAAAGTGTTGAGTCAGGGAAGTCCTCCAGGGCAAGAGGATGTGAAATAATGTAAATGTCTCCAGGCCCATTTTCCAGACCTCTGAGTGTTGATCTAGTGGAGCCTTTGAGAGAGTCTGGTGAGAAAGATCACGTACTATGTCTCTGAGGAAATAAACCCACATCTCAAGCTTAGGGGTCTGAATGTGTCCATGAAAAACACACCTTTCTGGATGCCGGGTAAAGGGAACTCAATTCAAGAAAGCACACATCTCGCACCAAGTGGCTGCCGCCTTTGTCCTTTGGCTTCCTACATGGATCCTGTGGCTGCCTGAACTTCAAGTAGGGAAGACTTGAGGTTTCAAGACTGGTGATCAATTGCTGTAGTTTATTCTATTTTTTATAGATTTCAGAGAAAGGCAGGGAGAGGGAGAGATAGAAACATCGATGAGAGATGAACATTGATCATCTGCCTCCTGAGTGCCCCGCTACTGGGGGTTGAGCCCACAACCCGGGCATGTGCCCTAACTGGGAATTGGACCCTGACTTCCTGGTTCATGGAATGACACTCAACCACTGAGCCACACCAGTCAGGTGCTGTAGTTTATTTTTAAGCAAGCATTTGGACCACTAATGTGTGCCTTTATACTCACTAAGCCAACTCACAGTTACTGACAATAGTATAAGACCAACCAGGAAGTATCTTCAGATTCTATTTTGTTGGGACATATTCATATGGATGATGGTAGTGTGTGTGTATTTTATTGCTTCAAAGTGAACAAAACCCGAATGTCCTTTGACAGATAAATGGGCAAACAAAATATGGTTTATACACACAATAAAATACTATTTAACCTTAAAAAGAAAGGAAATTCTGATGCATGCTATAGCATAGATGAACCTGAGGACACTACGCTAAGTGAAATGATAAAGCTGTCACAAAAAGACAAATATCGTATGATTCCACTTATGTGAGGTACTTACAGTAGTCAATTCATAGAGATAGAAAGTAGAATGGTGGATGCCAGTGCCGGGGGAAGAGGAATTGGGGAGTTATTGTTTAATGGGGATAGAGTTTCAGTTACAAGATGAAAAAGTTGTTTAACAGTAAGTATATCAACAGTGTATTGCATTTTTTTAAAATCTGAAGATTAGTTGTTTAACAGTGTAAATATACTTAATTCTACTGAACTATAGACTTAAAAATAGTCGAGATGGTAAAATGTTGTGTTACGTGCATTTGGCCACAATAAAAAATTTAAAAAGAATACTGTTGATGGTCAAAATACATAAATACCATAAGAGAGCAAAATAAAAAAGGTGGACAAGAAAGAACGTCTGGCCTGGATTTTCTACAAAGTGTCTAAATGTATATGGAGGGCTCAATGGAAAATTATTCTGAGCATATCATTTGAGATGTGGGGGCAATTTCTTGCTTGTGTATTTAGTCAAAACTCTTATTTTAACGGTTCTCTCCAGAGGGGAATGGCTCTGTACTCAATCAAGTTTGAATAAAGATTTCAGCAATATTTCATTTCATCTAATGCTCTTTTGGTGTTTTCCCAATCTTTTGATTCCTTGAAGTATTTAACCATGCTCTTACCCTCAAAAGCCGGACTGTATGCTGCAAATGCCCTTGGGAGAGGCTCCCTGAGGTAGGCTGCAGTTAGTGTATGCTACCCTTCCTACTTGGGAAGGGGGCTACGTGTAGGCAATATCGCAGTATGTGTACCACATGGGGAGTTTCAAGCTGGATACGGGAGAACTCAAACCAGTCGCTACAACTGTCCTCCAAGGGCCATGTGTTAAAGCTTTTCACAGCCTCTTCTTATACGCTGGAAGATGCAGTTGCTCATGAAATCATTATGCATGGTGCCTCAAATTACTTGGACTGCAAAGAATGCTTTCATATTTGAAGGCAGGACAATAGATTAGACATACGTTTTAGCACACACCCACATTGCTTCTCTGACTGTGGTCTGGGGCTAATGAGCATCTATGTTTTTTCAATTGACAAACTGCTCGTTCAGCTTAAGATGATATACCGCCTAGATAGTTGATATTCAATTCTCTGAGATAGTCTGCGGAGTTGATTCTGTTACTAATATAGCAACTCATTGAATACACACAGTCTGTTTTAACTCAAAATATGATCCAAAAGACAATCCTACCATTAAAAATATGGAAGGGAGAAAGAAATCTCATTTATTTTCTCTCCAAATAAATAGTAAGGTTTCTCCTTCGAACTATAACATGTACAAATAAGGAAATTTTATAAGCAGGGACTGTTCTCTGACCATGTTTAAGCACAAATCTGTGTAAAATTATTTCCTCTTTTTGGAAAATACTTTATTAGCATGGGTGAAAAGATCCTTTACTATTCACATTATTAACTAAAGAAAGGCTTTACATTTTCACATTCCTCACAGTTAAGATAAAAACTGACTCTTGGAATCTACCCCAAAACCTCAATTTCCTGCTCTGTAAGAAGATTTACCTCGGAGAGTGAATAGGTCCTAACTGCTGCCAAAGCAAAGGTCTTTGTATGAAATCAATCAGATCTGGGCAACCCATAACTCTATTTGATGTGCCACATAGTAAAAGATGCAACACAAGAAATATTAATACTTTTCTGGCTGATCTACAAATGCACTCAGAACAGGCATACCTCATTTTATTGGGCTGTGTAGATACTGTGTTTTGTTTTGTTTTTGTTTTTGTTTTACAAATTTAAGGTTTGTGGCAACCCTGTATCAAGCAAGTCTATTGGTGTCATTTGTCCAACAACATTTGCTGACTTCTTGTCTCTATGTTGCATTTTGGTAATTCTCACAATATTTCAAACTTGTTTGTTATTATTATATTTGTTATGGTGATCTGTGATCGGTGATCTTTGATGTTTCTATTGTAATTGCTTTGGGGTATCATTAAACCGCACCCATACAGGACGACAAATTTACTCTATAAATGTGTGTGTTCTGTCGGCACCATCAACCAGACGCCCCCACCTCTTTCCCTCTCCTCACGCCCCCTATTCCCTGAGACACAATGATATTAAAATTAGGCCAATTAATAACTCTACCATGGTCTCTACGTGTTCAAGTGAAAGGAAGAGTCACACGCCTCTCACTTTAAATCAAATGCTAGAAATGCTTAAGCTTAATGCGGAAGGCATGTTGAAAGCTGAGATAGCCCAAAAGCCAGGCCTCTTATGCCAAACAGTCAGCCAAGTTATGGATGCAAAGGAAAAGTTACTGAGGGAAATTAAAAGTGCTACTCCAGTGAACACAAATGATAAGAAAGTGAAACAGCCTTATTGCTGACATGGAGAAAGGTTTATTGTTCTGGATAGAAGATCAAACCAGCTATAACATTTTTCTAAGCCAAAGCCTAACCCCGAGCAAGGCCCTAACTATCTGCAATTCCATAAAGGCCAAGAGAGGTAAGGAAGCTGCAGGAGAAAAGCTTAAGCTAGCAGAGCTTGGTTCCTGAGGTTTAAGGAAAGAAGCCATCTCCATCACATAAAGATTCAAGGTGAAGCAGCAAGTGCTGATGTAGAAGCTGTAGCAAGTTACCCAGAAGAGCTAGCTAAGATAATTCATGAAGATGGCTACACTAAACAACAGAGTTTCGATGTGGATGAAACAACTACATTGGAACAAGATGGCACCTAGGACTTTCATAGCTAGAAAGGAAAAGTCAGTGTCTGGCTCCCTAGCTTCAGAAAACAGGCTGACTCTCTTGTTAGGGGCTAATGCAGCTGGTGACTTTAAGTTGAGGCCAGTGCTCATGTAACCATAACAAAAATCCCAGGACTCTTAAGAATTATGCTAAATCTACTTTGCCTGTGGTCTATAAATGGAACAACAAAGCCTGGATGAGAGCACATATGTTTACCACATGTTTTACTGAATATTTTTAAACCCACTGTTGAGAACTACTGCTCAGAAAAAAAAAAAGATTCCTTTCAAAAGGTCACCTGGTCACCCAAGAGCTCTGATAGAGATGTATGAGATTAATGTTGTTTTCATGTCTATTAACACAACATCCATTCTGCATCCCATGGATCAAGGGGTAATTTTGGCTCTTACATATAACTATTTAAGAAGTATAATTTGTAAGGCTATAGCTGCCATAGGTAGTGATTCCTCTGATGGATTTGGGCAAAGTATATCGAAAACCTTCTGGAAAGGATTCCCCATTCTAGATGCCACTAAGAACATTTGTGATTCATGGGAGTAGGTCAAATGATCAACATTAACAGACATTGGGAAGAAGGTGATTCCAACTCTCATGGATGACTTTGACAGGTTCAAGACTTTAGGGGAGGAAGTAACTGCAGAAATAACAAGAGTACTAGAATTAGAAATAAAGCCTGGAGTTGTGACTAAATTGCTGTAATTTCATAATAAAACGTAAATGGGCCCAGCTGGTGTGGCTCAGTGGTTCAGTGTCGACCTATGAACCAGGAGGTCACGGTTCAATTTCCGGTCAGGGCACAGCCTGGGTTGCAGGGTAGATCCCCAGTGTGTGGCATGCAGGAGGCAGCCAATCAATGATTCTCTCTCATCATTGATGATTCTATCTCTCTCTCTCCTTCTCCCTTCCTCTTTGAAATCAATAAAAATCTATTTGAAAGTAAACAAACCAAACACTTAAACAGACGAGGAGTTGTTTTTTTATGAATGAGCAAAAAAAGTGATTTTTTTTTTTAGATGGCATCTACTCCTGCTGAAGATGCGGTTGAGAATTGTTGAAATGACAACAAAGGATTTAGAATGTTACATAAACTTAGTTGATAGAGTGGATGCAGGTTTTGAGAAGATTGATTCCAATTTTCAAAGATGTTCTGTGAGAAAAATGCTATCAAACACTATCACATGCTACGGAGAAATTGCTCCTGAAAGGAAGAGTCATTTGATGCTGCAAACATTAATGTCTTATTTTAAGAAATTGCCACCCCAACCTTCAGCAATCGCCACACTGAGCAGACAGCAGCCATCAACAGTGAGGCAAAATCTTTCACCAGCAAAATGATTACGACTTACTGAAGGCTCAGGTGATGATTAGCAATTTTAGAAAGTATTTTTAAGTGAAGGTATGTATATTTTTAGATATAATGCTATTGGACACTTAATAGACTACAGTATGGTATAAACATTAGTTTTATAAACACTGGAAACAAACAGTTCACATGACTTGCCTTATTGTGATATTCACTTTATTGATATAGTCTGGCACCAAACCTGCAATATTTCCAAGGTATGCCTGTAATGTCTTATTTATGGAACACTGTCACAGAAGTAAGATTTCCAGAGAAAATTTTTTTAAATATATTTTGGATGCCAATTTAAAAATTATCTTATTTAATTTTAATTTGGCATACATTCAATTTTTAAAGCTTAGTGTAAGGGCAAAAGTTCATTCTTTTTTTAGATGATACAGTATCACCATGAACATTAGTTCTGATGTTAAGAGAGAAAAATTGAAAACAGGGGTCCCTTCATTAAGTAGCCTCAAAATAGTGTGCCTATGAACTGAGCGGAACAACGGCTAAGTTCCCTTTGCTTGACTCATATCTAAGAACACAGTAACCCAAACATACTGGACTCAGAGAAAAAAAGTAGTTCAATGGAAACAAACATGGAGTTCAGAAATAAACCCAAACACAAGCAGACATTTGGATCTCACCGTCAGTGGGGAAAAGATTATTCAGTCAGTGGTGGTGGCAGCACTGATGAGCCACTTGGGAAAAGAACTAAAGCTGGATCCCTCTTAGATTAAACTTCAAAGTAAACTTCAGATGGATCAAATATTACAACCTAAGCAAGTTAAGCTCTGAAAGTACTAGAATAAAACACAAACAACTTTTAATATGTAATATTCAAATGGGGAAGACTTTCCTGCAAACACAACTCGAAAGGCAGAAATATAAAAGGAAAGATTCTAAATTTGATCAATGTAAATTTCTAGTGAAAAATCTCCACAAACAAAATCCAAAGACATGCTAGACAAATATTTATAACAACTATGAGAGAAAGTTAATTCCTTAATTAAAAAAATGTATAGCTTTTTTATTAATCCTCACTTGAGGATATATGGTATTTTGTGATTTTTTAATTGAATTTTAGAGAAAGGAAGGAAGGGAGAGAGGAAAAAGGGGAAGGAGGGAGGAAAAAAGAGAGAGAGAGATAGAGATAGAGAGAGAGAGAGAGAGAGAGAGAGAGAGAGAGAGAGATACCAATTGCCGCCCAAGGGCCCTTCAGTGGTGGTTTAAAACCATAGAATGCTCCCAGGAGTAACTTCACAAGGACTCAGTCTGCTTGGGCCAGGGCAGCCTTGCCTGGCCTCAGCCTGGGATGGGTGCTGCAGGGATGGGATGGAGGACCGGGGGCTGGGAGGGGTCAGCAGCAGTGCTGGTTAGAAGAGGACAGCAATGGTGGCCATGCTGGATCCACGCCCCTCCAGGACAGAGGCCAAACCAGGCGGTGCTCCTTCCTACCCATCCCAAAGGGCCCGGAGGTCAAGTCCCCATGAGATTCTCCTTTCCTTCTATGTACAACTGCACAACCTGTGGTACAACTGCACACAGTGTCCTCACATCATGACACTATGAGCCCTTGGAATTAGTCAAGGTTTTTGTGACAAGCCATGGAGCGGGAGAGAAGATGGAATCAGAGGAAAGGAGAGAGTCTGTTGAGTGAGACAGATTTTAGCATTGGGGTTGGTGGGATGTTGAAGTTCCATATGTTAAAATTTGTCTCCCCATAACCATGATCCCTAAATCCAATTAAAATGTGAAAAATAGTAAAAGTCACAGACAAACCCAGGTGCAACATGGGTCCAGAACTTTCGTAGTGTACCATCCCTAGTGAATTAAACCAAACCCATGGGCCTTAATTCCCTCTCCTATAAAACAGTGATAATAATTCCCATCGGAGAGTTGTGAAAAATAAATGTGAAAACATGTAAAGCACCTCCCCTATTCCTGGCCCATGGTAGTGACTAAACAAAGAGTACCCCAAATTCCTGACAGTCATCTCAGCTTGAGGCTACTGGCTTCTAAATCCAGTAATTCTATAATTCCATGTAAGGTTGAGGCCAACCCCCAAACATGCTACTTTGTCACTAAGAAAGAAAATCCTTTATAAAAGGTAGGACAAGATTTCCTCCTTTGTGATGGCTAATTTTCTTTGGACTGAAATTAGGTAGTAGCTAATAAATTATAAATGAGGCCGAACCGGTTTGGCTCAGTGGATAGAGCGTCGGCCTCCGGACTGAAAAGTCCCAGGTTCGATTCCGGTCAAGGGCATGTACCTGGGTTGCGGGCACATCCCCAGTAGGGAGTGTGCAGGAGGCGGCTGATTGATGTTTCTCTCCCATTGATGTTTCTAACTCTCTATCTCTCTCTCCCTTCCTCTCTGTAAAAAATCAATAAAATATATTTTTTTTAAAAAATGAGGATTTATTTGAATGGCCAAAAATTGGGTGACAAATGTCCAAAAGGAGGGAAAAATATATTTAATAACAGAATTGCAATCATTACATCACAGAAATCTATGTTAATAAAGAGATACATAAAAAAGAGATAATATTTAAATAAAAGAAATTAAGTTGAGATAGAGAGGAAGGAATGGAGGAGATGATTATTGAGAAGCTACTATGGATATCAGATAGCTATCAGGTTCTTTCACATGCAGTATTTTATTCAATCCACATATTAACACTAAGAAAAATATGCTATCTTCAATTTTACAGATAAGAACACCAAGCTTCAAAAACCTGCTTAAAAGGGCTGGTTCAGCCCTGGCCAGGGAGGCTCAGTTGGTTGGAGCGCTGTCCCATACACCAAAAGGTTGCAGCTTTGAATCCCGATCAGGGCACATACCCAGGTTGTGGGGTCAGTCCCTGGTTGGGGCTTGTGTGGAAGGCAATGGATTGGTTTTTCTCTCTTGTATTGATGTTTCTCACTTTTTTCTCTCCATTCCTTTCTCTAAAATTAATAAAAAAATAATAACATAAAAAAGTCTTGTTCAGGCATAAATCTGTATCTAAATGTGAGTCACTTGGACTAGTTTCCTTTCTATGCAAATGGAACTTATTCTAGAAACATTAGTATATATTCTTCTATATGTCCTTCTATAAGACAGTTTCAACATGATTCAACATGTTAAGATGAAACTATTCTTTCTTAAGAGTCATCTGTACTATAAGGATCAATTCTGTTTAAATTCCATAACCACAAGAAAAGAACAAAGAGAAAAAAAGTAAACTTAAAATGCCTTAAATTGAGACTGCTTAAAAAAAATATGTATTACTTCTAGAATTGGGAGAAAACATAAATTTATATTATATGAAAAGAAAATCCATTTCAAATAAATTTTATGTAGATAGAGAATATCTTGAACCTCAAGGTCAAAATGATAAAATACACTCAGCATCTCAAAAACTTGACAGCTGCCTCTGTTTGAAGGATTAGATTTAGCCCCGCTCGAAAGCATGAATAATTTCACGAGGGCTTTCCAGCATGTCCACATTCTACAGGACTGGAGGAAGAGTGTCTGTCAGTCCTCTAAAAGGAAGGGGCCGTTGATGTAATTTGTTTCAGGGCCATTTAGGTGTGACCTTCCAGGACTGGGGGCTTGGGCTGAGGAGGATGCGTAAGGTCCAGATCCTCCAGAATGGGCTGTTAAGTATTCGGAGAGGTACAGACAAGACCCTGTACTTCAAACACTAGAAAAACCTGGAAGGCTCCCTGAAGGAAGTCCTGATGGAAAATTTCACACAGTGGGACAGACGACTCCTGATTTCTGGTAACAAAAGGACTCAGGCATTGAGTTAGGCGAATAGGACACTGAGACTCTTATGAAGGGCAGGGCATTTGCTGGCTGCCTTCCAGGCTACAAATTCACCTCAGCTACATTTAGAAAACATGTTGAGAGATTACAATGTGCTGTCTATTGCTGAAAATGGTAAAAAGTCTAGGAAAAAGGCAAATGCAAAAACGTTAAGTCTGCAGATTAACAAACTGCTACGTGTCACGCGCTCACAAAGTGAGGTGTACGTGGGCCTCCAATCCAAGGTGCTGAGCCACAGCGCTTGAGAGAAATAATGTGCACACAGCATCACTTTTCCAGACCCCTCTCAAGCGTCAGTACGGCATTCCATCCGTATTAGGAAGTCTTTGGTTTCTAGTAAGAAATAGCTCATAAATCTTTCAAAAATACATTATTTGTAAATATATTTTTAAATTACCAAATCAAGTGAATTAGTATAAAAAGTGATTAGAATGCCACCACCACCCACCAAAACAACACTATGAAATCTCCCAGAGCTTGGCCCAGAGAGAACAACCAGTAGGTCCCAGGTTTTTCAAGTGCACTAAGCACTCTCGACAATGTCACCAGTTACTGCTTGGTCATTCAACAATGCTGAAGTAACAGCTGGAAAAGAATCAAGGTGAGGCAACGCTTACACTGAGGATACTTATGCTGAGACAGGTGGCATGGGACTTCTATGGCAGACTTCTGTCTATATAAGTAACCACCATCATTTAAAAACAATTATTTGATATTGTGGTAAAATATATAACACAAAATTTACCATTTTAACCATTTGACTATGTAGTGCTGACATTAAATTCATTCAACAATAGTTACAATAATGTGTAACTATAACCACCATCCTTTTAATCTTTTCCAAATGCAATTCTGTACCCATTAAGCAATAATTCCCCACCCCCATCTCCCCCTTGTCCCTAGCAACTGCCATTCTGCTTTCTGTACCTATGAATTTAACGACTCTAGAAACCTCATTCAGTGAAATCATGCAATATCTGTCCTTTTGTGACTGGCTTATTTCACTTAGAAATAATGTCTTCAAGGTTCTTCCTATTGTAGCATGTGTCAGAATTTCCTTCCTTTTTAAGGCTGAATAATATCCCATCATACCAGTGATGGCGAACCTATGACACGCATGTCAGAGGTGACACGCGAACTCATTTTTTTGGTTGATTTTTCTCTGTTAAATGGCATTTAAATATATAAAATAAATATCAAAAATATAAGTCTTTGTTTTACTATGGTTGCAAATATCAAAAAATTTCTATATGTGACACGGCACCAGAGTTAAGTTAGGGTTTTTCAAAATGCTGACACGCCGAGCTCAAAAGGTTCGCCATCACTGCATTGTACAGTTATATATGTCATAGTTTATTTATCCAATCACCCAGAGGCGAACACTTGGGTTGCCTCCATCTTTTGGCGATTGTGAATAATGCTGCTATGAACATGGGTACACCGAAAACTCGGAGCCCCTGCTTCCACTTGTCTGGGGTATATACCCAGAAGCAGATTTGCTAGATCATATGGTAATTATGTTTAATTTTTTGAGATATTTCCATCTCAGATTCTACAGCACCTGTACCATTTTACATTCCCATCAGCAATGCTCCGGGGTCCCAATGTCTCCACATCCCATCAGCACTGCTGGGCTTGCACAAGTGCGCTGCCTCCCTTCCTCCTCCCGGTGGCCACCCTAATGAGGGTGAGGTACTATCTGATGATGGTTTTGAAAAATTTGAATATTTTTTCAAAGCATTTTCTAAGGAAGCAACTCTGTTGAGGTCATAACAGAGTCTGACCTGTTTTTAACCAAAACTTCCCTGGGCCTTTATATTTAAATATGGGTAGCACGGCAAACATCTGTGGTCGCCTACCAGGAGCCAGGTTCTCGGTAAATCAACACAGACGCAGTGCTAACCAGGGTGGGATCATGGTACTCATGGTCTGTGTTGTACAGGGTGAATCAAGCACAGGAATCCACACTTAGGGTCTTTCAGGCTAAGCACAAGATGAGGAGGTCTGCACGCAGTCCCAAGGGAAACAGCAACACTCAGCAATGCTGGTTTGGTAGAAAAGGCATTTGCCAGGTATAATTTTTAAATTATATTTTTAAATAGAGTTAGCCAGAGGCAAAACTGGACAGTAGAAAATATTTTGAATTTTGTGTCTAAACTCCAGGTTCTTCCTGCTCATTTTCTTGCTAGAGTCCTATCACCATGGAGCCAGGTGCCCCATGAAGGTACCAGTTAAAATGTACAATGTAATGGATTTTAGTGTATTCGCATGGTTGTACAACTATCGTGACAGTGAATTTTAGAACATTTTATCATCCTACAATGAAACTCTATGCCCATTAGCACTCACTTCCCATCTTTCCCTAACTTCCTCAGCCCTAGGCAACCAACAATCTACTTATCTAGACTATAGATTATGACTTATTTTGGACTTTTCATATAAGTGGAATCATATGTGGTCCTCTGTGATTGGCTTTTTTTCAATTAGCATAATGTTTTCAAAATATATCCACACTGTAGCATATATCAGTACCTTATTCCTTTTTTAAAAAATATTTTTTTATTGATTTCAGGGAGGAAGGGAGAGGGGGTGATAGAAACGTCAATGATGAGAGAGAATCACTGATTGGTGGCCTCCTGCACCCCCCTACTGGGGATGGGGAATTGAACCTGTGACCTCCTGGTTCATAAGTTGATGTTCAACCACTGAGCCACGCCAGCCCGGCAATACCTTATTCCTTTTTATTGCCAAATATTCCATTGTATAGGTATACCACATTTTGTTCATCCATTCATCAGTTGATAAACATTTGGATTATTTTTATTTTTGGGTAATTATGAAAAATGTTGCTATCAACACTCATGTACAAGTTTTGGGGTGGATTTCATTTGCATATTAAGAGAAGATGAGTAGAGAAGAAGATCTTAGATTCAAATGACGCACAATTCCAGTAGTGGGATTTCAACAAAATACCCAAGATTGGGGAACACATTTCAATGACATTCTAGCCTCCAACAAATCTTTCTAAAAATGCCAGCTTCCTAAGCCTGCAACCTTCTATGTCATAGTTCTGTCAATATTATCATTCATTCTACAAATATTATAACTGTGTGCCAGATAATGTGCTAGAACTGAAAGCACAATAATGAACAAGATAGACATGGTCTATTAATAGAGCTGAGAGGCACCAAGGAGACTAAGGAAGCAAATATTTTGAAAACTTAAAAAACACCACCATAAAGGAATTACCTGGTAATTAGAAGAGAGCTGAACATATAGTTGTTGTGCGAAGAGGAAAGTGCCACTTAAAGCTTTATTTATAAAAGACCCTGTCCTTTAAAACAAATTCAGATCTTCACATATAGTTGAGATCAGAGGGTACATCTCCTTCCTGGTCTACTTCATGTTCAAACTCAAACACTTTAATAAAAGTACGAAATGTACTCCTCCCTAAAACATAATTGCTCATCATTTTAAAGATCTCTAGGAAAGCAGCACACATCTTTCTTCACTACCTTATCTCAGTATTTAATAAGGGGCACACTGTTTTCCTTTAAATCTATTTCAAATCCTTTATTTTGGTATGTATTTGCCCTCTTAGTTTGTCATAAAAAGAAATATAGATGTGTTTTGGGGAGTCATTCAGACACTTAACATTAATAACTTATCACAACATTTTTCCACACTATATTCAACTTTTGTTGTGCCTGGAAACCTTATTTTTCCCAACCTATTAACCATCTTTATGACTCTTTTCGATGTCTCCAGCCACAGTTTTATTTGTACAGATGAGATTAGATCCTTGGTTACCTAAGGCCTTAAGACCTGAAAAAATACCAGTTACTTTGTTACTTGACCTTGTAGGTTAGTTCTGCACTTTATACCTACAAGGCCTTCTTGTAACTCTATTTAGAGAGCATCTGGTCCAGAAAGGTCCAACTTATATGGTTCAGAAAGAAATCATCTCGATACTGCTTTTGGGGAAAAAATGCTATTATCAAACAAACTCAAAACATATGTCTTCTGAGCATGAATTCAAATTATGATCATGCTCCTTATATATAACAATGTAAGTATTCTCTTATCCTCTACCTGTCTGCCCTTGACATTACCTTCTACTATCTTATTTTCAATGGTGCCGCCAAATGGCCACAATTATTCTGACCTAAATCCCTCCCTTCTCTCTATCCCCATCATTTTCTGTGTTTCCTGCACATCTTCCAGGAACATTTGGAATAAGCACTGGATCTAGCACTGATCACTTTAGAACATTTCTTTTGTATGTATGACCCATTTCACCCACTTTGCTATGAGCACTAATTTCTAATTAAACTTTCAAAGTGTTCCCATGAGGTTACCCCTCAAAGAGTTAAGTAGTGAAAAGGAATTACTTGTTTGAGGTCCCATGGTGTGACCTTAGCTTTCCTGGAGAAATGCTTTTCCTGGAGAAGCTGATTTCTCTCAGCTTTCCTGAAATCAGACTCATTCGCTTCTTCCACTTTCTCTCAATCTACTATGTCACAGAGAGACCACATTAGTCTGACAGAACTTGCTTTTCAAACCATATGGGCCCACCTGCTACCTTTCAGCCTGAAAGTTGTTTTTGAATCAGTTTTGTGATATCTGCTACTTTCCCCCACACCATCCCCATTTCCTTTCAGGTCATAAAAACTTTCAGATTTGTCATTTCAAGGTCACCCTTTCTCCGTGTTACATAGAAATGGCATGGTGCTTCATTTCCAGCTCCATATTCTCACTACGACTGGTGTTCTGTGAGGCCATCACTCTAAACACCTCCTGTTGACCCTGGAACAACATGGGTGCTAGAAGCACTGACCCTTGCACCGTGGAAAATCCCTGTACAAGGTATAACTTTTGACTCCACGAAAACTTAACTACTAATAGCCTACTGCTGACCGGGAGCCTTACCGATAACACACATACCTTTTCTATGTTATGCATTAGATACTGTATTTTATAATAAAGCAAGCTAGAGAAAAAAATGTTATTAAGAAAATCAAAAGAGAGAAAAACTACATTTACAGTATTAATTGAAAACACACACACATTTAAGTGGACTCGTGCAGTTCAAACCCTTGTCCAACAGTCTCTTGTACTTCAGTACCCGTGGGTGCCTACAGATGTTAATACAAGCAGTCTACTGAAACAGCCTTCGGCAGCTCTTCTAATAATCTTGCTTCCTTCTCTTACTCCCAGACTCTTTAAAAACAAAGAAGTTTTGCTTTTGGGGGGAAAAAATAGACAAGTTGACCTATTGCTGTCATTTAAAACCAACTCCCTCCTCTACTAAACAGAGAAAAGACATTTCCCCGTCCTGCTGCGTCTGATGTATTTAAAGAATATTTCCCTTGATGTGTTTTGAAAGTTGCTTCTCATTTCCTGATCGAGCTTTCCTGACTTTGCTCTGCGGCTCTTTCTTTGTACTCCTCCTTGGCCCGCTGCCATCCCCTGCTCAGTTGCAGCATTCTGGTTCGGGCTCAGCTATTCAAGTAGTTCTTTGTTCATGCTGTTGGGTTTCCTCCTACCTTCCCTACCTTAGAATGGCCTCCTTTTGTTTCCTTTAACTGAATTTCATTAAAGCAGCCCTCTGGGCTCTCAGGTCTTCTATTCAATGGTGGTGGTGATAACTTCCCTTAAATACCGGAAATTCACTTTCACAAATTAAAATTTATTAGTACTACTAATTTTTATTTATTTATTAATATTTATTTTTTTGTTGATTTCAGAAAGGAAAGGAGAGGGATAGAGAGATAGAAACATCAATGATGAGACAGAATCACTGATTGGCTGCCTCTTGCATGTCTCCTACAGGGCATAGAGCCCACAACCCGGGCATGTGCCCTTGACTAGAATGGAACCTTTAGTCCGCAGGCTGATGCTGTATCCACTGAGCCAAACCAGCTAGGGCAATACTGCTGATTTTTAGCCAGTGAAGAGCCTAAGAAATACTAATATTGTTCACAATTAGATACTGATCTACTTTCGTTATTTGGAATAGTTAACTTCAAATAGGACAGCCATCATTGATCCTTCCACACTCTCCTCCAAAAGGATCCCGCTGTTTCTCTGTAGATGTGTGTGGTTTATAAGGCAGACAAGGGCCCTGAGATTCCTGACACCACCCAGGTCTTCAAATTGATCAGATGGTCAGAAAGCCTGTGCCTGGCTTCTCTTAAATGAGAGGCCTATGTCAAAACTCCTGGAAAAGATTCCCTCTGCCTTTTCTAAAGTTTACCTTCTGAAATGACAAACTTTCTGTCTGAGGATCTCCTTTGATGTCCTCTTAAATCACAAAGAGAATTGTGCAAATGATAACATAACCTTACTTTTCAAGCCTCCACCTATTCTTAAACAGGGCACATTTTAAAATTCTTAGGTAAGTTATACATTAGACATGTCCAGTAAGGTCTAAGTCAGGAAGAGAAATTTATTTGCCCCCATTTTCCCTTATTTATTATATTTTAGGGAAACCAATAAGACAGTGCTCGCTTAGTACATTTGCACAGCCTCTTGACATTATGATTTCTTTGCTTATGGTAGATTCTCCAAAACGGGTCAAGTTCCTTATGGCAATCTACTGATGATCAAACATAACATAGTAATTACTAACTTTCTCCTAGTAACTAAAATATAAATACCCTGGCATCTCTGTCAATAGAGCTGTTTCACTGCTCATTGGCCCAGGTTAGGTCCCAATCAGGGAGTCTCCAGGTCGCACACAGAGATGTGATTAGCATTTGGCCTTCAGAATAGGGTGCACCATGAGAACATGTGGCAGATGAAGAACATCAGGTCCCAGAATCCGGGGACTGAAGTAATTAATAGCATGTAGGTTTATGACTACACTCTCCAGAACTAGAGTTTGAACCCTGGCCCTGCCATTTGTTAGCTCAGTTTTGGGCAAGTCATATAAATCCTCTGTGCCTCTACTTCCTTAGTAGCAAAATGGAAATAAAAACAACATTACACATCTCAAAGGCTATTTGAGAGGCATTACACATGTAAAGCACATGGGACTCAATGAGCAATTCCTAAATTTACACAGACAGGGGAGTTTACAGCAACTAACAAAATAGTAAAAATACTTAAAAATCACATAGGTAACCAAATTTTGGGAGAGATTATTAAGACATCTCACATAATATGCCACGATTGGTCTGGATGCCACAGTGAGGCTAACCTGTTGAACGAACATTTCTGAAAAATATGCATCTGGCATCTTACCATGCCTGTGAAGAGAGCACCCATGAAAAGTTTTGTAAAATGCTGACAATTTCTGGGCTAGTTCTCACCAAAAGAGAAGCGATACCGATTTGGGAGACTACAAGTAATTTGCATCCATTCCAATAAAATGTGATGAGTTTGTCTTTTCATCTTATCTTCAAAAAATAAAAATAAAAATAAACAGATCAAAACCAAATACTTTATGTTGTCTTTTTAAAATACCAAGAAGCAAGTATAATCCAATGAAAGGAAAACTAAAAATAGTAAGCATAAAACATTTCCAATGCAATTTACCACATTTCTCTGCTTAAATTATTAAGAATCATTTACAAACCATCAGTTGTTTTATATCAATCTCTTAGTTACATCAAAACACCAGTCTACCTCAACTGTATCTTTCCTAGGTGTAAGAGTTTTAAGGGCCAATATTAATTCACATAATTGTGAAAGGGTCCAAAAGCAATTTAGATTTTCATTCTTCATTGGAAAATAAGAATGCCTCAATTCTTTGAGTGGGTAGCCCAGCTGAGAAAATGCAAAAGCATAAAAGTAGAAAAATCCATTTTAGTTTGAGATAATACATGATGACAAATCAAAAAGCATGACATTTAATAACATAGCACCGTTCACATCTATTTGATTTTGGTAACCATGCCCTTCACACCTTTAGCTTTGAGAAATGTTCGAACACACTGGAAAAAAATGAATTATGTAACTACAATGCCTGCGTTATGAAGAACTTTTGTCCATTTCTCTCAAACTAGGTTACTACAGGTATTTGTCTTTCATGAGCTAGACCAAAGTATTCTGTGATCAAAATTTAATAATAGCACTCTCTGTAATTCTTATGAGGTGAGGGGGGTAAAGGAGAAAGTATACATTTTGTGATTTAAAGTTTTCTCCCAGATGATATTAATTTTCAGTTCCTGATGAAATGAACGATCCTAGGAGATACAATGAGTAACATGACAGCCTGCAGGAATCTTTACAACTTAGAACATGGGAAAGCATCAACACAGGCACTCCAGTGATGCAAGAATTTGATGAAAAGGATAAAGAAGTAAAAACTGAATATAAAATAAGGTTCCTTTACTTTCCCTGGTCCCTGAAGCCCTCATAAGGACACTTTCTCCCAGACAGTCCTGGAACTTGCTGAAATAGTAACACTAATCCCAACAAGAACTTAACAGGACAGGTTGTGACGCCTCCAACTGGCATACCTACACTTACAATAGCCTCTTGCTGGGGCTCAGGGCTGAGTAATTCATAATATCATAAATGTGAAAAGATTGTAATGTCTCATAATAATAATTTTATACATTTAAAAAATTAACTCAAAGATCTTACAGCCATTTAAAAAAATGGCAAGACATTAAGAAATAGAAACTTTTTAAATATGGTAAGAAATGGGAAGACATTTCAGTCTATCTGTAGGATAAGATTTTTTTAAAAAAATATATTCTATTGATTTTTTTACAGAGAGGAAGGGAGAGGGATAGAGAGTTAGAAACATCGATGAGAAAGAAACATCGATCAGCTGCCTCCTGCACACCCGTTACTGGGGCTGTGCCCGCAACCAAGGTACATGTCCTTGACCGGAATCGAAGCTGGGACCCCCTCAGTCCGCAGGCCGATGCTCTATCCACTGAGCCAAACCGGTTTCGGCAGGATAAGATTTTTTAAAATACTTTCTGAATTTTCCATAATGGTTGTGATTTACTTTAAAATATATATATTTCCAGAAGATTCAATATTAATCCTTACTTTTGTGATTTACTTTTATCCAGTAAAAAAAAAAAAAAAATGAAAATTTTAAAAAGGACAATTTTTTTTGGTGTGGAAAATCTATTAAAAAACAGCTGAGCTTTTAAAAAATTATATTAACCTCAAATTTAATAAAAGCTGACAAACAACAAGCTTCTATAATGTTTCAAATTCTGACACAGTCTACTAAATAAAAACTATGCTCCCAAGTTTCCCCATGGTATGAGAGTTTGCCTATTAGACCTATAGGCACCCATCCTCCCCTCCCCCACACCCATGTGCTCTCAGCACAGTGGTCTATATAGGGCATAGTTTCATCAATGGTCAAATTGAAGGCTTAAAGGTTAAACCAGCCAAAAACACTTACCCAGCACCCTCTTTCCAATGCTTTCTTGCCCTCATGTGGATCTATCCTCATTCCCAATCCACCTTCCACATGTGCGCGCTGTCCTCCACACCCAGCTCACGTTCCGTGTCCAGCTTTATGAGCAATTCCTTGCAAATATTTTCATTGGCCTGGGTCTTCTCTTCTGCCATTGTGCCAGCTTGGCAATCAACACAGGGTCAACCTAACTAACCATCTGCAGTGAGCAGCTAAAATTGCTAGAAGGAAAAAAACCTACACAACTTTGCCTAATGGTCTTACCTTAAATTCATTAGCATGAATCTCAAACTAGCACTCAACTCTGCTAAATGATTCTTCTACACTTTCCTTGTTACTTCCCTTTTTAAGTTTTCTGGAATGACAATCTATTGTTCACATGTTCTTCTCTCCTCCAACTCCCTCTTCCTTCTGACCCTCAGCTGCTCACCTCCTTTCAATTGTCATTAGCACACAAGGAACTCATTCCCTCGCCCTCAAGTCCACCAAACTCAGGTGCCCACATACGCATTTCCTACTCTTAGGATGGAAAAGTTGTCTCTGCTCCTGAGGCCCCTTTCACTGTGTGCTACATCCCAGTCCTTTGGCTCTTTAATGTCTTCTCTCTTACATGCGTCCTTTTCTGTTCTCTAGATCATTCTCACAGCATACTGGCTTGCCTTGGTATTGCTGAGCTTGAAAACAAAAATGATAGTTTTATCATTTATGTTTCCCTTTAACTATATAATGCAATCACACACACACACACACACACACACACACACACACACACACACTCGCGAGCTCGCATGCCTACATATAATAGATGAAGTAAAACCAAGAAGTTTTAGCTGTTATGAAAATGACATATCCATTAGCTCCTTTAACTTAGTAGTTCTAAGTACATGAAAACCAAGCAATTTTCAGGAAATTACTTAGCTGGGGAATATGTTATTTCTTTAACAAAGTAACACATAAATGGAACAAGATTGCATACAGAATGAACAAAATTTAAAACAAAAATGTGAGTCTAATTATTTGGTATTCACAAAGGAGGTTTTTCCTTACAAATTCATTGGCATGATCATTTTGGGAGAGTAGCTTCTCTCTCAAATGCACGGATGCCATGATGGGTGAATCTTCTGAGAAGGAGGCAGGATAAGTCACTGGGGGGCAGGGGGCGGCAAAGGGGTCTAGGAAGAAGGCACAATAGTGTTTTTGTAGAAACCTCTTGAACAGGCCTAGGATCTGTTCCTGCCTGCCCTCCTGGGTTGCCTGGGAGAGAGGTTGTCCTGAAAGATGCTAGCACTCATAGTGGGCATTACAAGAAGATTGAAGCAATAGCCCACGACTTATGAAAGAAAGAAACACCAACACTCCAAACAGGGAATAAGGGGAAGAAGTTCAGATTAATTCTTATGCTATCTCCTCAGGGAATAATGTTCACCGCCAGGAAAAATCCATTTTGTTAATAAAAGGATCGCTAAAATTTAGAGCCAATTTTTCAGTAACATGTAAATTTTGTATAACAAATTATACAAATAACACCTGTTATCTACCCAGTTATATTTCTAGGGTTTTCTCGAGCCATGTACCAATGAAAAATCCAAAAGAGAGTGTCAGGGAAAGTGGTAGGCAACTTACCCTTGTCACTGCAAGTCATCGTTGTAAATCCAGCAATGCAACCAACCAGAGTGGGCAAGTGACTTAACCAGTACACACTCTCCCACTTGCAAGCTCAAATAATTCTATGAACCCTGATTTCAGGAACAAGAGCGTAAAATGTAGTCCTATAGAATCGAAGCCAAATAACATCAACTCAGACAAGAAAATGGTCCAGGATAGAAAGACTACAAAATACTGAAATTGAATTTAGGAGACAAACTGGCAAACTGGCATATGTCTTCATTTTCTTCTCTTCAACACTCTGCCAATGTGAACATACATGTCCATCCATACCCATGTGCAAGGCAACATTCAGCCATTACTTGCTCCTCTGATTCCCTCACTCTGCATCAAGAGTGTAATTTTCTCTAATCTTGTAGCCAGACCAAACAAATCACTGAATTATAGTATCAACTGACTGCTTGTAATTAGCCTTTTCTGAGAGGTTTAAGAGAATCCACCCATTCTGTGGTGTACAAGTCAGTCGATAAGGGGGCTGGGTGCTGAGTTGTTAAATATATAAGGTGTTGGCTGGGATCCCCGTGTTCTTTCTGGGCCTCACCGATAGCTTGAAGGGCTGAGACCAAGATGAACTTCCTGCTCTCATTCTTAGGTGCCCACCCAGGAGCCACACATCATTTGTTCTCATCCGATCTTGCATCCATATATTCCCCTTAAAATTTCCCAATTTATCCATAGTAACTCCAGGGACTACGGCCAGCAGAGTTAGCTGAACTGCCATACCTGCCCGAGCTTTCCTCCTTGAAGTCAAAAGTGCTAGGCTCCAAATCAGAAGGAAAAAAAAATCCCCAACACAAAAAGCTGCCTCCAAAGAACGTGCAAAATCATTGTCCCACACGCCTCCAATGAAGAGATGTTGAAAAAACGAACACAAGTCAGAACACTGAGCTTCAATTTAAATTTACTGCTGATTGCTAGGTGGCTTAGGCATTGTTCTTTGATGAATGAAAATGAGAATTCCTAGCATTATTTCACATCGAGAAGGTGGCCAGAGACCAGCACCTCGATGGTTACCTGCTTATACCTTCCCCAACACAAGTTCTGCATCGCCGGTATCTGGGGGCTCAAGCTCACGGTCAATGCAGAAAGCAAGCAAGCTCTTTCAAGCAGTCTCTGAATAAAAGCAAGTATAAGCATTATTTATGAACACATGAAAATCTTCGGTACCTATCCAAGATATTATTAGCACTACAGCAGGACAAGTTTGCAAGACTTGACAAAACCAGCATACAAACAAGTATTGACATCACCTTTTTTAAAAAAAATAGGGTCTAAGACATGGAATGAAGATTACTGAAGAAGCATGACTACAACATAAACAACTAATGAGCCATAGCTTGGGAAGACAAATCCAAATTCTTACTAATACAGCACTCCCACCCTGCACTCAACCCTCTATCCACATTTTCTCCATATTTACAGTGGCTCCTGAACCTAAGATCTAATGCTTAACTTTGTAGCATTTTATTATTTTTAATAAAATTTATTTACATTTGATTATTAAAATAATTATTCCTTTTTTGGTTTTGGAATTACGAATTGGTATTCATAATTCTAACATTAACTACGGCACAGGAACTCTCGAATACTAAGGAAGAAATATGACACTCTAATTAGACACACAACCAAAAGAAGACATTGTCATTTGACAATCTTAACGCCACACAAATTTTCCTTCCTGAGGAAAAGATTCAGTCCGTCAATCCTGTTCCCTTCCCAGCACAGCTGGTTTTGAAGTGGCATTATAAAGCAGATGGAACTCTAATAAGCAAAAGCCAGGGGGCTGATTAGATTGTTTGCAATCTGCACTTCACAAATAGAGAACCATCCCCGAAAAGTAAAGGTCACTCAAAATGAATCGTAGTCCATAAAGGGCATGGGTAGAGACACCGGGGCTACTAGCTATTATTGATTCCGCAAAATTCTCGGATAAAGGAGAACGCGGGATTGTCAGGGATTTCTTTTGGCACAGACAGACGGATGGACTCAATTGGGCTCGGCGTGTCCTGTTAGGTGAGCCCCTGGAGCATGCATAAAACTCGCGGTGCATGTGTATACATTGAACTGAAACATTGGTCACTCCATTAATCTAATGTTCAATAGTTGTTTCTGAGCCAGGAAAAGTATGGGCTCATGGGGAAATGAAAGGGCTGATGTCTTCCTCACAAAGAAAGAGGAAGAATCCCGTTTAAGCCACGTCACCAAGTCACATTCTTAAGCATCTAGGAACATGGTTGTATTCAGTCACCAGTTGCTGGGATAAAAGTGTATGAATGAATATGGTCTATTCATTCTGTGCTTCCCTTCTATCTCTGCCTCACTCCAAGCAGGAAGAAGATGCGTGTCCACTATCTTCCAGACTCTCTAGAGCAGTGGTTCTCAACCTTCCTAATGCCGCGACCCTTTAATACAGTTCCTCATGTTGTGGTGACCCCCAATTTCATTGTTACAAATTGAACATAATTAAAGCATAGTGATTAATTACAAAAACAATATGTAATTATATATGTGTTTTCCGATGGTCTTAGGCGACCCCTGTGAAAGGGTCGTTCGACCCCCAAAGGGGTCGCGACCCACAGGTTGAGAACCGCTGCTCTAGAGCAACCAGCGAGGTGAGACCCAGGACAGATGGTGCTTCTTCTCTGTCTTGTCTCCCTGACAGACATCACCCCCTCTGTGTGTTTAGAAGGACAGTAACCCAGACGTGATTGAAAGACCCTTCATGCCCACACGCACAAATAATTCATCATGCCTGCAATTGGGTTGACATGTTCCTCACAAAGAAAGAGGAAGAATCCCTTGTAAGCCATGTCACCAAGTCACATTCTTAAGCATCTAGGGAGAGCTCCTTGGCCAAGGCAGTGGTCAGAATAGTCTTCCCTGCTGGAGAGAGTTCGCCTGCCATTCTCTCTCCTTCCTGGTGCTCAGCTCTCCCCTCCTGCCACCTGGCAGCGTGGGCCTCCCACTGCTAGTTGTACCACTTGGGTCCAACCTCTCCAGAGATCACCCCTGCTGACTAGACTAGAAGCACCACAGCTTGGCGCCTGCTGCATACTAACTGGAATGGAATGTCTGTGGTGCAGCCCCCTCCTCTGTTATTTTCGTTTCTTTCAATTGAAGTAAAATAAACATTATATAAAATTACTACCCTAACCATGTTTAAATGTACAGGTCAGTGGTATAAAAGTACATTCACACTGTTGTGCAACTGTCACCCCCATCCATTTCCAGAATTCTTTCCATGTTGCAAAACTAAAATTCTATACCCATTAAATAATTACTCCCCCTGTCCCCAGCCCCTGGTGGCCACCATTCTACTTCTATGTCTATGAATTGGACTACTACTCTAGGTACCTCAGAGAGGTGGAGTCCTGCAGAATTTGTCCTTTTGTGATTAGCTTATAGGACTTCGAGTAATATACTCAAGATTCATCCATGTTGTAGTATGTGACAGGATTGGTTCCCTTCCTTCTTAGGTTGAATACTATTCCATTGCATGGACATACCATAATTTATGTATCCTTCCATTGATAGGTCCATGGATAGCTTTCAACTCTTCACTATCATGAATAATCCTGCCATGAACATGGGTGTACACATATGTGTTTGAGTCCCTGCTTTCAATTCTTTTTGGTATATTTTGAGAAATTGCTGGGTCATAGAATAATTCTATTTTTAATTTTTTGAGCAACTGTCATCTGTTTTCTAGTAGTGGCTGTACCATTTATTCAGTAGTTTTTAAGATGAGTCTAGGTGACTCTGATGAGAATGAGAAGGTAAATAACCAATGCTGAGCCCATTAGAACCATCTCCATCCCATTAAATCAATTAATGACGACTGCTACAGAAGGCTGTTTTGTTTACACACAGTAAAAATAGTTGTATTTTCTCTGTCATCAGGCAGCTCTGGTTATTCTGATAAATGGTTCGGTGCTGTGGTGCAATGAAAACTGCCCTGAGGAAGTACTTATAGTTTAATATGAGAACTCCTGAAGATAATACTTTAGCCGAAAAGGAACAACAAGTATAAGTCAGGATTAGGAGAATGTAAAAATTAACTTTATGCTTCTGAGTCATACTTCAAAAATAGCCTAAGATCTACGTTCTTAATTGTACACAATAGACTGAGGAGAAAGTAATCAGCATGTAGCATGCAATTTATACCTGTGATTAGCCAACTCTATGTCTGATTTATGGCTTTTGGGTAGATGGGCACTAATTTATTTTTCCTTTGCAGGTCTCCATGCATAAAGTGTAATTACAAATTTGTTTGCATTTTCTGTGGTGCAGAATTAAAAACATAAACTTCTTGTAAACTTGGAGTAGAATGCTTTCTTGTCCTTTATTTTTTCCTCATAATAAAAATAGTGCCAAATAGTGTTTCATTCATATCATAAGCCCACTGGTTCCAGCCACATGGTTCTCAAAATCACTCGTTGTACCTGATGGAATAACTAGTGATGATAGTAATTGCAAAAAATCTGGAGTTTTATATACTTAATTTCTCTACCCTTTTGTTTTGTCACCTTGCTGTATCAAAATATGGACTTTAGTTGTCACACAGGAACATTTTACCTGAATGTACAGTTAACAAAGCTGGATATATGACTCTTCTTGCAGGCAAATTAATTTCAATAAATACCAAGAGAAAGTGCTTTGGCAAAGACTCATGGTTTTAATGATGACTGGGAAGACTATGGCTTTGAATTGAAGCAGGGCTTCCCACCATCAGCTGAGGCCCCTTTAAAGGACCAGTGGCAGGGATCTTGATCTTGTCCAAGCGCTGTGCTAATAAGGTTCACATCAGAAGTCCCACCCCGATGCACTCGCCTGTGCTATTCTCAGGCCCTCCCCATTATGGCTGCAGCCCAGACTGTATCTGCAAATTCCAAACATGCATATTCTTTAAAAAAATTTTTTTTAAATTTATTTCAGAGAGGAAAGGAGATGGAGAGAGAGAGAAACGTCAATGATGAGAGAGAATCATTGATCTGCTGCCTCCTGCACGCCCCCTACTGGAGATCGAGCCCACAACTAGGCATGTGCCCTGACCAGGAATTGAACCATGACCTCCTGGTTCATAAGTCCATGTTCAACCACTGAGACACACTAGCTGAGCAAACATGCATATTCTAAATGCTTGTCAATATACATGTGCATTCCAAAAAAGAATTCCAAGTTAAGTTACCTCACCTCCAATATTCCAAAACTTAATTTCTTATTTCCTCCACCAAACCTATTGTCAATTTGACTTCCAGCAATGTTAACTTCCAGCAATGTATTTTTTAATCCTCACCACCCCTCCTTCCCATCCACCCCTTTCATGGAACTCTCTTGAAGCATAATATAATGATTTTTTTCCTGTCATATTATAAAAATAAAATCAAATATAGACAGATTAAAGTTGTTGTCACAAATTATGGGTTTATAATTTTTCAGGGGAAATGTTTTAACTTCTTTCATGTCTTCTCATTTAGACAAAGCAGTCAAGACAGGGTAGCAAAAGTACCCAGCCTGGTGATAAAGATGTTTTTATAAGGAAAATTCTCCTTGATTTAAGAAAAAACATTGCCTCTAATGAAACATTGTGTTGGCAGAAATGTCATTAAAATGCATCTTGACATGGCAAGGCCGTCCTGTAACAGTAACCTTGGGCCGGGCTCTGTCCCAGGGAGTGATGAGTCCAGCCTCGCCCAAATAGCTGAGTTTGTGGGTGGCTTAAAAGGCCAGTGTGACATTTGGCCTTATAAAGTAAAAACCAAATGTAGGAAATGTGGGGGAAAACAAAAACATCCATTTTATCTATTTTCCCCTGAGAGCATATGTACCTTAGAGTAAAAGACAGACACGGACTACCACTGTGCAAAAAACTTTGCAAACTCTCTTTTTTTCACTTATTTCTCATAATTAAAGCTGGAAACCACCACAGGAAGTTATTTCCTCTATTATTTCTTTTTTTGTTGTTGGCTATATCTGCTCTATTGAATAAAGATGTCATTTCACCACACATCGTAATATTTATAGCACTGTCCTCCTAAGATACCAAGGCAATATGATTTTTCTCTCAAAGAGTGGAGATTGTTATTCACAGAGAGCAGTTGATTTGGCATAAAAAGAAGCCAAATGGGGCTCATTCCAATGGGGCCCAGGACTCCAGCTGAGGGAATGCTATCACCAGCCCTCACATACCTAGATGTCTGCAACCCCGGAGAAAAGTCAGCATTCTACAGAAAACAAAGAGCTGATGCAAAAAATAATTGACAGCTCAGAGAAAGCCCATGAAATATCTGGTTAATATTAAAAACTAGGAAGCATTACAATTTGAATGCATTTGTCTAACTGAAAAACAAGTCCACACTCAGATTTACAATGAAGGCAGCAAAAAAGAAACTCAAAATTGGGGCTTTTTGGACAAGCAAGAAATGTGATATAGAAACACATTTGACAAAAGCACAACACAGTTAAATGTATTTATACTTCTCAGTTTATTCTCTCCAGCCAATGTATACATTTTTGGGCAATGAACAAGTGGAAAACCTATAGGCTGACTTATATATTATAGTATTTTTGGTATATGAATTTCCCCACCCGGTCAATGTTTATAATAATTTATAATTCCAGCATTTGCTAGACTACACAATCGTACCAGCCCCCCGAGACACTCAGAATAAACATAACCTGATTTTTCCAACACTATTACTAAAAATAAAAGGACCACACAGTGAGTATCTCTCATTATCACAGAAACCATTTGAACAGGCAACTTTCTTTAAATTCATTCCATTCAAAAGCCTTAGGAAAATTAGCAATTCTCCCTAGAAGCCCACAGGATGCTGGAGCCAGAAGAGATATGCAGGCATCTAGTCACTGGCTTGGAAATATATTGTTTTTTAAAAATTGGAGCTGGCCTGACAGATGAAAGCAGTGACACTCTGGCTGAAGGAGGGGTGGGAAGCTGGGGGACCGGGAAGGTTGGGGTATCTGGCGCCTAAGCTTGCTCTCTGCACTAGTCTGCAAGAAGACAGCGGCCCCCAAAGCCGGTGAGACCCATTCCGAAGCCATTTTGGAGCTCCTTTCCATGGAGAGCAGGTGTGCAGTTGGCTCAGCATGAAAACAGGGTATTCGGGGAAGGAGTCCACTCTGCACTGTCAAGTAGGTTCAAGAACATTTTGAATGTCAACCGCTTAATATTTTCAAATGTAATGCTGATGTTATGGTCAAATCCATTACCCCACGCAGAGTGAGAATTCATTCTGGTTTGACCAGGACTTTCCCATTTTAAACACTGGAATTCCCATGTCCTGGGAACTCCCTCCGTGCTGGAAAACTGGGACAGGACAATTCATTTCCCACCCTACACACACACACACACACACACACACACACACACACACACACACTACAAAATAGCACCTGCTGGCAGCTGATCTCACTCTGATGGGACTCAAAGGGCAGTAACCCAGCAACCAATGGAGAGCCGGGATGAAGAGTGCCTATGGGGTAACACAGCACCCTAGCAGGGGACAGGAACCTGGTGTCTTCCACACCATCAGGACTTATAGGAACTTATGGAAAGCAGCAGCCGAAGGTGCTCTGGACTGGGCTCCACACTTGTCCTATGAAAGGAATACCTAAAGTGCTTAAAAAAGAGTTTTCAGCTCAGCGGGTAACTGTAATAATAAAAGCATAATATGCTAATTAGGCCTGACAGCCTAACAACCTTGCCGGACGACCTTCCAACCTTCTGGGTGAAGCCAGGGCTGCAAGGGCCAAGGCAAACGGCCGCAGCTGCAAGGGCCGAACCTCTTGCAGGAATTTGTGCATCAGGCCTCTAGTTCTTTTTATAATCTTAATCATATCAGATCCCCCCCTACTATTAGATAATACTAAGGTAAACTTCCTTCCAGTTACTGTTTAAATGATCGTAAGTTAAAATCATCATAAATAACAAAACGTGGCAAGTAAAAGCTGATACCACTTCCCTGTTCACATTTTTAAAATATTTAGGTCCCATTCTGACAACAGACAAAATTACAAACATTCCTAAGGCTCAGAGCCCGGTGGCAGAGCCCGGTGGCAGAGCAGGCTGATCCGCTGTGCCAACGAGGCCTCCTGGGCACAGAAGTGAGTCTGCCCTTTGCAAACAGGAAAGAGCAGTTTTCATGAGTAGACAAAGCTCCACCTCCTTCCTTTCAGATGGTCTCCAACACAGACAGCCGCTCTCCCAGAGCAGCATACATTTGGTCCTGAGCTTCTATTGCCTATAACCAGGAAGCGGAAGACATGGCAAAGGCACAGAAAATTCCCACTTGTCCTGAGACCCTGTGAAACTCTTGAGCTAGTTTTCACCTTTGAAAAAAACACACAAACATACTCTGGGCTGACAATTTCATCTCCCTTTCTTTCAATGTAAGTAGCACTGATTTTCTGCAGTTATCTTTAACATCAGGACCTGAGGGGCTCCTGGTTGCTTCCCACCACCTTCTCCTCTTGTTAAGTTTCCTGCATATCACCCCCTTTTCTACCACCCCCCCTTCTCTGCTCAGCCATCCAGCGATGCCTCAGGGCATTGCTGTGTCCCGTGAAGACATGCTGTGCTAGAGATAGTCAACACCAAGACTAGACGGAGAGCCACCCAAGCCAGAGGAAGGCGTGGGTTCCTGGCTGAACAATGGCTTTATTTTGTAGCTGGTAGAGCTCATCAAATATCACATCGGAACCTCCATCAACAACCAAGGGACCTAAATGGAGCTGTAGGATGGCTCCTCATGCCACACACAGGCACATGTCTGTGCGCACAGCACCTGCTTACACGCTGCCCTGGACAGATTATACAACTCTGCTGAGCCTAAGAGTTACTCCTCCGCAAAATGGTCTACCGCCATCCCCACCTGAGTCTTCGCCGTGTTGTCAAAATGCTTAGGTCTTTGGCAGAAATGTTACCACAGATTAACGGGGCTAGTCCTCTGCAAAGCCATGCAAATGGCTCTCTTCATTTTATAATGTGTAAACAGAGCTATGGAAGGAATTGCATAAGGGCTATCAAGGCAATGAGGATTTATTTTTAAATGAAATAATGGGTGTCTTTGAAGCTCTCTTGAATAGGATCCGTTGTCTTTCAGGGTGGATAAGGTTGGCTCCCTCGTTCCCAAGGACACGCACTAAACCCATGACCGGCAGTTCTAAAAATCGACACTCAGCTCTAATGTCATGGCCTATAACCTTTAGCCTGTCAGCAGTTCCAAGCTGGGCACTGTCACTGGTGGGAAAACACCTATCCGCAGGATCCTCTCTGACAAGGGGGTTGCACCAGCTTTCTGCAGATCTCAAAACAGTCCAAACAAACACATTTCTGCAGGTGGTATCCTGAAGAAGCAAAACAATCATTATCTAAAGCCAGCCCCCTCTGTAGGAGGCTCCAAAGCCCAAAGGCTTTAACAACACAACCCACTGATATTTCCACAGCCACCCTCCCTTTCCTCTTAATTAGACTGTTGATGGGTCTGGGCTTAATATAATGGGCTCCTCTGAAAACAGCCACTCTGCTCATTTGGAAGTAAGAACATGCAATAATCACCAGGCTACTCTTCCTCAGCTCACCAATGAGAGCGTGCTGTCCCGCATTTATGTCAGAGCTTGTCAACAAACAACTACAACTTCACTGTCAGCTCTGCTCAGGTTCCCTAAAAATCAACAACAAAACTGCAAAATATGTCCCCCTCTCCTGTTGGTTTTCATCAGGAGTTACCGGGAGGAGATCACGGGGAAGAGGGCAGGAGAGCACTGCTGCTGATAGATTTCCCTTCATATGTTGTCCAACTAAAAAAATCTTCCTCCAGTTCCCACCCGATTCCTCCAGTCTCCGCTGCTGAACAAAGCTCAGGTGTCATCTGTCAAGTCCCTCTCTTTTCTAGTCTGTAAGGAGCCCCTGCCCATCCCAATTGCATTTCTTTTTCACCTTCAGAGAGTGAAAGGACTGTGTGTTTTTTTCCCCCTGGAAGACCTTTTTTATCCAGATGACAAAAAAAGTCCCCAAATTATTTGTAACACTCTGACCCTAGGTCCCAGGCATCTCTTATGAGATACCAGGAACCCTAACTGAAACTTAAAGGCCAGCACTGCAGGATCACCCAGTATGGGATCAGTTATAGGTAATAAGGAAGAAATTGTTACAGAGCGCTGAAACTGTGGACTAAAAAAGGTAACACAGTCAGCATCTTTGATTCATTCAGAGGGCAGCTCCCTATCGCTCCCACCTTTGTCGCTGTTTCCCCACCACACATAAGAGAGCACACAGTAGATACCCAAACACCTGCTGAGCCGTTCAGGCAAAATTTACTACCTGACTGCTGTGTGCAAGGCAAGGTCTGAAGCTCAGAGACCAGTTCAACTAGGACCCTCTCACTGCCCTCAAGATGTTTAGACAACAGTAGAGTATCTGGCAAAAGACAGGTTCCTTTCTTACCTTTCCAAATATAAACCAGTCTCACTCACTCTCCCAGTTGTCACAGGGCACAGGCTATGATCTAATATGTGATCCTGGGCTATACGGTGCATACAGAGTACAGAGCTCTGAATCTGGGGTCACTATAGATCACTCCAGAGAATCTGGGATCCTGGATTGCTGGAATAGGGAAAATAGCAATTTCATATTTCAAGGAGACCCTTGCTCAAACTTTAAGTAATTGCCCTCTGAATATTTGCCAATATTCAATTACATGTCTGCAAGGGTATTTTCTGGATGAGATTATCATTTGAATCAGTGCACTGAGTAAAGCAGATTGCCCTCCCTAATATAGGTGGGCCTCATCCAATCAGTTGAAGGTCAGAATAGAACATAAAGGAGTAAGAGAGAACACTTCCTGCTTGTCTGCTTGAGCTGGGGCCTCAATTTTTCTTGCCTTTGGACTCTACCTGAAACATGGGCTCTTTCTGGGTCTCAAGCCTGCCAGCTTTTGAACTGGAACTCACCCCACTGGTTCTTCTGAACCTTCAGTTTATTAACTGTAGATCTTGGGAATTCTCAGCCTCCATAATTGTCTGAGCCAATTGCCTATAATACACACACACACACACACACACACACACACACACATACAGATAGGTATATAGATATAGACATATCTATATATTACATATATATCTATATAATATATATATCTATATAATATATATATATATAATTTTTAAAAATGTTTTCACCTAGATTTGGCAAGAAATTGGAAACCTCAAGGTTCTCCACCAGGTGACTTTCCAATCTTCAACTCATCCTTGTATGTGCTAATCTGCATGAGCTCTTGTCCCTGGGAGTTGTAATCATCATTCATTTGCTAGGTGGTCTTAGGCTCCTAAAGCTTCAGTTTCTTCTTCTGCAAAATGCAGATAAAAGTGGACACTCATTGGGTTGTTGTGAAGATTAACTGAGTAATACAACATACTGAATTTAGAGCAGTGCCTGATACATAGTAAAAGCAAAATAAATGTTTGTGACTGTTTTTCTTGTTATGTATAGTTTTGAGACAGCCATTTATTTGGTAGGGTAATAAAAGACATTTCAAGAAAGACTTTTCCTTTTTAATATCCAATTTAGAACTTAAGGGAGTCAAAAGAAAAAAATAGAGAAATAATGTTGCCAAAACTTATAGGGCAATAGCACCAGCAAATGCAAAATAACTATGAGCGCTTTTGCCATAACTTTCCTTTGGGAAAGCAAAATTTTTTTAAAGACTACCCTAACATCATAGATAGGTCCTGCGACTGACTGTAAGGGAGGGAAATGGCTGAGGCAAAACCAATTTTACCATAGGCTAGTCGATGTAAACAAGAGTTAAGTTCCTAGGACATCTCATCAATGCTATAAGCAGTCAACATTGAATGAAAAGACATTATTGGATGACCTGCGGTGATTATTCACATTTTACAAGTGCAAATAACAATTGTCTGCCACTGGCCATAGAGATTAAGGACAATAGGCTATATCCTAAAAAAAACACCTATTGGTGGGTACCTGTATAATACAGAGAAATACAGTTCATCAGTGTGGAAATAAATAACCTGCGGGATTATCCTGTGCTAGGTGCACAGAAGATGGATTACCTGCATTACCTGGTTTAATTTTCATATTTTAAGAAATGGACATTATCTTCATCTTGCAAAGGAAACCAGAGCTTACTTAATTTGACTCAGGAATACACGGTGAGTTGTAAACCAGGATTCAAACTCAAGTCTATGATAAATTTTTAAATTTCTACCAGTGTTGGTCAAAGTGTGCTTGTGGATTCTGGATGCAAACAGATATAAACCAGAGTATGATGGCCAAATATGTTGGGAGAAAAGCTGAGTGAAATAAAGGTTAATTGGGTTATCCTCATTGCAGATGTTGTCAATGACTTCAGCATTCAAAGGTACACTGTGGACTCTACAGTGTGATATAGTGTGCAACATTTGTCGGACCACGTGTGTGTGTGTGTGTGTGTGTGTGTGTGTGTGTGTGTGTGATCTGTCATGGTCTACTGTTCCAGGGGACCCAGAGTTTGGTAGCCTCACACTCATATAACTTCCCATATGGCATTGAAGGCACACTCCTTACCCTTAAAACTAGGATTTGTTGTTTTCATCCTTTTCTCCACTCGCTAACATTTTCCTCTTTTTTGACAAATCACTATTTATTTAGGCACTCATCCATTCATTCACTCAACAAATATGTTATGCTAGACAGTAAGCCAGAGACAAAGGAAATGAAGGAGTCATGGACATTGACTGATATCTATCAGACACACTAAGAAGTTATTTCAGGACCTTGTTTCTGAGAGAGAAGGACAAGGGGATAAAAGAAGTAATTGTGTGGGTTGTTATGATGGATCAGCACAGGTTTTTCTGGTTGGATTTTATATCGTTGTCCCTTTCAGAGAACAAAGCTCAGGGCCTTGTTTGGATTAAACTTATGAAAGTTGATGACTTGCTCTATTCTCCATTCAATAGGACTCACCTCATTCTAAAAGGATAGGGGGAATTGCTTGTGATTTTGAACTTGGCCTTCATCCAGCTGTCCAGACCACCCTATTACTGCTTAACTGCCATCAATTATATGAGCTCCACAATTCCTTTGATTCCTTTCCAATCCAAATTCCTCCTTTCTAGGGTGACTTCTGATGGTCTAGCCAGTGTATTATCTAACGGTGTATGGAATTTGGAAAGGTATTTTCATACGCGGGCCATACACATTCCTTTTCCAGGTTCTATTCTGAAACACATGTGCTATCAGTTAGCTCAGGAGGCTGAGAAGGGACATGGCTGAGGAAATGATGGGGAAGAAGAACCAAGAGAATTCAAAAGGAAGGCTGTCACACTCCTTAGCAACAAAGAACATAGTTCCCAACCAACAATTTTTATATGTATTAACAGAGAAAATAAATTTGTTTATCGTATCCAATTATGGTAGCCAGATTTTTTTTTTTTTACAGTTTTGGTCAGTAAAAATATCAAACAGCCTCCTCTTATCAGCAATATGGATTTCTGAAAAATACCTTTAAAAATATGGCGGACGAAGTCAAGGAGTGATCATATGACTCAGGGGGTGTTTTACATTCCATTGTTTGCCTCAGTGATAAACCACTAAGCAGGTACTTTAGCAGGTACATGGAGAGTTTTCCTCTACAGTGAGTGAGAAAGCCTGCCTGCCCCAGGGTGTGTGTGTTGGGGGGGGGGGTGCGGCGGGGGGATGTTGCTGTTCTGTCACCACAGGAAGGAGAGACTGTGGGGTCAAGCAGTGTTTACACAAAGGCCATCCCAACAGCGCTTGAGCTCTTTGCCAGGTCTGACAATGGGAAGCTTGACACAGGAAAGAACGCCGATGGCAGCTACGTCTTCCAGTGATTAACAACCCCACCAGCCTTCCCTCTGTGCTCACAGATGTAGGCTTCCTAATGCCAGAGTTCTTGAGAAGACGCTTGACCTGGAGCTACTGGAAAAGAAGAAATTACATCCACTAGTCAATTAAGATTTCCAAAAGGAGACGGTGAAGATGTTCAAAATCTAAAAGCTGGTCTGCTCTTGCGCAGGAACTATGTACATCTGTTATTAGAGCGTAGGATCTCAAAGAGCCTTCAGTGATGGGGGGATAAAATAAAGACTTAGGAGAAATACTGACATGAAAGTTGTTGCCTAGTAATTAATAGTGGGGCAATGACAGAAGTAAAAGTATGAACATCTATGCTAGCTAGTGCCTGGCAGATCTCTGTCAAACCCTTGCTGTATGAGTGAATGGTAGTCACGCGGAATGTAAAATGCAAGTGTTCAAGAGGGGAAGAGCCTCACAATATTAGACAAAAGGACAAGCAGACAGATGTTAGCCAGTTAAATTGGCGAGACCAGAAACATCACATTCCATCCAAACCGTGGAAGACAAGATGTTCCTTTGCAGGATATCAACAGAGAACAGGAAGTGAAAGGGGACACCTGGCTTCAGGGCTACTGACTAAAGCAGAGTTATTTTTATCCCTTGGAAGATGCGGCGGCTGAAAGCACCATTTCCCACGCCTGTATGTGACACGCAACCAGCCTTCCCTCCTGCCATCCATGGCTTCAGAGAATAGCTCCTCCTAAAGGCTGACAGCTGCTTGCCAGTCACTGACACACACCAAGTGGCCAAAGAGGCCGTTTTAAATACCTGGCTAAGGACCTGGAGTTTTGGAGTGAATTCACAATATGGAAATTTATTATTCCATGATATTTTTTCAGAAATCCATATCGCTGGTAAGAGGAGGCGGTTAGAGTTTTTACTGTGGCTTCTAGGTTTGGGCCAAAATGATGCTCTGCTTCAATGCCTTATCAGCGGTTCTCAACCTGTGGGTCGCGACCCCTTTGAGGGTCGAACGACCCTTTCACAGGGGTCACCTAAGACCATCGGAAAACACATATATAATTACATATTGTTTTTTTGATTAATCACTATGCTTTAATTATGTTCAATTTGTAACAATGAAAATACATCCTGCATATCAGATATTTACATTACGATTCATACCAGTAGCAAAATTACAGTTATGAAGTAGCAACGAAAATAATTTTATGGCCCTAGTTGGTTTGGCTCACTGGATAGAGCGTTGGCCTTTGGACTGAAGGGTCCCAGGTTCGATTCTGGTCAAGGGCATGTACCTTGGTTGCGGGCACATCCCCAGCAGAGGGTGTGCAGGAGGCAGCTGGTTGATGCTTCTCTCTCATTGATGTTTCTAACTCTCTATCCCTCTCCCTTCCTCTCTGTAAAAAATCAATAAAATATAATTTTTTAAAAAAGAAAATAATTTTATGGTTGGGGGTCACCACAACATGAGGAACTGTATTAAAGGGTTGCGACATTAGGAAGGTTGAGAACCACTGCTTTATGATTCCTGAAATCTCAAGTACCGCTGAGTGTTGCCTGAAGTTATAATTACTAATGCTCTGGGGAAGCCAGAACATGCTGTTAATCCTCTATGAAGAATGAACTTCAAAGTTGGTTGCGGTAGGTCTTCATGGTAGAAGGACACCTTATCAAGATGTTTTCATTGAAATCAGTTGGCACTGGCTGAAGGGGAATCAAATAGCATATAGTCTCTCTCTTTTTAAAAAATTTCTTTCTTTTTTTAATCCTCACCCAAGGATATTTTTTTCCATTGATTTTCAGAGAGAGGGAAAGACAGAGAGAAACAGATGTGAGAGAAGCACATCAATTAGTTGCCTCCCGCACGCACCACGACCCTGGGAGAAGCCTGCAACCGAGGTACATGCCCTTGCCCACCATCGAACCCGGCACCCTCCAGTCTGCAGGCCAATTCTCTATCCATTGGGCCAAACCTGCTAGGGCCATATAGTCTTTTTTTAATTAAACAATAATAATGTAACATTTACCAGTTGGTTAGCCAGAAAATCTTGATGAAAGATTAAATCAACAAAAATTTGTACATAACTTGCTCCTCTTTTTTAATTCCAACATCAGTGGTAGTGCCATTTGTACCACAGAGACTCAATCCCACATGCATGGCTTCCTCGTGACTCTTATCTTTGACCGGGTTCTCCCTTTGCTTGCTATCTTGGGTGACCTCTTTCTTTCCTATCTAGATGTTGAGGACTTTTAAACATGTTCTTCCAGGCTAAGGTCTCAGTAGAGCCTCAGAGCTACATTTCCAGCTGCCTGATGGTGGCTCCGCAAAGAGGATGTGCCCAGACAGAACTATGGCCCTTCCTCAACCTCCACCTAACTTCACCTGCTGCCAGTCCTGTAATGACATCATCACTCATCCAAGTAGCTGTTGAAATTCTACATGTAAGATGTCTAATTTGGTATTCTCCTCCCCATTATAAATGTTTCTGCTTTCATTTATTTACTTTAATTCTATAAACACTTACATAGCACTGAAAGTGTGCCAATTACTGTTCTAAGAAATTTATGACCTTCATTATCTTTTGCCTTCAACACCAAGAACCTTCTTACCAGTCACCTCCCATCTATTCTTCCTATGGAAGTCATAGCTTTGCCTACAAATACCTATCTGACCCTAAACTTCTGACATTTCTATACTACTTAGCACATCCCATAATGGTCTGTATTACCTTCCTGTCAACTGTTCTTTCTGGCTGAGTTCTCTTCACACTCCTCATGAAGCTCATGTTGCAGCCACACCAAACTAGACACCTGCCCACTTGTTCTTCCCTCTGAGTGCAAAGTCTTTCTCCACCTGAAACCACCACAGTCCTTCAAGGGTCACCAGGTATAAAGAAATTCCTTGAGAGAAACATGTTTGAACCTCTACCAGAGCTGTCTAGAGGATCTCAAAGGCATATAGTAAAACTTCAAGTGGATCTAAAACAAAACCCCAAGTGAAATCATGAAGTTGTTGGTTCAAAAGAATAAGGGTCAGTTGCAAGACTTTTCTTAACCATATGGCCAGGAAAAAAAAAAAGAACCTAATATAATATTGCATATGATGAAGCAATGACAAACTGGAACACTTTTTCCATGCAAAACGAAAATGTAAAGGAATCACACAGCTGTAGTTATAGAAGCAGCTGTTGAGTCAGCCAACTTGGATGAGATCAGCATGGAAATCAAAGAATGATGATTTATGCTAATTTATTTATATTTGGTCTGTGTACTCTCTATTTTGCACTTCTAAACCTCCAGTCAGCATCATTTGTGGTTCTACCCATTTTCAGCAAGTTTCATCCAGCATTTTTCCAATTGTCTTTTCTCTGCTTTTACAAATTATGATGAGAAAAAACATGGAGATGCAAGTGGAACTGCAGGCCACTTTCAGAAAATCTTACACGCACAAATCTGAATCCTGTTAACTAGACCACAAGTGTTAGGTGTCCTGTGAGCAAGAACTTCTGCAAATTAATTGGAGAATACAAAGATGACCAAGACATGGCTTTGAATCCAAGGACTCACAGTTCTGGAAGGGAGACTCACAGCCAACAGCCGTGCATACCCAACAGGTACTTCAAATGCCTCATGTCCAAAACCCAACTGGAGTTTGCCTCCCATACTTGATCCTTACTCAGACCTTCCCATCTCAGACAATGACATCATGAATCTTCCATCTGCCGAGTCCACAAACCTTGTTTATAACCATTCCTGACTCTCCTCCTTCTCTCACAGGCCTCCATGGTGAGAACAGCAGCAAACTCTTTCAACTCTCTAAACCAGGATCTAACTATTCTCACCCCTCAGGCCACCATGCTGGGCATGGCCCCTGTTGCCAATCACAAGCTATTCAAGAGCCTCCACATGAGATTTCCTGCTTACAGACTTAAACGGTGGTAGGCAGTTAGGCAGACATGAGTAGAGCAAAGACCATGGCCAGGTACAGAAGGTCACCATGGTGGAAAGCCTAACAAGGGACAATTGTAGGATGACGTTTCCTCCCCTAGCATATCCTGGTCATGTGGTTCAGACCCCCTGAACTTTCCTCTCTAGAGATCATATCTAGGCCTCAATTGTGTTTCAGCTTTAGGCCCAGAAAAGCAGCAAAACCATACAAGCAATGCCAAGGCTGATCTCAGGACCAGCTGCATTAAATAATGACCCCCTGCCCTGGTGCTGACCAATCAATCAGTGGAGACCCTAACCCTGAAAGGACACACTTGGAAAGCTGCTGAATATTCTATTGAGTTCTTCTCCTGGAACCGCCCCTAAAATCTCTACCCCTAAAACCATTAGGATTAGGACCCAGTGCTCTCTCTCACCCTCTCCCCTCAGTCATATCACCTTTACCTTCCTCACTTCTAAGCTCCAAAGGTCCTTCCCTTTACCTCTATAACTTGTTTCCGAAGCCCATTTCTTTCACAAATTACTTCTACCTCTGCGGTCTCTTGTTGGAATTTTGGCTCTGAATTCTTCCTTAGTCAGAACTCAGCTATCAAAGTTGTTGAACCCACGTCCAGTGTGACCCCACCTGTCTAACACTTGGTGCTGGTCCTACCACCCCTACCAGGCCTATCCCAATGCAGACTACTCTTCACAGCAGCCCAAGCCATTCTTTTTTATAAAAACTTTGTAGGTCTTCAAAACCCTCCAACAACTTTCCTTTTTACTCAAAGTAAAATCCCAACTCTTTACCCAGGTCTCCCAGCACAACCTGACCTTGCCCAGCTCTGTCCCCAGACCTGCCTCCACACCAGTCCTCAGCCCACTCCAGCCTGGTGCGCTGTCCCTCACACACCCCAGGTGCCTCCTGGTGCCCTGTCCCTCACACACCCCAGGTGCCTCCTGGTGCCCTGTCCCTCACACACCCCAGGTGCCTCCTGGTGCCCTGTCCCTCACACACCCCAGGTGCCTCCTGGTGCCCTGTCCCTCACACACCCCAGGTGCCTCCTGGTGCGCTGTCCCTCACACACCCCAGGTGCCTCCTGGTGCCCTGTCCCTCACACACCCCAGGTGCCTCCTGGTGCCCTGTCCCTCACACACCCCAGGTGCCTCCTGGTGCCCTGTCCCTCACACACCCCAGGTGCCTCCTGGTGCCCTGTCCCTCACACACCGTAGGGCAAGTTAGAACTCCAGGCCCTTTCTGGCTCCTCTGCTCTGCAGGCTCTTCCTGTAGCCGGATAGCCACATAGTCGCCTCCCTCCCTCACTTCTCCGCTCTCTGCTCTGATTGCCCTTTCATTTGAAAGGCCTTCTCTATAAACTGCACCCAAGTTTTCTCCATTTCCCATATCCAATATTCCTCGTAGTCCTCACATCACATGCTAGTTCTTCTATTTGTTTTCATCTGCCTCTCTTCACAGAAATGAGAGTGCTAAGAGGGCAGGCCTGTTGTCGTGTTCATGACTGCTCACACCTGGACAGTGGTATATCATATGCCCTTATTAAATATACACTGAATAAATGAAAGGATGAAAGAGAAATTTGTAGAGAATAACTGTATTGCCAGATCAAAGGTCGTTCATTTATGTAGAGACTATTCATGTTTAAAAAAGAATCCTTTGCCTTCCCTGAAAGTTTCTTTTAAACATTCAAATAGCATTCCATTTTAAAAAGTCAACTAGAGAAGACAGAGGGAAACTAGATAGACAGGAGGGATGGGACCATGAAGGGCGGAGGGAGAGATAAAATCAGGGAGCCTAACTACGTGGAGTCACTAAGGCACCCCAGAGAAGGAAGGGCTGGTGAGAGACATGAGCTTTAAAATGTGTGAATGTTGCTAAGGCAGGCAGCTTGCAGATAACCAATCATAAGACAGTGTGGCCTATAAGCAATCCCTATAAGAATGATAAGACAGAATTCTTTGAAAGGACCAATCAGGAACTAACAAGGGTATATACAAAAAAGTGTGCACTTCCTCTTCCCTCTCTCCTGGTGCGCTAGGTTGATGGCAGGAGACACACTCCCCTGCACCCACGTGGCTTAAGGCCTTGTGGGCCTCCACACATGGACTTAGACTTTAATTAGCTTGGATGCTGAACTACTCCCGACTGTAACATGGAAAGGAAGCTCTGGACATGGGCCTGGTCCTGGAACCCCAGCTGCACCTTTTCTAGGACTGGCTTCTCTCAATGAACTTTGCCTCTGTTAACCATTTTTTTGGTCCATTACTTCAGTCTTCGATTTCCTGAGATAACAAACTCAGACTCAAACTCCACATTTTGGTTTCAAACTCACATGCAACTTTACATGTAGTTGGTGAGGAAGTGATGCCTATCTGATTATTCATTCGAAACACACGGTGTAGTAACTGTGGCAGGCAGACAGTTTGGGACACACTGTAGAGTGAAAGCTCAACTAGTTATCACCTGCCTTCAAGAAGTCTAGATTGCATCACATAGAGGAAGATAAGAATTAATATAAAAAAAGAAATGTGGCACTTTCATTGCCATTTTTGCAAGTATAAGTCTTCTTGGAATTCAGAAAATGCCAAATCACTTCCAACTAGAGCGACTGTGGACCTGGCCTGATTTTCAGCAGGTGGAGAGGGCTGGGCTTTGGGGTATGTGGAGAGAGAAGGCCTAGTACTACTTGGGGAATAGAAGCTGAAGGTGCTTGCAGCACTGAGGGCTAATCTGGACATGGGACTGTGGTGATCTGGTGCAGGCTGCAATTCAATTTCAATTTTCCAGATATTGACTCCCTTGATTTGAAGTCACTCAATATGCTTAATAATTCATTTATATTTAAAGAGAGATGTGAAAGGTTAGTATCCTTAATATTAAATGCTTTGGAAAATATTCTAGTCATTTTTAAGGCTTTTTCTTTTGGTGTTCTTAACACTTCGGTATTGAGTGCATCATGGAAATGTCATTGATACAAAATAATGACCCGGGCCCAACTTTAACACACCAGGACCAGAGAGAAATGTCAGAACAGAGGGAATCATCCACCCAGATGCACTGGATTTTTCCAAAATGTAGTGGAAGTATTAGCAAGGGCAGATGCCACTTCAAATGCACACAACAGCTTAAAGGAGCCCCTCATGAAATGCTAAGAGAGAAGCCATTATAATAGGACAGGAGAGGGACATATTTATACCTCACTTAATTAAAGACAATCTGGCCAAAGACAAGATAAAGGAACCTCTGAGAACATGTTGTGACAAGTGACTAAAGAGGTGAAGCAGAGGAGAAAGGGAAGGGACAAAAAGGTCAGAACAGACTTCTCTGGCCACATGGTCACTTTTCTAGTGACTAGCATTTAACTTTCAAAAGAAATAATCCCGCCAGGAGTAAACTAAGGATTGATCTCTTTGCACAACAAAGTAGGGATTCATTGCTTTATCATTTAAAAAGAGTTTCAACGCAAGATAGTAACTCACATTGTCTTACAAAGATTCTCCGTGCCTTCCACGGGAAGAATGGGGAAGGGCCGCAGAGCATCCCTACCTGCATATCCTTAGCATCAGCATTAGAGTGAAGGGCTGGAGATGCTCCCCATGGTGAAAGGGAAAGCATTCTGAAAAGGTCTGAAACACTTTGAAGTCCACCCTTCTTGAATCTGAAGTTAAACACACTGGTAGAGAACCTGCTGGACTCAAGGCTTGCCTAGGTGCTGGAAACTTGAAGAGAAGGAAAACAGAAAAGGCTGGGGTGGGGGAGGGAAATTGGCGTGGGAGGGAGACACCATGCCAGTTAAATCCCAGAAGGAGCTGAGAGAAAAAGCTCTCTGAGCTGCAAGACTGAGCTCAGGTGCCCAGGGGGTTCTGACTTGATTGGAGGAGGCAAGACAGCACCAGGGGAAATACTTTTTCTCACCCCTTCTTCCTTCATAATATTGTAGTGACTATTTAAAAAACAATAACAATAACTAACAGATGCCTAAAACACTTAAGTTGCCCCGGAAGTCATAGGTTTGTTTGCAGGCTTGTAGCAATTGTATGACGTTTGGTGTAATTTGATGGAAGAGTCTCATATAAGTAAAACAAGAGTCTATGGGACTTCAGAAGGAGAGGGGTTCAAGTCAGGAGCTTTACCTGCAACTGGGTGTTAGTGTCATAATAACCTAAAAAACCTCAAATTTGGATTCTCGATCCAGTCCATCCCTGAGGAATAGTAGAAAACTTGGTCCATTTCTCTGAAAGCCAATATATAGCTTCTTTAAAAAAAATTATCTTTATTGTTGAAAATATTAAAAATGTCCCCATTTTTTCCCCACTGACCCCCCTCCACCCCACAGCTGCCCCTCTCAGGCTTTCACCACTATGCATATATGCATATATGCCCATGGGTTATCCATATATGCATATATGTTCCCTGGTTATTCTCTCCCCACCCACTTCCCTGACCCCTGCCATCCCTCTGAGATTCTCAGTCTGTTCTGGATCTATTTTGTTCAGTTTATTTTGTTCATTAGATTCCATATATGAGTGAGATTATGTGATACTTATCTTTCTCTGACTGGCTTACTTCACTTAGCATAATACTCTCCAGGTCCCTCCATGCTGTCTCGAAGAGTAAGGGATCCTTCTTTTTTGCTTCTGCAAAGTATTCCATGGTGTAAATATACCGCAGCTTTTTATCTCCTAAACTACTGATGGGCATTTGGGCTGTTTCCAAATTTTAGCTATTGTAAACTGTGCTGCTATGAACAGAGGGGTGCATATATTCCTTCTAATGGATGTTTTGGGTTTCTTATGCACAAGAACAGGCATATAGATCAATGGAACAGAACAGAGAACCCAGAACTTGGCCCAAGCTATTACGGTCAATTAATATTTGACAAAACAGGCAAAAGCATACAATGGAGTCAAGACAGTCTCTTCAATAAATGGTGTTGGGAAAATTGGGCAGATACATGCAAAAAAAAATGAAACTGGACCACCAACTTACACCATACACAAGAATAAACTCAAAATGGATAAAAGGCTTAAATATAAGTTGTGAAACCATAAAAATCCTGGAAGAAACCATAGACAGAAAAATCTCAGACATCTCTTCTAGCAATAAGTTTATGGATGCATCTCCTAGGGCAAAGGAAAGTAAAGAAAAAATAAACAAATGGGACTACATCACAATAAAAGGCTTCTGCACAGCAAAAGAAATCAACAAAACAAAAAGGGAGCCCACAGCGTGGGAGAACATATTTGGCAATGATACATCTGATAAAGGGTTAATATCCAACATATATAAGGAACTCATACAACTTAACAAAAGGAAAACAAACAATCCAATCAAAAAATGGGCAAAGGATCTAAATAGACACTTCTCCAAAGTGGACATACCGAAGGCCAAGAGACATATGAAAAAATGCTCAGTCACTGATCATCAAACGACAATGAGGTATCACCTCACCTCTGTCAGAATGACTATCATCAACAAATAGACAAGAGACAAGTGCTGGCGAGGATGTGGAGAAAAGGGAACCCTAGTGCACTGCTGGTGGGAATGCAGGCTGGTCCAGCCACTGTGGAAAACAGTATGGAGTTTCCTCAATAAATTAAAATTGGAACTCTCATTTGACTCAGTAGTCCCACCTTGAGGAATATAGCTTCTTTATTTTTCATTTTCAAAGAGTCACCCAATAGTAGGCAATCATATATATCACTTACAATTTGATATATACAAATTAATATATATATTCATTAACAATTTTTGCAAGTGTGTGACAAGCGTTTTAAGATCATTATTGCTAATATTCACTCTGACTCTGCAAAGATGCCCAAAAGCCAGAGCTCAGGAGGCTGGACCAGTGCCACCCACTAAGAAGTGGCAGGGGAGAGCATGGCACTCAAGTATTTTAAGCTCCAAGCCCAAGCTCTGTCTCTTATGCCCACTATATGCATCCCACCACAGCAACCCCATAATCATGCTTCTCTCTCAGTTTCTCTCATGTGGGATTGTTACCATCGTAATTAGCTAATTATTGTTAATAATAGGAAAAGAGCAAAGGGAAAGCCAGACATTATAAGCAGAGTCATCTGGGTAGCTTCACCAGAAAGCTGCAAACTTCACGCTCTCCAGGGAACAGCTGGTCGATTCCCTGCAGATCACTGGGGAAAGGGATCAAACACAGGAGATGGGTGCATGCGCAGTGAAGTTAGGGTGATGTAAGAAAGGTACTTGCCTGTCAATCTAACCTGGGAACAAAGATCATTGGCTAGGAGGGTAGAAGACGCTGCAGGCCTGAACAATCCTGAAGGGTTGATTGGTTAAGCTCCCAGTTATGACGCAGAGACAATGAGTTCCCGCTCTCTTGCTTTGCTCCTGTTTCCTTGCACTCACTTGCTCCTGTTAGCTCACCATGTGGCCCTAGAAGCCTCATGACCCATGGCCATGTGGACCCCACACACAATGGACTGCAGCTGGGAACACAAGCTAAGCTAGCCAGATACTGGACTGGAATGTGCTTTAATATGGAGCAAAGGCTCTCCATATTAAAGCTCTAATGCTTGCCCTGCTGAAGACATGGCTAGACTTCTTTCATGGCAGGTCGGAGGGAGATGGCGCCTTGGAAGGAAACTCCCTTAATGTATCTCATCAATAAAGCTTTCCACAACACCTCATCGTCCTGTGGGGGCCTCAAGAAATTCTTCCCGGGGCACCCCAAGAGCTCCACTTCCACCAGTAACAGGTGGAGACAGAGAGGGCGCCCCACTGATAACAGGATGTGACTGTTCCTATTTGTACATCTGACCCTGAGCCTTTACAGTTACTCTGTCTTAGACAAGAACTAATGAGGCTGTCTGTGCCGGAGAGACTCTCAAACCTATCAGAGCCAACACCTCTTTTTACAGCCTGAGATATAATTAAGAAAAACCTTACCAAGTCACATACATTTAAAAAAATCAATGTAATGTCCTATTACCTAAAGGAGAAATTTACAACAAATAAATACACTTCAATAATAAATGCTCAGATACAACTTCAACAGAAGACACAGGAAGGCTTGGCACTCACTTCTAAGTAGGATCCATGTGAATTCAACAGCTACACATACAGACTGATAGGAACAGTGATGTTATTTTTCTGAAATAAGCATATACTAAAGCTCTGAACAAAACAAAGGACAATATGCTCTCAATTAATATGGTAATTGCATGCCTGGAAAATTCAGCATGTGTTTAAAATGTTCTTTGTAATATATATTCTAGTAATAAAAACACTCTTCACCCCCAAAATGTCTGGCCAGATGTTCTCAAGTTGTGGCCTCTTATGGGACAATTCTTCACAGTGTGAGACAATCTTACACATTGTAGAGCGCCCATGAAAATGTCACCTCCCAATTAGGCAAAGATGGCCCCACAAGTTCCACAATAGGCCACAGTGGGTGGTTGTTTTGTCTGCAATAATTTGTAGGCAATACTCCTCCTTACTTTATATGTTTCTCCCAACCTCCTTTTTATTTCCAGACAGCTGAAAACACTTTAATATCAAAGCCTTTAGTGATTTAAAAATCCCAATATATTGTCATCACCTTCTGGCTATTAGCAAGTATGTGTGAACTGGATCACTCAGCTTTTGACAGGGTGACAGAGAACCTCCTAGGCTTTAGTTGCCATCTACTTGGCCCTTAAGAACATAGCTGCTAAGATGACAAAATGATACACTCCATACTAGAAATTTTTTTTTACACAAAACCTATATTTAGACCCAATTAGCAAACTTTCTCTCTAGACTTATTCACCTAAGGCCAATACTATGCTGTGAGGGCATTAAAAAAAATGAGGGGAAAAGAGTACCCAAAACAAAACCCAAACAACTACCAAAGAAGACCTGAAAGTAACAAATCAAAGATGTTAAAAGGGAGAAATGGGTCTCCACTATTTATGACTGAAAATGGTCACAGAAAAGTGATGGGTATTGCCTCACATTTTTTATGTTTAATTATGAGATTATTTTCCCACAAGTCAATGAGAACAACCTTAGCTTTGAATGCTATTCATTCATCAATTCAACAGCTATCCATGGGTACCTGTTACACAGGAGGTTCTATGCGATGTAACATAACAGGGAATCTCAACTTTTCATGTGCATTGTATCACCTAGGGGGCCTTGTAAAAACGTGGGTTCTGACTCACCAGATTTGAGATGGGGACTGAGATTCCTGATTTCCAACTCGTTCCCAGCTGATGTTGATATTGTTGGTCAGCATGAGACAGGCTAGTAAGCCAGGTCAAGTGAGACAGGGAAACTGAAACAGTTAACCGGCCAAGCAGTTTACAGCCATCTAGTGAATCACAAACCCTATCTTCCCTAACCAAGGACACAGAGTACATGGTTTACCCTTCTTCTCCCCAACTACAGGGTAAATAGCTAAAATCAGGGAGATAGATAACAAAATCCAATTAGTGTCATTTGTGCCAACCATACCCAAGGCCTGATGAAGTCAAGGGAACAAATCTCATTTTAGCTCATCAGCATAAAGCTGATGAATATTCTATCGAGATCTTCCCCTAAAATTCCCGCCTTTATGAACAGATAAGAACTCTGAAGATAAAGATCCAGGATGGCTCTCTCTGGAACATGCCTACTCTTTTCTTCCCCAGGCCTGTATTTTACCTTTTCTCCCTAAGTTCTAAGGGTCCCCAAGAGCCTGTCTCCAAGGCCCCTTTTACAATGACTTTTCAGTGAGTTAAAAGCAGTCCTGCCTTCGCTCACTTTTTTTCACTGTGACTGCTAGCTACTTCCAAGTGTAACAGCAGCCCCGCCTTGGCTCGCTTCTTTCCTATAACATTTCCAGGGAGCCAAAGCAGAGCACTACCCAGGCTCTCCTGTTGCTTCCTCTACCCTAAGCCCTCCCTTTGTTTCCTTGTCCCCAGCTTTAATAAACGTGCTGGTGTTGTGGAATCTTTCCCGCAGGAAGTCAGGAACCCACACACTACTGGCCAGCTGGAGGCAGACCTGCTCCAGGCCCGGGCCCTTTCCAGTGACAAGCAGACCCTATTTTGAATAACAAGGCATTTTATGGAATGAAATAATCCAATTAGACATGGACCCTACTTTCCAAGAACTTACAGTTAGATAAGGAGCTATACCTTCCAAATAGGCAGAAGAGCTCCATGCTGTAGGACACTGGCTCGGGGTGGTTGGGTGTCTGGGAAGATATGATGAAGAAGGCGGCGTTGTGGCTGGTTTCTTAGGACTGGGCAGTAACCACAGGGAGGTTACATGGTCTGGAGAACATGGCCTGGCAGAGGGACCAGTGTCAGCAAAGGGACAGACCTAAAAAAGTGCGATGTGCTGAGGTGAAGAGAGAGAAGTCCCGTTGGGAGGTGATGTCTGTAGGAGGTGAGAATAAGATGGTGAAGATGAGGTTGGGAAGTTGCCTGAGAGAATCCTGAGAAGCACCCAGAACATCCAGTCAGGAAACTAGAGCGAAGCTGATGGCAGCGCTCCGCAGAGCAGTGGGAAGAACAGATGAAGGGTCACAGGAAGACAAATAGGCTGACAGCCCGATGAAGAGGCTCCTGAAATAGTACAGGAGAGAGACAGAGAAGGCCTGCAATAGGGACAGTCATAAATCTTTGATAAGAAGAAAAAAAATGCCGAGCCATTTATACCTGAATTTCCTATATTGGGTTTTACTTTGAATAATGATCTACTTTCTCCTGATTAGACAAGCAAAGTTACAAGCATTTTTAGAAAGTCTTGGGGAAAACTGATACGGTAATTAAAAGTCATAAGGTGAGTACTCCTGGATTATATTGGAAATAACTAAGAAATGCAGTTGCGTTTTTTTCAGAGACTTAAGATTTAAGTTCCCTATCCTATTAATAAAGAGCTAATATGGAGAAACTAAGATGGCGGCATAGATAAACACCGGGAAATAGTCGCCTCACACAACAATTGAAAAATATCTCAAAAGACGGAGCAAACATCGTCCAGAACAACAGGAACGCTGGCTGAGTGTAATTTCTACAACTAGAAGAAAAGAAAAGCACGCTGAGAGCCAGAGGAGCTGCAGAGGTGAAGTGCAGAGGTACGGTGGCGGCTCGCGCGCGCGGAAAGGGGGTGGCACCTGAGGACGCGGCTGTCTTTTTGAATCACAAGCTCCCGACTGCTCTGAACTCCGGTTCCGGGAAGTCTCTGGGGACCCAGGACTCATACGGGGAGAGGCTGGTCTGTCAGGCGGCAGCGGGCGAACTTGAGGGCGGCTTCCCCTCAGAGGTGCTTGCAGCCGTTACCGGGACACTGAGACGCGTGCCTCCGGGCGCGGAGAATCACCATAGCTGCTTTCTCCGCCCTTTGACTCCCTGAGACCCTGCCCCACCAAGGCTGCTGCAGAGGCTTTTGCATGTGAATGTACCTAACTACAGCCCAGCCAGGCAGACCCGGAACTTCCAAGAGAAGGCCCAAGGCCCCGCAGCGGCTTGCATTGCTTCACAGCTGAGCCTCTTCGTGGCTCCTGCTGTGTGGCCTCAGGCAGGGGCTGAATTAGCACCTCCTTAGATCCAGGAGCCACTGTACCCAGTGGTCAGAGGGGGACCATTCTCCCACTTCAGACACAGCTGATTCCCACAGCCAATTGGCCTGGAGGTCAATTCCTCCCAGTGATCCTACAACAACCAAGGCACCAAGAGTGCACCAAGAGTGTCCACCCCAGGTAACTGGGGAGGCTGAGCCACTGGGCCCTACAGGACACCTGGTGCGCAGGGCCACTCTATCAACACAGGGAAGCAGCCAAAATGCGGAGACAAAGAAACAGGCCACAAATGGCAGAAACGGAGGAAAGCAAATGACTGGGTATAGAATTCAAGGCCACGTTTATAAGGTTTTTCAAGAATTTTATGGAAACCGCCGATAAATTTAATGAATCCCTCAAGGAGTATAGTGAGACCATGGAGGACATGAAAAAAGACCAACTAGAAATTAAGCATACATTGACTGAAATAAAGAATAATTTACAGAGATCCAACAGCAGACAAGAGGATCCCAAGAATCAAGTCAAAGATTTGAAATACAAAGAAACAAAAAATACCCAACCGAAAAAGAAAAAAGAAAAGAGATTCAAAAAATATGAAGATAGTGTAAGGAACCTCTGGGACAACTTCAAGCGTACCAACATCAGAATTATAGGGGTACCAGAAGGAGAGAGAGGGCAAGATATTGAAAACCTTTTTGAAGAAATAATGACAGAAAACTTCCTCCACCTGGTGAAAGAAATGGACCTACAAGTCCAGGAAGTGCAGAGAACCCCAAACAAAAGGAATCCAAAGAGGACCACACCAAGACACATCATAATTAAAATGCCAAGAGCAAAAGACAAAGAGAGAATCTTAAAAGCAGCAAGAGAAAGACAGTCAGTTACCTACAAGGGAGTACCCATCCGACTGTCAGCTGATTTCTCAACAGAAACCATGCAGGCCAGAAGAGAGTGGCAAGAAATATTCAAAGAGATGAATAGCAAGAACCTGCAACCAAGATTACTTTATCCAGCAAAGCTATCATTCAGAATGGAAGGTCAGATAAAGAGCTTCACGGATAAGAAAAAGCTAAAGGAGTTCATCACCACCAAACCAGCATTATATGAAATGCTGAAAGGTATTCTTTAAGAAGAGGAAGAAGAAAAAGGAACTCTTACCATTTGCCACAGCGTGGATGGAACTGGAGAGCGGATAAATATCACAGGATCTCACTCATTTGTGGAATATAATGAATAACATAAACTGATGAACAAGGACTGATCCAGAGACGGAGAGGCATTGATTGGACTGTCGGGCCTTGGAGGGAAGGTAGGGGAGGGTGGGGGCAAGGGGGAAAGATCAACCAAAGGACTTATATGCAAGCATATAGGCCTAACCAATGGACATGGACAACGGGGGGGTGAGGGGATGAGCGGGGGTGGGGGGGGGGTAGAGGGTACACATATGTAATATCTTAATCAATAAAAATAAATAAATAAATAAAGAGCTATATGCTAATTAGACCAAACAGCAGAACGACTGTTCAGACGACTGTTCAGATGACCTTCCAGACAAAGCCGGGGCTGTGAGGGACGAGCCCCTTGCACGAATTTCATGCATCGGGCCTCTAGTTAATGAATAATGTCCCACCTAACTTGGTCATTTTTCATTCTCAGAAAGGTGGTCTCGGTGTCATTAACCACATTTCCTCTTACTCCAATGTCTGGGTCTGTGTTGCTTTAGCTCACCCTAGAAAGAGATGTATTTCCAGAAAAAAAAGCATCTGGTTTTGAAATAGAATCAGAGAGACTACCTCCAAAACATTAGTTTATAGAGTGGGAGAATGCAAGGTGGGAAATATTATAATTTTAAATTCCCAATTCCCACATCACCAGGCCGAGTCTATGTGATTTAATAGCATCATAATGTGGACAATGTTCAAATGACGCTTCAAGTTTCAAACCAGTGACTTTTCCCATCTCAGCAGGAGACCACAGAAGCCCCTGAAGAATGCAGTGGACCAGACAGATCTTAAAGTTGCAGTGTTCCTTTCTGAATCCTAATTAAGTGAAAATTCTTCTTCGGAATAATTTCACTGTGAACCAGTGTGTCGAACTGCACGGTGCAGCAGAGCCATGTTCTGTTACAGAAAACAGATGCACCAAATACATTTCTGTTTACGGAATACATATTCAGGAGTCTATTTTCTCGTGGGTGTGAGTGCATGTAACTGCCACTAACTTACCTAATGGAACAGCGCCAGGCACAGCGAAGGGCACGCCCCCAATGGATGGGAACTGTGCCATGCCTGTTGTTCAGTCTCCATCTCAATGACATAAAATTGGAATCTTTAGATGATTGACCACTAAGGAAGCATGTATCTGAGTAGGCAATTAGATTAAGAATTGAACTGAGGGAATCTAGTGAATGGGAAAGAGTGAAATGTACATGAAATAGGAGAAAACTGCCTGAACCAAGGCGACAAAGGTGGGATCCCCTAGAAGGGGGCTATGAGAGAGGCAGCTCTGGGAAACTCTTCATGCCAGGATGCCAGCAAGGCTGGCAACACAGACCCTGCATGGATTTCTGTGTCCCGGCTGTTCATTTCATTAATGGACACTCAGGACTGAGAAAACCCGTGTCAGCTCCAGAAGGCTAGTTGCCAGTAGAGAGAAGCTATTAACGGAAGACACAGTTGATGATGCAGAAGAACAGACAACAGGGGCTTCCAAGGCTCAAGCACATGCACGAGACATCCTGGACCTCTAAGACCCATGGGACATGCTCGGAGCGACACGCTAGGCACAGAGATCAACACAGAAGCTTTTACGCTGAGCCCCTCCAATCCCGATGGCTGCCAAGCCCAATGTGCGTAGCTGCAAGTGAGAGAAAAGTCCCTGAGTGCATGTGTTCTTTCCTGGGTGTAGAATGAAAGATACAAAATGCCAGGTGCTTTCCTCTGATGAGTGGGAGGGAAGAGAAAGATAAAGGGTGGAGGGAGGCAGTGAGTTCAGGGGCTGCAAAGGCAAGGCAGAGTGCATTTAGTTATTGCCATTGAACAGGACTTCCTGAGCATACAGTGAGTTGCAATTTGAAATGCAGCGAGGAGGAGGCAGATTCCTGGTTCACGGGATGCTGCAACAACAGTCCTACATGTCTGTATATTCCAGAGATTACTTAATAAGAATATTATAGACAAGGGTTTTTTGTTGGTTTTTTGGAAAAAAAAAAAAAGGGGGGGGGGCGTGTTCTGTAATCCCCATCTCCATGGCTGCACTGGGCGGGGCCTGTCTCACACTCAGGCTGCAATATCCCAGCTGTTTAGCCTTAACTCAGACTTTGATCTCTTCAAACAGTCCCCCTCAACCACAACCTGATAGTTTTTTCTTATCAAGAAAACAGAACAGTGAAATGAGTTTTCCCATTTTTGGACTCAGCACATTAGCTACAAATCAAATTTGTAGATATGAATTCCAGTTGATATGAAAAATGTACCATAAACAGTCTGGGGCAAATTCTGCCAGGATTTTAAGAAGTTAATAGGATATGCTTAACTCTAGTGGAATGTAAGAACACCCACTGCCTCCACACCCTTGTCCTTAATCTGTTTACAGTTACACAGAATAAACCCCTTTCACTCCTGGCTAGTGAGGCAAGTGGACTTCCTTTACAGCCGGAGCCAAAAGGGTCTTTGGGAAAGTTTTGTGCGACCAACTTGAGCTGCCAGGACACAGGAATGGGTATTAGGATGGGCTGAGTTTGAAGAATAAAATGAATGATACTGAGCTCCAGGTTATTGGTCCAAATCAGTCCAGTTCAGTTCTCCAGGTTATTGGTCCTAATCAGTCCAGTTCAGTTCCAGGGCCCATCTCCTGGAGTTGCCATTAGTTAAATCACTTCCATAGCAAACTGTTAGGACAACTTACTGGTAGATCTAACTCCAAACTGTATCAACTTAATTTGGGGATCCTTTTTTTTTAATACCATCATAATCATCTATAACAACTTTGCATTGTTTTGACAGTTTTACTTTCTCACTCATATCTCTTTTAATTGTCCAGCAAGCCTTGCCTAATTAGAAAAGAGACAGAAAACTCATCCAAGCATCTCTGTTAGAATGGTATGAGTATTATTCAATTTTTAAGTCAGTAAATAAAAATTCTGCAATATTGTTTCATCTGATTTTAGAATTAGACTCTCTATGCGTGCTACAGAGTTAGGGATGACATATAACTATGTTTTAGCTAAAGCCATATATATAGGGTGTCCCCAAAAAATGTATACACGCATTTTGAATAATTGTAAAGGCAGTGTTTATTAAAATACACTTTCTTTTCAAAATTGAGCTACCAGCTGTTAAAGTGTGTATACATTTTTTTAGGATACCCTGTATATATGAGAATTTAACATGTAATAGATGAACCTAAAGTCTTCAAAGTCTTAGACTTTTGAGGCCTCTTATATTTAAATAATAGCTCTTGGTTTGAAAAATCTGCAAGGAAAACATATTCTTTGGTAGGATGTTTTTTCAAATTGGGGTAGAAAATGGTTCTGTTTGCCAACTCCCTGGTATTAGTAGAAATAAATGGTGCAGTTTGACCAAAATCATACTTCTGATAGAAGCTCATGAGTGAACAGGAACATAAGTCGCTGTCCCCACAGACTGCCTTAGAAGTGTCCAAATATGCCAAGGAGGAAGGAGAGAGGAGAAGGGGTGGAATGACTGGTCAAAGTTTTCTAAGATCAAAGCTGGTAGGAATATTCCATGGTGGATCAGGCTCTGGGACTGGCCATGGGTACATGGCAAGAAAAGGTAGCTTGGCCCTAGCTGGTTTGGCTCAGTAGATAGAGCATCGGCATGTGGACTAAAGGGTCCCAGGTTCGATTTCAGCCAAGGGCACATGCCTGGGTTGTGGGCTCGATCCCCCCAGTAAGGGGTGTGCAGGAGGCAGCCAATCAATGACTTTCATCATTGATGTTTCTATCTCTCTATCTTTCTCCCTTCCTCTCTGAAGAAAAAGAAAGAAAAAGGAGCTTGGCTCTCATTGTCCACAAGACAAGCTCAGGGGCTGCGCTTTCTATCCCCAAAACCATTATAGACAATGGGGGTTGGGGGAGGGCATTGTAAAATTTAATATGAAACAGAGCAACCCACATAGGAGATGGATAGAAAACAAGCTTTGAAAAGAGAGGTCAGCTTGCTATCCCTATTAGATATATTTTATTATGGTTTATCATGTCTATATTTTTATTTTTTTATTTTACTTCTTTTTTAATTTAAATCATTTTTTACTTTTCCATTACAGTTGACATACAATATTATATTAGTTTCAGGTGTACAGTGATTAGGCATTATATAACTTACTAAGTGATCATCCTGATAAATCTAGTGTCTATCTGACACCATACATAGTTATTAGAATATTCTGTAACAATCAATTTGTACACCCTCGTATTGTAGTTGAAACTTGACTGCTATTGGCATGTCAGTGAGAGGGATTCACCCCCAGGCCAATGGGCTGCAAGGACTGCCTGTGACGACCAACCACCATGGAGGATCAGCTGTGTAGTGGCCCACCCCACAGAGCAGGGCTTATACTTCAGCAGGATTCTGGTCCCCTCTGAGTTCACTCCTTGAGTATGTTACTATGGAGGTGGTTTGGTGATGCTGGGAAGTGGTCTGAAGCTGTCCACTGAGTGCACTGGCTCTGGGTGATCTGCAGATGGCTGTTACTTATCCTGGGCTTGGAGGTGCCCAGGAGAAGCCACTGCTAGTGTCGGGGCTGGGGCAAGAGGTACAGGGCAGGCTGAGGCCAGATGCTACTTGTTTGAGAGATTTTAGGGAAGTCTGTAGTGTGAGCTGACACAGGCCATTCATATGAAAAAGCCACTGGAAATAGCTTGGGTAGGCCTGAAAGTTGGGTGGAACAGGGTCTCAGGAAACCACCAGGGTGGGGCAAACAGTAATAGCCAGGTTGATGGAGACTCAGATATGGTACCCATCTGCTGGCTCTGTGAAGGCTGGGGGAGGGCTTAGAAAAGGAACAATGGCCTCTGTTAGCACTTCTGTCTGGGAGAAAGTTGCCCCCCCAGTGCTCATCCTAATGCCAGGCAATACAGTTCCTCCCATATATCTCTGGTGTCTTTTGAGCTTCTATCCCAGTGCTGAAGCTCAGAGGAAAAGTCAGAGTAAGTCTATGTGTGGCCCTTTAAGAGGAACTGCCCAAGACTCTGGCAGCCGTCAGTCTCACTCAGCCTCAATTCCTTCTGGGTTTTATGGCCAGAGTTATGGGGACTTCTCTTCCCAGCTGCCATCTTGGTTGGAAGTCTCCTACCAGATATGTTTTAATGCTCTCAAAATAAAAAGTCTTAAGAGAGATATCTGTTCATATTCTCTTCTGTTAAAGCCTTCTTCCTGCTATATTATTGTAGTAAGGTAAACTCAGCAAAGGAGAAAGAACCGCCTCTTTTTGGAAACTATAAAACCACCTGAGAGATGAAGGACATGGAATGATCCAGAATTCCAACAGATTCCTACTTTTGGGCACTTTAACCTTTTCCAAAACCCTCAGATCCATTGTGAGAAATTGTGATTAAAATCAGATTTTAAGAGTTACATTATTTTGAATGCAAGTAAGAAGCTTTCTTTTACAGGGAGCACATTCCAGTTAATTAATCTTCACTCCTATTTGGATAATAACTCCATTGTTCACTGATGATTTTGGAACCCTACTCCCACTTTCTCTTCACTCTAACTTCTGTCAACACCCTGCTGGCTTCAGTGTCCTTTGGAAAAGCCTTTCACACTTTTGCCTCCAAGTTGTTTGGCCTTCTTACTTTGAAGGGTCCTTGCCTGCACTCCACCCACATAAACAGACATAAGTTGTGAGCTTAGTATAGCTCACAACTGCTCCACATCTGAAATCTTCAACTCTAATTCCTTCTGATCACAGCCTTTCTGTTCTCACAATCTCCTACTCGGACCCCATCTTATCTTCTTTTAGTTTCCCCACTGTTACATATCTATTCTTAAACAGATTGGATATCATTATTTATCACTTGTCACACTTCTCTCAAACCCTTCAACTATTTTAACCACTTATCCTCTCCTACACCCACACAACCAAACCTCTCCAGTCAGTCCCAATATCACTGACCTTCTCTGAGTACTGCTGAATAAAATTCCACAGCTTTAGTGGTGGGTGCCATTACCTACCTGTGGTATCTAACCTCGCAGGGCTCTTACGGGGCCTTGATGATAATCTTCTCAACACCCCCGTCTCCTTCCCACACAAATACTGCCTCAAACCTTGACTTTTCTCTCAGGCTCCTTCCTCACCAGCTCCTTCTACCATTACCAGTAGGAGAGCCTCACTGGAAAACCAAAGGTATGCCACAAGCCTTCTCCAACTTCCTATGCTACCACAGTCTCATGTATATTCAGCCCCAAACTCGTTTTCCTTCTTCAACAGCAGAAAAAGGTCCTTCCACCTCCCTCCTACTCTTGCCCCCATAGAAAGCAAAGCCACCCACCAAGTCTCTTCATGCCTGCAGGTTTTCTCCTCTCAGGCTTCCTTAGGGACCACACACTTCTTACAATCTTTTGTGATTTCATAATAAGGCTTACAGAAAGAGTGTCTATATTACACACCTCTTCCTCAATCTTTCTCACCTCCCAATTGATTTCTGACCCACTGCTCTTGTCCCACAACTGAAATGGCTCTTTCCAAGTTTGAATGACCTCTCAGGTGCTGAATATAACTGAGGTGGCACTATCCTTAATGTCTGAGTATTACTATTTTATTTATAGTATTGGACTTAGTCATTGGGATGGGATGAGGCAGAGAAAAACAGTAGAGAGAAAGGAGTAGAGAATATAGGAAAAAGTGCATGGGCATGCTTAGGTACATAGTAGGGCTCAAATACATGGTAGCTATATAAGCATGAAGGGTAGCTAGAAGCATATAGCCCAAACCCTTCTCATTGGACTTGTGATCATGCCACTTCCCTAATTATAATCTTTCAGTTGTTTTCCATTGTCCACAGGATGAAGTGTAGACTTCTTAACCTGAGACATACCAGGTACTTCAGTGATCTGCCCCCAGCTCTCTCTCTTCTCAGCATGCCCGAGCTCCACCCACCCCACACACACATGCTGTGCTGCAGGCTCATTAAATTATTTGCACACCACTTCTTAGACACAATTAATTTCCATATTCACATCATACTCTCTCCACTTCCAACAGACTTTTTTGTGTCTGACAAACTCTGACACATTCTTCAAGAATCAGTTTCAGGGTCAGCCTCTCTGAACAACCTTCTCTAATCCAGAGCCTGGCTCTCATCTCCTTGATCCCTCCAGGGTTAAATGCCCCCTAGCTCAGGTCTCACTCCTTGTTCTGTCCCTTGGGTCAGCACCTACATCCTATAAAGCAATCCTGTGCGATATTTCCCACTAGACTTGAGGGCACAGGCTGAGCACTGTTCATACTTGCAGTTGATTGCCTGGCATGTGATTGTTGTCCAATATATATATATTCACTGAAGGAATGGCAAACAGAAGTGAAGACTCTGAGAAAGTGCACTATAGTGTCGTTGCCTTGTATGGAATGCAGTGAATAGAAGATAAAGTTAAATGGACACCTAGCCCCAGGAGCTTAAACCCATCAAAATCATATCTCTCAGTTTACTAATCTGTGAAATAGAAAATGCTCAATAGTATGTTTGGACATTTTCAAATTAAAATAATACAGAGAAAGAAAAGAGATAATCATCATGTGGTCCAATCTCCATAACAATATCTTTCAAGTAAGTAAGTCATCTTCGCAAATGAATAATTAGAGTAACATTAGGGGGTAGGCTCCCAAGAAGCATGTCTACTACTTTATGAAAAAGTCCTGTAGAATGTTTCGGATGAGAATACATTTCAAAGGCAGGCTGAGTTTCATCCAGCAGGATTCTATCTGGAGGCGTTTAGAACTGACCTAAGATGTCCTTCCAAATCCACGTGCTTCTCTGGTGGCTAACAAATGCCAGAGTGAACTTTAAAACAAAAACAACTCTCATGTTATTAAGTGAGATACACATTAACATTCTAACCAGTTTGGAGAATCGAGTTATGGCTTTATTTAATCTATGTTCAACACATACAATTTAAAGCAATTTATTGGCCACAGAAAGAGGAGTATGGGACTTTCTAAATAACAGAGGTCTGATATCCAGTTCATTTAAATCATGACCAAAGCAACTATTTTCTTTAAAAATGCTAAATCACTTCTACCAACATGCTAAAAATCCTATTAACTATTCTTTGATTTCGACAAAATTCATTTCCATATTCACAGCATGACGTTATAAAGTTCAAACTATAAGCATGAAGGAAGATAGTATTTTCATAATGAGCTTGGGGAGGGGGATATAAAAGACAAACAAGCTTCCCCTAAAGAAAAATGCCTTTAATTGCATCTACAGTAGATAATGATTATTTCCTGTAATTACAAACTTGATGTCAGTCTTCTCAAATATGAGTGTGGTCATTTTGACACACAAAAGTTCTCACTGACCTAAGCACCCTGATTGAAAACAAGTGAGAAAAGCTTCTGAAAAGTAAAGGGCAAGATGCCATAAATCCTAGTCCATGGGCATGGACTGGGGGATTCTGCATTATTTGCTTGAAATCAAATATGATTATAATTCCCCTGCTTATGATTTAAAGTGAAATAACTGGCTGACCAGGTGACCCTCCCAAGAGTGCTGGGTAGAAGCAAGACGGCAGCCTCACTTTTCTTCCTGGAGGGGACAGAATGCGTTGGTAAGAAACTGCAGAGCACAATCTCAGTCCTCAGCCTCGAGTACAACAAAATTACTCAAAATTAGGGTTTTTACTATTCCTTCAGAGAATGCAAAAGAGCCTCCTGAAGACTTCTAACATTGCTAAAGTCAGACTTAGCAAAGGGTGAAGTGGATATTAAGTGGATAATATCCTTGAAACTTTCTGCCTCGTTTCCCATCAAATTAAATCGACAATAATACTTGACATTGGCTCTTCATTCTAAAAGTAGGGTCCTTTTTTGGCTCATTTGATGTGTACAAATATATATTTGCTGAAACTAAATGAATAAATCTTCTAACCTGTATTAATGGAGGAAGGGTAAACTTTATTTTGAATCAATAAGAAATTCTGTAAAGTGCGGTAAGTTAAGATCTCTTAAAATATGCAGAATATTTTGGTTGTGAAAAATATGTGAGAGTAGCCCAGCCTGTGTGGCTCAGTGGTTGAGCGTTGACCTATGAACCAGGAGGGTCATGGTTCATTTCCTGGTCAGGACACATGCCCGGGTTTTGGGCTTGCTCCCCAGTGGGGGAGTGTGCAAGAGGCAGCCGATCAATGATTCTCTCTCATCATTGATGTTTCTATCTCTTCCCCTCTCCCTACCTCTCTGAGATCAATAAAAATATATTTTAAAAAGAGAATGCTACAATGCAGAGATTCATATCTATGGCAACATACAAGAACAATCATATAAAAAATATGTAAGGGTATATACTAGTAGAGAACTTAAAACTCGACAAAAAACAAAACCCATCATCATCATTATTATTCTGAATTAGCATGAATCACATGAAACTGTAGTTACTGAACTGCTTTTGACTTATTTAAATGTCAATTTTGTATGGTTCCATTGAAAAGACTCCAGCGTTCCTTTCTAGAAAAGCACCAATGATCATCCGAGCACAGAGGAGGAAGATCTGAGGCGACAATCAGCCCCCTGGAACCCTGCACTCCCTCACATTAACCCGGGAAGGACCCAGGTGTTCATTCTAGTCAGGAAGTCATTTCTTCACCAGGAGGGCTCCTCACTGAGCCCTCTCCACCATCAATTTCCAAAGTGGGTTTTAAAAAGTCAAACATTAAACTTGGAGAACCATATGGCAGAGAACTGCCTGAGAACATCAGACCTGCACCATTCAGATGAACTCTTAACCTCTCAATACCTCACTATTTTTCAGTCCACTAGCCATGCTATTTGCACATTTTTATCATAATAACATGCTTTATTTTCCCTTCTGGCACTGCAAAATACATATTAACATGCATTCCCCCTCCACCTGCAGCCCGGGACTGCAAAAAGAAGCAAAAAGCTTTAACTGGAGTGAATTGGTGAAATCTTCTATTTTGGATTTACTATATTTTAGTTTTGTAAGTTTTTGCATAAATTCTGGGTTCTTAATGATAAGCTCTAACTTAGATAATCTTTTTAAATTGTAATAAAATATTGTCAGAGATTTATATTTAATTTGCAGAATTCATAAATCTTTGGTTTATAATATTTTTCTCATGTGCTTGTTTGCAAAAATCCTTCATTCCTTTTCACAGAGACCTCATTTTCTAGATAAATTTTACACATACTCATTAATCAGTAATATCTTTTTGTTCAATGGTAATATCTCCACTTAAATAATATTGTAGATTTCACAGTGATATATTAAAGACAATTATGACTAAGTCAGATGTCAGCATGCTAAAGAACTTTGAAATCAAGGATGCTACTATGTTCTTGGCTCTAGCATATGATGGACCCTGCAAATCTTTTATTTATTTTTAATTTAAAAAAATATTTGTCATATTTACAAAACTCAGAGCTAAGGGACTAGAAGCATAAGTCCCTATTCCTAGCCTGTTTTATGCCCAATCATCCTCATTAATTTGAGCTCCCCTCCACAGATTCAACGGCCCCAGCTCTTCATTGTCAGTAATGATGCAATGCCTTCACTGTCAGCAATCTTCAATTTCTTTATTATAAAAGTGAAGAGAGAGGTGGCCACAGGATGGAGGTGAATTTCTATCTAGCATGACAGTGTAAAGCACGCTGATGGTAACACACCAAATGCATCTGGCTAATGGAATTATTGGACTAAAAAACTATTGTGCTTGGGTTCAATTCTGATTTCTAGAACATACCTCATGGCTTGAGCTAGCATCAGTGGTTTTCATTATCCAACCACCACCTGTGTACCTGCATGTGATGGAGCCAGGAGCAATACTGGCTCCTGTTATGCCAAAGCCATATATTTGAGAGATTAAAACCAGTTCATTCATCTGCAGTGTAAATCCTTGAAAGCAGGGATTGTACAGGGTAGTTCTCTATTGGTTGGAGGTTGGGGGAGTACTTTGTAAATTCTGTGGTTAATTAATGCTTCACGATAGAGGCAGTGACAGTTACAGCATGCTACATATCCAGCTGGGATTTTCTGCAAGTGAATAAAATAAATAATGGACTCCAGTTGCCCATCGCATATTAACCTGATATCCCTGGCATAAGTGAGGCAAAAGAAGGATAATTTTTCCTAAAGGTAGTATGACAAGGTAATTTTACATTTATTACTTGAAGACAGTCTCTAAGGTTCAGGTTTACTGAGCAGCAGCAAAGGAATTAGAGCACTGAAGTAGGTTGAATTTTCAGTTTTAAGGAATAGGAGTGAAGTTGAAAATGTATATTCCTTACTTTGATGACTTGAGAACATATTCATGAGATGTGGTCAATTGTGAAGGATTGGAGTGTTCCAAAAGATCCCACTTTTGTCTAAAAATACCTAAGTATAGGTAGAATACTGAAAATTATAAACAAAAATGTGAACAAGCATTACTTCTTGGGGGTGAGACAATGAGGGCGTATCCTATATAATAAAAGGATAATATGCAAACTGTCCCCTCAACTGGGAGTTCGACTGGAGTTCGACCAGGGGGCAGGACTGGCCCGCCAACTGCCTGGGGCCCCTCCCTCCGCCTGGCCCTGCCCCTGATTGCCCCCTTGGGGTGGGGCTGGCTGGCTAATCTCCTGCTTCCCCTCCCCCTGACCAGCCCGACCTGATAGGACCCGATTGGGGTGGGCTGGTCAGACCTCACCTGTGCACAAATTCCTGCACTGGGCCTCTAGTTTTTTATATTTTTCCAACTTTTTAATCCCAAATAAAGAAAAGCTTAAAAATTAGCACTGATGCCATTCCACAAAACCTAGTGACGTCCACCTGAAAAAAACTGAATCTTGGGATTTAGACTAACACCCTTTGAAATGCATATTATGTTGGGCAGGAGGGGTCAGAATAGAAAGGATATAGCATGAGAAGGTACACTTTAGGTATGGAGAGTGTGGGGAGAGTCAAAATGCAAACCATCGTGTCCACATGACAGGCAGATGTTGGGCAAGATGACTGATGGCTTTGGAAAAGACCCACAGCATTTCAGTACTCTGCCCAAACAGCCTTAACTCAGAAATTGCTCCGATCTATACATACGGGCAGAAAATTTCCTAGAAAAGTCCAAGAAGCTGCCTGAAACAACTTAAACTCCATGCGAAGGAGACTGAAGCTGCCTAAGACTCAAGAAACTAGACCTGGCAGTGAGCACGCACCAGAGTATAAAGACGTCAAATTTTAATGTTCTACACTGAAACTTGTATAATGTTATTAAGCAGCGCTACCTCAATAAATTTAATTTTTTTTTTATAAAGAAAGGGTTTCCATGGCTTTCCTAGTCACCAGAACCTCAAACATAAATGAGGAACGTAGTGCCACCTCATCTCCAACTTGTTTATTAATCTCTAGTCATATCACCAACATACTTATTGTAAATTAAAAAGATATGCAATCCTGACATGGTGCCACTAATCTGTAAGTTGAAGCCCTGTAGGGGGTCCTGATTCAGGGTACGGGCAGGCCCGTGTAGTCTGAGTTACCTTGCTAAGAAATTAAAGTGCCTATTGGACATGGCAGTCACTTTATATTCTTAGCTTTCCATAAGATCTAGATCATTAACTCTGCCAATTTCCTCTGCAGAAACTACTTTAAATAAAATGTCTCAAATAGAAATGCAATTTAGAGATAATAAGAGGAGAGCAAGTTTTTCGAAGACAGAACACAGTTTTGCCAGCGTGCATTCTGGATGGTTTTGTGTAGCCTTCCCTGGCCCAGCGTCTGCAGCACAGACTTTTAAAGATGTTAAACTGAACACGAGTGAACACTAAAAAGTCTCCTTTCTTGTACACACAAAGAATTTATCCTCACTGCAAATCAGACAGAAAACCTTCACGAGACAGACAGGTGAACATAAATGCCAAGTACCCCAAGCGCTAATTTTTATTCCTGCACCCTAGCTACGAACCTGGAGAGCTCCAGAAGTTAAAATCAAAGTGTCCGCCATGTTAGTGAAGGGACCACTAATACAATTAAGAACAGCTGTATTTACCTGCAGAATAAAACTCTTTTGTTCTACTTTGTTTGCAAAGGAGAGATGCAAGTGAGGCATGGCTAGGAGAGCTCAAATCCTACATTCTGAGATAAATTAAATTGATCTGCTTCCCTCCATCCTTCCTGCCACCACCTCTACCCTGAATCAGCCTGTATAAATATCTTGACTGGCTTGTGGGGCTGCAACAGCCTAATACCAAATATCCCACCTGCTGTCTTACAACCACCCACCTCCACCTGCAGCCAATGGCCTTTCTAAAAGCAAATTGGTGCCTTCAACCCTTCAATGGCTCTCTATTGCCCTTAACATAGACTCTCTGGCCTGGCCTCCTGGCTCTGCTCATCCCTTCTCTGCCCCCTTCCCAACGACGCCATTACACCTGATCTCGATTCAGATGCATAAAGATCCAAGCTCTCTTTTCCCTCCATGCCTTTGCGTATGCTTCTGTGTGTCTGGAAGCCCAGCCCTCCCTCCGCTTGCCTGGCTAACTCATATTTCACAGCTCAATATAGATACTTCTTCCTCATGGAAATTTCCTAGCCCCACAAGTATGAGTTAGCAGCCCCCACCCCCCCGCCCCAAGTGTGTTCTCATGTCACTAGCTTCTTTGGTCATGGAACTTCTCACAGTCTATTTTAGCTACCTGTTTGTTTGCTATCCTCTTATTCCTTTTGTCTCCCTTGTGCCTAACGTGACACCAGACCAGAGTCAGCACCAAACACTGACTGACTGGTGAATTGGCTCAGTATGAGGGAGCTGCCCCTGACCGAATGCCTGTGAACGGCTGCACCCTGCCTGATGCTTTTATCCACACAACTCTGGCAGCTCTGCATTGTTTTGGAAGTCAGTGGGATTACACAGCTTTCTTTCCCTAAGCACACAGCACATAAGTGAATTGAAAACCAGGTCTGTGTAGCTTCAAAATTCCTGTTTATCTCACTGCAAACACTGCTCTCCCTGTGGCCCGTGCACAATGACCTGAGTTCTGTGCATCGGGCCTCACAGAGTAACTCTAATCCATCTTCTACCCAACAGTCTCTCACAAATGAAGACTTCCCAGAAGCTGGTGGTGAGGCTGACCCCTTGCACCCCCACTATGCCTGAATGCTCTTCTTTGTAGTGCCAAACGCCCTTCCCACAGTGACTCATCAGGGCCTGGCTTCTCCTCACTGTTTTCACACAGAGCCTAGAGACAATGTCACCATGTTTTTGTTTTTTACATGTTTACTGATTTTTAGAGAGAGAGGAAGGGAGACGGATAGAGAGATAGAAACATCAACATGGATCCGCTGCCTCCTGCATGCCCCCTACTGGGGATTGAGCCCAAAACCTGGGCATGTGCCCTGACTGGGAATTGAAACAGTGACCTGTTGATTCACGAGTAGATACCTAACCACTGAGCAACACCAGCTGGGCCATCTAACCCACGACAGCTTCCTCCAGCTGCCAAGACCAGGCCTCCACAGAACAAAGGGGCAAATCACACAGCTGCCATCCAGGAGCTTCACGAAGAAAGGCCAGCACAAACTGCTTTGCACAGGGAACACTCCACTCCAGGTGTCTGGTAGCCAGAAGTGCTGCCGCTGTCCTGTGGCTCTTGTCTGCCTCAGGCGAGTGTGATTCAGAGAGATACCCTGGGGAGACCCTGGGCAGCAAGAAGGCAGTGTCTTCCCATCCAGAGGCCACACAGTACCTCCCGACTCTGCGTGGGAGGCTCTCCTTTAGAAGGGAGACCGGCCACGGACAGGCTGGTTCCACTTCATGTGGGAGCCATTCCAGCGTCCACCTCAGAAGCATCTGCATTCTTGGAAGTAAACTCAGCAATCCAGAAAGAGCCATTCTCTGGAGCTAACACTCCCAGGCTGACAGCTGTCATAGCCTGTATTTGAAAAGTCACCCACTTGTAAACAGGTAAGAGTTAAGACATGCAGAATGGCTATCATCAACAAATCCACAAATGACAAGTGCTGGAGAGGATGTGGAGAATGTGGGGAAAAAGGAACCCTCATGCACTGCTGGTGGGAATGCAGACTGGTGCAGCCACTGTGGAGAACAGTATGGCGTTTCCTCAAAAAACTACCCATTTGACTGAGTGATGCCACTTCTAGGAATGTATCCCAAGAAACCAGAAACACCAATCAGAAAGAATATATGCACCCCTATGTTCATAGCAGCACAATTTACAAGAGCTAAGATCTGGAAACAGCCCAAGTGCCCATCAGCAGATCAGTGGATTAGAAAACTGTGGTACATCTACACAATGGAATACTACGCTGCTATAAAAGGAAGGAACTTTTACTATTTGCAACAGCATGGATGGACCTGGAGAGCATTACGCTAAGCAAAATAAGCCAGTCAGAGAAAGATAGATATCACATGATCTCACTCATTTGTGGAATATAATGAACAACATAAGCTGATGAACAAAAATAGAACCAGAGTCATTGAAGCATTGAACAGACTGTCCAACCTATGAGGGAAGGCGGGGGGCGAGGGGGTAAGAGATCAACCAAAGGACTTGTATGCATGCAGATGAGCATAATCAATGGACCCAGACAGCAGCGGCGGGTAATGTGCTGGGGGGTGGGGGCGGCCGGGAAGAGGTCAATGGGGGAAAAGGAGACTTATGTAATATTTTAAACAATAAAGAATTTTAATTTTTTTAAAAAGAATTAAGACATAGTTTGAACATAGCAAGTATTTCTAATCTATAAAACTAGGAATTGGATTTTAAGAGGATAAAACATTTGAATTGGTTTAAAAGTTTTTGAAAAATTCAAACCCAGATTTCCACAGGCTTTAGTAGCTATCTTGGGAATTATAAAGGATGCTCTCAAACCAGGCAGAAGTAGATGAAATTGTAAGCCCTTTGTCTTTTACATTTCTGGAAAGACCTTCCTTTTTCAAAGGACATCAAAGCTGAAATGCCACATAATTCCCTTTGTGTGTCTGAGTTCTGTTCAGTGACATCAATAAGACAGATGATTGGCAACAGCATCTACCTCCATTTGTACTATTATTAGAATAACACGTGAAATGATACAAATGATCTGATTCCAATGACCTTGTAGTTCAATTCACTCACAGTGTTACTAAATAAGCGCAAGATCAACCGTACTCAAAGTTGCATTTATGAATTAAATTCAACTCCTTTTCCACAATCTGCACAGGCCTGGGCAGAAAGAGAGGACTGGAACAGCAGCTTGCCTTTCCTACCATATTCATGGCAACACTGCCAAGTTCACCAGAGGGCTGTCTGGAAGGACAGGTTAGAAAAAATATCAAAGAAGCCAGGAAGATAGACGTGATGGCCAGGATTCCTTCTGCAGTCTGTTCCTGCCATGTGATAACAATGGCAAGTGGACTCCACTTTGGAAAATTCTATCGGGAACCAAATTACACTGATGCTAAAAGCAAACAAAGCCAGTAGCATTCATCTCACCTGCGTCTTAAGCAAAGGCTTATTGGGAAAACAAAACACTCAGCTGAAGTCCAACAAGGTGATGCTCTGCCTTCTCGCTTCAGCTCTCAGACTGTAAGACGGTGCCCTTTTCAAGGCTACTCAGTGCAACATTTTTTTGCGTTTTTCTGCCTTTTGTGTGTGTGTGTGTATGTGTGTGTGTGTGTGTGTGTGAGAGAGAGAGAGAGAGAGAGAGAGAGAGAGAGAGAGAGAGAGAGAGAGAGAGAGAGAGTTCACTATTTAAAATGGCCCCCTTATACTCTGGTTTCTCTTCAGATCGCATAAATCTTTCGCCTTTTACTAAAATGGCCCCCAAGTGTACTGAAGTACAGCTCAGTGCTCCTAAACACAAGAAGGCTGTGATGCGCTTTATGGACAAAATATGTGACTTAGATAAACTTCCTTCAGGCCTAAGTTAGAGCTCTTGGCCATGGTTCAATGTTAAAAAATCCACAATATATATATTACATAAGGTGTTTTTAACCAGAAACACACATAAAACAAGGCTTTATGTTGACTGGTTGACAAAAACATAACCAGAGGCTCACAGGAACTTAACCCCATATTTCACCTAGGAAATTCAGAAAATTTGATATTCACTAATTCAGTGTTTGCAGCCACTATACAGAACATCATTGCAGCAAATAACAAGAATTGTCTGTGTTTCCAAACTACAGCAAAAAATGTCATAACTATATAAAATAGGACTTGGGGGGGGGGGAAGCAAAGGATATTTAGGTGTAATATCTTCATCATTTTCACTTTTTTTGTAGAAATTTGACAATTTCTGATCACTGGTTTGTATTGGAGAACATAGCCACCTTGTATTTACATGGTCCTCTATAAATTGTGATGTTGTATTAGAAATTAGTCATTATTTTTATTATTAACTAGAGGCCTGGTGCATGAACTTCATGCATGGGTGGGGTCCCTAGGCCTAGCTGGTGATCAGGGCCGATAGGGGCCAGGCTGATAAGGGCCAGGCCAGAGAGGATGCGATGGTCATTGGGCTGGGCATGGAAGGAATGGATGCCAGATGCCAACGCTGCCATCGTCGGTGTCCTGCCACCACGCGGTTCCCCGATTCCCCCACCCTACCTCCCTCACCACCACGCTGCCACCACAGTGGGCAGGCAGTGGACAGATCAGAGCCTGCCAGCCAGGGGGAGGGACGGGGCATAGGAGGTTGGCTACAGGTCCTGAGGAGGGAGCCAGCCCTTGGCCACCCTGGGAAAGGGGCCATGTCTGCCACCACCTACTCCTGTTTCCCTGTCCCAGCCTGGGGGCTGGCCCCCATCAGGCAATCAGGGCCTGCTGGCTGGGGGGAGGGACTGTGGGAAGTTGGTTGGCCAGGGGAGGTTGGCAGTGGGAGCGCACTGACCACCAGGGGGCATCTCCTGCATTGAGCATCTGCCCCTTGGTGGTCAGTGGGCATCATAGCGACCAGTCGACCGGTCACTTAGGCATATATATATATATATATATATATATATATATATATATATATATGATTCCTAAACATAATGTATTATTTTCACCTTTAGGCCACTGCATCTATGTGGGAGCAGTGTGGTTATACAGTTTTGGTCACATTGCCACTGCTCTCTAAAACCTATTGTTTATAGAGAGCTAAATTTCAACAATTATGTGGCTAGAATAAAAACAGACAAATCCGCCGAAACCGGTTTGGCTCAGTGGATAGAGCGTCGGCCTGCGGACTGAGAGGTCCCAGGTTCGATCCCGGTCAAGGGCATGTACCTGGGTTGCGGGCATATCCCCAGTGGGAGATGTGCAGGAGGCAGCTGATCGATGATTCTCTCTCATCGATGTTTCTGACTCTCTATCTCTCTTCCCTTCCTCTCTGTAAAAAATCAATAAAATATAAAAAAACAAACAAAAAAAACCAGACAAATCCTCTTAATATAAACTATGTAAAAGTTAACACCTTTGTAACCATTTACTTTTGTCTCACTTGGGTGCCACTTTGTGAAATCTATTTCCAAATTTTTAAAAGTAAGCCACAGTTGGATTTTCTTATCTCCAAGTCTTTGAAAATATTCATTATTCCCCCAAATTATCCTATAATAGTGCACCAATCTGAAGATAAAAATTAGTCACTTCAAGTCTTCCCCTAACTCAAAAGTTTCTAGCTATATGCATAAAATCAATTCATATATACATGCGTTGTTAGAATGACTCTGGTAATATGTGGGACACCAACGATTACCTTATCATTTATGATATTTCAGTTGTCTTTTGGTTTAAGGTTGTATTTCTAATTCCCTGGTACTGTAATGGGAAAATTTGCTTCACTAAATGTCTGCTCTGGTTGGGGTCCCGATCTAGCATTTTTGTGTTTGGCAGTATTATTTATGTTCTTGAATTAAGGTAGGAAAGGGGCTGCCCCATGTCCCTCTCAAAGATAACCTGGGTCCTGATTAAGGGTGTGCTGTGGGACAGCTGTACCCAGAAGAAAGCTATGAGCCTTCCAGTGGAACCTCATTGATTTGGGATAGCGAGCTGGATGTGAGAGATTCTGCTGTGTCATTTGCCTCAAATACTCCAAAAGGGAGGACTTGAAATTGACGATGAAATCAAAGTTGCAAGGGTATATTTTGCTTCAAAGAAGACTGTTCATGCCTAGCATGGACTCTCTAAAGCAGTGGTTCTCAACCTTCTGGCCCTTTAAATGCAGTTCCTCATGTTGTGACCCAACCATAAAATTATTTTTGTTGCTATTTCATAACTGTAATGTTGCTACTGTTATGAATCATAATGTAAATATCTGATATGCAGGATGGTCTTAGGCGACCCCTGTGAAAGGGTCGTTTGACCACCAAAGGGGTCGCGACCCACAGGTTGAGAACCGCTGCTCTAAAGAGAGAGGAATAAAGGAAAGAGTAATACTTAATTTGATAATTATTTTTCAATTGTTTTTCCCTGTTCACACTTGCAAAAGTTAGTAAGAGTTTGATCTCTTGACAGCAGCCATAGGCAAATTAATCAGTCTCTAAACATAATTCCTTCTCTCCCCTGAGCTGGGGAAAGGGAAGAGATATCTCACATAGAAAATGCCAGCTTCTCCCGCTTATATATTTAGTGTCATTAAAAGAACTCATAGAAAATGAACTATTTTTTAATATTTTCTCTTCCCAAAGGCTGATCTCCAGAAAGAATCAACAGACCAACTGTCTAAGAGGCAGAAGGGTACACCCTTTTACACAGTGGGAGCCCCTGGCATTCCTCTGGCAATCAGAGACTCCATTCTCGGAGCCCAGACACCAAAGAAAGAATTGGGGTGAAAGCTGTTCCCATGTTTGCTCTTTTCACTGAAACTTTTCAAAGAAGACTTTATTCTAAGATGCATTTAGAAGGAAAAGAAAGTTAAGAATTCTTCCTCTGGGCAAAGAATTCATAAGAGGAAAAAAATCCTTCAACATGATTTATTTCACGGGGATCATTGACGAGTGTGTGGAAACAGATCTCAGCTGAAATTCTAGAATGGCTGTTAATGGTTACTGTGAAAGAAATAAGTAAAACAAAAATTAAAGACAGCTATTAAAGAAATCTGTTACTGTTTTAACAGCTATCTCAATTTGGCTGGAACGTGGCTGGATTTTGAGGGTGTACATTCATTTTGACTACAATTTGACAGTCAACCACAATACTGTGTACTCAACAGTGACGGAGGGGCCTGTTGAAGGTAGGGCTCCCTAGAGGGTGGCTTCGGGAATTCATGACCTTCTCAATGTGTCATTTATTAGAGGAATGTTAGCGGTGAAAGAAGAAAACTCAAGACATCACTTAATCGTCTATGTAATGTGAACATTTTTTTCAATACATAAGTTTACTGAGGCCAAAAAAAGTGACTGAGGTTACAGATCAAATACAAATAGAAGTCCTGCCTCCTGGTCTGGGGCTCCTACCTCAAACCTGGATCCATGGCGAGCATCATTGCCATCCCTCAGTGAGTAATGATTTTCCTGGTAGTTCTCCCTTATCTAATTTTACTGCCTAAACACAGTGCCTTTTGTTCCAGGAGTGAGACGCCGATCATGTGGAAAGAAGGAGGAAGAAGCCTGAGGGACCTTCTGATGTCATTGCTAGGTAGAGGGGACAGGTTCTTCTCCAGCCCAGAGCCCGTCCCACCACATTGCTCTCTCCTGCGGGCGTCGCTAAAGGCCTTGGTCTCTGTACTTCCTGTGACCAGCCTAAAATGAAGGTGAGTTCTGCATGAACCTGACAGTGAGCACGTTTTTATCTTGCATGAGGCTGGGTCATATTTTTGAATGAAGCAATTTTTCCGTGAAGAGGTTGGGAGAAGAGGGAGAAAGTCCCAAGGAATATAAAAGAATGAGCCATGCACAGGGGAAAAGATTGTTAAATGCCTGTGTATGTACAATTTCATTATTCCTATTTTCTATTCTCTTAGTAAAAGGCAAGTATTAACTAATGAAATGGTTATTGTTAGAAACAAAATTAGCACAGGTAATCTGAAATCTCAACCAAGATCCAGCATGTTGTTTATATTGTGAGAGATTTTACAATATCTGTAGCTACTAAAGTTCATTATGAGGGAAGTAATTACAAGCTTAATTTTTCTGAGTTTCTTACCCCAAAATGTGTTAATATTTTCCCCTTCAGAATATATTTTATGACAATCAATATAGAAAATAATCCTAAAATTAAATATCATTAAAAAAATAATTTTGATGCCAAATTGGAAAAGAAAGATACAAAAGTGCTTTGAAAGTGGCACCAAAGTTAAAAAAAAAATTACAGGCAAATTGAGAATATGCTTTTTCCAATGACACTGAACTCAACAATTTTCTCCATGATGATTTAAAAACTCTATAATTCTTATAGAAATCTAGCAATGTCACCCATTTCCTCTCAGCAGAATAGAGAACTATATGTTGTGTTCTGTAGTTCAAAGATATATTGCTTTAAAATGGAAACTGGGGAAGGGGGACTTGCCAGGATTCCTCTTGAATGTCATCAGAAGAGACCAAGCTAAGCTACACTTCACAATGCAGTAGCTTAATTCATCACCTTTATTTTTCATGCTTGCTAACTGGAAAAAAGTTGATAATAACAAAAGATGCCATTCTTCATGCAATGGACTGTTTCAATGGAGTGTGTGCACGTGAACTGTCTTTATGATGACGGGGGGATAGCTTGTGAGTATTTATCTAACAGTGCATTGTAACAAGGAGGAGAACATCACTGGAACCTGGTAAGTGGGGGAGCGGAGGACAGAATTCATGCGAGTGTCACAGAGCTAGAAGAGACTGTGCTCAGTGTCCAAACGTCCTCTTTACATCAAAAACAATCTGGGCATTCGTCCAGTATAATCGTTGAAAACTTAAAAGATTTACTAAGAAAGATGATGAAAGTCAATTGTTCTCTTTTGAAAATCAAGTCCATTGCAATACCCTCGTTAGGGAAATTGGCCAGACAAGTGAATAGGGTAGACCTAAACCCAGAATTCAGCAATCAAACTGGAGTTCTGTTTCCATCACCCACTGCTCTCTCCTGTGGCGGAGGGAGATTTTGCTAATACAGTAAAATCTCCATATAACGAACTAATACGGTGGATGGGATGTTCTTCAAAGCCAAAAGTCCACTATATAATAAAGCACTTTTCTGAATGCATATGTTAAAAATTTGACAAATGAGTGTACCTGCTTTTACTTATGCAGACATGTTTGTGTAATTAAAATTAAGTATGTAGGAAAAGTTTCATTTCACTGAAAAGTTTTCTTTATGTATTACTGTAATTTTTAAAAATGTATATTTTCATTGATTTTCAAAAAGGAAGGGAGAGGAAGAGAGAGATAGAAACATCAGGGATGAGAGGGATTCATTGATCGGCTGCTTCCTGCACAACCCCCACTGGGGATCCAACCCGCAACCAGGCACGTGCCCTTGACCAGAATCGAACCCCAGACCCTTCAATCAGCAGGCCAATGCTCTACCCACTAAGCCAAACTGCTAGGACTATAATTTTAAATTTATTCTGAACAGGTCTAGTAAATGCGTGCATTCACCAATCACCAGGAATAAACAAACGCACATGGCAGTGACACAGCTCAGTGCACCTGGGAACATCCGCAGCCCCCAGTAAAACTGCTGCAGAGAGTCACACCATTGGACAACAGAATCAATTACTACATGTGATGCGGTACGATCACAGGCTAATCATTCACAGAACATTGTTTATGAGCTGTGAATCTTGAATTTAGATATGTAGGCTATAGTTGTAGATATGTAATATTTATTTATGTGGGCAAAATTACTGCAGTGTTTTCTCCAAACATATGGCCTATTTGCTAAAATTTGTTAAAAATCGCAGTGCATTAATAACATAAAATAACTTGCTAATTTAATCATAAGCAAATCTTGGTTAAATGCATTTGAAAGTTAACAGGGTGTTAATTTTCACATATGACATATGGTATGGATCCCCAATGTTTAGGTATGTGGGAGAGATGGTTTGGCACTCTACTATTTCTAAAAGTGCCCCTTGATAAATATCTGCATTGTTTGAACATATTACAGAACTTCTTGAGATAGTTCTGCAGGCCTCTTTGTCCCAACCACGTAGTTCTCCGAGAGAAAACCAACCCACTCATTTTGCCTTCAGTGTGATAAGCACCAAGTGAGTGGATGCTCATCTATATATATAAAAGCCTAAGCGACTGTTAGGACCAGAACAACTGGTCAACCAGTCGCTATTACATGCACTGACCATCAGGGGGCAGATGCCCAATGCAGGAGCTGCTCCCTGGTGGTCAGTACGCTCCCACAGTGGGAGTGCCGCTGAGCCAGAAGCTGGGCTCATGGCTGGCAAGTGCAGCTGCAGAGGCAGGAGCCTCTCCTGCCTCTGCGGCAGCGCTACCGAGTGGCAGCTGCAGCGGGGTGGGATGAGCGTCACCATGGTGCCCAGCCCCGGCTCAGGCTCCTCTCTGGCCACCTGCAATTCAGCACTGTTACATCCTTCAGGGGATGTCAGACTGCTGGTTTTGGCCCGACCCTCGCAGGCCCTGAGGGTACAGGCCAGGCTGAGGGACCCCACCCATGCGTGAATCCATGCACCGGGTCTCTAGTATCCAAATAGTACCCTTCATGTTTCTGTCAAAGTTTAATATTCTATGTGTTGGGTTTTTTTTAAAAAAATATATTGTATTGATTTTTTACAGAGAGGAAGGGAGAGGGATAGAGAGTTAGAAACATCAATGAGAGAGAAACATTGATCAGCTGCCTCCTGCACACCCCACACACACAAACACACACACATACACACACACTGGGGATGTGTCTGCAACCAAGGTACATGCCCTTGACTGGAATCAAACCCAGGACCCTCTAGTCCGCAGGCCGATACTCTATCTTTTGAGCCAAACCAGTCAGGGCTCTGTGTTTTTTTTATTAAAAAGTTTTAATGTTAACATTTCTTTATGCTTTTTTGATGAATGTTTAAGACAATCCATTTTAAAATGAACACGTCTTAGCAGGAGGTTAGCAAGTCAATTAATTGGCAGGGGGAAAGAATAGCACACTTTTACTCATCATGTTACGAATAATTTCAAATATAACAGGTTGTTGACATTCTGTACTTAGGGAACTAACTGCTAGTTTTCCAAAAATGCAATATAAGAAATCTGACCTTTCTACCCAAATGAATTATGGAGCAGTGATTTGCACCAGAATATTCCCCTGTTCACTGACAGCATTTTTTTAAAATAGCACCTCCCCTAGTAGCTTACTGTTAGTGAGAGTCTAAGTGCACCAATCATGAAATAACTGCTGGAGAAGGGAGCTTTAGGGCACAAAAACAGAGGTAAAGGGTGAGCTACCACTGCCAATTACAGGTAATCAGAAAGCATACCATTCCCTTAATTAAAAGTAAGATAATGGTAAATGCGATTGGATCTATGAAAATTCAACCCACACCCAAATATCAAGCCTCCATTAACTGCATGTTAGGCAAACCATGCAGCAGTGTGAGCAGAACATCCAGTTGTTTCTGGACCAACAATACAAACTACCAGCCTAGGTGAAAAGACAACAGGTTTGCTTCAAGTGGTGCTTTTTCTCTCTCTAAAGCATTATTACTCATATTAGGTATTAACTACGAAAATAATTTAACTCTTGAAAAAAAATTATTCAGCTATGTTAACAGTCTATTATTCTTTCTCTTTTTAAATATATATACACTAGAGGCCCGATGCACAAAATTCGTGCAAGAGTAGGCCTTCCTTCCCTTGGCTGCCGGCACTGGCTTCCCTCTGGCACCTGGGACCTGGGCTGGCTTCCCTCTGGCCCCGGCTTTTTCAGAAAGGATGTCTGGAATGATGTCCAGAGACATCCGGTCTAATTAGCATATTACCCTTTTATTATTATAGATATTTTTAAATTGATTTCAGAGAGGAATAGCGAGGAAGCGAGAGACAGAAACATCAATGATGAGAATCACTGATCGGCTGCCTCTTGCATGCCCACACTGGGGATTGAGCCTGTAACCCAGGTATGTGCCCTGACCAGGATTTGAACTGTGACCTCCTGGTTCATAGGTCAATGCTCAACCACTGAGCCTCACAGGCCGGGCAACAGTTTATTATTCTTTCAAAATCAATTCAAACATTCCCTTCTTTCTGAAGTCCTTCCAGTTTCCCTCAGATGGGAAGAACTCTCCTCTTTTGGGTTCCCATAATGCAGCGGTTCTCAACCTGTGGGTCGCGACCCCTTTGGGGGTCGAATGACCCTTTCACAGGGGTCACCTAAGACCATCAGAAAACACATATATAATTACATATTGTTTTTGTGATTAATCACTATGCTTTAATTATGTTCAATTTGTAACAATGAAATTGGGGTCACCACAGCATGAGGAACTGTATTAAAGGGTCGAGGCATTAGGAAGGTTGAGAACCGCTGCCATAATGCCTTGTCATACACCCTGCAGGTTTACTCCATCAGTTCTAAGTATATGAGCCTTTGCCACTGGACTGAAGATCCTTGAGAACACAGTTCATCTTTATGTTCCCATCAGACACGTGAATTCCTGGTGCTTAGTGGATGCTTAATGAAAGTTTATTTAATTGTATTTACAGAGAAGGGGACAAACATAAAGTTACAAATAACTGAATTTTATTATAATTAAAACTGACATATTTCCCCTCCAAACATTTCACTTCCCATTACAGCTAGGCACATGGTCATAATAGCATACTAGCAGATTTTTTTTATTCCTGTCATCCAGTCACAGGGGCAGTTGATGAGTAGCACTATAGTCAAGAGAAAGAGAAAAGATGAAGTATTTGGACAACCAATAAAAAATGATCAGTCTTCACAGATCCACAAATTTGGAGTTGAATATAATGTGGCCTCCAAGGTTCTGTATAAAACAAAGCATCTTTTGCCCTTTTTCCTTTAGAATTGTATTGCTTTCTCCTTCATCTCCTCTAAAGATAAATCTCTGAGTTCTTTTTTTTAAAAATATTTTATTGATTTTTTACAGAGAAGAACGGAGAAGGATAGAGAGCCAGAAACACTGATGAGAGACATCGATCAGCTGCCTCCTACACTCCCCTCACTGGGGATGTGCCCGCAACCAAGGTACATGCCCTTGACCAGAATCGAACCTGGGACCCTTCGGTCCGCAGGCCGACGCTCTATCCACTGAGCCAAACTGGTTCGGCAATCTTTGAGTTCTTTAATTTCATCTCTGGCTTTACTTATTTAGACTTCCCTGACTCCTCCCACAGACTATGTCAGGTCCCCCATTAAGAACACTCCTTATCTTAGCACCATCCTTGTAATTATTTAATGTTTTATCTCCCCCCAAGAAGAGGGAACCCTTGTCCATGTTGCTCTCTGTGCTCATCCTGCTCACTGTAGTCATCCGTTGCTTAGCACAATGCCAAGATAAACAGAGATACCCAGTCTCTTTATTTGGTGAATGGAGGGAAAAGGAAAAGAAAGGGAAAGAAAAACTTTCACATGAAAATAGGAGCGATAAAGACACTGAGAAGGAGAATAGACATGTATGCCTGGAGGGGGAGTCTCTTCACCCTCCATTCTTTCAACTCTCAGCTGCTTCAAGAAAGAAGAATGTTAGATTCCACATGCATGCAACAGACTGACATATTTTAGAGGGAAGCGTGGGGGGAAGAGATTAACCAATGAACTTATATGCATAAATGCATAGCCCATGGACAAACAATAGTACAGGGAAGGACTGGGGAGGGGGTGGAAGAGGGTGAGATAAGGTGGAGGGGATCACTGGGTGGGAGGGGGATGTGATACCTGTAAAACTTTCAACAATAAAGATTAAAAAAAAGTGTTTGTTCAGACACTGTCTTGGGATAAAGACACTAACTTAAGAAAGAAAAGCGAAGAGGAAGGCTGAGTATGGGACAGTATGTATTGTTCTGGGATGAAGGAATGTGCACTAAATACGAGGGTGAAGGTCACAGTTGTCAGTTACAAAAAATTTCTTTATATTTTCTAAAGGATCACACACATAATACTGGCATTATCAAGGCGATTATTATTTGACTTGAGTGAAATGTTGGTGGATCTGAAATCATGTACAAGACCAATGTAAGCATTACTCATGAAGGTACAAAGTCTTCAAGTCCATATAAACTATAAAGGCCACGGCCAACGTCTGCATTATCAAGACCAACACAGCTTTGGTGATAATGGATGCCGTGCCAGACAGTTCCTTTCCTTGTCCTTTACAAATTCCCCATATTGTTTTATACTGCAAGTTCTTATCCTAGCAACTCACTGAAACAAACCTTTGAAGGAAAAGAAGGAAACATGTTATCATCCACGGCTCAATGATTTCCTGGAATGTTCTGTGCAACTAACTCCCTTTGTGAACTTACTTTCCTTTTTTAAACGCTAAAGCCGGTATTACTGGTTCAACACATTATCACAGACTTCACCTTTCATCTCCTTACACAACTGTGTCAACCTGATAAAAACAGAACCTGTCTGCTTTTGTTCCTTCTTGCCCACCCTCTTCCCAAATGCCCATTTGGGTATGTGTGTAACTAACAGATCCTTTGAAAGGGATTTTTTTTTCTGTCCCTCCCCATGTCTCAGAAATATAACAGAAATGGGCAAAGGCTGAACTTCAAGCCGTCTAACACAATGTTGACTATAATATATGTTCTCCCCAGCCCGCTCTCCTCAGAGCAGAGAAAGAAAAATCACCCTGTGCTGGTTACATGCACCTGAGGTGTGTAACTGATAGAGTGTATCGAGTACTAAACCTGTAATTCCCTGCAAAAGCTTAAATACTCCCAAACCTACTATGCAATGGACAAAAAAATCATTTCCCCAATAAAAATGTTAGAGGTTCCCCACAAGATGAAATATAAACGTAACTGGGCTCCTGGGTAAAGCCAGTCAGTCACGGTGCAGGCTTCAGAAAGAAACTGTTCCTCAAATCTAAAACACTCAATGCTTGGTGGGTAGTCTCCCAGACACACTTGGGAGTCAGCTCATTTATCTTCGCTTGGTACGGAAAGGATAAAACACCTTTCGAGGGTCAGGATGAGTCAGTGATGGCAGGAGTGGCGGAAGGGGAAAGGGAACCCAGAGTCCCTTCTGAAAGACATCAGAGACACTGCTGACATCTCCCGCAGTGGCGGACACCAGGAAGGAGGTAACGCGATACCATGGTGTGGCAGGCCTTTTCCGCAAGAGTTAAGCACAATGGAATGAACCAAGCTTTCATTTTCAAGCCCCCCCCACCCCCCTCAAAATGGGCTAGCATTTGCACATCGACAATGCTCAGCTAACTTCATCCAGACACCTCCCTCAGGGCCACCAACAAATAGGAATTGCAGTGAATTGTTATTAAGGAAGTACAACTGGAAAATTTACAAATAGATGCTAATCTTCCTGTGCATTTATATTTAGAAAGAAAGGGAGGAGAGAGGGACAGAGGCAGGGAGGCTGTCTGAGCATGCCAGGCTCCGGGTGAAGACTGGAATGCGTACACCCACCCCCGTATCGTGTCTATCTGGGACAGAGAAGCGGGAAGACGGGAACGGATGACCTCAGCACAAGGAGGTGCCAAGACACAGACAGAAGAGCTTTCCCATTGGGCGCCTGTTAAATGTGAGTGGACCTTGGCCCTCATCCACAATACTAAGGTTACTCAACAGTATTTAATAAGGGATTTTCTTCTTAAGGAAACCTCAGGAGGAACTCCCACTTTCTCTAGCACCTTAAGTTGGAACTCCCACAAATATTTAAGACAGACAATCATTCAGCCTTTAAAATGACCAGCAACCTACCTACTCAATTGGTAACATAAGCCAATGTGTTATCATATGGACTCTCACAACTTGATCCAGCAATATTTCGCCTTAAAGCCTTCTCTCCTGTGAGGCTCACTACGGACATGCGAAATGATGTCTGAATCCTCTTTAGAGCAATCCGTCATAAACTACCAGACAACAAATACATCCCGTCAGCCTTCATTCCCACATCCCCAAATCCTTCACCTTTCCATTCTTTCACCATTTGTTCTCTTTGCCTCCTCATCCTCTGAGATTACTAAAACTGGAGGAAACGCTGAAATATAGATCCAATACATTAAAATGATCCTTTTATGTCAATGTTTTCCCCCACATACACACAGCGTTGAGGAGGTTCTTTCTCCTGTGAAACTGGATCTTTGTATGTCAAAACTGAATTCTCAAAGGCCATACACCATTCTGTCTCCCGTGTCTTGGCTCAGTTGCTGGGAAGAGCTCAGGTCTCTAAGTTTAGATTTTTCTCATGGCTTATAGCTCAGGCAAATGTCCTTGCCAGACAACACACATGGCAACAGGCCCTGCAACTCTTCCCAGTCATCAACTGTCCCAAGCCTATCTGCAGGGTCCTGGTTAAAGTAACCAAGCTGACACCACCCCATCCCCAACCTCTACACACTCTTCAACTCCACTCGTCCCTCTTCAAAGATAGAGTCTTCTCCCCGTCCCCCACAACCCCTCCAAAGACACCACTGCAGAGGTTTCTTCTTCCCAACCCTGCTATACACCCCAGGAAGCCCCTCACTAATAACACAGCTTCACTACCCACAGCTCAGGGGAGCAGCTCCCCTCTCACATACCATCCCCCCAATCACCCACTCTCCACTGTCACAGCCCGGGAGAGAAGTGCTCACTATGTCAAAAATACAGAATTAGGACTCAAGACCCATTTCTCATTTTTTTTTTTTAAATCAGAAAAGCCACCGCTCAGTAGGTCAGCTAAACTGCACACTCAATGCACTTCTGTAGGACTATTTGGAAGGGAGGTGCCAAATTCCATAAAACGCGCTTAAAAGATAGACTTTTATGGCAACAGTCATTTAGGGGATGACATGTACAGTCCCAGAGAGGTGTTGATACATGTTTCCGTGGCATGGAGATCCCCTACCTAGAACTGACATTAAACTCTTATGTCCTATGGCTCTGTGACTAGGCCTCGTTATGAAGAGGCCTTGGACTCTCCACCTCCAATACTGACTGGATTATTACTCCGCCTCTCCTCATGGCGGACCTGCAGGCTAGGGAAAGAATGGGCATCTCTATTCACAGAGCGGGTGAGGCAAGAGAAATAACATAACATTCCCGCAGGTAAAAACCTCGGTCAAGTCTAGAGAAAGTGTTGTAGTCTAGATAAAGCTACTTGTGGACTATTTTATATTAAAGTACCTTTTTATTTATTTTTATAAAATATGAATTTCATTATAGGAACTAGGCTTTACAACAATTGTGGGAGGTGGCGAGGAAGGAGAAGTCCAAAAAGGATCAGACAAACATCACTAACCATCCCTGATATTGTCAACACGTCAGAATTTGCAGGAAGCTAGGCATGCTCAGCTATTAAAGTGCAAACACAAAGAGGCTCAAAATATCCTTTTCAAATATGCTTGTGCCCTTCATAGCGTAACAACCACACAATTCAAATGCTGGTTATGGCATGAATGAACATAACAGGGCTAACAAATACCTTGTGTTTTTCATGGTGTCTCGCCTAGTCAGAGGTTCCCTGACCAGTTTTAGGGAGCCTTTGTAAGGAACATGTATGAAAACAGGAGGCCTGAAGCATAGCCACTTGTTTTTGCATGCTCTTCGTAAATTCTTCAGAGATCTGACTCTCCATTTTCCAGCTGGTGCCACACACGCACACACACACACACACACACACACACAAGAAATCCAGGTTATGATTCTACAATGAGAATACTTTGCTTTAAATGATCTTTTCTTCCTACTTAGGCCCTCACAATGAGGCCTAAAACTTTGTTTCTTTACAGGGTGAGAAAAACACACCCAAGGAAGGCTTCCAGCTTCCTACAAAGGACAGATCTGCAAGACCAAATCTTAAAACCATGGGGAAATTCCAAATTCAGACACCTGAGCTCTTTTGAGCAACTGAGTCAAAACACAGACGGAATGGTTTGGACTTTCGGAATCCAGTTTCACCAGAGAAAGCATCTCAACCTCAGGGTGTGTGTGTGCGCGTGCGTGTGCGCGTGTACGTATGTTGGGAGTTGGGCCTGAAGGGCAGTGAAGGAAGTTTGTTTGCTTTTACTCTCACACCCTCCTCTTTCTCCTTCTGGGAGAGGAGGGGCGAGGGGAGTGGGAAGCCCTGAGAAAGAATATATTCAGCATTAGCCTGGAAGTGACCCCTCCACAGGCGGGTGGAGGTGGGACCCTAGCAGTGGGCTCATTGCAAAGCTACCCTGTGAGTCTGCCACCTTCAAGGCTCCCTGAGGGAGGGAGTGGAGTGACACAGAGTTCATTTCCAGACTCCAGGACTTTCCACGGGAGACCTAACTTAGGGCCTATTCTCAACAAAGTTCCTATTAGGGTAATTCCAAGGAATTCCAAGCTTTCAGTGAGGAAAGACTATGAGAAACTGCCAACATTTAATGTGTGAAAAACCTGAACCCTTATTTTCCTATGGAAAGAAATGTTCACCCACCCAGACACAGAGACAGATCACTCTATTTTAAAATTAACCAGAGTCCCCAGCAAACACAGCCCCCTGATTCCTGGCTTTACTTAGAATCTCATCACAGTTGAACAGGAAAGAAGCAGCTTAACTTCCCGCCATGTGCACCTGCCAGAATCAGACAATGCTTGTCTTGGAAGAGCCACCCCTGAGCCCTGGGCTTTAGAGGAAAATGGCTCTGGTGGGAAAAGCTACCTCCTCCATGATGACACGGGGCTGACAGGCATCTATAGGCTCAAGAATAAGCCCCTGGATGCCAGGAATTGCTTCTAAGCGCTGTTTGTGCCCTGTGGTGGCTCTAGTATTAGTCCCCCTAATACTTAACTTCGACAGACTGTACCCCGAGTCACAGACTTCCATTCTCAGCCTGGACCTTCACAACTTTGCTTTTTTATATTCACCTTTCACAGAGCACAACTGTGAGCCCCAGATATGAAAGCCAGTCAGGATTTCAAACACCCTATCCCATTGTGTGACTATGTACATTGTATGTATGTGTGCATTTCTCCACTTGGGGTTTGGAGGACATAGGAAATAACCCAGTGTGATATTCTCCCTTTACCTACAATTGTTTTTTTTCCCCCAGCCAGAATCTCAGAATCTGTGTGGCTGAAAACACTTATCAGGGATAGTCCACTGGTTCCCCCCCTTACCTGTGGGGATACATTCCAAGACCCTCAGTGGGTCCCTAAAATCTCAGATAGTTCTAAACCCTATATATACTTATGTTTTTTCCTATACATACACCTATGATAAAGTTTAATTTATAAATTAGGTGCAGTAAGAGATTAACAACAATAACTAATAATAAAATAGAATAATTATAACAATAAAATGTAGTAAGTTATGTGAATGGGGGTCATCCTATATAATAAAAGAGAAACATGTAAATTGACTGTCCCTTTGTTATGCTCACCAGCCAATCAGGGTGAATATGCAAATTAACCTGCCAAAGATGGTGGGTTAATTTGCATACACAGGCGCTGGGCAAGAGCAGAAGCAAGAGAGCTGGCAGCTTGGGGAGACTTGGCTCCCTCAGTTGCTCCTTTGGTCGCTCCCTTGGGGGGACATGGCTCCCTTGGTCACTCCCAGTGCGGAGAGCACCAGGAATTTTGGGAATAGTGGCTCTGATGGCAGCTCCAGGACCAGAAGCGGAAGCCCAGAGTGCGGGGAGCACCGGGAATGCTGGGAATCATAGTTCTGGTGGCAGATGGCTCTCCTAGACACTAGAGCAAAGTGAGCCTGGGGCAAGTTACTGTTGCGGTGGGGGATGGAGGGAAAGCAAAGATGAAAGACACAAGTAAAATCAGAGTGTCTAGGAAAAATTAAAAGGAAGATATCCTAAAACTTCCAGGAAATCTCCACCAATAAAGCAAAGAAAAAAAAAATGCCTCTATTATTCTGTGAGCAACAAACCAAACTGGGTTGGGAGTCTCAGACAATTCGTTCATATGATTGCAAAGACAGACAGAAACTCCCAGACTGGAGAGGGCTCCCTTGAGGGCTCCCAAATTGGAGAGGGTGCAGGTTGGGCTGAGGGACCCCCCCACTCCCCACCTTCCCTCCCCCCACCTTCCCCCCACCCCTTACCTTCCCCCCAACACCTTCCCCCCCACCTTCTCTCCCCCCCCCCGACCCCCCCGACCCCCGGTGCATGAATTTTCATGCATGCACCGGGCCCCTAGTTATTAAATAAAATAAAGGTGACTTGAACACAAGAACTGCGATCCCTCGGCAGGTGATCTGATACCTGGGTCAGCCACTAAGTGAATAACAGGTGGGGAGCAACTGCAGGTGGATACACTGGACCATGGGATGATTCAGTCCTGGGTGGGACAGACTCGGAGTGAGGCACACTTTCCAACATTTAAATTGTTTTTTCACTTAATGTTTTCAGACTGCAGTTGATCATGGGTAACTGAGACCACGGAAAGCAAACCCACGGATAAGGGGAGGACTACTATGCTCACCACCAGAATTCTTCAGAGAGTGATGCACCAGCACTGGGAAGCATGCTCCCTGGGTGGGACCACCACTCAGCTTCTCTGTGCTACCTTGTGCGGTCCCCGAAGGAGGAGCAAGAAGGAGTCGGGAAGCGGGGCCTGACCCAGGTCAGAGCATAGCAGAAATCAGGATACTAGGGCACAGGGGAGACAGAGGGTATGTGTCCAAGCCACCTGTCCAGACTCCTACGTTATCTGCCCTTCCTCAGGAACGGTCATGAACTGGAGGTGGGGGAGGGGGCTATTCTCAGGAAGCCTGAATAAGTCACTACCTAAGCTTCCCAGCCACCCTGACCTCACCTGGCATTTGGGGGTGGGGGGGGGGTGGCGTGGGGCTGGATATATATTTCAGCTCCCATGTTCTCTTAAGTGAGATTCTGGTCTGAGCTAGTTTTAATTCTCAGCTTAAAACTAAGAAGACGTAACTAGGTGGGAACTCAAGGAGACAAGGGTCTTGGGGCTGTGTGAGGGAACCAGAGGCCCAGTCCGATCCAGGTCTGAGGGAGAGGAAGAGAAGGAGAAGGGAGAAGGTCCTGTATCCGTTCTGGGCTATACTCCCAGGTCTGGGGGATCTGCGTGAACCCGTTCTGCTCAGCTCAGGGGAATTCCGAGTGTGGTTCCAGGCCCCTCCCCTCCGTGCAGATCCATCTTCCCTCGAGAACAGGCTTGTCGCTTCTTGCCAGCCACTTCTCTAAAGAACGAGAGCTTCCTTTTCATTTCCTCACGGACCCGCGTTTCAAAAAGCTATTAGAAAAACAGGTAGAGACTGAGGGGCCTCTCCAAAATGGCATGCTCTTCAACCCTCAGTTCTGGCAGAACTGCAGTCTCCACGTCAGTGATGACCCCAGCCTTCCTTCTTCTGCCACCAATACTGTGGTACCTCATCCACTCACACCATCTTTGAAAGCCATTTTTTCTGACCATCTTGGTTAAATATTTTTACCTGTACTCAAACCCCTTTGCTCTGCCCAGTCCAAATTTTACAGTCCCTGGTCCCTTGGCCTTTCTCCTCTAGAAGACAAGCATCCTTGGCCAGGTAACTCAGTTGGTTAGAGCGTCATCCCCATACCTCAAGGTTTGGGGTTCGATCCCCACTGAGGGGCGCATACAAGAATCAACCAATGAATGCATAAAGAAGTGGAACAACAAACCGATGTTTTTGCTTCTCTCACTCTCTCTTTATCCCTCCCTCTCTCTCTCTAAAATCAATCAATCAATAAAAATAAAGGACTAGCATCTGTTTTCTCCTACCTATGACCTGTAGTTACTCTCCACTGGCACAACTCCTATACCTCAACCCCTAGCCCTTCTGCTGCCAGCTCGGTATCCCCTCAACCTGAAGATGTCTGAAGGAAGCTCACTGGCCATGCTCTGTGACTGAGAGCAGCAGGAGTGTGAGCCGAAATGTTCCAATGCTAACACACACACACACACACACACACACACACACACACACTCCAAATCCTCATATTGCCAATCCTTCATATAAAAATTTAAAACTCGAGCCTTTATAATGCACCATTGAGTCAGTCCCTTCTGGAAAATACCCCCCCCCCGCCCCCACCTCAATACGCTCTCTTCCTACATTAAACTTGGTAACTGTGATACATTTCCTAAGGTTTCTATTCAGAACATCTTAATTCTGGCAGTGGGAAGACAGGCACAGATATAAAACTCATCAAATGAATTCCCCTAGTAGGCCTTTTCATTTTTGAAGCTTTTCTCTTTTCTTTTTATGAACCTCAGCCCCCACAGTCTGACCATGTTTTCCTCATGGAAAGAAGCTGGTCTACTTCTCATGCATTGAGAAGAGCTGAAGTTTCTACTGTCCAAGCTGGGCGGGCTCCTGAGGCAGATCAACAATGCTGTGAGTGGGGATGAAGTCAGGAAGGAACAAGAGGGAACATGCCAAACCTCCCTTATGCTTTGAAAAGGTGATCCAGACCGGTTCAGAAGCAGCCATGCATGTTTTCAGAGACTCAACCAAAGTGCTGTGGCAGAACCAAAGGGAGAGGAGGCTTTTATTTTTCCCAAAGGAGGGAAAGCAGGTTTGTGGGTTTTTGGTTTGTTTTGGTTTGGTTTCAGAGAAAGTTCTTAACTGGAAGCACTTAGATTCTAATCTTTGTGGCATTTGCAAATAAGAATCCCACATACTTGCTTAATTCACAATCCAGCCAGGTAAGGACAGATTACACCTAACCTGGAGACATTCTGTATAGTCATAGAAAAATGCTTCTGCCCAGGCCGGGTGGCTCCGCTGGTTGGAGTGTTGTCCCGTACAACCAAAAGGTTGCAGGTTTGATCCCAGTTGGGGCGAGTACGGGAAGCAATAAACCAGTCGATATTTCTCTCTCTCCTTTCCTCGCTCTTTAAAATCAATAAACATACCCTCAGTGAGGAATTTAAAAAAATGCTTCCTGCCTTTGTACAGAAAATAAGATGTTCCAGAGTAAAGAAAACAATTTAATTATCACCAAACCAGGCTTAACTGCTGTGGGCAACCATCCTCTGTGCCGAAGCACAATTTAACTTAAAAGAAACCACGTGACCCAGAACCCTCTCCTGCTCTCACTTGGCAATAAATGGCCAGGAACAGCTCAGTCCAGGTGAGCTGCCCAGGTAGCCAGGACGGCATTGCATAGCAGATGAGAGACCCCAGGGAGAGGCAGCAACCCCCGATCACCCCACTTCTGTACCTCGCTCTTGTCTGCTGCACTGCAGGTTCCCTGACAGCAGAAACTCAGGAAGCTGCCTTCCTTTCTGGGCCGCTCTGCAGGGGGACACACAGATGGCTCCATGTGCAGACCCGCAAGCGGACATCAGCAGTCACCTGCCTGGCCCGCGGGCTGCAGGACCTGCCCTGTCCACGCTCAGCTGGCCTTCAGCTGAGCCCATCCTTCTCCGAGCTGGCCTGGCACACCCCTGTCGGAGGAGGCCCAGGGTTTGAAGAGTGATTCACATAGAAAATACCGGTTTTTCATTGCTATGCAAATGAACCAGGGTGGGGTTTAGCTAAACCCGGATGTGGGCACCAAAAAGGAGGGCAAGAATGTGCCTCTTTCTCATATATCTCACTTGGCCAAATGGGCTCAGGCCACACACCACTCATGAAAGAAAATTCGAGTCGAATGGAGTGGGTCGGGGCCATCTAAAGTTCACCAGCACACATTTGGGCAGTTAACAGTCACATGCACTTTCATATTTAAAAGAGACAGGTCTTTGCTTAGTTCATATCAAAATTTATTATTGTGTCTCTGCCATCATGAGGCAAAGCCCAAACTGCCAACAGTCTCAACATCAGTGTTTAGTAAATTGCTTCATCTGATAGGCAGTGCAGTCATGGGATGTTTCACCTGTGGCCATATCTGCCTCACAACCCACTAGGCTGGACGGTCTAGAACAGTGATGGCGAACCTATGACACGCGTGTCAGAGGTGACACATGAACTCATTTTTTTGGTTGATTTTTCTTTGTTAAATGGCATTTAAATATATAAAATAAATATCAAAAAAATATGTCTTTGTTTTACTATGGCTGCAGATATCAAAAAAATTTCTATATGTGACATGGCACCAGAGTTAAGTTAGGGTTTTCAAAATGCTGACACGCTGAGCTCAAAAGGTTCGCCATCACTGGTCTAGAACAACTGCATAAAGAGGCTATGACATCGAGATGCTTAGCCACCCCGAAGGACACGCCCCACTGCCTGACAGCGCCACCTGTGCCACGCACCCCACCCACCAGTCTCAGAACCATCTCCAAAGAGCACGTGCTGGTGTGAAAGGGTCGCTCAGGGTTAGGAGCCTGGGTCCCAGACTCACTCTGGTGCTCACAACCTCAGGTTGACCCAAGTCACATCAGTTCTCTGAGGCTCAGTTTCCTCAGCTATAAAATGAGTGCGTGGAATGCTTCCTACTGGCCTTCCCAGCATTTCCACAGCTTATACAAATAAGTCCAAACTGAACAACACCCAGCCTTAAAGGTGCCAGTGGGACTTGCATGGTCTCCACTGCCGTGTTCAGCCAACCTTAGCAGGGGAGGGTCTGAGTGCCCGGCCTGAGCTAGGAGCAGCCAGGAGCTTCCGTGGGCTCTGTGTGGAAGCTGGTGGATTTGACTGTTGATATCACACTTCAAATCGACTAGCACGAAATGGAAAAAAGAGAGCGTTGGAGTCAAATATAAATAAATGATTTTTTCTTTAAGTTGAAAACAGGTGAAAAGGCAAAGGATAGATTTCCCATAGCGTCACTGGGAAAAACCCAAATCAGGGATGATGACACGTGGATCCCATTTCAGATATTATTGCATCAATTTATACCCTTTATTGGGGTTGAGAGTAAATATTTTAGTGACCAGATAGTGGACACTCTGAACACATGAGACCCAATGACAGTGTTGAGAACCAGGGAAAAATAAGTAAGAAAAGAAATACCAGCATTCAGCTTTTGGGTTGAAACAAGAGCACAGGATTGCATGTTTGGATAACAGACAGAAGACCCTGGGTGGGGTCACAGATCCTCAGGAGCCTGTACATTTCCTGCATGTGGGTCTTCACAGTGTGCCAACGGCCCTTTGGGGACAGTCACTGAGGGAGAGGGGAAAGCCAGCTTGGTTAAAAGCCCCCTTACCCCAGCCAAAGGAAGCTTCTGCATAAAATCAGTGTTTAAACAAAAGCTAAAAATATTCTATCACTCTTCTGCCTGAAATCCTTTGCACTATACTAAGAAAAAAAAATCCCAACTCCTTATGGTAGCTTACTAGGCCCAGCCACCTCTCCTCCGTCACCTGGGTCCTTAAACAGACAAGCCCCTTCCTGTCGGGGTCCTGCACTTCCATGCTCACTGGGCCGTGCATTAGGGGACCGGCTCATTCTCCTGTCATCCTCTTTATTTCCTTCATGGCACTTATCTCAATCTGAAATCACCTGGATATCTGTGTTCTCCCCCGCCTCCCACATCAGATGCTAAGCTGTCAGTCTTGCCCAGTGCTACCTTCCCAGCGCCAAGCGCTGGACCTGCCCAAACCAGTGACTGAGTAAATGAACGAGTGAATGATAGTTCGTTAATTCTAAATCCGATGATCATACGTAGCTGTACCATCTTCACTCGAAGAGAAATTACTCTGTTTTCAATTTTAATAATTCAAGAAGCAGTTTCACTTACTTAATTCTCCTAACTACAGTCTGAGGCCTTTTCATGGGTTATTTAAAAAGCACTCATTCTGGACCTGTTTGCCCGAAGTGAGTAATTGTGGACAAGTGAACTCCCTGGCTCCAGAGTCCTCCCCTTAAAGCCAGTAGTTTTCTGTAGCAGCCGTAAGGCCCCTCACATCTGGAACGACCTACAATATTTAATACTCTGGTTGGAAGATGCTGATTCTTTCTCGCAAAACGTTTTGTGACAGGTTTCCATTGTACAGTAGGTGACCCTTGAACAACACAGGTTTGAACTGCATGGGCCCACTTATAGGTAATTTTTTTTCAATAAATACTGTAAACATATTTTCTCTTCCTTATGATTTCTTTAATAACATTCTTTTCCTCTAGCTTACTTTATTGTAAGAATACAATACAGAATACATATAGCATAAAAAATATGTGTTAATCAACTGTTATCCAGTCAATAGTAGGCTACTAGTAGTTAAGTTTTGGGGGAGTCAAAAGTTACACATGGATTTTTCAACTTCACAGGGGCTTGGTGCCCTCACCCCTGCGCTGTTCAAGGGCCCAGTGTAGTTGCTTCCATGTGTGGAGCCTCTGGTACATGCCAGGTACTGGGTTAGGTGCCTCTTATACTCTCTCCCACCTGCACACCACCTGGCTGCAGAAATGGAAGCTTCTTTAGGTCAAGTGACTTCCCCAAGGCCACACAAAGAGGAAGTGGTAGAACGAATTCCTGAAATTACGTCTGTCTGAAACAAAGGCCGGATTCCTCCCATCTTACCACCGCCCTTCACAGGAGCAGGTCTATGAAAGACAGTAGGACTAGCTTTGACAGGTGTCAGGCAGGTAAGGGAGACAGGTGTGAGTGGGAGAGCGTGGGGTCCGTGGGACACCTGAGAACCTGTGCACCTTCTTAATGGAACAGCTGTTCTAACACAAGTTTTGACAAAGGAACTTGAGCCCATTGTTTCCTGGTCATCTGATTTCTTGCTTCATAATGTAAAAAAATTAGAAATTTATGTAATACTCTGATTCTACAAGGTTTTGGTGGCTTATCAAAATTTTCAGAAACCATTGGGCAGGCCTTTCTGGAAAACCTGGCCCCAGGCCTGGTGTCTTTGATCTATAGTTTTCTGGCACAAGGGATTTACCTATGGAAGTTGCCCAATCTGTCCCTTCAAGTACAGTGAGAACTTTCCCAATCGCACATAAACATATTGGCAACAAATCCGGGCCACAGAAGTGAGGGAGTAAGTGTGTTTGGGGTTTATCATGCAAAACATGTGAGCAACACCATTTTGTGAACGGAGATCTATGGACACCGCTCATGCCTTCTCTGGGGTGAATTCTAAAGGTCTGCTCAAGAGGGCAGGTTTCTGAAGAAGGAATCTGACTGAGGCACGCAGCTTTCCGCCTCTAGTGCCAGGAAGACCGTTGCTTAATAAGCACATTCCTGGCGGGCCAGCTCCAGGCTGACTTCAGAGGTACCGCAAACAAGTAGCACAACGGACTGCTGTTCCAACTTCCTCGGTTTCTTCAAGTCCCCCCTTTGGGGTAGCGTTGGAACGGCAGAAACGGCAGGCATTGTGACAAAGAGCGGGAGGCCACGGAGGCAAGAAGGAAATCATTCCCTGAGTGATGACATTGTTTGGAAATCCACTTTCATGAAATGAACAAGATTTCAAAGCAAACACCTCAGGCATGCTATCCAAATGCCTCAGGCTTGCGTCAGAATTGCGTGTCCAAATCCCTTGTTGCCCAAAGAACCAAGTCTCCAGGGACCTCTGGGCCTTAGTCTCCTTATGTATCTGGATTCGTTTGCATGGTTTTATCAGAGGACTGTACGAGAACATTTGTGAGAACGTTTCCGGCAGATAGGAAGCAATAATCTCGTGGGCAATCTAGTCCTTGTAACTATATTCACTTGGGCAGGACTACTTAAATGATGGCTTTTCTCGTTTTGTACGTCACAGACACTACGCTACCCTTTTTCCTCTAAGCATAGTTATTCATCATTATTTTATAGGTTTACCAACTAATGTCAAGCATATATGTTTATTCACAAATACCACATCAGAGACATTTACTTTACATGTATTCCCTTTTGCAATTAACTGCACTATTTGCAATTAACTGCAGAACTGAGATACTTTATGAAGTAGAAAAAGAATGTATCTGGGGAAAACATGAAGTTTTCAAAGTAGCTGTTGAGAAAGAGAAAGGAATAAAAGTCTAATCACAGTAAAAATATGTACTGATTGGTGCAAAAGAAATGTACATACCAAATCTAATCCACTTGTGGTTCTGATGCATTCTGTGCATCTGAATTAAAAAGTAGTTGGAGTTTAAAATAATGTCTGAAACTTTCTTCAATGATTCTGAATTATAAAGGTATTGCTTCTTTTCTTTCAAAAGGCATCCTATGATTCTATTTAACTTGTCTTGCTGTAGAAAAATAAAGTATTTCAAATAGAAATATTCTGTGTATTAAAGTTTGTTTTCATTTAGGAAACTGAATCATAGTTATATAGTTATATACTTAATATGAAAGCTTAAGTGCCCTTTATCCAAAACTGATTTTGGTAACTTGGCAAAGGAGGAAGTTTTGCTGTAAACTTGAACCTGAAGTAAATGTTTTATACAATGGGGAAGAAGATACCCAACAACCTGGGAAGGTGAATTTACTGCTTTTGTTGAAAATTTCAGGCAGCTTAAATATATTTGATCAAAACACACCTGATACAACCCCAAACAGCATTTATTTAGAAAAGCGGATCCTGACTGGAATGAACTGGTTGAGGGAAGATTTCACGGCTGGAAATGAAACTACTAATGTCATCAGAGTGCCTGCTCCAGGGAAGACAGACAAAAAGAGAATCCCTTTCCTCCTCGAGAAACAACCATCAGCGCTCAAATATGCTTCCTGACTGGTGTATGAGATGAAGAAAGTCCCTTTCGCTGCCTACCCGGCAACTGCTGGTCTCCATTGGAAGAATACACATTATACTCCAGGGCAACTGTTTTCTTACAACTAGTTTCTGAATGTTAAAGCATTATACTAGTATATATGACAAACATAAAAGTAGTAGAGAAGTCCAGAAATAAAAAAATAAAAGCTTTTGTCCTCACTAGCTCATTAATCCTTCACTCCTGTTTATTAGGCATTGTTCTAGAAATGTTTAATGTATAGATGAGGACACAGAAAATAATGGATATGCTCTTCATTCAAATAGGATTCAGCCTTCTTAAAATAAAAGGGATCATACTATCTATGCTGCTAATTTGTGTTGCTTATTTAACATAACTTGGTTATGTGTCCATACCTGCACGTAGTACCTATTTCATATATTGTCATAACTGCAGGGACCTGTATTTTCTGAATGTGCCACAACATACTCTCAAACATTCACAGTGACAGAATAAATTGGTAAGACTTTTTGAGAGAAAATTGGGCTAACTACCATTCAACACTAGTAATCCCAGTAAACTAGTAGTAACAGACTAGTAATTTGACAGCTAGAAATTTGTCCTTCAGATTAGTTGACACGAGCACAGTTACACAGAAGGTCATTGCAGCTGTGTTTATAACGGAGAGAAAAAAGAAGCAATCAAAAGAATAATTAAAAGAGGTCAAGTTAAGATATTATGGGGCCACTACATAATTGCTCTGAAAGGAGAATAGTTTTAAATCAGTTTTAGCTGTTCTCACCATCATAAACACACACACACACACACAACATACACAAACACACACCCACACACACACACACACACACACACACACACAGAGGTGCTCACACTCCACAGGAGAAACAGAAAATTGTCCTTAATGAGGCCATTTGCTGGAGTTGATTTCTTCTGCAGGCTTAAAACTGAAAGAGGATTCAAATGAAGTTACAGGGAAAGATGAAGAGAGCCCATGCAACCTTTCCTTAAGCAAAATTCAAACAGGTGATAGATTTTTTTAAATTGTCCCTTCGGAACAGAACACATGTCCCTTCCTAATGACTGCAACAACCACATGCATTGACATCCACGTGACATTCTCAGGGGGATTTACAAACATTCTTAGTGCAAAGACCGAACATACCCAACAGTTCATCTGAATCTCTTTCCTCGGCCATTCTAAAACACGTGCGGGACAGCAGCCTGCTTTGCTTCTAAGTGGCAAGTAGTAAGGCCAAAGAAAGTCCTATTTGGACAGCTTACACTGCCACCAGACGGACCCATCACAGTATCTCTGGGGTGGGCCTTTGCTCCCTCCCTTCCTGCGTGATCCCAGTAGAGCACAGAGCATGGCAACCAGGTGGTATTGGCCCACAGCTCTGAGGACAGTCCCACCATTGGGTTTCTGGGGGCCAATGTGATCACCTGCACTTACTAACCTAGAAAAACTGCTCATGGGAAACACCATTATCACTTCTGTTTCTTAATCATGAGCAAGTGGACAGGGAAGGAGGTGAAGAGTGCCCTGCACTGGCACACAGGGGGGGCAGTGGCACCGCCATCCAGAACCTAGGCCTGTAAGCGGCCACTAACGCTGCCACCTGCCTTTACCAGGACTGACCACTCAGGCCATCGCACAGGTCAGCGGGACATTCCTTTCTGTGAGATCTCTAGAGGAGGATTTCTCCGAATCTGTGATATTTCCCTTCTGCCTTGTCATTCATATAAATAAGTAGTTCAAAATTCTTTTGGCCTATAAGTCTGTTGTCTGATGCCAAAGCAAGAGCACTCCTGCCATTAGGATAAAGCTCACCCCTATCTCCATCCTTTGTCCTTCCCTGCTCCCTTCCTGAATAAGATTGTCCTGAACCCCACTCTTTCCACCACAGCCCAGGGATCCCAAGGCCTCCAGCTGCCCAGATGGCACAACTGTCAACAGAGATCAAGGAGAATTTGCCATATAGGTTCATAGCAGATAGATTTAGTAACCCCAGAATCCTGCCTACCTTGACATTATGCCTCCAGAAAAAACAAAAAATCTGTCTCCCCATATTGTCTCTCATGAATGGTTAGAAGTTAAAAGCAAAGTTAGGAAGTTTATGAAAAGGACATCGATATCGGAATGACTTCCAAGGAAATTCCGCCCTGAAATACGAAATGGCCAGATTCACAGGCATGTGGGATCATAGTGCCTCAGCAAGTCCCCAACTCAGCCGGCCTGAGGAATTTTAGCTTCCACTAAATCCCCTCTTTACCTGCTTAAAAATAGGTTGCGGGGAGGGTGACATCAAGCTTGACTACCGGCAGGGGAAGGCCCCTCCAGACTCTCAGAGGCCACACATCTGAAGAGAAGAGTGAGGACAGAGCCTGGGATGGCACCATTTCCCAGGATGACTTTTTTTAAAATAGATTTTTGCAAACTACTTCCCATCAGTTTCAAAACAGGAGTGTGTCTGATCATATTAAATTGATAGATAGCAATGATAAAGCTGAGTTGTGAACAACTTCTAGAAAGAGCTTCCCTATTGCATGTAAAAATAATAATAAAATTAAAGAAAGGGCCAAAACTGGTTTGGCTCAGTGGATAGAGCGTCGGCCTGCGGACTGAAAGGTCCCAGGTTCGATTCCGGTCAAGGGCATGTACCTGGGTTGCAGGCACATCCCCAGTGGGAGATGTGCAGGAGGCAGCTGATCGATGTTTCTCTCTCATCGATGTTTCTAACTCTCTATCTCTCTCCCTTCCTCTCTGTAAAAAATCAATAAAATATATATAAAAAAAATTAAAGAAAGAAAGGAAGGAAGGAAGGAAGGAAGGAAGAAAGAAAGAAAGAAAGAAAGAAAGAAAGAAAGAAAGAAAGAAAGAAAGAAAGAGCTTCCCTCCCTCTCAGAGGAACTCGGCCCTGTCTGCCCAGGGGGAAGCATATTCCCAGTGCCTTTCCTTCTGAAAAAAATAATTTTCATGGGAATGCCAAAGTTTTTAAAAGAAAAAAAATTAGTGCAAAATAATGTGTCTGTAATATTTAGAGATCACTAATTCTGTTGCTCAAAGGCTTTTTACATTTTGATGCTACATTTTATTTGGACTATGAGTAAACCTACATATATTCTTCACTGGGAAATCTGTGCAACTAGTAAGTGATGGAGGCAGGACTTGAATCCAAAAATTTGGTCCTTGGATCACTGTGCACCAGTGCTTTTGACGCAACAGACCTTCACTAAGCCCCGCTGGGCACAGAGCAGATTTTAGATGCAATCACCCCTTCTTAATCAACAGATCATTTCTGAACAATACAACAATTAAGCGTAATAAAAAGCTTTATTGGAACTTCTAAAACATGGTGTGTGGGTAAAGAAAATAAATGTGTGAGAACATTCATTGGCGATTTTGAACCTATTTGGGATGCTGGCCTCCTACAGCTATTTGATTTCATGACTCTTTTCTACTTTAAACTTGCTGCTTTGTGGTTCATATTTGGAATATCAACTTTGAATGAAATAAATATTTGCTTTCAGACTCATAGATTTTGCCCTTGAGGTAACTAGTGCTCCAGATCAGGCTGGGAACTGGAGTCCCCGCCACAGGCGGATGCCATTCACCTCACCACATTTCAATAATGTACACAGAACCCGGGACAGGGTGGTACAGCCTCCGCAGCTCGGAGATCAGAACACCTTAAAATCCCACCCAATAAGCCGACCCAGTGCTCCTGCTAAGAGCCTTCTCCCAGGAGTGTGGAATCTGAACAATTCTGACCAGTCTGATGTGGAAAACTTGGAAAAAATGAAAAAGTCATCAGGAAAATCCTGGAATTAATCGAGTACTTTTCCCTGGCTAGAAGCACTGCTGCTAAAAATAACACAATGAAAAACATATTTCTTTCTTACATACAATGGACATAGACTATAATTACAGGCTGTTTAGATCTGGGATGTAGACAAGGAGGGGAGGTGTCAAGGTCTAGAATATAAAAGGAAAAAGGCAGTGTGGCCAACCCCTTGCTTCCTGTTGCAAGTCCCACAACCCTTGGTGCCTCCGTTTCCTGCAAAGGATTCCAGTAACAGGTAAACCTGACTCTTCTTGCAGAACCAAGAGACATCAGAGGCAGGTAAGAGTTAAAATTGTATGTCTGTAAAGTAACTGGAGCTCCTATCAATTGGTGCCAGTAAAAAGGAAAGTAATCCCACTTCCAAAGCCTTCCCAGAGAAAGTGTCACAGACATAATTAATGTAAAGCCACGACTATCCTGGCTCCTTTGAAACACTTAATATTTTGCTTTTTAATTAATTTATAGAAATAATCGCTGCTGGGAGTTATTTCAGTGACACATTGATTTTTTTCTAGACCTCTAAAATGGAAAAAAATGACAAAAAAATGTAGCAGGGCTCTGTGTATTGTGTTGCATAGTTCAGTGTCCCTCTGAGCCACAGTTTTTCATCCCATAGAGGAGGAATAAAACGATTCTGCTAATTTTACTGGGTTGCTGCAATGATGAGAAAAGTAAAGGATGTGAAAACACTTAATAAATAGTCCAGTGCCCCATGAGTAGTGAATAAAAACAATCGTTACCATATGGAGCATGAGTGTTGAGAACCGCACTACAAAGATGTTGTCATTTCATCCTCACAACACCGCTATCATCACCCCTATTTTTTGAGGAGAAAACCGAGGCTTAAAGATATTATTTTACTTTCCCAAAGTTATCCAGGTAGTAAGTGGTGAAGCCCGGACTCAAAACCCAGGCATTCTGATTGACTGAGTTCTTTTGTCACTCAGCTGTGCTGCAATCACTGTGGTAATGCAACAATCTAATATGAGTATCAATCCACATTATCTGACTACAACCTTCAGGAGGTTCGCAGTATTACCTACTCGAAAGTTTAAAAGAATATTTTACTGCCTGCCCATTTGCCCCTAAATAGTTTGGGTTTCAAAAACCCCCAATTCCCTTTTCACAGGTACCTTTAAATGTTTCTTAACCCTGTGCTTTACCCTTACCCGGTGTGTGAAAAGAAGCAAATATGTTTTTTGTTTCTTTGTAAGCTTGGTGGGCCTAACTCCTCACAGCACAGCCTGATGTCCCCAAACTAACCCCTTTAAGTCAACTACGCAGGTGAGTGACTTTTATCACATCCATGTCACTGGTAAGACTGTTTACTCGGTCTTACTAGTAACTGATGCAAACAGAACCCATACCACCGCCGAAGCGAGGTCTCCTTTCTAAAGCAGTGCTTGAAAAACTACCTTCACCAACCATTGCCTGCACCCTAGAAACCTTTATCTGCATTTTCAGAATTTATAAGTACTGCTTCCCTCAAGTCCAAAAACTGTGATGTCTCAAACAGGATATTTTTCTGTATAAAATGCTTCTCTGAGAAAAGTCTACAGGCACACACCAAAGAAGTGCAGCAGTCATAAACCTGACTGTTTTTGTAACATTCCCTGGGTTTTAGCTTTAGCATTTTAGAACTTGAAAATACAGAAATACATGTAGTCCCAATTCAGGTCTGATCTAAGAGTTTTTAAAAAATCTGAAAATAATCCACAAATACACAGAGTATCTCAAGTCTCAGATTGTCCTTTTAACCTTTATCTAAGGCATTTTTACAGCATTATTTACAGGGTATAATCAGCATAATACATAATGCACCACTTGTTTTTCAGCTCTATTCAAAAATCTCAGTTCTTTCAATTAAAAAAAAGAAAAACAACCCTGAAAAAAACAGCCCCGAAGCACAACCATTCCATGTGGGAAAGCTGTGCTATTGATTCCGCTCTTCCTGCCAAGAGAACAATGCAGAGAAAAAGACCTCAATGTTCCAAACAATTTTTGGCAATAATTCGGAAGAAAAAATGCATATTTACCTGTACTCCGAGCTCCACAGGTGAGGCAGCAGTTACAGCAGAAAAGCTAATGCTTTTTCTGGAAGTCCTTAAAGGATTCGGGGGTCATCCTTCCGAGCTGTCAGGTAAAGCCCCCTCCATGTCTCTCTACTGTTTTCTTTTGCCGTTTTTTCCCCCAGTGAAACTCTTGTCATTTGCATAAAACCTACTTCTAGCCTATAGGACTTTTTGAGTAGCTACTTGTTAAATTGGCTGTCTTGACATGCTCTTTCAAGCATGACATCACAAATCTCCATGGAAACCCTAACCCCACTTTTCTATGTGCCAACATTACCTGTCAGGCAAAGACTTAAACAATCGTCTGAAATTGTTCATTAATGAAACCTTTTTAGGGGCTTTGGATCTCTGCACAGTATAATTTGTGCTGTCGGCAAAAACTTAGCCAAGAATGATGGCTTCATTTTCAAAGCCTGAGCTGTTTTGTAGAAAACAATGATCAAAATTATAGGCATTCGTTAATCTGCCCCTCCCTGTCTAACAATGCACTTAATCGGTTGAAGAAAAACCTACAGTGGCACATGTGCCTCTCTCTGAAGGATAAAGTTACGCTGAAAATGTAGGTTCTGAAAAACCTTCAATCAATACTCCTAAGGCTTTCTACTCTGCTCTCCAGTAACCCCTTCCTACTTTGACCAGTAAAACTTGCAAAACAGGTTCCTTGCTGAAATGAGTGTGTGCATTTTCCCTTGGCCTCTGGCTAGCAGAGGTAGCAGGAGAAGGTGTTGAGAATTTTTTAACTCTTTCCTAACAAACATCTTTCGCATGTTTGTCCTAGCTTGCATAAATTACGAGAATAACAACAAAATCAGTGTTAACTTTTCTTGGAAATGGTCAACAGTCTCTAGCATAGTCAGTCCTTCCTCATTCACTTTTCGCTGCCCCGGATGTGATAGAATCTCTGATGTCTGCATAAAGCTTTAGGCATATTTCTGCCAAATTTGTGCCCAACCCTTGTTGGTGACCCTGGGGCTCAGTCCCCTTCCACTCACCTCTAAATTTACGGCGGACACACCCAAGTCCAAGACTGCTTACCTGGAAGCCCCAGAAAGGTTGGAATGGGACTTGTTCCAAACCCATGAGAGTTTATAATGATGTTATCAAATGGCTAGCAAACGCTGCAGCAGAGAGCTCAGAGCTGGAAAGCAGTTGAAGGCAGCCTCCAGCGGCATCTAAGAAGCTGCTTGCACTTGCCACAGATCTGCTGCAAACCTCAGCCAGAGAGCAGAGACCAACCTCCACGCGCTGCTGAGCCTGCAGGTGCATGCAGAGGGATCCCGGGTAAAAACAGAATGGCTCTTTCCATAGAAGGATTGTAAAAGCTTCCGGCCCCTTCCTCTGACTGTCCAGGGAATTCTGCATTGCCACAGTTCACAGTCAACAGATGGGACATCACCTTCCAAGAAAACCAAGAACTAGCCTGATTTGGCATCCCCGAGGTGAAACACTCCTCAAAGGCAAGACTATTGTCAGAGATTCAATTACTGTCTCTGTGAGATGAAAATACATCCAGATGAAGCCCGAACTGTGCTGTACCCAGTGGGGCACAAACACAATGGGAAACAAACAAAAACAAGATATAACCAAAGCTAAGCTTTATTCCGTTGAAATCTGATAATGGGGTGGAGCACTATTCAACTTATTCCTCAAAGTTCCATTGGAGAGAGGAGTCTGCGAAAGTTGATTCAGCTGTCAGAGTGGTTACCAGCTACACGGCATCTTTGCTGTGGGTTATTTAGGAAGCTATAACAGCTTAGCTTTTACTTAGTGAATTCAAGCTTGGAGAAGAGACTGGGAAGAGTCAGAATCCTAATGTCAGGTAAGTGGCGATAGGAAGATAACTCGGATGTAACAGCAACCTGATTAGCCCATTCATGGGCAGGCAGGCAAAGGTAAAGACTTACAGAGTAATTTGTAACTAGTGATGACATCATTATGGTGATGTGAGGATCTTGAAATATTTAGAGTGGACAAGTTTTGGACAAGAACAATCTCAGCAAAAAGGGCAACACGTATGGGTGGGGGGGTGGGGGGGGCGGGGAGTCAGAGGCGGAGCAGAAATGCTAAGATTTGCTTAGCGGTGACCAGTCCAGTAATGACTTTTCCTAACGTCCCTAAATGAAACTAATAAGTAGGACTTAGCTTTAATAACATTGTGATTTGCCTGACAGCAACTGAGTACCACATTAACCAAATCAGAGAGCCATGAGTCATGTAGCTGGAGTATTTTATTTCTAAATTTAGCAACATCAGAGGTATCTCTGTTTGACTTGGATAGCAAATAAGATTCTTTCTCTTGGATTTGTTTCATCAAACCTAGTTTATAACAGACACAGAAAACTGCTCACTGAAAAAAGCCCATGAAAATATAAGAATACAAATAATTGGTGAAAGAGGTTGCAGTTAACCACTTATGTCATGAATTTTTGTTTCTTAAAAAAACATGAATCATGCCCTAGCCGGTTTAGCTCAGTGAATAGAGGGTCGGCCTGCAGACCAAAAGGTCCCGGGTTCAATTCCAGTCAAGGGCATGTAACCTTGGTTGCAGGCTCCTCCCCAGCCTAGGCCCTGGTCAGGGCTTGTGCAGAAGGCAACCAATCAATGTGTTTCTCTCACATCAATGTTTCTCTCTGTCTTTCCCTCTTTCTTCCACTCTCCCTAAAAACAATGGAAAATATCTTTGGATGAGCATTAACAAAACAAAACAAAACAAAAAAACACATCAGTTAGAAGTTGTCATGTCGAAAAGAAATATTGCTTTGAGTAGAAAAAAGCAGTACTTTTATAATTAAAATAACCAATCCTTATTTCATTTAAGCCTCACTACAATAAATAGCATGATGCAAGAACATTTAATATCCCCCATGTTACAAAGAGAGAAAGTGAGCCTCAGAGAAGTTAGGTAATTTGATCCATTGTACACCATAAGCATCTATAGATGCAAGCAGCGGACCTTCCCCATATGCCAGGCGTGTCTATAAAAAAAAAAGTTTTCCCTAAGTGGCAGCCCTGACCAACTTTAAAGTCATTTTTCGTGAGAATTTGCAGCTGAAAATATTCAAGAACACTCGAATTGTGAGGGATATATTTATTTTTATAATATTCATGGCAAATTGATTTTTTTAAAATTAAATTCAAAATATCGTGGCGTGTGGGGATGGCTTCCATCTTGGACCCGTGGCAGTTAACTGGTTGAATAAGTTTAAATGGCTACTAAGTGTTGGAGTATTGATTTGAACTCAGGCAGACCCAAGGTTTGAACCCAAAACACATATGCTTAACCCTAGTTTAATAAAGTTGCTCATCATTGGAGATACAGAAATCGTAACTAAACTAAGCCAGGCTGGAAGGATTTATTTAGTAAACTAATTTGGAAGTACATATGAGATTGCAAAGGGTAAACAGAGACCTTTGCAGATCCTCCCAGATATACCAAGTCAACAGATGGACGGGGTCTGGAATAGTCCAGACCGGGATAGTCTGTCAGCACAACAGCAACAGTAGAGCAGTGGTATTTATTTAGCTTTAAGCTCTATGGAGGCACAGGGGAGGATTAACATGTTACAAATCATAACCCCAGGACAAGCAGACCGCTAGGATACAGAGAAGACTAATGAAACAGTAGACACTCGGGAAATGTTTGCAACCTGAAGTTCTGATCTAAAGAAAAACTGACAAACACTAAAAAGAAAAAAAACAAGCATACATTTTTGTGTGTCAAGAACACACCTTAAATATCACCAAAAGAATGGGGACACTGGAGTTTCTCAGTGAAGTAATGGAAACCAACTGTGGTAATTAATTGCCGAATGCTAAGTCCTTGAACTTCGGCTCTGCTTTTATTTGTAGTTATTGTTCCTTTTGGAAATTATCCACTCACCTTTAGTCAACTTTTTCTATGGTGCTGAGGTAATGGTTAATTATGTGTCAAACACCAGTTCGGATGTTGCTGTGAAGGTATTTTTTTTTTTAAATATATTTTATTGATTTTTTACAGAGAGGAAGGGAGAGAGATAGAGAGTTAGAAACATCGATGAGAGAGAAACATCGATCAGCTGCCTCCTGCACATCCCCCACTGGGGATATGCCCGCAACCCAGGCACATGCCCTTGACCGGAATCGAACCTGGGACCCCTCAGTCCGCAGGCCGACGCTCTATCCACTGAGCCAAACCGGTTTCGGCTGTGAAGGTATTTTTTAGATGTGATTAATACTGAAGCCAGCTGATAGAGTCAAGCAGATTACCATCCATATGTGGGTAAGCCTTGTTCCATCAGTCGAAGGCCTTACGAGCAAAATCTTAGAGCTCCCAAAGAAAAAATTCTGCCTCAAGACCTAAAAACCCTGCCTTTTTCTACCCTGCAGATCTTAGGCTCAAGGCTGCAACTTCAACTCTTACCTGAGTTTCCAGGCTGCCAGCTGGCTTTGCAGATTACAGGTTTGCCAGTTCCTACAATTGTGTGAGCCAATTCCTTAAATTAAACCAATCTCTCTCCCTCTCCTTCATTCTCAATCTCAGCCTCCTCTCTAACTTACTGGTTCTGTTTCTCTGGGGAACCCTGACTAATAGAGCAGATAATGCCGAGATGTAACCACTCAGTCATGTTTCCTGGCTTAGGTTCCATTCCTCTTCTACATCCCACTTTCTGGCGCTCGTTTTCACTTAGAGCACCTACTGCCATTTCAAACACAGCTTGTCAAGACTGAAACTCAGGTAATTGTTTGGTATTTCTTGCACAGGACTGTATTTAATAAAGAAGAATAGACATATTTGCTGTCAAATTAAGTTGAAGGAATATAATAAAATTCATCGGTTATTACAGCAGATATCAATGGATTGAATTCTCCCATTAAAAAATGGAGACTAATAGAGTGGGCTAAAAAATCAAAACCAAGTTATATGTAGTTTCTAATAAGCATACTCATTTTAATAAACAAAAGTTGAAAGTAGATGGTTAAATGTACCAGAAAAAATGCAATCAAAAGTACAGCAAGAATGATAATACTAATATTTAAAAAAGGTTAACAAACATTAAAGAAAATAAAGAGTCATTTGGTAATGAAAAAAAAAAAACCCACCATAATTTATGGAGAAGGAATGATGATCCATAAAACTGTTTGCAACAAATAACAAATAAACTAAAAAAACCATAAGGCAAAAATTAGGAATGCAAGACCAGGAAAACAATACAATTATAGTGATATACTTTATTATACTTCACTCAGAACTGAATAGCACTGAAAGAATAAAATAGGGGCTGAGAAGAAATGAATGATACAAATAGCAAACCTTACATATATAATACATATAAAATAGATAATTTTTATGAATATTCATAGAAACTTACAAACATTGATTTTGTATTTGACAATTCATAAGAAAAAAGTTTCAACAAGTCCTTAAACAAACTGAAAAGTAGGAATTATACACACTTCACTCTGATCGCATTCAAAAAATTCTAAATAATGCTAATCTCAACTACTTGGAAATGAAATGTATCTGACCATCCCTGAACGCCAAGAGAAAAATCAAAACAAAAAAATTTCAACTTTCTTTAAAGCAAAGAAACAGAAAATATTTCACATAAAATTGAAGGACACAGCCCAAGCTGATGTCAGGAATTCTATGCCATTAAATGCCTTCATTATCAAACAATAAATACTCAAGATGAATAAACATACTACACATTTAAAAAATAATAAAAGACAACACATATAACTTTAAAAACTAGAAAAAAGCAATTAATTATGATAAAAGTAAACAATCTGAAAAAGATAAGTATAAACTGACTCTGAAAATTTTAATAAAAAAGATAAGCCTGAGAGAGTGCAAACAAGACATTTGCTCCCTAGCAGCTTCCATGGGCACTAAACTTCTTTGTACTTAACCAGAAGTAAAACAGATGCTGTATGAAGAAACTGGAGAAAGAAGCATGGAAATGGGATGCATACAAGCTGGGCTTGGAAGTGCAGTGGTCCTCACACTGACTGTTCTGGTGCAGTTGAAATGTTTAAAAACCAAAGGAACAAAAGAAGGAACAAAGGAAGGGGTATAGGGAGGTAGAGGGAGGACAAAGAATGCAAAAGATAAAATCAGTCAACAGTAATTACAGCACATTCATTTCTCATGTACAACCACTATCCATACCACCACCCCAGCCACCTGCTCTCCTTTCAGCCTCTTGGTGCTGTTTGAGTAGAATTCATGACCTTCCCAGCTATAATCTCAGTGAGTACACAGGAAGCAGAGTCCTTACACATCCCATTAATCCGGAAATACTTATTGGTGCAAGCCTGACAGACATGAAGCCTCTTAACTGTAGTGTGCTGTGCCCCACGCTGCATTTTGTCAAATCAATGCTTCAGTTCAAAGTTCCATCTGATAGGCCCCCATTACACACTCTTCACGACTCACCTTCACATGTGTGCAGGGTGTGCAGCATAACGCCTGAAAACCTTGGTTACGGAAGGAGAAGAAAGAAGGAAGGGCAGACTTGATAAGACAAAAATGCTGAGATGGGTACTTAAGTGGGGCCCTGAGAGGACAAATCTGAGAGTGTCTCAAAAGGAAGATACTATAGAATTTTGCTGAAAATCCATTGAGGAAGGTTTTAAGATGGTAGTGAAGTAGATGGGTCTTTCTTGCACCTCCTCCAGAACCAAAATAGAATTAAAACTAAATTGGGGAATAATCACCTTGATTACCAACTGAGGACTAGTGTAAGAGGATATTTTTTATAAGAAAGGGAAGAAATCACCTTGCCTGGGGTTGAAAGAGGGGCTGGTCCAACTTCCAAGTGAGGTAGGCGTGAGTGAGGAGGGATGTTGTGGCTACCAGGGTCTCCCACTGGAGAGAGGCTTGAGCAGTCATGCAATGTAGAAATTCATTTATTTTGGGCTAACCAAGCATGTCCTCAAATGAGGAACTTTCTCCCTACTCTCCAAACAGCTAATTAACAGACTGGGGATCTAGGATTCTTGTAACATGCTTTTACAAGATTCTGGTCTAGATCATCGCAATTTAGAATGCACACTGTTTCAGGCTGCCCTAACAGAAACGGAATCTGACTTCCCAAGTCGAATGTCTTCCCCTTAATGAGAAGAGTTTTAGCATGCTGTCAACATCCATTATAGTGGAGAAACATTGCATCTAATCCTCAGAATGACAGTATTGTCTGTCGCATCTCTATGGTTAAGAAAAAGTCTCAGAGAAATGGACTGGCCTGTCTATAACTGTATGTCCTAGCATACATAAACTCAGTTGTATGGAACCCCAAAGTCACTACTCTTCCCAGTAAAGTCAGGTATCCTTTGCAGGGTAGGTATTTTGTATTCTGCCCAAGACCAAGCTCACAGTGTAGATCCCTGATAAATAACCATTTGGTTAAATTAGTCCAAGAAAACCCCTGCAGGAGAAAGGATGAATAACAGCAAAGAAGTGAGCTTGATGAGTGAGGAGAGGAAGGACAAGTTAGACATTTGCAATATGAGTTCTGCATCAAGGTGCTGGACTGCATCATACTGGTCTTTTTTGGATTCAATACCGAAATTTCCATCTCATTTGGTGACAATTTTCTCGAGGTTTTGCTGATTACACTTCCCAGGTGTCTCTGCCTCTGCATAGCTGCACCTCGGCTCCTGACACCCCTTTGCTTTCCCTCCGACTCTCAGGCACTCCTTAGGAGGTTTTCCAGGAGCATCTTATTTTGATTTTCTGCAAAGCTCTTCTTAATATAGCACTGTTCTCAAAATGTGTTGTCTTGCTCTTCCACAACACTAATTAAAACCAAAGCTGTCACAGCGGTTGGTGGCACCCAATTAAACCACAGATCAAGAGCCATGTGTTATGAACGATTATCATTTAGGACTCTTCTCTTTTTCTCTGTCTTGTATGAGTAATGTCAACTTGAAGTCAATTTTGCAAGTAAAATCATAACCCCTTGAATTTAGTCTTATTGATTGCTCAATCCCTAGGACAATGTGTCCTCTTATGTAATATTCCAGATCTAAAATGCACTTCTAACAACCTTTAAGTTGCATTTCAAAATATCAGTCCTCAGGGAAACATTTCCCAGCTAACTCCTTCATCTGGTCCCTTGAGTAGCATCATCTGTTAAGCATTAGACTGCTCCTTCTGCTTTTTTTTAAAACTATTGTTTCTCATCACACCCAAATTTAGATGATTATTATTTCTGATGACATTCTGATTGCCCTTAGACATAGCCAAGATTATTCTGAAGACTTTTTTTATACTGATTCTTTCAGTCCTATAATATTCTTTATCCATGGGTCTCTAGTAGTTCATTGAACACTCACATATACACTAATACAGGGGTGGGCAAACTTTTTGACTCGAGGGCCACAATGGGTTCTTAAACTGGACCGGAGGGCCGGAACAAAAGCATGGATGGAGTGTTTGTGTGAACTAATATAAATTCAAAGTAAACATCATTACATAAAAGGGTACGGTCTTTTTTGTTTTTTAGTTTTATTCATTTCAAACGGGCCGGATCTGGCCCATGGGCCGTAGTTTGCCCACGGCTGCACTAATATCAAGTTTCTAAATGCAAATTACAATTTAAAAATTTTCTCAATTTTTATCTTCTCAGAGACTCAGCACTATTTATGCCACTGCTTCTTTAGTGCCAAGTTCCTTTTCTTCCCTGAATTATTGAAGGCCAATGTAATGAGGACACGGCACTTCAGCCATTCTAGGATCACCACTACATTTTACACTTATGGACACAAGCAAACTAGTCCCCTATTCTGTTCCTTCTCTGTTTCCTCAGCATTTCAGACTGTCTTTCGATTCTGTCACTCATTAGATGATATAATCTGTAGGTTGAGAGCAAGGTTCCCACAGACAATAGGACACACTGTCTACATGCTCTGCGCTCAGTTTCCCATTTTGTTAAGGAGAGTTAATAATAGTGCCTACCCCACAGGACTGTTGGGAAAACGAAATAACATGTGTAAAGAGCAATAGTGACACAATTTTAGCTGATACCAATAATATGTTTCTCTACCTTTTCACGGCTATAAATAGTAGCTGACAAAAACAGTACTAAAGGAATGCTAATTGCTTATCTAACATTCTCCATGTTCATGGCAGTCCATGCAGGGTATTTCTTCCCTCTTTCTATTGTTATTTATTCCATATACATTGTGTTATATTTCTTAATTACCAATAAGTTTCCTTTTCCCTTCAGGTTTAGGTAAAAGACTGGTCTGTAAAATCATTACTTCAAAACAGCTAAATGATTTTTGCTACTAAACATGGCTATACTCTCTTCATTTTTCCCTTTGGATTATAATAAACTGGAGGCATGGTACATGAATTCATGCACCAGTGGGATCCCTCGGCCTGGCCTGTGGGATGGCGCTGAAACCAGCTCTCCCAGATCTCCTAAGGGGTCCCGGATTGCGAGAGGGCGCAGGCCAGGCCGAGGGACCCCACCAGTGCACAATTGGGCTGGGGAGGGACGCAAGAGGTTGGCCAGCCTGGGAGGGAACGCGGGAGGGTTCCAGGACATGTCGGGCCCATCTCACTCAGTCCTGATCGGCCGGACCCCAGCAGCAAGCTAACCTATCAGTCAGAGGGTCTGCCCCCTGGTGGTCAGTGCACATCATAGCGACTGATTGACCAATCGACTGTCTGCCCCCTAGTGGTCAGTGCACGTCATAGCGAGCGGTTGAGTGGCCTTAGCATATCATTAGCATATTATGCTTTAATTGGTTGAACAGATGATCGGACAACCAGACATTTAGCATATTAGGCTTTTATTATATAGGATTAATAACTCTAAAAAGAAAATTCTTAGTTGAGTCTATTTCCTTTAGTATAATTCGTAAACTTTATATTTATGTATGCATTTACTTACAAAACACGTATAATTTTTTTAAAATCTATCCCTTGTACACACTAGCCTTTTACCCAGACCTTCACATATCCAAAGTCCTCCACTAGCTGAAAGGTCTACCAGTGGATCTTTAGTTCTATTAGCCTCACCTTACAGGCTTCATGGATACATATATCCATGAATATAGATGAATATTTGTGAATTTCAAATATATATATATATATATATATATATATATATACACATATATATATATTTGCCAGAGTTAAGACCAATGTGGTATGCAAAAATCTGATTAATTTGGAATTTTTCATACATGTTGGAGGAACTATGTCTATTCCCCAAGATATAAACTGATAGTGAGATCTACAGCATGAGGAGTAATTCAGTGTGATAGAAGTTCTGTTATGATACAATTAAATTCATCAAAAAGGAGTCATAAAGAGGCCATTACATAAAGATATAAATATATTTTAATTTATATTATATAAATGTGATATACTATTGTACAGATAGGTGTAAAGTGCTATATACTAGTACAATGAAGGTGAGAAATCATTACTTATATTTGGGAGTATGGATATAAGTAAATGGGGTATTTCCTTCCTAAACTAGACTCCACAGCTAAAATCTGAATAAAGCAAACATCCCAGCAGATGCCAGAACCAAGAGCTACAATGAAGGAAAGTGGCATATGCCACTTCTTGGCTAACAGATTTAAGAGCTTGTGTAGAACCCACCATCTCTCTCTTTCTCTGGCATGTGACTTGTAATCCATGTGTTAAGATGGCATTGTTATAAAATGGAAGTAGCCTGAATCAATAAGTCATTACAAGGACAGCCTCTCTAAAATGTTTTTGTATTATAACACACACACACACACACACACACACACACACACACACACACAGGAATTACCACAATCCACAGGGTTTATTATGCAGCATTATCAAGACTATCCTGATTGATATAACAGTGTTAAGGTATATGTCTCTTATTGGCTCCTTTTTTATTATAACTCACATTTGAATGGATAGCTACTGAAAACTAGCTTGCAAAAGGAAAGAGCCAAGCAAGGCATCTCTAGTTTGTGATATCAATGCCTTTGCCACAAAAATGTTACTTGCTTTGTCCTAAACACATGCCACCCCCACTCTTCAGTTTGTAGCATTCAATGTTTGTGAGGCTCACAGCGAAGCTCTTAATCACGGCATTCTGTGATTGCACGAGTTGTGATCTGGTAATACTTCTCTCTTTCATTAACCTTGCTCTGCATCAATAAAGCTCCATCTATTGGAGATGAGGTCAAGAGCATAATATCGTTGGTAGCACACTTTCCTCCTTTAACTCAGCTTTTCTTTCTATGTTCTGTGTATACGGGGTCCTGATCACATCCTTGTTTTATTCAAGAGGGGTATTTTTTCCTCTTTCTAATATTCCTAATTATTTTCAGTGCGTTTTGATGGAAGAGAAGTAAAAATGCCTGTATTCTACCAAATTGAAGTAGTGTTTGTTTCTTAAGACCTGGTCTTCTGCTTCAAATGCAGTCAAAGACTTTTCTTGTTCTCTGTTTTTAACTGTGTTATTTTCCATGATTCTGACAAAAACAAGTATATACCTTCTGAAAAGGAGATGTCAGTCAAGGGAATGGATAATGTTGAGTCTGACCAAAGCCTCCCGTTCCAAACTCCATTGAACAACTCTTCACCAATGAATGCAGTTCTTGAGAGATTGTTAAAAAAAAAAGAGTAGCATAAACTAGAACTTGGATGTTTATGAATAAACAGACTAATAGATATTTTCCTGATTTTCATTTTCACAATCGGTAGTACAGTTACACTTGTGCATAGATACCATAGACTACAGTAGACAGTGGTGAGTGGTGCCAAACTCACCAGGCACAGAGGAAACAGCTCCAGTGCTATTTCCGCACAAACACAGAGAGGCACCTGCTGGGCACTTGGCAGCACAGCCCCGGCTGAGGAAAGGAGCCGGACAAGAGGCCTCCTGGCGTGAGTGACGCCATTTCAGATGGTGTTAACGTTCATGGTCTTACCTCCTTATTGTGGCGACAGTCGTGTGAAAGGAAAATTCTCCTTCATATCTTTCTTACTCTTTGTATTGAATGAAAGAACACATCAGACTTTTAAGTTAAAATGCATTACTCTTGACTCCTAAAACTTGACTACATTAGATATAAGAATACGTATTAACTACTTGTAACTGCAAAGTGGGTACTGTTATACCTAGTTAAATAGAAATGCTGTATGTAACCGAGAATAAAGGTGGACAAAGGGTTTCTGAATCTAGGAGTAAGAAGCTTGTTCATGTAGGTGAGAGGCCACCTGGACATGTTTCTTCATTAGTGAAGAAATGAAAGAAGAGCATTTCTGCCCTGGCCTATGGCTCAGTTGATTGAAGCATCATCCGTACACCAAAAAGGCTGCGGATTTGATTCCTGGTCAGGGTACATACTTAAGTTGTGGGTTCGATCCCTGGCTGGGGCACGTATGGGAGGCAACTGATCTATGGTTCTCTCTCACATCAGTGTTCCTCTCTCTCTAAAATCAATAAAAACATATCCACAGGAGATTAAAATTAAAGAAATAAATAAAAGAAGAGCATTTCCAAATTGTGTAGTTACACAGTGCCCAGGACTGCGAGAAGACTGCTGAACTACAGACCTTTCTGAGCTCGGAGCTATTTCAGAAAAGTAACTTTCGCTGTAAAATATGTGTAGAAATCCATTTTTCTGTGGTCACCTCAGGCACTCTGCAACTAAATAAGATTTATCTTTTTAAAGGAATGACAATGACATGTCTCTGTTATTTGACCCACTGTGATTGAGTAATCTGTTACCAAAACATTAGAAAAATTTAAGGTGAAGGGAGCAAACACCAAGGCCACTAACAAGTGGAAAGACCAATTCTGACCTTGGTTCAAATGCTGGCTTCTTGACTTGAAGGAAGTTACTTGGCCTTTCTTGGCTTCTTAGCCTCAATCTCTTCTGATTGCCCAAACTGCAACCAATCTCAATTCCCCACCCCTCTCTGTCTGTATCACTCAAATAGTATCTATCACCTTCTAATTGTATTAAAAATATTGGCTCATTCATTCATTCAAAAATTGATAATGCCTAGTTTAGGTTGCATACTCCTTAAATGCTACATTTACAAAGGTGATTAAGACAAGGTTTTTGTGCTCTAAAACATATTCTAGATGGAAGAAACATAAAGAAATGTACAACGAAGGCATGATTATGTGCCAGAGTACAGGTACCACATGATGCTTTGAACAGCTCACAAGGTGGGACATTTGGATCTTGAGAGATTACCCTGGGTACATGAATGTCTTATTTCTTTTACTGATTTGATGGCAGGGGTCATGTCTCATTGTTTGTATCCCTCACAATGAGATTTATCATTGTAAGTGCATATGTATGTGTGTGTGTGTGCGTGTGTGTATACTAGCTGTACCAGTTAATAATGCGGATTTTTTTCAATAGATGGAGTTACACATATGTTGATATATATGTGATTTGATATGTATGCTATTTTGTTGTACTGACAGCAAGCTTCAAAACTTCATATGTCAAATTTGCTGAAAGTGTTAACATCATAGATATTTTTTCGCTTAAAAATGTCGAATTTTGTGCCCAAAAAAGAGCATTTGCAAGAAGTTTTAATTCATTACTTTCTTTTGAAGAAAAGTGCTGGGAAATACTTCGGGAAGCTTATGGTGAACAGGCTCCATCTCAAGATACTTGTGAACGATGGTCTGAACGCTTTAAAAGTGATGATTTCGATGTGAAAGACAAAGAACGTCCAGGTCAACCGAAAAAGTTTGAAAACCAACAATTACAAGCATTACTGGATGAAGATGCGTGTCAAAGTCAAAAACAACTTGAAGAAAGATTAAACGTTGCTCAGCAAACAATTTCTATCGTTTACAAGCAATGGAAAGATTTTAAAGGAAAGAAAATGGGCGCCACATCAACTGAACAAAAGACAAATGGAAAACTGAAAAGTCATCAGTAAAATGTTGCTTCAACAGCATGAAAGAAAGTCTTTTTTTGCATCGAATTGTGACTGGCAATGAAAAGTGGATTTATTTTGAGAATCCCAAATGCACAAAATCATGGGTTGATCCAGGTCAACCATCAACATCGACTGCAAGGCCAAATCGCTTCCGAGAGAAGACAATGCTCTGCGTTTGGTGGGATCAGGAAGGTGTGGTGTATTCTGAGTTTCTAAAACCAGGTGAAACCATTAATACTGATCGCTACTGACAACAAATAATCAATTTGAACCACGCTTTGATTGTGAAATGACCAGAATGTGCCAGAAGACACGGCAAAGTAATTTTGCTTCATGATGACGCACCATCACACACTTCAAAACCAGTTAAAGACACATTAAAAGATCTTGCCTGGGAAGTAGTAACCCAGCCGCTGTATTCACCAGACCTTGCTCCTTCAGATTCCCACTTGTTCCAATCAATGGCACACGCACTTTCTGAGCAGCACTTCAAAACGTACAAAGAAGTGGAAAATTGGGTCTCTGAATGGTTTGCCTCAAAACAAGAAAAGTTCTATTGCGATTGTATCCACAAATTACCTGAAAGATGGGGGAACTGTATAGCTAGCGATGGACATTACTTTGAATAAAGCACTTTTGATGTTTCTCTTGAAATTATCGTGTTTTCTTTGATTACAAAATCTGCATTATTAACTGGTATACCTGGTATATAGATATTTACACACACACACACACACACATTATAATGAATAAGTAAAAGTTTTCAAAGTAAGTTTCAGAAATATAATACAATTGTGTTCTGTCAATAGGAAAAATAAACTTCTTTGGGTAACTTAAATATGTGTTAATAAAAAAATAAAATGAATTTAAATACTAATTTGAAAATAGAGCCTCTGAGACTCCTCTTTTGGACGTCATAAACCAGAATACTGTAATGCTAAGAGCTGTCATTGTAGCAGTAAAAGGATCCATCATTTCCTTCCTCATTACTCTATGATATAGTTATTATTGTCTTGTGACATATAAGGGAACTGAGACAGAGAAGATTCAGTCATTAGCTCCAAATCACACAATTAGCACATAGATGGGGGCTGGATACCAGCTCAGCCCTGCCTGACTCCAGAGCCAAGCCTTAGCGGCCAGGTGATAGAGCATCACAGTCTGATGGCCCCGCACAGAAGCTTGGGGGAATCAGTGATAATGACAGCTGCTATTATGCAGATAAGCACTAGGCTGCAATAATAGTCATCTGCATTTTTTAAGGTAGTGGAAAGAAACCTAGTTTGCTTAACAATAATTTATACCTTAGAAAATTCTTGGTTGACTAAATTTCAAAGACTTGAATATAAGTTTTCAACCATGAATCTTCCAGTGCTTAAATTCAATTTTCAACATATAAAGTTTGCTCTAATTCTCTTTTTATATAATACCAAGGAATTAGAACCTAGATTCCCTTAGTATCGAAATATTTTGTGTAATGATTAGAATCTAGAGTCCCTTAGTATCAAAATATTTTGTGTAATGGGTGAAAAAGGTGAAGGGGTTAAGAAAAAAATCACAGGCACAGACAACAGTATGGTTATTTCCAGAGGGAAAGGGGGGTGCTACTGTCAGAATTAGCTAGTTATTAATATGAATAATAGGAAAAGAGCAAAGGGGAGGCCAAACATTACAAGCATGGTCATCTGGGCAACTTCACCAGGAAGCTGCAATTTCACACTCCCTGAGGAACCACTGGTCCATTCACTGCACATCACTGGGGAAGGGGTCCAACAAAGGGGAAGATGGCACAGGCACAGTGAAGGCAGGTGATGTAGGGAAGGTGCTTGTTTGTCAGTCTAACCTGGAAAAAGATAATTGGCTAGAGGGGTGGAGCCACTGCTAGCACGAAAAATCCTGAAGGATGAATTGGTTAAGCTCCCAGTTATAACCCTGAAACAAAAGGTTCTCTCTCTCTCTCTTGTGCTCCTGCTCTTTTGCACTCTCTTGCTTGTGACTTATACTTGCCCATGTGCTAGCCTGTCATGTGGCCTTAAGCGGCCCATGCCCATGTGGACCCCAAGAGCAATGGACTGCAGCTGGGAACACAAATTAAGCCAGCCAGATGCTGGACTAGACTGTGCTTTAATACAGAGCAGCAACTCTGGGCACTGGATTTAAGCCTAGCACTGCTAAAGACAAGACTGGGCTTTTTCCATGGCAGCATGGAGGGAAATGGGGCCTTGGAAACCCAGGGGTTTAATTCCACAGAAATCAATATCACTCATCCTCCTGTGCAAGTCTCAGAAAATTCCTCTCCTTGCTGATATTGCAAGAATGCCACTTCCACCTGCAACAGGTGGGGACACAGAGGGCACCCCATCAATAACAGGGAGGTAGAAGGGAATAAAGGGGGGACAATTGGTGATGGAAGGAGACTTGACTTTGGGTAGTTAACATATAATACAATATACAGATGATGCATTATAGAATTGTACACTTGAAACCTATATAATTTTGTTAACTAATGTCACCCTGATAAATTCAATAAAATTTTTTTAAAAAAAATATTTCATGTAAGGTGCTAGATACAGCATTTTCAGCATCTTATTCAATGGCACTCTCTTCACTAAGGCCACTTTTCTGGGAGGATTTTTCGTGCTAGCAGTGGCTCCACCCCTCTAGCCAATTATCTTTTTTCCAGGTTAGACTGACAAACAAGCACCTTCTTGGTGAGGTTTTAATAATTTAAACTGATGATAAAATACCAGAAGAGAACATGGTATTGAGAATCTGGAGAAGAGCATCAGACGTGTGCTATTGGAATTCCTCCTCATGGCAGCTCATGTATCTTCCTGCAAAGGAAGCCTAAAATAATCCATTGTCAGAAGGTCAGGGAGAAACAAAGGGGGTCATGGAGCAGAGGAAAGTACAGAGGAAGGAAAGAGTGGCAGGAGAAAAAGAATGAAAGAGGCAATAGAGAAAGTGCTGTTCATAGGAATATCACACACCCTTGCCTGAGCTTATAACTGATGTTTACAATGCTTATTAAGGTTCATTTGCAACAAAGCAGTGGAATAAAAAATGTGTATACAGAACAAGGCATCAAAATCTTTCTCCTTTTGGGTGGTCAGCTTGGAATACACAAAAATTCATCCTGAATTACCAGCAAAGGCACAGCTGCCCAGCCATGGCTGGACTGCACCCAGGGCAGAGATATATGTGACAAGAGATCAAAGCTTGAAGCCACTAGCCTACATCATTATTCCCTGTCATCCGACACCATGTGCCCTTTACATCCTTCTAGCTATATTTAGGCTCCCCGTGTAATTGTTTTAACCTAAAAGCACCATCATCATAGTAGTAGCTATAATCATGACATCACAAATAATAACAGCAATGATAATAACTGGAATATTTTTGACATGAAAAACATACCATTTTTGACAGACTAATTTCTATATTTCAGAAAGAAAGTAATATATTTTAACATTAAAAAATATTTTCTCTCTTCACTCAATACATAATCAGTTTTCTAGCTTCCTTTACCCTGACCCTTGCTCCCATGGTCACATGTGCATGTGCATGCATGTACACACACACACACACACACACACACTCCATGACCCTTACATCCTAGACATAGACCACACTACCTTGTCTCTATAATCAGTGATCTTCCACTTACAGAACAGTGGAATAAACAAGGATTCTGAGCTCAAACTTATCTGGATTCAAATCCCAGCTTTCTTCTGAGCAAATTGTACAATTATAACTACCTTGAGTGAGTTTCCTCAATTGGAAATGCTTCATATAAAATACTAGAGGCCCGGTGCACAAAAATTTGTGCACTTGGGGGGGGGAGGGGAGGTCCCTCAGCCCAGCCTGTGCCCTCTTGCAGTCTGGAACCCCTCGGGAGATAATGACCTGCTGGCTTAGGCCTGCTCCCAGGTGGCAGAGGGCAGGCCCAATCCCTAGGTGCAGCCCCTGGTCGGGCTCAGAGCAGGACCGATTGGGAAGTTGGGGCACCGCCCCATCATGCACAGAGCAGGGCAGATCGGGAGGTTGCGATGCCACCCCTAGTCACGCTCAGGGTAGGGCCGATTGGGGGGTTGGGGCACCGCCCACTGTCACACTCAAAGCAGGGTCGATAGGGAGGTTGCGGTGCCACCCCATCACGCACAGAGCAGGGCCCATCAGGGGGGTTGGGGCTCCGTACCCTGTCACACACAGAGCAGGGCCGATCAGTGGGTTGAGGAGCTCCCCCCTGTCACGCACAGAGCAGGGCCCATCAGGGGGTTGGGGAGCTCCCCCCTGTCATGCACAGAGCAGGGCCCATCAGGGGGTTGGGGAGCTCCACCCTGTCACTCACAGAGCAGGGCCAATAGGGGAGTTGGGGCACCGCCCCCTGTCACACACAGAGCAGGGCGGATCAGGGGGTTGGGGTGCCGCCACTGTCACACTCAGGGCAGGGCCGATGTGGGGGGGGGGGTTGGGGCACCACACCCTGTCACACACAGTGCCGCAGGGCGATCAGGGGGTTTGGGCGCTGCCCCCTGTCACACTGATCCCGGTGCTGGGAGGCCTCGCGGGTCCGCTGATCCCGGTGCTGGGAGGCTTATTACCCTTTTACTATATAGGATAGAAGCCTGGTGCATGGGTGGGGGCCGGCTGGTTTGCCCTGAAGGGTGTCCTGGATCAGGGTGGGGGTCCCCACTGGGGTGCCTGGCCAGCCTGGGTGAGGGGATGATGGCTGTTTGCATCTGGTCACACCCCCTTCAGGGTGGGGTCCCGCTTGGGTGCCTGGCCAGCCTGGGTGAGGGGCTGAGGGCCATTTCCAGGCTGGCGGGTGAGTGAAGCTCCCAACCACTCCTTTTTTCCTTTTTTTTTTATTCTGGGCCAGCTTTAGCTCTGAGGCTCGGCTCCAGCTATGAGACCTCCACTGCTGAAAGCAGGTTTCTGGCCTTTGTTTACCCTTCTGTATTTGAAACAATGTTGTGGTCCTGCTGGCTGAAGCCCAGGGTTTTGTTTAGCTTCTATATTTGTTACAATGTTGCTTAGAGTACAGCTGAGAGGCCAGCAAGGCAGGCGGGGAAGCTTGGCTCCCTCAGTCACTGAAGCAAGCAAGCCTCCCTGTTTGCGTCAGCTGCCTGGCTGCCGGCCGCCATCTTGGCTGGCAGTTAATTTGCATATCTCCCTGATTAGCCAATGGGAAGGGTAGTGGTCGTACCATGTTTCTCTTTTATTAGATAGGATGGTGTCTCACCAAAAATGTGACATAGGGAGAGGTACCGATTCTAGTACTTAAATGGATCGTGACTCTACTTTTAATAGAAAACAAGGGTATTTATGTTATATATCAATTATATCTCAATAAAACTGGGAAAAGTAAAAAATAAGTAAGTACAATTTAAAAATAGAAAACAGGGGGTATTTTCTATATACAGGCACACCTCATTTTATTGTGCTTCACTTTACTGCCCTTGACAGATGTGCTGTTTACAGATGGAAGACAAGACTCTCTACCAGCAAAAAGATTATGACTAGATTTATCGCAGTGGTCTGCAACCCAACCCACAGTAGCTCCGCAGTATGCATGTATGCTTGAAATGAAAAGATAGCCTTCCTTTCCTTAATTACCAAGCAAGTGATCTGCACATCTCCACATCAAACAGGGCTCCCATTTCCTTTCTCCTCTCTAGGTCAACTGCCTTTTGGCAATGTGAACAGAAAGCAAACACATAGTCCACAAAGCACGTCACGGTTTTAGGCACTCTGATAAAGATTTTATAGTTTAGAAGGTTGAATTTAAGGGGAAAAAATGAAATTGAGATAAAGCATACATTTAAATAATTTAAACTGATGATAATCTCCACTTCCATGGGTGCTCAAAAGTTGAGCTAGTTAGACATCACTTTTGTAACTAACTTATTTGCAAGATAGCAGACTTAAAACACTGTGCTTGCCTCTCTACCTGGAGGGTGGAAATCAATAACAGCTTGCCCTCTTCCCTGACCACCCAAATCACTAAATGCTCTGAGTCCTTTGCTATGTTCCCCATCCTGAAAGGTCAATCTGATAACATGGCTGTGAGGTCGACAGAGAAGGCCTCCCGCCTCCTGTCAGCTAAAAAGTAATTGCACACAGACAAGAAACAAAAACACCCCAAGCCACAGTTGGGGGATATCTGTCTGGCTGTCAAGATAACCTGAGAAAACACGTAGCTGAAGACAGCAGAAAACCAAGCATGCAAAAGGAAAACATCTGTGATTAAAAAGAAAAAAAGTGAGCAGAAACAAAACCCTAATGTCAGCTTCTTAAGGAAAAGGGGTTTGTCTCAAGTTTATCCCTCCGTGCTCTGTTTTACCCTGAAAACGTATTTATATACTCATTCATTCACTGTGCCAAGCACTCGGTGCTAACAGGGTGCACAGCAGTTGATCCTATGCTTTATTCAGTCAAGTAATACCCCTTCCCTGCCCGCACTTCAGATGCATTTGTGGCTGACCATGGAGAACTGCCCACTCTCTGGATCTCTCTTCTTGAGATATGGAGCAACTTAGTGGTGGGCACAGTCCACTCAATTATTTTTCCCCTTTTAAACCAAAGGTCGCGTTGCTTTCCTTCATGTTCATTAAAGAATGAGCTTTGCAGAGCGAAATGGTAGCACATTCGTACCTGGTCTCTCAGCCTCTCCTGGTGGCCCATGATTGCTGTGGCATGGTGCGGGTATTTCTGCTTGAGATGTTCCAGGAAAGCTTCTCTCTTCCTATCCATCTCAGATGTTTGCATTCCCAGTATTTCTTTGGAACTTCGGGGCCCACCTAGGGTGTGTCTCCGTGGGATGTTTCGGGAAGCCTTGGAAACTGAAACTCGACTGTTCCCATTAGAAAGGCGTTCCTTGGTTCTTCGGCATTCTGCATCTTCTAATGACGTTACATGCAGATTGCTTTTTCCTTGTTCTGGAAGGAAAAGAAAATCGTTTAATTAATGATCTCACACTAGAAACCTCATTTACAGAATACCGAGAGGGACTGTGGCAGCTGTGAATGTATGAATATAACCTAGCAGATTTCGTGTGTGTGTGTTTGTCAAGAAGAAAAAAAAGTCAACAATCATGAAATATGAACAATCACACTTTAGAAATAAAGATGTTGCAGCAAAAAACTGCTATTTCTGACTCTTTCCCTGCAGTTATTCAAAATGAGACACTTGTTCAAATGAGGTTGCAGGCAATTGGGTTAGCTCTTACCTTCACCTGTAATTGGAGAAGAGTACTCTGGTGAAATAGATTATTTCTTTATTTTTTAAAAATACATTTTTATTGATTTCAGAGAGGGAGAGAGAGATAGAAACATCAATGATGACACAAAATCATTGATCAGCTGCCTCCTGCACATAATCTGGGCATGTGCCCTGACTGGGAACCGAACCATGACTTCCTGGCTCATAGGTCAACACTCAACCACTAAGCCATGCCTGCCAGGCTAATTCTTTATTTTTAATTCCATCATCCTGGTAACAGGATCTTTAGATTTTTATATCTGAAGGTGGTTTCTGAAGCATTTGTTTCATCTCCAAGATCAAAAATAGCTATTATAATAACTGACAGGCCAACCACTTACAAGTTCGATTCCCCCATTAACATAAACCAAGCAAGCGTAAGAATACTATTACAGGTAATAACAGGGGGCGTAGAGTAAAGGCTTAGACACATTTCACTTGAAGTGGACTTTATCTGGAACACACACTGAAGGGAAGAGATGCACGGTACATTCTAGAGGCCTCCGACCTGGTAGGGTCAGAACGGAAGCAGGCAATGACAAGGCTCTGAGTGCACGACATGAGTAGGGCCTCTCCATTCCTTCTCGATGGTTGGCAAATGGGTGCCAGGTTGGAATATTCCACTTAACTGAGAAAAGGGAGTTACTTCTTTAAAAGCCAGAATAGGAAGAGAAAGTAGTGCCCATTCAGAAGCACTTCAGGAACTCGCCAGGTTCTGTCACAGGGAGCAGCTCTTACACAATATCACAGAGGCGGCAGGAAAACGTCCTTGGCCACCGAGTTCCCTGGAGAAAGCACTGGGCTGGGTCTCAGGCGTCCTGCCCAAAACCTAGGCTTCCAACAGGTCATGTGACCGCTCAGACCCACTCTCTTCATTAACAAAAGGAGGATGTGGGACTAGCATTAGATATGCAAAGAGCCTTCTAGATCTAAAGCCTTTAAAGGTACCCTAAACTATTTTTAAAAAATAAGTTTCCAATGCGAGCTTATTTGCCAATTATCTTTAAAAGGAATGTGTAGAGAGACCCACTATTTGAGAGTTTTAGATTTGAGTCTCAGATAAACAGAGAACCAAAGCTTCATGCCAGAAAGGTAGAGCGACAGGTGTCCAGACTTAGGTGTAAGTTAGCGCCTCTGAAGGCAATACCACCAACAGTTTTCTCCGTCGTCATTGCCTAGAAACATCTGTGTGTGGGACTCCAGGCATGACCCCTTTGGTTAGGCATAGAGAATATTTTAACTCAGGCTGGTTTTCCTGTGCCGGTCTTCCATCCCTCAATGCATGTTCTGGGAATAATTCTTCTTGTTTACCCTTCACTTCTCATTACATTGCTAATTACAGCATCTCCATCAGACACTGATGAGAAAAGGGAGGGGGAAAAACCAGCCAGATTCCTTAATTCTTCTACTTTTCATTAGTCTCAGCAGTACATTTAGAAGGCAAAGAAGACGGAACTATTGGTTTAAAAGATAGTGGGAGATAAACTGTAACTTCATTGATTTTGCTTACTTTCTCATTGCGTGGACTCACATGATGGCTACCTTTTTTGTGGCCTCTTCTTTGATAATACAGAAGTAACAGAAACCATGGAATAAAGCTGGATGGAGAAAATGCCATATCTCAGGCTGGTAAAGATGTGTGCAACCTGAAGAGATTTAGCTTTATCCTTTGAGTGTGCATGTGAATATGAGTTTTGTATTAGCCAAAAGTTGTGTGTTTGACCTAACAATGTTAACTTTTAAATGGAGTATTAAGATCACTTTTAACTTCATTAAAATAATATATTGGGGCGGGGGGGGGAGTATCCAGGACAGCGAGGCTAATTAGCAGGACAATCTCTAGAAAGGGGATTTCTTTACACGGGCATAACACACAAACATCCACACACACCCACATGGGTATACACTCCTGCGCCTCAAATACCAACAGGTGCAGAAAGTCCCCTCTGCAGAGCTTTGTCGCAGACTCACACGAACTATTGTTTCATCCAAGACTCCGAGGAAGAGGTCAAGACAGCCAGAACAGTAGCCCCTTGGAGCCGGAAGGGAGTTTTCCACTTTCTCCTTTGAAATAAATTGGGAAAGGCGCGAGGAGGGGCAGTGTGGAGCCAGCATCAACCTGTCAGCATTCACCTCCCAGCAGCCCCCACTTACTGGCCCTCTACACCCCCACTCTTTTCAAACACTGAGCACTGGGAGGGTCACATCAACCTTCCTTCGCTTTTCCATTTTTTCTCTGTCTCATGGATTCCTCTAAATGTCTCCAGTTGCTTAACAAGGTTCAATCCGCTTTGGAGAAAAGCAGCAAATAGCATCAGTGGTTAATGCACCAATGGCTAAAGGCACAGTCCGAATCTAATCGCCCTCGAAGCCCGCTCCTTCCTCTGGTCCCACCTTCCTGCCTTGTTCTTCGGTCCAGCTGTCAGCCCCATCTGCCCCCATCCCACCACCAGGACCTACTCCGCTGCCACCAGCGCCCACAGCAACCCCACACCACTTTGCACACACCGCTTTCCTCAGTGAGCTTCGGCGCTCAGGAGCTGCCAAGCCCATGCCTGAGGGAGAGGGACCACTCTCCATTCCAGTCATTTAGAGAGAATGTGGTCTTTCAACTGAGGGGGGAAACTAAACAGGGATAGACACAAACAAGAGAGGGAGCAGGCAGAGGACGTCCTGTCACAACTCCACGGCCATGGAACCAGAGATCCGAGTCCTGCCAATTCCTCATTATCCGCATGAATAGATGATCCAAGCCATCCAAACAGAAACAGTTTTATTTCTTGTCCAGAAGGCTTTGGTGCTAATATTTAAATGCGGGTGTGTCTAGTTGTTTGCTATTCTGGGAATCCACCTCAGACAAATAAGGAGGCTGCCGTGTGAAGACCAGGCTTCCAGTTTCCCCTTCCGGTCCCTCCCAGCCTCTGCACAGCCTGGAGCAACTCCTCCCAGCGGCTCATTTCTAGCAGGAGCTGGGGGCAGAAAACAGCCCCTCCAGGAGCAGAAGGAGGGACAAGGCAGGAGTGTTAGAGAGACAGGCTTCTGAATTCCAAAGGGCTTTCTGGCTGCGATGGACACGTTCTGGAAAGTGCAAGTCGAAGTGAGGAACGGGGTGAGTCCTGAGCAGGCCGGGAAGATGGGTCATCCACGTAACAAGCTGCCCAGCAGGCAGGTGACCTCAGGAGCTGCCCAGGCTGGCTTCCTGGCCACAGCTCAAGATGCTTTGGCTGGATCAGCTGACCTGCAAGAAGGAACCTGGGCCTTGTACATCACTGAGGCATGACACGCCTGGTATCTTTCCGAGAACCAGCAACAGGATTGACAGGCTCCCGGGCCAAGATGAGGTGGGTCACAGCCTCTTAGGGAAGAAGTCACTTCTTTATGGTGACTCCTGGCTAGCTGCCTCTAAGATGTAGCTTTTTAAATTCTAAGAGAGGCTCTTGTCATAGGCACATCATAGGGAGCTGCTGCTTTGCCTGGCTGTACAACCTACCTGGGCCTGTCAGACAAAAGAGGGGATGGGGAACGTCCATCCCTCGGGCCATAGAAGGCCCACCAAATCATGTGGTCTGGCCCTGCTAAGGCATTAGGGGTGAGTTAATTAAATGTTTGACCAAATATAGGAGGCTTATCTTTAAGTTGATAATTTTGTATGGCCCACAAATGATGTGATAAAGATCCAAATGGCCTTGGCAGAAAAAAGGTTCCCCACTCCTGCTGCGTATTCAGACCATAACACCCTCCCATTGCACACACAGGAAGACTGTGTGTTTCAGCCCCCTCACCTAGCTGGGGCCCTGTACTCATTCCAGCCAACGCAGAAGTGTGAGCCATCTTTAGTCCTGGCCCCTGGACCTCCTGAATTATCTTTGATGTTCTTTCTCTCTCCTCTCTGGCCAGTTGACTGTGAAAGTTCCAGGGAGAGCCTCCTAGGCCTTAGGGAATGGTGTCCTGACTCTACAGAAGGTGCCTGGGTCCCAGAGTCAGCCTGGAGGTGGACCGTCCAGGAGATCCACATTCTACTGTGTTTGAGAAATAACTCTGATTATGCTAAGTCACAAAGACTGTTAGACCAATCAGCCTATCTGACTAATATACTAGTATAACCTGTGTGCTGCTGGAGGCCCTCAGGCTTCACCAGTTTTCCAGCTCCCTTATTCATATCATAAAGATCACCATATGCAAATTAGCAGAGAAGGTACACCTAACACTGGGTCGTTACATTCCTCTAAAAAAACTTTAAAAATTAAGTGAGGAAGGTTTTAGGCAAAATCCTACAGATTTTAGGCAAAATAGGTACAGCCCCTTCCTCACCCAGAAAAGCATTTTTTCTCAACTGTTGGTTAGTTGATTAGTGAATTCATTCATTCACAAAAATATTTACTGAGTGCCTGCCCTGTACACTGAAAGGAGTTAAGACACATAGTAAAGCGATGATCAAGAGAAACTTAATTCCCTTCCCTCATGGTGGAGTCAACATTATAATTAGGGAGGCGGATAAAAAAATAATATGTAATAGAAATGACATATCATGATAAGTGCTCTGAAGAATAAAACAGGATAAGGAAGAGAGACTGATGGGGAAATTTTAGAGCTGACTTCTGAGCGAAGACCGGAATGTCTGGGACTCCCCAGGCTTGCACTCTGTGGGTCGGCCAATCCTATTTCTTTTTTCCAGCTTCACTGAGATGTAATTGATCTCATATTGTCTGAGTTGAAGATGTACAATATATTGCTTTGCTGCACTTACACACCGTAAAGTGACTGCCACCATAGTGAATACTAATTATCTTCAAACACTGGCAATCGGGAGGTGGGGGAGGCAAGCAGGTGGCTGGCAGCACTTCACCAGCACAGAGATTTCAAGGCCTCAGGGGCCAGACAAAAGAAGACCCTCAAGGGTGCTGTGGGCAGATATATGCATCCCAAGGAACCCCCAAGGGCCACTCTGAAGAGCCCATAGCCTCCAAAGGGAACATGATATAGTTACACTCAAATTCAACCAGTAATCATTGAGTGCCTGCTCTGCACAATGCACTTGGCAGTACACTTTCACCTGCCTATTCAGCCATGGAAATCTCATTGATTAGAGCTATTCCTGAGGCAACCATATGCCCCAGTTTGCCAAAAGAGATCTGGGTTACAACTGTTGTCTCAGAGAAATTATTTATAGTGTTCCCTTTCACTCTCAAAAGTGTCTCCGTTTGGACAATAAGTTACATGATCACCCAAGGGGTCCTTATCTATAGTAGATTGATAAACTCAAAGCCTTTGTTCAATAAGTATTTCTCCAGTGCCTTCTGCATGTCCGATGCTGTTGGATTCTGGGAATGTAAGGATGAAGACAGGGTCGGTGCCCTGGAATACCACATTGTATTTGGTTGAAACACATACAGTACATAAACAATACAATGGAGAGTGCAGTGACCGGGATGGACATACGGTGTGATGGGTGAAGTGGGCATCAGTGGACTGCCTTCCCTTTTGTGGTCCTTGTGCTGACCAAAAAACTGGAAATAAAGCCACACTCCTTCACAGCATCATTCTTACCCATAACTCTATGGGATCTTAAAAATCTAACCTGGATTCTTATTCCCCTTTCACCACCTCTCCAGCCACCGCCCTTCCCAGATGCCTGACCTCTAACTGCTGGAGTGTTCCAGGGCACGTCTCCCGACCTTTCCTTTCCTTCTGCACACAGACCCCATCCTAGCACAACTCTCAGTCTCCAGTCCTCTCTCAATTCCGGTCATGAGTACCCAAATCTTAATCAACATCCCTACCTGGATGCCTGATACACTTCTCAAATCCTAACAGACCCAAGCCATAAGCACCTTCTCATCTATTCCTCTCGCGTGCTTTCCGGTTTAAGCAAATGGCAGCTCCATTCGTTCAGCTGTGCAGACAAACATGTTTGAAGTTATCTTTGACTCCTCTGGTTCTCTGATGTCCCACATCCAACCCCTCAGCAAATTCTTTTGGCCTTACCTTCAATGGACATCGAGACCATTTCTTGTCACCACTTGATGCTCTACTACCTGCTGGTCCAAGCTAGAGCCATTTCTTGCCTGTTTTACTGCAGAAGCCTTCAGCACAGCACCCAGTATTACCCTTTGTAAGATAAGTCAGAGCCACCAGCAAGCTCCTCACCGCCCTTGAAGTAACAGCCCAAGTCCTTACCACACTGCCACAGTCCCTGCATGACCTGGCCTGGGGTTACCTCTTAACCCCTGTTCCTCCCATCTGTCTTTCCTGTTCTTGCTGTTCTTTGACCATGTCCTTGCTATTCCCTCCCTTGCCTGTTTCAGATGTTTGTTCAAATATCACACCAATGAGGCTCCCCTTAATAATTCTATCTGTAGTTTCACCTCCCCCACCCCCACCCCAGCACTCCCTATTCCCTGCCTTACTCTCCCCCACAGACTTAATAGGGCTGCTAGATAAAATACAGAATGGCTGGTTAAATTTGAATTTCAGATAAATAATAAATAATTCTTAACATAAGTATGTTTCAATCGTGTACGGACTATACTTATGCTAAAAAAAAATTATTAGTGGTTTATCTGAAATTCAAATGTAACTGGGCATCCTGTATTTTTATTTGCAAAACCTAGCAATCCTGCCATCTAGCATGCTATATATTTTACTTATTTGCTCATTATCTGTCTCTACTGCCCCCATCTGCCCAAACTTAGCCCTTAGAATATAAATTCAATGAAGGCAGGTACTTTTATTAGTCTGTTTGCTGCTAGATCCCCAGTAGCTAAAAACAGTGACTACTACAGAACAGGTGCTCGGTATTCATTGAGCAAATGAACAAATGAATAAAGTGGTCACACACTCTCTTTGTGGCCAGCTCAAGTCTCTCAAGCATCTTTCAATTGCTGTGCTTGTTTGAAAGTTATTTCTTAAATTGGTCCCATTCTAATGGCCCAGTAGGATTGTGAGCCATTTATTGCAGCAAAGGCCCAGAGGCTGAATTCCTGCCTTAGGATTCGGTCCCATCAAATAAGGGTGGGGGAGGGGCGGGAGGCAGCCTTATCTCCTGCTGGACCCCACTGACCGCGCGCCATCAAGGAGAATGCTCTGCTTTGGAAGTGCAAACCGAAGCCAGGACCGATGAATACAAGACTCAGGGATTTTTCAGGGGTTTCTAAGCTTAAAGTTTCCTGCATTTCACCGGGGGTGGGGGGGTGAAGAGGTGGGGGGTTGGGGAGTGAAGAGGTGGAGGGTTGGGGGTGTGAGGGGGAGGGGGGGGGAGCTCTACCACTTGTAATTGCATTTTCTTCTGTCTGGCTGACTTTTGCATTTTCAGTGTGGATGAGTCATTTGTTACTTCCCTTCAGTCTTAAAAAAAACACACACACACCTTTTCCCCTGTGCACAATCCCTACTCCCACACAGCGTTGCAGTCCCGAAAGCAAGACTTTGAGTTGCTAACTGGGCCCAGATGAGCCTGGGGTGGGTGGGCAGGGGTGGTTTATGAACAGCTGTCTGCATGGTGCTGCAGGATAGGTTCTGGCGGCAGGCTCTGGAGAGCTAGCAGATAAGACTTTTCTCTACCCAACCCCTCTGTGAATTTTTTTTGGAACAACATAAGCTTCTGGAAATTCCCTACGGAAAAGACAAGTCTATTATAAAAACAATTAAAGGGAAACTGCCCAAAGAAAACTCACCAACATTGTCTAACAACTCTCAACTTTTGAATTAAAACTCACAGAAGACTCAGAGTCCCACCTATCATCCAGATGTACACGGCTCCCCGGCTGTTCTGATCTGTAAAATGAAACATCCCCCAAACTCTGGGATTTAACTCGCAGACACTACAATACTTGCATCCACCATGCATTTGCCTCGGTGAAATCCCCCAACCAATGAATGGGAATGCTGCCGCCCTAGGGAGGGCTCCAGAGAAACAACTGCTTTCTCCCGCGCTGGAGCAGGGAGTAGGAAAAGCTGCTTTTAGCGACACATTTGTCTTTGCCTAGAGATACAGCAGCCACTGCCTGCTGACTGTGCTCCAAGAGGGACATCACCACGCCACTTCCGAAAACCCTGCCGGAGATAAAGTAAAACACCCAAGAAATCACAGCTCTCCGCTCAGGTCTGAAAACGCACCGCCCCAGGAAGTAACTCCTTTTCTTTGCCCTGAGCCCTGTCTCCACTTATAAAACGCAGCCAGCGGCGAGGGGCGCGCGGAACCGTAACTCCATCTTTGAATGAGTCTGTTACTTACCCCGCGTGTGTCTGCTGTCTGCTGGGTAAGGAAGGCACGGCTCGCATTTCTGGCTTTCATTTTCTTCCATTGTCCCTGCCTACCGCACCAACTCCCCTCTGCTCTTTAAACTTCCCAGCGCAGGTCTGAGAGCTCTCCAACAGCGCCTGGAAGGGGATCCGGGGGTGCGGGGGAGGAGACGGTGCGAAACCCCACCCCAAACTATTCTCCACTCCCGTGCGAAGTCTCTCGGGCTGGAGAAAAGTGCATTCCTGCGCCGGGCCTCCCCGCGACTCCGTGCGGCGCCCCCCGCCCGCGGACAGTCCCGGAGCGACGGGGGCTGCGCTCCCAGCCGCCGCCGCCGCCCCCGCGCCGCGCGCTCCCGAGGCCCCAACAGGTGACGGGCCTCCCTCCCAGGGACACGGGCTGCCTGTTTCCACCTCGGCCAACCGCTGAGCCCTCGCAGCCCGGGGGTGGGGAACATTGCACCGGGATCACCGGCGCGAACCTTCTGGTCTCTTTAATCTCAGACACTGAGTCAGCTTCCCACAGAAGCTGCTACACATATTTATAATCAGCCAACTGCTGAACGGACCAAATTTCAGTGAAATCCCTTAAACTTTTTTTTTTTTTGAAAGAAAGAGTGTCTGCTGAATGTTGTTAAGGAAACACTTTCTGGCACTACTTGCAGCCTGATGAGCATACACAGGGGTGGTTTATTTTTGACACGGTCCATTTCAAGCACTTAAACTGGGCTTTAAAAAGTCTGTACTCATTTGCCTACACCATGACTCCGGACCTTTCCCCAACACACACACACACACACACACACACCCCGTGGATCACAGAGCTGAAAAGTACACTTCGTGAAATCAACCTTCTGACTCTCTCAAGTTAATTAGTTTAAGATATCTGAAAAGCAACTAGAATGCTTTACTTTGGATGGGCAGAGGTATGTCTGACTTACTTTGTCCTTTTAAACGACCTACAAATATTTATTTTGTTTTTCGCCCAGTCCTTGAAAAACTGGCAAATTTCCCAGAAAGTGAAAATAGGCACAATGTTCACAAAAAAGATGGAAAAATAATCTAAGCAACATCAATATCTAAAAGTAGTGCAACCACTAGTAGGAAGAATGTGATACTGTAATGTGCAGTGGGCCCCTTCAGTTGAGGGGGGAACGGACAATGGGCAGCCTGCTGACCATACCTTGACCCAGGTTACAGGCCAATCAGACAAGGCTTTAGATTAATTTAGATAAAGAATTGGTGCAGAACAATGGCTGGCCTATCCTCCAGATTCTGACCTTGGGTCCCTGTGCGTTTGGCCGTGTGGGGGACATATTTTGGCCATTTAGGGCAAACAGATGCGGAAGCCCCTAGAGGACAAAGGATATAGACCAAAAGGAAAGTGGACGTGCCAGAGAGTGAGCGGAACTCACAATGGAAAGGGAAGAGAAACTCCGAACAGGACTTGCCTTGAAATCTAAGATGTGGTGAATCTCCTATGAATGCATGCACGTAGGTGGGTGGACAGGGCAGGTAACTCGAGGTCTCCATGATTTTGCAACGGAATTAGCAGGTCATCTTGCTTTAAGGAGGATCTAATCTTACACAGTGTCTGTATCGGTGGCCCTCAGGCAAATGCCAGATGAAACTTGTTTTAACCTTACTATGTCTTCAGGTTCAGGAGGGATCTGTGTTCAGTCCCTCAGGTCCAGGTTATCCTGATCCTTGTATCGCTGTTGTTATTTGTCTTCAAATTATTAATGTCAGAAGGATGGGGGGTCTGAGGAGAGAGAGAGAAAGGGAGGGGAGAAGAAGGGGGGCGGGCAGGGGCAGGGAGAGGAAGAGACAGGAGAAAAGAGGTTGCAACCCAGAGTGTCAGTCTAAACCAGATGTCCCTGGTCCTGGGGCTGGAACACCAACCCGATTTGCTTTGGTGTGTGAACAGCCTGCTCCTAGCAGCTCCTCCTTGTCACTTGACATAGCACAGAGACAAAATCCCCAGAGTGAAAGAGATAAGAGTGCACCTACAACAGACAGCACCAGGCCCTGCCCCAAGTGTGTGTGGGTTCCTAACTAGTTCAATCCAAGCAGGAAAAAAATCCATTTTTAGATGCAGATGATACTTTCTTGGGGCTATCTGGAAGGTGTGAGAACAGGCCTTCAGGGGCCCCATTAACCCCCAGATGGACATAAAGGGGGCAGCTCTCCCACTAGTTCTGAACTCCGTTTAGTTTCCAGGCTGCCCCAGGCACCCCCTCAGCAGACCACGTGCTGGGATCCTCCTCTCCCCCGTGGACAAAGCAGACTGCCTCCTCTGTAGATGTTCCTGAAAGCCAAACTCTATGGGGAATGCACAACAGAGAAAGGCAATTCCCAGTGAATTGACATAAATCATCAAGGACCATGAAATCTGGACGTATATTACAGCACGACATGTTCTCTTGAATAGTTCAACTTCCTGACCATTCTATGGGGGAAAGCTTCTTTGGGACTGGTTACTAGCCCTTTGTTCTTCCTCCTTGAGCACAGGAATGGGAAACAATGTGAGAAGGCGCTGTATTAATGCTGTTGCACTGACTCTACATTTCTCCCCAAAGCACACAGAACTTACTATGAACATTTTGCTGAAAGTCAGTTTTTCTGAGAGGGGACTCTGGAAAACACTAACTGAACTCTGCCATCGACATAAGCTCTGTAAGTCAGATCTTCATGAAAAATACGATTCTTGTCAGTGCTGTTGCTGTGGAGATGTTTTCTGGAATAAAAGTATTTGAAGTACACCATGCTTTTCGGTTTAATGTAATTTCTGGGTTTAAAAATTGCCATTATAAACCAATCTCCCTACTGCTATCCTTTGAAATTTGCTGTGAAAGGCAGAAGGGAAGTGGGAAAAACTGGAAATTTGATTTTCCTCCAGTTATATAGAGAGCTACAATAATGATACCAGGGGCTAAACGTTCAACCCCATTTCTGTTAACCAAGGAAGGTGCAAGACTATTTCTTGGTTAATCGCTCCATGTTGGCAATTCATGACTCAAAATGAACTAACACACCAAAAAAGTATCATTTAAAAGGAAAGACAAGTCCGGCTAGTGTGGCTCAGTGGTTGAACATTGGCCCATGAACCGGGAGGTCACGGCCAGGGCACATGCCGGGATTTTGGGTTCGATCCATAGGTGCAGGAAGCAGCCAATCAATGATTCTCTCTCATCATTGATGTTTCTATCTCTCCCTCTCCCTTCCTCTCTCTGAATCAATAAAAAACATATTTTAAAAAATTAAAATAAAAGGAAAGGCAGGTGATGGGATGAAAGATGGTGATTTTGCAGTCAGAGCTAACCTATTATAGTACTGGCTCCTTGTTGGTTTTGATAACACAACTTAAAGGGGCATCTATCATAATGGACATTAATCATAATTACATATGACTTCTCAACAGCCCAATTAAATTACAGGACTGTGGCCCTGACCAATTTGGCTCAGTGGCTAGAGCGTCGGCCTGTGGACTGAAAGAGTCCCAGGTTCGATTCCGGTCAAGGGCATGTACCTTGGTTGGGGACACATCCCCAGTAGGGGGTGTGCAGGAGGCAGCTGATCGATGTTTCTCTCTCATGGATGTTTCTAACTCTCTATCCCTCTCCCTTCCTCTCTGTAAAAAATCAATAAAATATATATTTTTTAAAAAATTACAGGACTATGGAAAGCATGTCAACCTCCTTTATGTAAGTTTTTCAAGAGAGAAATCATTGCTAGAACCAAACATACATGGAATTACTCTGATATGTTTCAATTTTTTTTTAATCCTAAGGATAAGATGGCTTCAAATCACAACATTAGGACATAAAAGAAATAACCAATGCTTGCTGAGGTCATAAATGTGATTTTCAAAGGCGCTGATAACCGTGAAAGAAACACAAAACAAAGTGAAAAACAAACAAAACCAAAATGTTTCAACCAGAGACCTCATGTTTGATGTGTTACATGTCTCCTTTCTAAGGGACACATTGCTGTATGTCACCCTGTAACTCACTCATTAAGGACTTTTGACAACTGGGAAAACATTTGCTTACATGGATGACCTGGTGATTGAAATGTAGGGTCTTCAGTCCTAGTGTTGCCAGCAGTGTGTCAGCTGGCTGGGTGACCTTATCCTTAGATGTAAACCAAAGGGCTGGTGACAGAGAACAGGGACACTATTAATAATGACAGTAAGACAAGATGCAGAAACCATTGCTGTTCCTGGCAGACCAGCCCAGATGGTCACCCACGTGTAGTCCAAGATAAGCCCTAGTGCTCCTCAAGTTTCCAAATGTGAAATGAGCATAACAGTGCTGTCTGAGTTTCCCGACACAGACCTCGCCAGAGAAGTTTAAGCGCTAATTAAAGGTGTGAACCTCATTAGAGCTGTATGACAAGCCTCACCAACAACTTCCCATCAGGAAACACAAATTCCACAGTATGATATTCTGCATGATTCACCCATCAAAACAGAATCTAAACCAGGTCACCATTTTCAACTGGAGCATTCTCTCCAGAAGGTAACCCATCTCCCTGCTCTTCCTTGCAGTCCTTAAGATCCCAGCTGCTCAGAGGAGAGCCGGCTAGCCAAGAGAAGTGAGGTGGCCCCGAGCCCCCACCTCTCAAGTCTCTCTATTTCGATGTCTTGGAACTTTCTTCCCACACCCCATACAAATTCCTCATGCGGTTATAAATATGAACTACACTTAGAGCCAATGTGTTAATACTTTAAGCATATCTGCTTTCTTTTCAAGAGACTCCATTGAAGTCCCTTTTTATCGGGGGTTCTTTTTATCTCTGTTAGGTTGAAAGATGCCGGAAGGCAAAGACCACGTCTGCAAAACACTGGAGCTGGAGCTGCCATGTGTGCAGCAGGTCGGGAGAAGCCCACCTCAGCTCTGCTTCCTGGCCACCGAAGGCCAAGTCTGGATCCCAGGTGGCAACTTTTCAGTGAAAATTGCAACTTGTGTGTGCTGGGCTGAGCTAAACCCTAACATGTCCCACAGAGTTCCCAAAGGCCGAGGATCGAATCCATGAGAATTCAAGAACTTCCACAGACACAAGCACCCTGCGTGCTTCCTCGCTGAATGAACCCTTTCAATTGAGTATTTGCTGAGGCCTCACTGGAAAGGGGTTTCCCTGGCCTTTTATTCTGCCCCGGCCCTTCCCCACATGCCCTCCCTCAAAGCTACAGTGAGCTGTTCAGGGGACACAAGAACCATGGGGAACAAGTCGCCGCGCCATGAAATCGGGACCATGTGGTTCACCTCCCCCGAATGCACCCCCCCATTTTGCAGGTGAGCAAACTGAGCTCTAAAGAGTTAATTCAAGTCATGCTTCCATCTCTGCCATCTCCTGTCAGTCTTCACTCTGTTACACTTGCTGACTACTTAGGGCCTTTTATCCTCTTTTCTCACAACTGCCTAGGCCCTAGGCCAGTGGTCGGCAAACTGCGGCTCCTTGAGTATGGCTCTTCCACAAAATACCACATGTGGGTGCACACGTACAGTGCGATGGAAACTTCGTGCCACACTCAAGGGGCCAAAGAGCCGCATGTGGCTCTCGAGCCGCAGTTTGCCGACCACTGCCCTAGGGGATCCCTCAAATTATCCTAATTCCCTTTGCTATGCTGTAATGGAGAATAAAATCAGGGAAGGTTAAGGGAAGGGTATACCTATTTTCTAAAACACCGCTCTTCTCAACCACAGAATTGGGTCTGGGACTAGGCCTGGTCCTCTGGGGGGCATAGCTGTACAAGCTGTTCATTGAGCCTGGTGTGTGCCGTGTGCGGCCTGCGTGCTGTTCTGTAATGCCACGGACCTCCCAGGTGGGCAGGGCTTCCCTGAGGAGATGAGGCTGGGATCAGCCATCACTGATGATGGAGAGGAGGCTGGATGTGGTCAGATGAGGGGAAGAGCCTGTGAGGTGAGCCAGGGTGCAGGCATGGCCATGAAGGCTGGATGTGGTGGTGGTGAGTGCAGCCCAGGGGTGGGGTTTGAGGGCTCTGGGTGCTCGGCCCTGGAGGTGACCTTGATCCAGCAGAAAGAGGGGTCTGTGCCAGGCCCTGGGGTCCTGGAGGGCAGGGAGAGGATTCCTTCATTGCTTCTCCAGAACCTTTGCTCTCCCCGCCCCCAGCGAGAGAACTCAGAACTCTGCACCTCCCCTACCAGGGCAGGGGAGGCCCATTGGCAACTGGACTGATGGCCTCTATATGCTTCTCTGCCAAATGAACTCTAACATGGGTTTTGTTTCAATAACTCGTCTAGTTTTTATGTTTTTCACTTTTTCGTTAGTTCTTAGCCTTAGTGAGTAATAGTCACGAACTTTATTTTTAAGAGACACAGACAATAGCGCATGGAAGGCTCATTGCAAGTGCATGCCTTCCCTTCCCCCCGCTGGAGGCTGTGAGCAGTGACTAAGAGAGGGCGTGGGACAGGCTGGGTCATCCCACACATGGAGCGCACGCTGTGGGCACTGGGGGTTCTGAGCGTGTGTGTGTGTGGGGGGGGGGGGGGTAGGGGGGCGGCTCCTAAGGTGCGGGAGCTCCTATGGTGGGGATGGGGCAGGCGGTCCCAAGGGCCCCGGGCTCTGCAGGTGCGGGGGCTACCGCAGCACATCCCACCTGGAACCTCTGCTCTCCAGCTTCCCCTCACACCCACGCACCCTCTAGTTTTATCGTTGTTTCTTGAAAACCAATCATGTGCTTCTGAACTTAAGTATTTTTACAGTGAGCTCATTTTCTCTCCCCACTCCAGTCCACGGAATTTACGGGGAGGGGAGAACTTCTGTTCCTTGCAGATGGGAAGAACAGTTTTACTGAGGAAGGATCTGCTTGCTGGAGCCGAGTGGGAGGGCGGAGTGCTGAAACTGGGGAAGTGGAAGAAGACCCCCCCCCACGCCCCACCACCCTGCACTGACCAACTCTTCTTCTCTGACTTTTAGCGGGCAACTTGGTGTTTGTCTCAGTGTGCTACTAGATCTTAACATTCATTATTTCCCAAATTATGCTGTTCTCTTTAAATACACCCTTTTGCAAACTTAGCAATTTCTTTTTTCTCCCTCTGTTCCTCCCTCCCTTCCTTCCTTCCTTCCTTCCTTCCTTCCTTCCTTCCTTCCTTCCTTCCTTCCTTCCCTTTCTTTTTTGGTTCTGAATCCTCACCTGCGGATTTTTCCCCATTGATTTTTAGGAAGAGGGGAAAGGAGAGGAGAGACACCGAGAGAGAAACATTGATGTAAGAGAGACACATAGACTGGTTGCTTCCCACACACTTCGGAGACTGGGGCAGGGATCAAACCTGCAAACAAGGTCTGGGTCCTTGACCCGAATCGACCAGAGACCCTTTAGTCTGAGGGCTGACACTGTAGCCACTGAGCCAAACCGGCTAGGGCTAACTTAACAATTTCTTGACTGGAAGGTTGAATGAGATAAAATTTAATTAGAGGTCAGGCCAGGGTGTCCCTAACACAAGATTAGGAGTCTACTCTGTGTGACATGACTGAATTCATAAAAGTGAAAAGGACATGATAACCAGTAGCTTCTACCTGCCCTTCCCCCACCCCCCCATATACACATTCCCCATTCCACATACACCTCTGCCCAATGTGCACAAGGACCCCAGGACCTCGATCAGTGACAAACTGGTGTACAACGTGACACAGCGGACCAGAGAGGAACTGACCATATTCCAGACTTGCCCTGCTCACAAGCCCCAGCTGAGGAACAGCTTCTCTGCGCCACCGCAAGCCTCACCTGGGTCCTGTCTGCAGGGATGGACTTGAAGGTGCAGAGCACAGGTGCTCTGGGCTGGGGCGGGGCTAAGAGACCCCGTCAGATCTTCCCTCTTTTTTCTTTAAGAATATGAATGAGATGTGTGGAAAAGGAATGCAGGTAGAGGTGACCAACAGACCCGGTTGCCCAGGACTTCAGGTGTCCCCAGGTTGCAGAAATTTTGGTGCTAAAACCGGGAAAGTCCTGGGAAAATTTGGTTCAGTTGATCACTCCAAATGCAGGCAATATGGGCAAAAGCTGAGACCCATGGAGACATTAGCAAGCAACAGCCCTGAGGCAGAGAGAGGGAGAGCAGCAGCAGGCAGAGAAAAAAGCAGGCAGCTAGGGAACAGTGAATGAGGGGCAGACAGATCCCCGCTGGTTTCGCAGAGTTGCTGTCATCCTCATGTAACTACTGCTGTATCCTAAATGTCAAAGAACCGTGTTCGACTGCTCAGGAGACTGGAGAGGCCATTTCCCGTTCTTCCCACTTCCTCATGTCAACAACAACCCAACCCATGGGCAGGCCCATTCCTCGTCACCTAAACAGGTCCCAACCTGTGAAAATCAGGGCATTCATGTAGAGAATGTACAGAATCACTTCTGAAATGAAATAAGTTCTAAGTATGTTTTGGTTCATCTTCAAAACACACACAATGTCCTTAGTCTTATCTTTTTAACGATTTAATTAGTTAAAAATTCCCCTTTGTCATAAGCTTTCACAGTACAATGATTTATTTTAAGAGGTTCCAAAAATTCTAAAAGTAAGTTTATGTAGACTGGATTCAGGAAAGGAGTAAACCCTAAGGAAAAGGAAACAGTGAAAATTACCTTGTTTAGGTCAGTATTTCTCAAACTTCAATAATGTTTTCTGCCATCAAAGTGATACATTATCTTAGTATTAACTTCATATGTATAGTATTGTTAAAAGTATGGGTTTGATAAACAATTATATGTTTTCTTACATATGTAAGAAAAACAAAACTTTTTAAAAAGTAAATTATTTTTTTATGTAACTCTTAAAATTGCCTCATACAACTGCAGCCTGGAGTACTGATTTAAGCTAATGATGACTGATTCCTCTGTCCCATCTTTAATGCACACCTTCATTTGTTCAGGAAAAGATTGAGCCCTAACTTGCCATTGGTGGATGATACAAATGCTGGAACTGATAAAACAAGTCATCGATGTGTGAACATTTATCATACTGCACAGTATTTATTTGCTTATATGTGAGCCTGTCATTAGATTATGCGCTCTCAAAGGAGTAAGATAGCTGTAGTCATCTTTAAATCCCCACATGCCAAGATGTGAGTAAAATTTTTTGCATGGTGGGATTAATGAAAAGATGATAAAACCATGGAATAGGAAGATACTATCTATATTCACTTAGAGAAAGGAGAGTTCTAATCGATATATAAACAAAGAGCAAGGAAGATTGAGCAAGTACATTTGTCAAGAACAAGAAAGGCTTTGGAGAGAAGGTGACATGTGGTCTCAAAGAATGAATAGAGTTTCATCAGGTGGCTCACTGGGGAAGGAGCATTTCACCCCAGGGAACCCCAAGTACAATAGCCAATGCCTGGAGAGAGTGTGAGTGTGGTGTGTGTGTGTGCTGGGGACTAAGGGGGTGGGGGTTGGGGTGGGAAATAATGGTATAAAGTAAAGATATTTTTAAAAAATTTATAGTGGGGACAAGGATTGGCAGATTGATAAAATAAATAAGGGCCATTTTTGAGGATTCTTATATTTCAAATTCTTGTATTCTTGTATTTTAAATTGGATCCAGTAAGCAACCAGGAGTGAATGGGCCAAACCTGTGCTTTGGAAAAGTGATTCTGTTGGCACAAAACTGAATGGTGGTGGGGAGGTGGGATGAGGGAGATGAGCAGCAGGGCAATTAGGAGCTGTGGCAAACTACTGCAGTCAAGGAAAATGCCCCTCCGTCACCCCTCCTCTTCTCCGTATGTGCTCACGGGAGCAGGAGGCCTGCAACCTGCCCACCCTGGTTTAAATGTTCTCCCAAGTTAAAGCTCATTCATTACACTCAAGTTTGAATCACTGTTCTACAGAAATTATGTAGATGGTCACATCAGCACCTATGTTTATCCAATAAAATAAATAACATCAGCTCTGGCCTGCTGGCAAAACTGGTTGGAGCGTCCAACCAAAAAGGTTGGGGGTTTGAGTCCCTGTCAGGGTACATACGTGGGTTGCAGGTTCTGTCCTTAGTCCAGGCACATGTGGGAGGCAACTGATTGATGTTTTTCTCTCACATTACTCCTCTCTCACTTTCTCTCTCTCTCTCCTCTCTCTCTCTCTCTCTCTCTCTCTCTCTCTCTCTCTCTCTCTTTCTCTCTCTCACCAATGAAACATATCCTCAGGTGAGGATTAAAAAAAATAATGAATGTGGCAAATGTGGTCTGGTGAACAAGAAATCCAAAGATAACCAAAGAGAGGCAGGAAGCTAGTAATTCACCAAGTGTGTTCGGGGGCACAGGAGACTTGGTTGGAAAGTTGTAAGGAGGACATGCTGAGAAAAGGGAAGTGTGTGGAAGGCTGCCTGCCCTGTTTATCAGAATTCTGACTTAGGGGAGGCTTGGGGGAGTGTCGAAGGCGGCCCCCCTAATTATTCATTGACCTTTCCAAAGAAGTCTGTGCATGTGCAGACCCCTGGGTGTTTACTGGAATCCTTATGCTTAATCCCTGGATGCCCTTGCCTAGAGGACAAAGTACTAAACACATGTGTCCTCCCGAGATTACTCACCCTACTGCTTGAATCTAAAGATAAAAATTCCAATAAAAGCCTAACAAGGCAGGCAATCAAGGCTGCTTGGTCACTTTGGCTAGGCCGTCCCTTAGCCTCTCTTTCACAGCAAACGTTGTGTCAGAGTAATCCATTCATTGGTCATTCAGGGGCTGCTGGTCAGCCCCCGCACCAGTGCTGTTTTATTCAAGTTCTCCATTTACGTGGACACAACCTCATGCTCACTCTTGAGCTGTGGGATCCCGGGTAAGTGGTTATTTAACCTCCCTGAACCCCGGGGTTTCTCATCTGTAACATGAAGACTTTAGGCTAGATAAACTATGAACCTCTCTCAATTGTAATATGATATTCCAGTTCTCTTACAACAGCTTTCCCAGACAACCCAGGTTCACATGCGTAAGGCCAGATACATGCTGGGGCCTCTTCCCTCCCTAAGCTGCTCTTCCATCTGCTGCCCCAACTGTCCTAAAGGCAGGGAGCAGCGTTAGCTTCGCTTTGTCTTGGTGGTCGTTCTTCAGTGCGAATGCTGACTGTGCATCCTAGTACAAGGCTGCGGACTTGTGGTGTTTGAGGCCTCACTTTTACACAGAAGTTGAGTATCGGAGCTCACACTGAGCTCTAAGGTAAGGGGCACCCCAAGGTTGGTGCCATCCTGAGCCTCGACTATTTCTGCAAGCGTGTCAGCGCGGAGAGAGCACAGGCTCAGAGTCCCAGCCCCAGTCTCTGCTCCACGCCTTGGCTGCTGTGCAAACTTAGTCAGGTACTTCTGTTTTTCTACTTATAACCTGGAAACAGTAATAGTACCTATCTTACAGGGTTGTTGTGAGGATAAAAGAACAGTGCCTGGCAGGTTGGAAGTGCCATATAAGTGTGGTATGTGAATAAATAGAATGTGATACAGTTCTATCAACCTGGGTTAAAACATGATAAACCGACCTTTATCATCCCCACGTGAGTCATGATCCCCGAGGCAACCCAGGCATGTGACTAAAGCTGTTGGGTTTAAGCAGAAAATGCCTGCTGGACAGATCAGCAAAATCCATTAGTGTTCATCAGCTCACTCCAACAGTGCTATATTCCCTCTCTGCTTCACAGGGAATTTGTTTTGGCACTTTTCTTCAATGCTTGCAGTGCTCTGCACAAAAGTAAAAATGCAGTGACCTCAGTAATCTAAACATAATAGAAATATCAAGCATAGATTTGAATGAGGCATGCTCAGTGGTATTAGATTTGCAACACTGCCTGGAAAATGAGAACACATAGAAATTCAGACACTGTAGGAAGCATCTGCTGGGGAAGATCTTGCCTCTTCCCCGCATCCCCCCCTCCCCCCCCCGCCCCATTAGAAAGACTGGGAATCCCCACCTCACCCCATTAGTAACCTTTCAAAAAAAAAGAAGAAGAAAGAAAGAACAGACCTTTGTAACCAAAGCATTTCTACTCTATGTTGACGTCAAAATCCAATGAACACAAAATCCCTGTGCACACAAAGAGAATTAGCTAGAGAACTCCGCACAGCTGGAGGGGAGGATGAAAGGGCAGGAAGCCTCTGCAACCTGATAAACATATTACTCACTGCTAATGGGGCTCTTGAAACACAGTCAATACAGATTCATAACACGTTTAGGATGAGACTGTCACCTCAGGGCTAGCTGCACAAAAGAAGATTTAGATGTTTAGATATTCACTTAACAGGTCCACAAACCAGTTCCGGGTGCCAGCAAGACCCTCGCAGGGACACAGGAGGAGTGATGGAGTGATGGTGGATGGAGCTGGACAGGTGGCATCCCCCCCCCCCCGCCCCATGCACTCAGTGTGCAGAGAGCTTGACCTTTATCCTGCAAGCACTGTGGAGCCAGACACAGGGTACAAACAGCTGTGATATGATCATATTTGTGTTTTAGATAAGTCTGTGTGGAGAATGGATTTGACAGAAGCAAAAAAGGAACCACACCAAACTGACTATTACAATATTACAAAAGATGTCAGGATCTGAACTACGGAGGTAGTAAGTTAAACAACTACACAGAATTGAGAAAAACTAGGGATAAGTTGGCATGGTGTAGAGATGAATTGAATGAGGGACAGCAGAAGCTGGGAAGATGACCCTGTACAGCTGGGCAAACCCAGGCGACACAGCGTATCCCACCCAGGTTTGTGACTGGCTTAGTTTGGTCAGTGCCACCACAAACAGACCCAGCTATTTTCAGAACAGCTTCATCGCTCTGATAGAATTTGTTGGCACATTCTCTCCGTGCCAGCAACTCAGCATTGCATGTTCCAGAAAAAAGAAAAAAAAATCAACATTCTCCCAAGATGCTCTTTTTTTCATAAAGTTAGGAATGGCTCTAGGCACATCACATAGCATTAGTTTTGTATTATATTCAGTTTGATGGATGACTGTGTGTCCAATTAGAAATAATTGTCGAGAAGTCTAATGGCCATTGATCAAAAAGACGCTGTATGTGTACGTTATAAAGAAAGGATGTGGCAGAAAAATTAGGATTCAACTAACGATGTGGTACTCGGGTAGACCCCTTTACAATTCTAAAATTGCTGTGCCTCGCCGTGTGTTCAGTTCACCTTGGGTGCAATCTCTAGACCGCTGGGCAGACTTTTTGGTTTAACTCCAAATCGTAATGAAATATATCAGATGTTATGCCCAACACTAAGCACAGTGCCTGGCCCATATTAGTCCAGAAATATCTGTCGGATAAACGAATGAAAGGAAAGGCATCCGCGGACGGACTCAATCCCAGAGTCTGAAGCCTCACCCAGAAGGAAGCAAGAGGCTACGGAGAGAAGCGCAGCGTTCTGCACCTCCTCCTGGGATCCCAGCACCTCTCAGGCTGGCCTTTGGGGCTTATGATCCGCCTGCACCTGAACCTTCCCACCTTTTCCTTAATTATGACACTTGCTGCAGAGTTAGAGCAATGGAGGGAGGACTCCCTGTGGATGAGACTGTAACCAGCAGGAACCCAAACCCTTGTTCAGGCATCGACCACTAGGGGGCAAGAGAGCCAAAAGCCTGCTTCTGCATGTCTGTGAGGCCCTCTTCCGGGCAGCCGGGTGGCAACTTCCATGCTTCCTATGTGGCATCCTCAGCATTTTTTTTTGTTTTGTTATTTACTTTAATAACTAACTAGTTAATTAAATTACAGTTGACTTGCAATATTATATTAGTTTCAGGCGTACAACCTGTGATTACACATTTATTTACTAATAGTCCCCAATCTCAGTATGGCAGGGCAGTTTCACCCCAGAGCAACTTGAAATATTGACTTTTGGGAATACTTTCATCTTTAGCTAATAGTCATTTAAAAACCCAAACAGAAAACAACCAGGACAATTTCCCCAGACTGACCAACCAGGACTCCGTAAGAAGCTGTGAGGCCGGACCTGCTCCTTACAGCAGCCAGGTGTGCCCAGAGGCCCTTGGCTGCAAGCAGGAGAGCAGGTAACATGCAGGAAGCCCAGTAAAAGTTGAGTTTCAGATAAACAATGAGTAATTTTTTAATATAAGTCTGACCCAATTGGGGGGAAAGTTTGTTATTTTTATTTGCTAAGTCTGGCTGCCCTCCCTGCATGGGTCACTTGCTCTTTCAGGATGCACCAGGTGACAATGGTCACTTCTCTGCCTTTGCTCATGCTACCTCCTCACCTGGATTGCCGTTCATCTACTCACTTCTCCACCTGTATCACCCTTCTACTCAAGGTCTGGCTTGAATGTTATCTCCTGCTTCCTCTTCAGTGCCTGTGGGGCCATGTTTACCTGCATTTATCACGCCTGCTTAGCATTCCTGGTAAGTGTGATTGTTCCATGGGATGGATGATTTGCAATGGGGGCCAGAGGGCGGGGACAGATATGGATCACCTGGGAGGAGGGGTCGTTATACGGGTTCTATATGGGAGTCAGGACAAGGTTGGAGACCACCACACTAGATTTCTAGCCACTGGGGAGACTTGGGCCCTATTTATTCCTAATCTTTGTGTCCCTATGATTAGCACAGAGACTAGCTCCTAGCAGAAAGGCAACTCAGATTCATATTTTTTTAAATAGTCAGCTAAACTCTAGTTCTTTGTAAACAAAACAAAAAAAAATCCCCATCAATGGACATAAGACACTAGGGGGTAGGGGAGGCCAGGGGATTGTCAAGGGTGGGGGGGGGGGCGGGGGAAGGACACATAAGTAATACCCTTTGTAATACTTTAAGCAATAAAACAATAAAAAAAAAATCCCCATGGTTCCCTTTCTGGCACATTTTACCTTTTGGTCTCCCTCTCCTCCCTCACCCACTTCTTCACCTACTTCGTGAAGGAGAACACTCACTTGATGATATGCTATCAGATTTTCCGAGGTTCCTACTTTCCTGGGAGCATTTCACTCATCACCTTATTGGCTCTGCCACCCCCTGACCCCACTCTGCCCTCTGTTTTTACCGGTTTTCTGTAGGTGGATGCCCCAGAATAAAAACCCTTATCCCCCATTCCAACAGGGAATACCCAGAGGCCCCCAGGGCAGGGCAGGGTCACTGGCTGGATCCTGCACAAAGGCCTGTGTGCCCAGTGCCTCGGACAAGGCAGCTCACGGGCCCAGAGCCATCACCCAAGGACAATTTGAGCTTCAGTTTAAATAAGGACAAATGCTCCTGGACCATCTGCCTCATGCTGTCCAGGCAGGACCCAGGGTAAGAAGAGATGGCATCCTGACCTGGTAATTGGAGGGCGTTTAATAAAGGGACCTTAGTGCTCCCATAGGGGTGGGCGGGGTTCAGAACATGTCACAAGGGAGGCTGCAGGAGGCCTGGGTTTCTTACTTTCCAGAGACCCAGAGGAGTAAGAGGAGGGAGCACTCACCAGCCTGCTGAGGGAGTCCCTGGGAAGGGCTGCCTGGCCCGTGGCCTTGCCCAGAGGCACTTAGCCCACCCATAGTGTCCCAGCAGGGAGGGTGGGGGAGGGGCCGCCTCATTCTTCTTCATCTCTAGTTTTTGTTAATTGTTGGTCGAATGGAAATCAATAGCAAATGCACCCATTTTGGGGTAGAAGCACTCTTTTGTGAAGAACGGAGAGGGTGTGATCCAGAAAGGCCCACTGACCATTCCCCACTTCTGCTCTGGGCTCCTGGGACACCCAGGGTCTCCTGCCCTCTACCTGTTGTGGGGCGTTTCGTGAAATCTGAGAAAATGGTGTGAAGCACGCAATGCAGAGGGCGCTGAGGAGCATGCAGGGAGAAGATGGCCGGAGAGAAAGACCAGGTGTATGAAATCAATAGAGCGTTCCTGTGAGGACCAGTGAGCGCTACAGACCCTGGTTTGGGAGTTGAGCAGAGAGTGAAAATAAAGGCCAGGATGGGCAGGCAAGTTTCATAGAAGAGTTGGCAAGTTAGTTATAGTCTCCTTGGAGATGATTTTTAATAAAAACAAACAGTACTCCTTCCTTCAGAAGCTTTGTTGAGGGCTGCCTGTGTCCCAGGTCAACTACATCATGATGTGGGTTAAGCATGAAGTGTCCACAGTTTAATGATAATTGCTCTCAAGGAGCAATTACTTTGGCAGGAAAGCACATCTTGCTTTGATTTTCCAGAAGGAAGAGTTTTCCCCAACCCTCTGCCTCACCCCTTACTCTTTCCTAGAGGGGATCTGTATGCCCAGGGCAATTCCAATTCTCTCTCTCTCTCTCTCTCTCTCTCTCTCTCTCTCTCTCTCGGCCCCATTTTGGAGAGAGGCCTACAGAGGTCCACGGTGTCTGGAACTAGAATTAGCTTCATTCTGGGGTGTAGCCCACGGTTGCCCTAACCCTAAGTAATTCAGCATTGGCTTTATCAGTAAACAGGCTATTTTAGTCTCTTTCTTTCTTACTCTTTTGTTTACCTTGTAATTTGCTCAGAATTTGGGTAGGAAAAGTGATATTATATATGAAACCTTTTAAAACCAGAAACCACCCCTAGTGTGTTAGTCATTGTTTTAAATTATTTACATGTGCTTTCATATTTAATCCTCACTACAACCCTAGGAAAAAGGTGCTGCTATTATTGTTAATTATTATTATTATTATTATTATTATTATTATTATTATGCAAGTGAATAAACCAGACTTTCATTAACTGGACAAGGGTCACACAGTTAGGAAGGGAAGGAGCTGAGATTTAAACTCACAGTTAGACTGTAGAGCCCAGCAAGTACCTCCAGCTGCTGCTGCCTCTGCTACGATTTCTTTTGTGTTATAATCCTCTCTTCTGTTGTTGTTGTTGTTGTTTTAGCCAAGTTATTTCAAATTCTCTTTAATTCAACAAACTAAAGTACACGTATGCGAGTGTTTTTTTGGTTAAGAAAATACTGAAGAGGGAGAAAACACCAAGGCAAAACAAATGGGCTTGTTAAGAGCTAAGATCTGCTCTAACACCTCAAAAGTTAGGACTTGAGCACTTTTTCTCATCTGCTATCTGGATCAGCGCATCTAGCAACTCACTTATTTCCTCAAGGAGAGACCATTTAAGCCATCCTTTTTTTTTCAGGCTTGAGAATTCTCAACAGTTTAGAGAATTCTCCCTTATTGCCAAAGGAAGACAAGTATTATGTAACCTGAATTGGGAGAAGACAAAGTCTCTAATGCTGTTGTTATAACTCAGCAGGACAGGTGGTGAGTCCTACTCCTGTCTGCACAGGACTCGGCATTTGGACCACTGGTCAGTTGCTCAGTGGTTAAAGCATTGGCCCATGGACCAGAGGGTCAAGAGTTAGATTCCTGGTCAAGGGCACGTACATTGGTTGCAGGTTCCCCAGCCGTGGTAGGGGTGCATGCCAGAAGCAACCAGTTGATGTGTATCTCCCCCTCCTCCCTCCCTTCCACTCTCTAAAAATCAATGGAAAAAATATCCTCGGGTGAGGATTAAAAAACACACACACAGAGCTTCAAGATTTGTTTGAGACAAATAAAAAGTTCCTTGAGAGAGTTTTATTTTTTGAATTTAAATTATTTCATTTTTTAATTAAACTTATTGGGGTGATATGGGTTAATAGGGTCATATAGGTTTCAAGTGTACATTTTTATGGTGTGTGATCTGTGTATTGCATTGTGTACCCACCTCCCAAAGTCAAATCATCGTCCATCACCATAAATTTGGCCTCCTTTACCCTTTAAACCCCCGCCCCCTGCCCACTCCTTTCCCTCTGGTAACCACCATCCTGTTGCCTGTGTTTATGTGTTTCCGTTTTCTATCCCACACATGAGTGAAATGATATGGTTCTTAGCTTTTTCTGACTTTTTTCACTTAGCATAATATTCTCAAGGTCCATCCATGTTGTCATAAGCGGTAGTATTTTATCTTTTCTTATGGCTGAGTAGTATTCCATAGTATACATGTACCACATCTTCTTTATCTAATCCTTTATCAAAGGACACTTTGGTTGTCTCCATGTCTTGGCCACCGTAGGTCCAGAGCTTTTTAGCCATTACCCATGTAAGCTTCCCAAGGTCTTGCTGTAAACACTACCCCCTCTATTGTTAATACTACTTCTGGTCACAAACACAGAAAGAATTCATCCGACCCTATGTTTTTCTCCGATCCATTAGGGATCACGCTAGTCCTCATCTGGGTGTGACTTTTAGCACTGGTTGGAAAACCCTATCGCAGCCCCATGTCATCTGTTTCAAATGAGCTTCTCTTAGAAGCCTGGGCATGAACAGGGGGATGTGAGAGCACATAACCTGTGGGGGTGGCTTTGGAAAATAAGGTTACAAAGATTACTTCAGTGCCTCGGTCTTTGATTCTCATTTGGATTTCTTTTGCAGGAATTTCAAAACCATAACTACCTCTCCTGAATGGAGAACTCTCCTATTGTGCCCATTAAATGGTTCTAACTCCTGACCAAATCAATTGAGTAAAAAGGCGAGTCTTTAAATCACATTAAACAGAATAAAACTGTGCTATGAAAAAATAGACTCTTGTGGTGCAAGGTTGCCTGATAACTCTTGAAGAAGACAGCATGAGAAACCTACATCCTTGTTATCTTTTATTTCTAGAAAATCAACTCTTCAGAGAACTTCACTTATATAGCTTACATGTTGTTTTCTTATAGATTCTATCCACATGGTAGCTAATTGCAGAGTTCTGGCTGGCATTTCCTGGAGTACATGCCAAAGGATGGGAAGATGTTAACAAAATAACTAGTCAGCAGCCTGCCTACCCTTCAACATGACATCTTCAATAGCTTGTTGTAATTCTGGAAATCCTGGATAGCACTGGGGGACGGGGGAGCTTCTGGGCTCTTTATGTTTGTCAGTTGGGGCAACCCTGCTATGGGAAGTCCCTAAAGCTAACTTCTAAAGCTCGCTGAGAATCCAATGCTGCTTATCTTTCTACCTGGAGTAGGTAGTTTAGTGCCCATACACACCAAGTTGTTCCGAAAGTTCAGGCTTTAGAAATAATGTTGAGAAATGGCTACAGTACAAGAACTATAGGCAGAACCTTCCTCCACTAATTATTTTTCCTATCTCTTGGTAAGAGTGTATATGCATGTGTGTGTATGTGTGTGTTGGGGGGGGGGGAGGAATGGGAAAAATATATTTTTCCTTTGGATAATGTTTTATTTACTTTTAATTTATCCGTATTTTTGAAAGTCTTATAGATGTCCCCCCCTTTTTTTCCCCATTGACCCCCTCCACCCTGCACCTGCCCATGGGAAAATCTTTTAAATTATTATATTTATTATAGGAATTATGGAATTAACACCATGGCAATGAATTATTGCCTGGAGCTATCCCCTAGTGTCTGGGTCACATTATCAAAGTATTTTGAAACAAAATGAGTTGGGCTCCTCCAACGAGCTCTCTACCCTTTCCTTCTACCATTTAGTAGTAGGAACAGCTGTTGTTTAACAAGTGCATACTTTGTTTCAGGATTTATGTTGAGCATTTTCATAGGTGGCATCATTTATTCCTCTGCACAACCCTCTGAGGTAGGTGTAATTATCATCCCCATGTTACTGATGAGGAAAATGAGACCTTCACAGCTCAAATAACAAGCCGCAGACTCACAAATGCCGGGGGGATCCCAGGGTTTGCAATGTGGCAGTTTGCAGAGTCCCCAGTCCCAGCCCGTACTCCCTTGTTGGAGTCGGGACAAGTGTCTGGTCTCCTTGAGGCTGGAGGGATGACCGGAAAACACTTATTTCAATAGCTGACGCCTGACACCACAGTATAAACACACATTAGAGTTGACTTTTTAAGGCCCACTTCCATCTTTCAGTACAAAAAAACAATTGCACTTTAGTTAGAATGTGCCAGAAATAAGCTAAGATAGGCAGCAGCCTTTTGAATGTAGCAAAGAAAGCTTGCAACTTCAGTTGCAATAAATTTCACATGCAATCACTGAATGCCAAATATGCACCTGCTACTATGCTAGAGGCCAGAGGCTCAAAGATGCAAATAAGGGCTCCTTTTAACATGTGAGTCATTTATACCCACGGAAATCCCCAGCAGCATGCTAGAAAGTACTTGAAACCTCATTATTAGTATGGCTTCCCACTTTGAGGCTTCAATTTTACTCAGTATTGGAGGTGGGATGGGGGGGGGGGGGATTAAGTAATTTAATAGGCGAGTAATTTAAAACATTTTAAATATTTAAAACAAACACAGGTACTATGAAGTTGAATAAAAATATCACCTTATTTTTTAAAAATTTTTTAAAAAATTCTTTATTAGTTAATGTGTCCTTGTTCACCTTATTTTTAGATAAAATTCTGGGCTTCCAAGAAATTGGGTGACGTCAACCACGTCAGGTCCCAGACTTGCATTCCCAAGGGTACTTACTCTCTTTTCTCTGTTGATATGGGTTACATCATAACTAGGTGGCCACATTTTAAAAGTACAGAATTTATTAATTAATGGAGACAGACACATATAGACAGTAATATTTTCTAGAAGTTGGACCTTCCAAACTGAGAAAGGAAATAGGTGACTTGAGAGGTAGGAGAGAGGGAGAAACTGTGAGGAGCTTAATTAGGGTTAGGTCAGTTAGCTACAAAAGTTATGTGAGAAAATATAAAAAGAAAAGAACAAGAGAAAGGGGCTCAGTGAAACCATAATGTTGTGACAAGGGAAACATTGAGTGGAAGATGGGATCAGGTATTCAGGAATTGTTTATGAACAGATCCGAAACACATCAGCGAGGCTGGTAGATCAGGGCTGTGAGCAAAGTGTCAAAGGCACAAAAATAAGAAATGAGGTAATGTTGGAAGAGAAAAAGAGGAGGAGAGACGATGCTGGGTGTTGAATCTCAGAGTGTAGACTTGAGGAAACTGAAAATGAATTGGGCAAAAAAAAGAGTGAAGAGAACCAAGATGGCGGCATAGGTTAACGCCGGAGTTTGCTGCTTTGAACAACTACTTCAAAAGTGAAACTAAAAGACAGAGGGACATCACCCAGAACCACTGGAACGCTGGCTGAGTGGAAGTCCTACAACTAGGAGTAAAGAGAAACGCACACGGACACTCAGAGGAGGCGCAGTGCTGAAGTCAAATTCTGAGGTGCGGAGTGCGCGGAGCGGGCTGGCAGCGGAGGGTGCGGTTGGCGTTTTCAATCCGGAGGGAGTCGCAGACTCTGAGCTCCAGATCCGGGCGAGTCTTTAGGGACCCAGACTCAAACGGGAGAAGCGGGACTGCCTGGCTTTGGTCAGAGCGAGTGCAGCTTTCCCTCCGAGCTTTGCAGCCATTGCTGGGACTCAGAGAGGCAGAGCCCCTGGGGACAGGACTGAGAGCGGCCATAACTGCTCTCTCAGGCCCACCCTGTTGATCCTGTGCGACCAGCCCCGCCCAAGCCCTGCACAGAGGCATTTGCCGGATAGCCTCAGGCAAACGCCAGATTAGCACCTCCCTAGAGGACAGAAGTTCTCTCACTGCTGACACAGCTGATTCTCATAGCCACTTGGCCTGGAGGGCAAACCCTCCCTGGAATTAGCTACAAGACTGCACACAAAGGCCACTAGGGGGTGCACCAAGGAAGCATAACAAAATGCAGAGACAAAGAAACAGGACAAAATTGTCAATGGAAGATCTAGAGTTCAGAACCACACTTTTAAGGTCTCTCAAGAACTGTTTAGAAGCCGCCGATAAACTTAATGAGATCTACAAGAAAACTAATGAGACCCTCGATGTTATATTGGGGAACCAACTAGAAATTAAGCATACACTGACTGAAATAAAGAATATTATACAGACTCCCGGCAGCAGAACAGAGGAGCGCAAGAATCAAGTCAATGATTTGAAATGCGAGGAAGCAAAAAACACCCAACCGGAAAAGCAAAATGAAAAGAGAATCCAAAAATGCGAGGATAGTGTAAGGAGCCTCTGGGACAGCTTCAAGCGTACCAACATCAGAATTATAGGGGTGCCAGAAGATGAGAGAGAGCAAGATATTGAAAACCTATTTGAAGAAATAATGACAGAAAACTTCCCTCACCTGGTGAAAGAAATGGACTTACAGGTCCAAGAAGCGCGGAGAACCCCAAACAAAAGGAATCCAAAGAGGACCACACCAAGACACATCATAATTAAAATGCCAAGAGCAAAAGACAAAGAGAGAATCTTAAAAACAGCAAGAGAAAGAAACTCAGTTACCTACAAGGGAATACCCATACGACTGTCAGCTGATTTCTCAACAGAAACTTTGCAGGCCAGAAGGGAGTGGCAAGAAATATTCAAAGTGATGAACACCAAGAACCTACAACCAAGATTACTTTATCCAGCAAAGCTATCATTCAGAATTGAAGGTCAGATAAAGAGCTTCACAGATAAGGAAAAGCTAAAGGAGTTCATCACCACCAAACCAGGATTATATGAAATGCTGAAAGGTATCCTTTAAGAAGAGGAAGAGGAAGAAAAAGGTAAAGATACAAATTATGAACAACAAATATGCATCTATCAACAAGTGAATCTAAGAATCAAGTGAATAAATAATCCGATGAACAGAATGAACTGTTGATTATAATAGAATCAGGGACATAGAAAGGGAATGGACTGACTATTCTTGGGGGGGAAAGGGGTGTGGGAGATGCGGGAAGAGACTGGACAAAAATCGTGCACCTATGGATGAGGACAGTGGGTGGGGAGTGAGGGCGGAGGGTGGGGCGGGAACTGGGAGGAGGGGAGTTATGGGGGGGAAAAAAGAGGAACAAATGTAATAATCTGAACAATAAAGATTTAATTAAAAAAAAAAAAAAAAGAGTGAAAGTGAATAGATAAAAACTTATCGCTGGGGAAAACAAAAGAGATCCAACTTCTAAATAATAGGTATCTCTGGAGAACACCAAGTAAGAGAAAAAGGTATAATTATGTCCAAAGGTAATTCAAGAAGCTTCTCTGAAGTAAAAAGATTTGAATCTACAGATTGAAATATAGACTAAGAAAAAATGGATACAGATCAAATCATAAGAAGAAAAAAAGTGAACTTTGGAAGGCAGTAGATAATAGTACAAAGACTTCAGAGATGTCGAGTGTGACTCAAGAATTTTACAGACAACACTATCACTCAAGGATAAAGGCAAAGGATATTCAGTGTTAAGAACTCATGAAAATACTTTCTGTGAAGCCTTTTGAAGAAATATTAGAAGACCAAACCCCAGTCATCCAAGAGAGGATTGGAAAAACTGGAGTGAAAGGATTGCCTTGAGGACATCCTTTCTAAAACTAAGAGAACAAATAATAATATTGCTAACACGTATTAGGAAGTGGAAGGGAAGAGAGTATATATGTTGATCTCCCATTTTTCAAGTGGAAGCTCAGAAGGCATTCCTTAAAACTGGTAAATCAGGTAACAGAAGCGTGAATTGGTACTCTGATGTTTTTAATCATCAGGTTACTGTACAGAGGTTACTTATTAAATAAATGAATAATAAAATATCATAGTTACCAACAAAGGAAGAGGACTTGTAAGGCACATACTGAAGAGAATGTCTTGGAGGAGATACTTAGTAAGCTTTTTCCAACCAAACTAGAACTGAGTGTGTCCTGGTACATTCACGTGTAACTGACTTCAGCTGGGATCCCCTATACCGCAGCTTTAACACCTCACATATCTTCTTGGAGCATGACTATTAGTCAAACATTGACATGTTACCTGTGGCTTTACAGCGTACACCATGAAAGTGTGAAGACTTCTACAACAGTGACAGGTAAGTAAAGGTGATCCCAAGAGCTCACTCTTTTTAAAAAAAAAAAAAAATATTTTATTGAGTTTTTACAGAGAGGAAAGGAGAGAGATAGAGAGTTAAAAACATCGATGAGAGAGAAACATCGACCAGCTGCCTCCTGCACACTCCCCACTGGGGACGTGCCCGCAACCAAGGTACATGCCCTTGACTGGAATCGAACCCGGGACCCGTCTGCAGGCCGACGCTCTATCCACTGAGCCAAACCGGTTTCGGCCCAAGAGCTCACTCTTTAGCAAAGAGTCTCCTCTTTTAGGTTATAGATAAATGGGGACCAGAAACTGGAAGAGGAGCTTCTACTTGAGAGTCTCCTCGTTCATTTTAGGTTAAACTTTTAGGTCAGTGTTTTGAAAAATATTATTTCAGCATTGCATCTTTTTCTCTTTTGACATATAGGATTGCCTATGTCATAAATGTTACACATATCTGTACAGTTCTATATGCCATATGTAACAAGATAAAATCATTTTTTTCTAAGATAATATATTCTTTGCCCCTGCACCAACCAAGAGCAGGATTCACCAGCACTAGTAACTGTGATTTCCTTCTTGTTTTAATGACCATCTACTAGTATGGGGCTAGGGCTCAAAACCTTGTAGGGAGGATAAATTAAAAAATGAGAAATCTTATGCTGCTCCTAGTTTGAGTGTAACTCCTAGTTATGGGGATAACTTTCCTGTTTCCATTAGTCCCACTCTTTTAACCAGTGACCTCCCCATTAGCTGCAAGCCTGACCTAGACAGCAGTCAGTGCATTGATATATACATATAAAATTTCAGAGAGGAAGGGAGAGGGAAAGAGAGATAGAAACATCAACGATGAGAGAGAATCATTGATTGGCTGCCTCCTGCAAACCTCTCACTGGGGACTGAGCCTGCAACCCTGGGCATATGCCTTGACTGAGAATCAAACCATGATCTCCTGGTTCATAGGTTGACACTCAACCACTGAGTCATGCCAGCTGGGCAGTGCACTGAGTTTCTTGAAGTGATAAAGGGGCATAGTTTCATGTGACTACCTTTCATAAACTGGAGTAGAGAACTGTGCCCTTGGAAGGTGCTTTGTCAATACGGATGAGTCTGAAGATTCTATAAAATGGAAGTTTATTTGCATTAGAAAAAAAAGATCTGGGCTCTCATAAACATCTCTTCATGAAAAGAATTTGCTAGGTATAGTAAAGAAACAAAAAAGAAACAACACAAAACAATACCATGTAAAAGGAACATCTGTTACAACAGCTGTTCCTAAATGCAGATTAAGGTACAACTGCCACATAAAGAGTGAAAAAGGGAACTATCTTTCCATTTTACTATGAGGGGATAAAAATCCCCCCTATTTATTACCTAGTAATTCCACTGGGATTCAGCACATTTCATTTCCCACAAGTGAAAATCCACTCTGTACAAACCAAACATAAATATTCCACCTGCCTTGGAATGTCGAGCTTTAAAAACAACACACATTCCACACATCCCTCCGTCTACACGCCTTGTTTTCTGTTTAAAACTAAAGTGTTTGTCATTAAGCATAAGCACAAGAACAACTGAGAGGCAGCTGTCTTGCTGTATGTGGCCCTGGTCCGTGGGGGTGTCACTCAGACTGACAGTGTAGGTGTCCGCATTTGAGAGGGCCCAAAGCGGACATGTTTTTGTAAAGATGGTGAAGATTGTAGAAACTGTGCCCAATAAAATGTATTTGAGGAGGCAATTGGAGATACTTGGTTTGCAGAGGACAAGGCTTGAGGAGACATGGCAGTTTCTTAATGTATTTAAAAGGCTATCACCTGGCATGTAGAATAGATTTATTCGGTGCTGCTGTGAGGTACAGAACCAGAGTCAGTGAGTGGGCTCATCTCATTCTGACTTACTATAGAAAAGTATTATAATTGGATTTAGTACCAATATTGGTTGATTCTTAAAATAGAGAGGGAGCTCCCTGCTGTTAAGAATAACCAAGTAGAATTGAGTTAAGCATTACTCAGGGATCTGAGGAGAGGTTTCTCTTACTGGAATGTAGGACCAACCCAATGCCTATTCTAACATTCTATCATTCATGCTTAGTTATAAAGCCTTCTGTGTAATTTTTAAATCTAAGAGAATAATGATGGGGAGAATTAATTTTAAGACACAGTAATTTAGCCCTACTGCTCCTTTATTCATTACTCTATTTTGTGAAGATGAATGAGGAGCAGATCCTGAACAGAAAAAGGGGAGGGGCAATCAGAGGAAAGGGGGTGGAATGAGTACCTACAGCTTATCTGCTCTTTCTTGGAAATTAGGCTATATTTGAGCAGTCATATCAAATGTAAACCATTGGCTTACTAGAGTGCACGTTCATCAAAGACCAACTCATATTTGCGAATAGTCACCTAAAATTTCTCACTGGACATGAATTTTCACTGGCAGCACTGTAATGATGGCACAGAATGATAGAGGCCTTGTTTTTATTTGTTCTCATTACGGAAGCTCTCTCTCATCTTCCAGTATAATCGAGCTCACCCATAACTAGTTAATATAGTACATTAAGAAAAATACAGGTTGTGTTTACAAGTTAGCTGCGAAGAACATACACCCCTCCACTAAGCCTGCCCACCTGCAGCCAAAAAAACAAATACATGCAAAGAGCATTAATGACCCAACCCACTTCTTAAACAAAACAAAATTAAAACAAACAACCAAAGCCATTATAATCTCGGAGAAAAGAGTCACTTTTAAAGATAAGAACTGTGAAACCAGCTGATGCCCAAATATCAAGTTAGAAAAAAAAAAAGACACAAAGAAACCCCATTGATAGATAAACGTATTTATGGTCTTCTAACTGTATCTCTATTGGTGCTCATCTAAATTACACAATTCTCTCAAGACCCACTTAAAGTCCACCTCTTCCATGGGAAACATGAAAAAGTATATCACCGGTTCCACCTGCATGTTTCATAGGGACTTCAAATCTGTGCATCTGGAACTGAACTTATACTTTTGTCCTCCCAGGCTGGTCCTCTCTCAGAGTTACTTGGATGTAATGACTTACCAAAACAAGAGTGAAGGACAGCCTTGCCATTTCCCTTTCTCTCACCCCAATATGCAATGAATAACTTCATCCCCCCTAATCTTCTAAGTACCATTTGAATCCACCCTGACATCATTATCCTGGACAAAACCACCATCTTCCCTCTCCTGGACAATTGCAAAAGCTTCCCAATCAGTCTCTCAGGTACACGTGTGCTCCATTCTGGAGCTGAAATGATCTGGGAGGCAAACCCGATCATGCTACTCCACTTCGATGGCTTCCAGCTGCCTGCAGGATAAGCTCCAAACTCTTCAGCCTGGCCTCATGGACCGGCAGGAACTGGCCACTTGCCACCTGTCTAGCTGTCCCTCTTATTACTCTCTCCCTTCTGCCTCAGGGCTCACATGATGCTCCCAGTTCCTTCAAAGAAGGGGCCGTACTCATACCCACCTCAAAACTTTATACCTGCTATTCCTTCTGCCTATCCTCCTCTCCCCGCCCCCTCCCGCCGCCCCCACTCCTGTCAACTAGCCAAGTCCTACTTTTCCTTCAGGTCCAGATTGTCAAGGAAGTATTCCCTGACACCTTCCCCTGTCAGGTTAGGTCCCCTTCTTTAATGTTCCCACAGCTCTTTGCATCTCTCCTGGGTAAGCCACATCATCACTTTATCTCCTTGTTCAGTGTCATTTCCAAAACTGGGCTAGAAATTCTTGGATCATAGAAACCATGTCTGCCTCAGCCACTGCAGTCTCCCTGGTACCTAGCACCTAATTTGTGCTCAAATAGTTGTTGAATGAATAAAGGCATGAAAGCTATGCGCTGTCTAAATCAATAATTCATGAACTTCCCTGTGCAGAGGAATCCCCTGGGAAGCCAGGTTAGCAAATCCATAATCAGCCCCAGGAATCTATCTTTTCAACGGGAACCCTGGGGGATTTGACACAGATTGACCTTGGCTCACACTTTGGAAGGCAATGCTCCAGGATACCCCTAGCAAGGGAGACAAGCAGCATTGAGGTTAAAGAGACAAAAGGGAGCAAACTGTGAGAAGTTAAATAACAAGAGAAGATTGATGTAACTGTTCAAACCACCACAGAAAATCTGAAGCACTAAATGATAGATTGTCCAAATAACGCCTCAAAAGGATAGCCCGAAATGGTTAGAAGAAGCCACCTGCTGTGGCTGTAGGTGTGAGGAGACATTAAAACAGGAAAATAAATGCAGACTTTGTGTTGAAGGATGGGTTACGCTGGAAAAAAGAAGAGTAGGGACAATTGTAGATACATGTGTGCTCCATTCTAGAGCTGAAATGTATTGTAGGCAGAGAGACAAGTAAGAACATGAGTCCAGAGGGAAGGAGGTATAGGGCAAGAAGTGAAGCATTTTGCTGAAAAGCATGCTCAGAAATTGAGTGGTGGGAGAGATGATTAGAAATAAAGGGATCTCTCCTCACTGTAGAGATCCTTGAAGTTAATGAAGGGGGTCAGAATAGGCTACCTCAATACAGGCCACTTGGGCATAAGGATTATTTGAGCGGAAGGCAATTGAGAAATAGCAGATGTGGGGAGGCGCTCTCTGCTCTCTTCCTGCCCGCCTAACAGCAGGAAATAAATTTCTTTTTGTGAGGATATCCCCCACCCCTCTCTTATACCAAGAAGAGAGGTGACTGACCTGAGTCTGCATAACAAACTTTGCTAAATCCTTATCTTCCATTAGTTTTTCCCAAATATTTACCTTTCCACAATTAACCCCCTCCCCTAGAAACCCACACCTCTTTTTCTTTGTCTTGTGACCGTTCCACAATGTCTCACCTTGTGATAAAATCTATGTAATAAAAACCTAAGCAACCATTACAGCAGAACGACCGGTCACTATGATGTGCTCTGACCACCATGGGGCAGACACTCAACACAGAAGCTGCCCCCTCGTGGTCAGTGCGCTCCCACAGGGGGAGCGCTGCTCAGCCAGAAGCCGGGCTCACAGCTGGTGAGCACAGCAGCGGTGGCAGGAGCCTCTCCCACCTCCGTGGCAGCGCTAAGGAGCAGCGAGCCAAACGGTAAGCAGCGAGGTAAGCGGTAAGGAGTGAGGGATCCTGGGTTGTGAGAGGGATGTCCAGGGGGATCGGGCCTAAGCTGGCAGGCAGACATCCCCCGAGGGGTCCTGGACTGTGAGAGGGCACAGACCAGGCTGAGGGACAACCCCTTGCCCCCAGCAAGAATTTCGTGCACCAGGCCTCTAGTGGTATATAAGCTTCCTGGCCTCACCAGGCCTAGGATTTTTCAATTCTTTTATGTGAGGTTTCTTGTGTGCATGTGAAATAAGCTTTTCTTCTGTTAATCCTCTGTCAGTTTAATTCACAAGCCCAGTCACTGAACACAAGAGGGTAGATAGAGTACTAGAAGTTTGTTTTCTTCTCCTATATTATGCAAAGGTATGACAGGAAAAAAACTGCCCAAAGTAACACTTGACTTGCAATTCAAATAAAGGGTCAAAATACTCTCTTTTTCATAATATGCCCTATTTTCCTGAAGTACTTAAAGACTTCTCCATAATGTAGCCTTTACATGTGTTATAAAAATATAGGACAAAAATTTGAGGTTAGAGAAAAAGGGGCCATGAGTGCTGAAAAATTTCAAACAAAATGGAACAACTAAAATCTAACTTTGAACTCAGTTGATATAAGAACAGTGCCTTTTCCCACCTCACTTATTTCATGTCAGCTTTGATGAGTGGCGGGAAGGAATTGGAGAGCATCAGGAAATGCCAATTCAGAATATGCCGCTTTGGCATAAAGATCATGTTGAGCTGCAAGCAATTAAGAAACAGCAGACACAGGAGGACTCTCTGCTCTCTCTCTTTCTACCTAAAAGCAAGGCGTACACCTCCCTTTGTGAAGGCATCTCCTACACTGGTACCAGGAAGGGGAGAGCAACGCTTATCACCAGAGACAGAGAGTCAGCCTCGGACCCAGTCTGCATAAACACACCTGACTAAAAGGACACTTATCTTTCATTAGTTTTCCACACCTATTTCCTATTTACTTTCCCACAATTTACTGTCTCCTGAAACCCAAACAAAGGAAAGCCTTTGTTAAATGAGATATAAGCCCTTGAGTCTAACCCAGCCGTGGGCAAACTACGGCCCGCGGGCCGGATCCGGCCCGTTTGAAATGAATAAAACTATTGAAAAAAAAAGACCGTACCCTTTTATGTAATGATGTTTACTTTGAATTTATATTAGTTCACACAAACACTCCATCCATGCTTTTGTTCCGTCCCTCCGGTCCAGTTTAAGAACCCATTGTGGCCCTTGAGTCAAAAAGTTTGCCCACCCCTGGTCTAACCACTCCTTTGAGTTTTACTTCTTTTCTGAAAACTTCCAGGTATGTAAAATATTAATAACATTTGTATTCCTTTTCTACTGTTAATGTTTTTTTTTTGGGGGGGGGGCAGTCAAATCTGCAGGCCCTTGTACATTAACCCTAAGAGAGCAGAGAATAAGCTTTTCCTTCCACAAAGAATCTGCTTGCTGAAATTAGAATGGCACAATCTAATATGCAGGTGTCCCCCAAAATGTATACACACAATGCCTGTGGATTCTATTACATTTTCAACATGAAATGTATTTTAATAAACACTGCCTTTATAATTATTCAAAGTGTGCATAGATTTTGAGGGGACACCTTATATGGTGACTGACTGATTCAAAGGGGGTTATAAAAAGGCGCAAAGGGAAACTCCAGAATGTCACCCTGACTCGATCCTGTCACAGTCCCACAGACAGCGCCTGAACTTCTGTGGGGAGCATTTGCCGGCACTGCATGCCGAGATGGAGCTCAAAAGCCTGGGCATTATATCCTGGGCCCACCACTTCCAAGCCAGATGGATTTACCTCAGCTCAACTGCAGGTTCGTCACCTGTGAAATGGCGGTACAATTTCTTGCCATCGTTACAGGTTTTCAAGACCCAATATGAAAACGTGTGCAACCTATAAGTCACTTTAGAAGTAGAAGGCATTGTTAAACTCTATAAATAGGTAAAGCAGTTAATAGCTCCCAAGGAGATTTAATTTTTCTTTTCTTAAATTACTTATGCAAGTGACATTGAAATAAACATTTGTAGTAGATGATATAAGGTATAATGGTAAAAAGAATTCCGAATGACACATAATACTCTTACGAGCCTACTTCATTCACCTCTTTGGCCTCACTTCATTTTCTTTCCTCAGAATAAACATCTTAAAGCCCAGCAGCACATCACTGTGACTCTCCAAGGGCTAAATACTGAGGGAGTTTCTATCTGATATTTAGGAGAAGTGCCAAACCTGGCCATATCTGTGCACACATTAGATGAGAGATTCAGCAAACAGATGCTCCTTCTTGCAATCAGCCAAGAACTTCTAATAGTCTGACAACTTGTTAATCAACCAACATATGGCATCACTTTAGTACACACAATGCTCATCTTTGGCTTTTTACAAATCCTTTTCTGAAGGATGTAATCGTCCTGACTCATCAACTCTATTCACTGCAAATCAAGTGGAGCTAGCCTCCACTGCCACCTTGAATTGGTCTAACTACTTGGGGGAGGGGGGGGGGGATAAATATAGGCATTGATTTGGATTTTGTGCTTTTTTAATCTGAGTTGAAAAATTTTTAAAAATGTCATCCTTTAGACATTTACCAAAGTAGCAGAATGCCTTTATTGTGCAGATTTACATATATCCAATGTCTGTAGTTCCTGTGTTAGTTTTCTAGGGCTGTTGTTACAAAGTGCCAAAACTGGGTGGCTTACAAAAAGGCAAATTTATTTTTTTACAGTTTTGGAGGCTAGAAGTCTGAGTCAGGCTGTTGCCAGGGCCAGGATCCCTCCAAAATCTCTACATGAGAACGCTTTCTTACCTCTCCAGCTTCTGGTTGTCCTATGCCTGTCTTGGCATGTGGCACATAACTCCAATCTCTGCCTCTCCTTCCCATGGCCATCTTCCCTCTGTGTCTGTGTCCGAATTTTACTTTTATTATAAGAACAACAGTCATAGTGGATTAGGGCCCACTGTATTTCAGAACGACCACATGTTAACCTGATAACATCTACAAAGACCCTATTTTCACATTCACAGGCATGGATCGGGTTTTGTCGTCAGCATATCCTTTTTGGGTACTTAACACAACTCATAGCAGTTCCAAATCGCACAGATCTCATCCTATGAGATGATCCTATAAGGCGTGCCTGTGGCTTATCTCCCAAGACTATTACAATAGTTCCCTCTTATCCATGGTTTTGCACAGTCCAAAAATATTAAATAGAACATTCCAGAAATAAACAATTCATATTTTAAACTGCACACCATTCTGAGTAGTATGAGGAAATCTTGAGACGTCCCACTCCATTACTCTAAGGGCGTGTATCATCCCTTTGCCCTACTGTCTCCATCCTGTAGACACTTCCCACATATTAGTCACTCAGTGGTCATCTTGGTGACTGTCCAGTATTGCAATATTTGTGTTCAAATAACTCTTATTTACTTAATAATGGCTCCAAAGCACAAGAGTAGTGATGCTGTCAATTTGGATATGCCAAAGAGGAGTTGTAAAGACCTTCTGTTAAGTGAAAAGGTTTGTATGTATAGAAAAACCTGTATATATAGGGTTGGGTAGTATCTGCTATTTCAGGTATCCACCGGGGGTCTGGGTTCATATCCCTCTGGGATAAGGGGGACTACTGTACTAGAGGTTACCAGCCTGTTTGGGTCCCTTTAAACAGGCCCAGCTGGCTGATGTCTTAAGCTCATAAAAAACCCTTCTTTGTACATCTCCTTCCCACCTCAGAAATCCCTTAGCCCTGTCTCCTTTCTTTTCTCACCACTTTCCCCCTGGCTTCTGGACACCCTTTTGCTTTCACTCGTCAATTCCTAATCCTTGCCTCCACATTCTACCTCATATATGCCTTCACTTCTGTCCTCTGGTACCATGCAACTGGCAGCACCACCTCCACCCCCAGTGCCTCTGAGGAGTGTAAAATCCAGTTCCTTCCAGTGTAAGGTGAGCCAGCCAGGCACTAACCAGGCTGTGGTGCGACAGTACCCTTTCCAAGGTTTTCCCTACCACCTGATAGCCCAATGGTTAAGCATATAGTGACTTGAGATAATAACATGCTCATTGTCATTCATCTAATGCTCCACTTCTGAAATCTCAGCAATAGTGTTCACCCCTGACATTTTTTTAATATTTACTTATTTATTTACTTAATCCTCACCCAAGGACATGCTTAGAGAAAGGAAGGGAGAGAGAGGGAGAGAGGGAGAGAAGGAAAGAGGGAGAGAGAGAGAGAAAGAGAGAGAGAGGGAGAGAGAGAGAGAGAGAGAGAGAGAGAGAGAGAGAGAGAGAAGGAGAGAAAAACATTGATCAGTTGCCTTCGGTATGCTCCCCAACTGGGGATCAAACCCACAACCCAGGCATGTGCCCCGAAACCTTTTGGTGCACCAGGCATTGCTCCACCAACTGAACCATTCCAGCTGGGCCAAAACTTATATATTTTGTGTGCTTTAATAACAACACAAGCATTCCTCTATAAGATGTCAACAAGTTATACCTGTATTGAACATTATTAGGAATATGGAAAGACACAGGGACTGTGTGAATTCGCAGTTCTGATTCACACTCAGAACCTTCCGCTGAGGAGAACCCATAGGTCCCTTAACAATCTTTCTGCCTCCCCAGCTTTCATCTCTGTACCCACTCCCCTGAACCCCTCTCACCGAGATCAGCACGACCAACCTCACCTTGACAAAGCCAACAGTAACCTCTCAGTTCTGGTCTTACTTGGCTTTCACAGCATTTGTGAGACTTGATCATCTCCTCCCTCCTGAGGCCCTTTCTGCACTTGGTTTCTGGAACACCGCTTCTCTGTCCTCCTCGCTGGTAGCCCTTTCTCAGTCTTTGCTCAATCCTCTACCTCTCCTTTGTGTCTTAGACTTGTGCACCTGTCTCTTTGACATCTCCACCTGGGTATTAACAGGCTTCTCTAACTTAACATGCTCCAAACAAAACTCTTAATTTACCACTCCCAGCCCCATCCCTTCTAAACCTGATTTCCCCTAGTGAGCCTGCCTCCGTCCATGACACCCCCCATTCACAAGGCTGTCCAGGCCCAAAATTACTTTTTTAAAAACATTTTTCCAGATTTATTGAGATATAATTGACATATAACATTTTGTTGCTGTTAATCCTCACTTGAGGATATATTTTCTATTGATTTTTAGAGAGAGTGGAAGGGAGGGGAAGAAATAGAGAGATAGAAACATTGATGTCACAGAGATACATCGATTGGTTGCCTCGCCTCCCACACATGGTGCCCCAACTGGGGTCGGGACCAAGCCTACAATCGAGGCACGTGCCCTTGACCAGAATTGAACATGGGACCCTTCAGTCTATGGGATGACACTCCAAATACTGAGCCAAACTGGCTAGGGCAACATTGTGTAAGTTTAAGGTATACAGTGTGATGATTTGATACATGTACATATTGTGAAATGATTATCATAATAAAGTTAGTTAGCATCTATAACATACAAGATTAGCAATTTTGGTGGTGGTGGTGGTGGTGGTAAGACATTTGCAACTTTCAAATGTACAACACAGTATTGCTAACTTCAGTCACCAAGCTGTCCATTATATCCCCAAGAACTTACTCATCTTATAACTGGGAATTTATACCCTTTGACCAATATCTTCCCATTTCCCCATTCCCCCATCTCCTCTCTGTTAATATGAATTCAGATTTTTTTAGATTCCACGTATAAGTGAGATCACGCAGTACTTGTCTTACTACTTCTGATTTATTTCACTTAGCATAATGTCTTTAAGTTCCATCCATATTGGCACAAATGGCAAGATTTCCTTCTCTTTATGGCTGAATAATATTCCACATAAAAATCACTCTTGCCAAAATCCACTATCCAATTTACATAGTAAGATATTTTGATTCTGCCTTAAAAGTGTATCCCAAATCTGACTCCTCCCACTTCTACTGATTCTCCCTTGTCAAAGTCACCATCTCCTTTCCTCCTCAGCAAGCTGTTAGGAAGCCTGGATATCTGTCTCCCTGTGAACAAGTTTACAGCGACTCTCTTTTTAGAGGTTTCATGTCAAATGACCAATATTCTCTTCCTAACTTACTCATTCCACATGTGTGTGTGCGCCTGTGGGTGGGTACATATTTGTTTGTCTTTTTAAAAGGGACTCCCTGAGACTGTACCCTAAGCTTTAAAATTAGTTTAATCAATTGAAATGGTAAGCAGTTTACAGAGTCTTAGAGTGGAGACTTAAGTTTAACCTAGGGGGCAGACAATGGGCTTTCTAATCAGTGAAATGTACTAAAGTCGTGCCTGAACGCAGATATTTCAGACTGAGATGTTCAGTGGTCTGATTATGTGACGAGAATACTTCAGCAGAGCTGAGACTCCAGATGTACTATGTCAAAACAATATGTTCTCATGTAAATTGTTCCTTTGTGGGCCAAGAGAACACCCTCTTGTTAGAAGAATGTGGTTTCTTTAAGAAGGAAATGGAGGGCTTCCGGTCAAGATGATGGCATAGATAAACAGTACTTGGAAGCTCTCAAAACTATATCAAATTTACAACTAAGCTACAGAACAGCCATCATTCAGAACCTCCTGAAATCTGAACAGAATTCCTATAACTAAGGATATAAAGAAGCAACACTGAAACTGGTAGGAGAAGTGGAGACAGAGAATGAGCTGGTCCCACACCCACGTGTGGTGGTTACAAATCTGGAAGGGATATGTAGGCTGTAGAGGTCTCTCCTAAGGAGTAAGGGGTCCCAGACCCACATCAGGCTTCCCACGTTAGAATTCCAATGTTGGGAAGAGAAGTCCCCATAACCTCAGGCTGTAAAAACCAGCAGGGAGCCCTAGCCAGTTTGGCTCAGTGGATAGACAGCCAGCCTGTGGACTAAAGAGCCCTGGGGTCGATTCCGGTCAAGGGCACATGCCCGGGTTGTGCGTTCAATCTCCAGTAGGGGGCATGCAGGAGGCAGCCAATCAATGATTCTCTGTTATCATTGATGTTTCTATCTCTCCTTCTCTGAAATCAATAAAAATATATTAACAACAAACAAAAAAACCCAGCGGGGATTGTGGCTGAGGGAGATGGAGAGCTGCTGGAGTCCCAGGTGTTCCTCCTAAAGGGGCCACGCAGGGAGTCACCTGGAATCACTCCCTCTGAGCTCCAGTGCTGGGGCAGCAGTTGTCTGGCAACAGGACGCGAACTGGAGGGACAGTTTTCTCCCAGATGGAATTGCTGGCAGAGGCCATTGTTCCTTTGCTGAGCCCTCCCCACACAGAGTGGGCAGGCAGGTACCATATCTGAGTCTCCACCAACCTGGCTATCACTGTCTGCCCCACCCTGGTGATTCCCTGAGACCCTGCCCCACCCAATGTGTGGGCCTACCCAAGCTGTTTCCAGTGGCCTTCCCATTGAACTTCCTGACTTGGCTCATGCTGCAGACTTTCCTAAAATCTCTTAGTGTTTCACTAACCACAAACAAACAAGCAGCATCTGGCCTCTGTGTACCCTGTACCTCTTGCTAGGTGGCCCCATGCCTGGCACTAGCTACAACCAGTTTTGGTTCACAGCTCGGCCTCTCAGGGCATCTCCTGCACAGGTGGTAGCCATCTGCAGATTGTTTTGTAGTTGATATTGGGCGGCCCTACACAGACTGAAAACAGCAGCCAAACTTGGCCTATACCTCCTGGGAAAGCCCAGAGCTGGTGCACCTGGAGGACAGCGCCAGACCATGCTGGAGCCCCACCCAATCACCTTCACCACTGACACACGAAAGGGGTGGACTCAGCACACACCAGAGCCCTGGCGAAGTGCGTCCTGCTCAGTGGGGTGGGCCCTGCACAGCAGATCCTCTGCTGTGCTCACTGCCGGTTCTAGCAGCCGATTGGCCTGGGGTAAGTCCCTCCGATTGACAGAAATCAAGGCCCAACTACAATAGGCGAGTGCACACAGTTCGCCTGGGAAAGGGGCGAACGTGGAACACCCAGCTTGAAAGAACGGGGAGGCTTCTCCACTGGGCCCGCCAGGACACTTAAAATTGTGACTGAGCTGTCTTCTTTCAGAATCCCGGGGCAGGCTATTGATCCTACCTGCATTTGGGCATGAAGGAAGCACCGTCTTGGCATAGTGGGGGTAGGGCCTTGGCTCCTCTAGGAATGGCACATTATTTGACTTTTCCTTTAACACTTTTCTCCTTTTTCACCACTTCAGTGCAAGTTACAGCAAACCCTTAACTGCCATTCAAATGGCTGCTATCTCAGTTGAAAACCAGAATTTCAAATGTTTTCAATGTTTTTCCATATCACCATGTGTGAATTGCACACAGGTACAGTAGCCAACCGTTTTGGGTTTAAATTCTGGTTCCATTACATACCCACTATATGGCCTTCATCAAGCCATTTGCCTTCTCTAAGCCTCAGTTTCCTCTTTTGTAAAAAGGGGATAATTGCCCCAAACTTGCGAGAATGTCCTGAGGATTACATGAAAACAATGCATGTGAACTGCTCCCCCAGGTTCTGGCTTGCAGGAAGGTTTTAGTAACTCCTAGCTATTTGCTGTAATTTGGATTGTGATGTTGATTGTCATTATTATGAAAGAAAAATAGTATTTTGTTTTAAATACTTTAAATGCTTTTTAAGATCATCCTGTCTAATAAAAGAGAAACATGGTAATTGGCGTACGACCGCTACCCTTCCCACTGGCTAATCAGGGAGATATGCAAATTAATTGCCAGCCAAGATGGCAGCCGGCAGGCAGGCAGCTTGAAACTAACATGAGACTTGCTTGCTTCAGTGACGGAGGACTGCAACATTCCCCGCCTGCCTTGCTGGCCTCTGAGCTGGCAGTTTGAAACATAGTTATAAAAATAGAAGCTAAACAAAACCCCAGAAACCATCTTTCAGCTAGCCGGGATCTCAGACCTGGAGTTGATACAGAGTTTCGATTGTAGAACGTAAACAAACCAGATACCTGCTTTCAGGAGCGGAGGCCTAAGAGCTGGAGCCTCAGAGCTAAAGCTGGCTCAGAATAAAAAAAAGAAAAAGAAAAAAAGGAACAGTTGGGAGCTTCAGTCCCAGCCTGAAAACAGCCCTCAGCCCCTCACCCAGACTGGCCAGGCACCCCTGTGGGGACCCCCACCCTGAAGGGTGTGTGACCAGCTGCAAACAGCCATCATCCCCTCATCCAGGCTGGCCAGGCACCCCAGTGGGGACCCCCACCCTGATCCTGATCCGGGACACCATTCAGGGCAAACCAGCCAGCCCCCACCCATGCACCAGGCCTCTATTCTATATAATAAAAGGGTAATATGCCTCCTGGCACCGGGATCAGCATGACAGGGGGCAGCGCCCAAACCCCCTGATCACCCTGTGGCTCTGTGTGTGACAGGGCGCGGGGCCACAACCTCCCTATCGGCCCTGCTCTGTTCCTGACAGGGGAAGGCGCCCCAATCCCCTGATCAGCCCTGCTCTGTGCCTGATAGGGGGGAGCTCCCCAACCTCCTGATTGTCCTGCGGCTCTGTGTGTGACAGGGTGTGGCGCCCCAACCCCCCACCCCACGGACCCTGCTCTGTGTGTGACGGGGTAGAGCCATAACCTCCCCATCTGCCCTGCCCTGAGTGTGACAGTGGCGGTGCCCAAACCCCCTGGTCGGCCCTGCTCTGTGGGTGATAGAGGGTGGCACCCCAACCCCCCCACCCCACGGGCCCTGCTCTGTGTGTGATGGGGTAGAGCCATAACCTCCCCATCAGCCTGCCTTGAGTGTGACAGTGGCGGCACCCCAACCTCCTGATCCACCCTGCTCTGTGCGTGACAGAGGGGAGCTCCCCAACCCCGTGATGGGCCCTGCTCTGTGCGTGACAGGGGGGAACTCCCCAACCCCCTGATTGACCCTGCTCTGTGCGTGACAGGGGGGAGCTCCCCAACCCCCTGATCGGCCCTGCTCTGTGCGTGACGAGGGCAGCGCCCCAACCCCCTGATTGGCCCTGCTCTGTGCGTGACAGGGGGTGGCACCGCAACCTCCCCATCGACCCTGCCTTGAGTGTGACAAGGGACGGTGCCCCAACCCCCCAATCAGCCCTACCCTGAGCATGACTGAGGGTGGCATTGCAACCTCCCAATCCGCCCGGCTCTGTGCATGACAGGGGACAGCACCCCAATTCCCCAATTGGCCCGGCTCTGAGCCCGACCAGGGGCTGCACCTAGGGATTAGGCCTGCCCTCTGCCACCCGGGAGCAGGCCTAAGCCAGCAGGTCGTTATCTCCCGAGGGGCCCCAGACTGTGAGAGGGCACAGGCCGGGCTGAGGGACACCCCCCTACCCCCCGAGTGCACAAATTTTTGTGCACCGGGCCTCTAGTCCTATATAATAAAAGCCTAATATGCTAAGTGTCCAGTCATCTGGTCGGCCATTCAACCAATCAAAGCGTAGTATGCAAATGATATGCTAAGATTGCTCAACTGCTCACTATGATGTGTACTGACCACGAGGGGGCAGACAGTTGCCCCATCGACCAGTCACTATGACATTCACTGACCACCAGGGGGCAGATGCTCTGACCAGTAGGTTAGCTTGCTGCTGGTGTCCGGCCGATGAGGACTGAGTGAGAAGGGCCAGACATGCCCTGGAGCCTTCCCGCGGTCCCTCCCGGCTGTCCAACCTCCCGCGTCTTTCCCCAGCCCCAATCATGCACTACTGGGGTCCCTCAGCCTGGCCTGCAGACTTTCGCAATCCAGAACCCCTCAGGAGGTGTCAGAGAGCCAGTTTTTGCCCAATCCCCCAAGCCAGGCTGAGGGACCCCACCAGTGCACAAATTTGTGCACCCGGCCTCTAGTTTATTTAAAAAACATTTCATGAAATCCTTGTAAATCTCTAGCCTAATAAAGCCCTTCTAGTTATGCTATATTCTCTATTCAGGAGATCTTTTCAATGAAAATGTTTCTTGGAATTTTTCTTATCAGGGATGTATATTTTGGTTGTATAAATTCACTATTAAATGATGATGATGATGATGATGAAGGTGATGATGATGAGGATCGCAATGACAAACCTTTCCACTTTCAGGATTCACATTGGAACAGTTCCTAATCTGGCTGAGGGTCATTCTGATTGAATGGAGTGATGTCTATGTGAGTGAAGTGCTTTATGCCTGGTTTGTTCTTGGCACATGCATCCTGTGAACCTCAGTGCTTAGCTATCCCACATGGGTTGGTGAGGTTCAGTTTTGCTGATGCAGTTCAGAGAAAGAAATGTTGACAAAACTACATTGGAACTTCTGCTTTTCCACAAATCATTACTGAGCAGAATACTACCCTGGAAAAATCAGGTTCCATCTGGAATCTTCTTCGAAGGGATGTTAGAGCTGGCGCACCCACAGGACACGAAGCCTCTTTACTCACAGTGTAGTTCTTATAGCTACACACCATAGTAACTTTCAATCCATGCAGACTTTCCTTCAAGTGTATAGGGCATCTTTTTTTATTACACAACTCCAGTCAATTCAGAATAGAAATGGATGGTGCCAACTTCCATCTTCTGTTACCGAGGCAGTGGAGGTGGTAGAGACGTGAACAAAACATTCGAAGTATTGAGGGTCTTTTGATCATTAGACTCATTCACTGCTGCCTTTGTCCTTTCTCTGTCCTGAACTTGGACTTATTGACTGAGCGCTCCTCCCCAGACTGTAGAATGAGGAAGACTGCCAAAGAAGAGCCTCCCTTGGGAATGGCTCCGGACAGACACCGCATTCCTGCAAACCCACTGACTCTCCATTTCACAGCCAGGAAAATAATGGAATCCCCAAATGAGGCAGATTTCACACAATGGACTTGGGAAGAGATAGGAGAGTGTCTCTGCTCTGTTTACACACCAAAGAACAGAGGTACCTGAAAAGGATTCATGCATCTAACACAAAGGCCTGGCCCCCTGGGGCTCCCACCTTCCTCTCCTGCTTTCAGGAGTAACTCTATTTCCCTGTTCTAAAGTCTCAAATTGCCACCAGGCAAAGAGCCCCCAATCCTGCAAAATAGTGAACATGAAATAAAGTCTTCTCAAAGCTGCTGTATTTAGGAAAGAAACACACTAGCACTGGAAAATATCATTTCTTTTGGGTTTTGTATAAAGCAGGGATATGTGTAATCAGGCCCAATGGTCTGTATCTGAGGACAAGATCTTTACATTTTCCATGGCTAGCAGAGAAGTGGGCTGGTGTAATATAGTCAAGGATGGCTACTAAATATAGCCCATCTCTGGGGAAAAAAAATCCCTTAAAGCTCTTTGAATATTAGTAAGATATCTTCCAAAATAGGAATGTAATGATTTTAGATTTTGACTGTTTTGTGACTGCAGGGTACTTAATTTCCCATAATTGCTCAGGGCCGGAAGGGAGATGTATTGGCTGCCATCAAAGCAAGGAGAGAAACACATTCCATGGATGAGAAGCACCCTTCCCCTTGGGAGAGTCCTGGCAGCTTAGGATGCCTGACCTTCACACAGTGAACCCAGAACAGGTTAAGGACTCAGCCAAACCTGACTGACTTGCTGGTTGATTGAATACCACTGTCTTTCCCTGATCTATACTTATTCATTCATCATGATTTTTGGGGGGGATTGATTCATAACTACAAGGGATTGGGATACAGTAGGGAACACGGTAAGTCCCCTATCCTCATGGAGCTAGCCTTTTGGTGGTAAACAAAGGCTGGGAAGTGAAGGAAAACAAAGCAGAATAAGTGGTAGAGAATGAGGGCAGTGCTACTTGGAGGCTGGGGGTGGGGATTAAGGGCTGTATGTCTGATGAGGCAACATGAATGCACTAGGTTCCTAAGTGGGCCACGCAGCTACCTGGAGGAAAGTGTTCCAGGTAAAAGGGACAGCAAACATGTTCCAGGTAAAAGGCAAAGCGTGTTCAATAAATATGCAAAGCATCAAGGCAGTATCTAGAAGAGACAGAAGCAGAGAGAATAAGGTGGAGAGGGCTGCTAGTAGGACATGGTCAAGAAGGGTCCGCATGGGACAAATCATTAGTGTCTTGTAAATACTTTGCCGAGTGTGATGAGAAATAATTGCATATTTACTGAGAGCCTCCTTGACCAAAGTTTGAGTATTAATGCCCTTGACAATTTAAAGATAAGTTAAAGATAATAGCGGGCACAGCACACACAAAAATTCCAAGTGTGGAAGATATCTAGAACTGTTGCTTTAGCTCAACAGGTACCTGAGCTCATTAGGGCAGACACCTTCCTGCCTGGCTCATCAGGCCCCACTGGTGGCTGGGACCCCGGGAATGAAGCCAGAGAAGAAGCCCCTCCAGCCGCTGGATTGTGCCTTTGGCAAGCACATCTGGGCGCAGTAGACTTACACATGCCTTCAGAGCTGCTGCATGATGACCGGATGACAAGTGGCTCCTTAGACCAGGGGTCCTCAAACTACGGCCCGCGGGCCACATGCAAATACAAATATTGTATTTGTTCCCATTTTGTTTTTTTATTTCAAAATAAGATATGTGCAGTGTGCATAGGAATTTGTTCATAGTTTTTTTTTTTTTTTTAAACTATAGTCCAGCCCTCCAACGGTCTGAGGGACAGTGAACTGGCCCCCTGTTTAAAAAGTTTGAGAACCCCTGCCTTAGACTGTGAGGTTTTCCTCTGCTTAGAAGCAGAAAAACAGTATCCCCAGGACCTGAGAGGCTCGGTGCTCTGGAATGGAAGGGTGTCTTGAGGCTGACACATGTGAACACTCATCATGTCAGAGGGTGGCCTGCGAGAGCCAAGACTGCCTTCAGTGCACACACTGAACAGGGGCAGCCCCTGGGGCTGCTGCGGGGGAGCGCCCATCCATCCTCTGACATATGGGTGAGGCTGCTCCTTCTTCCCGCAGCACTTTAACAGCCTCATTCTTTGCTAATCAGCTACACAGTCTGCTGTTTTCCTTTAAAAAGAAAATTCAGGGATCCCATATAGGAAGAGCATGCTCTCTATCCCTCACCCCTCCACACAGGACTCCATAGCACAGAGGAAACGGCCTGCAGTATTTCAGCTTCTGCTTAAAAGTTTTCTTTGGAAGGAGGCCCTGCTCTAGTCAGACAAACTCAGAATTAAATCCCAGCTTCTCCACTTACTAGCGTGTGTCCTTGGGCAAGGTACACACTTTCTTCAAGCCTCAGTTTCCTCATCTGAAAAGATAATTCCCTCTTTATGCATAGGCTCTAGGGGTGGGAAATTCTATACCTGTACCTATATCTACATAATACCTAGCATTTATTCGAAATATAATTATTGATGAGCATCCTTTTTTATTACTATTATTAATACTTCAAATCTTATCGTTTTCAGGTCCCTGTGTCACAGACCCCCAGGCATCCCAATCCCATTCCATTTCAGCAGCATTCTGAAAGTGAAGAACCTGCCAGAATTAGGATCCCAATGTCCCATCCAGTGACAAAGCTGGGGTTTTAAGGGAAGAGCTAGTGCCTCCAGCTGGAAAGACAGAGGCTTTGTAAACATGCCGCCAGCCAGCCACTCTCGCTCCAGGACTTGGCCATCCGTCACATTCCTCCTTCCCACTGAGTCCTGACCAGAATTCTGCTCTCACAGATTCCTTCTCACACACTACTCAGCATCCTCTAACAATGGATGGCGACTGTCAAAGGAGATAAAATGGAAGTCCTATACTTGGTCTACATCGGCGATTTTCTACCTTTTTCATCTCATAAACTAATTACTAAAATTCTGCAGCACACCAAAATATATTTTTTGCTGATCTGACAGGAAAAAAAGGTATAATTTTGATTCATTCACATTGGGCAGTTATTGTTGTGTTGGCTGTCATTTTTTTATTGACAATCTAAGAGAAAAGAGGTCAGTGCCCCTGACTAAATTGTCAGGTATTGCATGTTTTAAAAATTGTTGTGGCACAGTGGTTGAGAACTGCTGCTCTAAATGATGACTAGAAGATATTGGTTTTGTGTGAAGGAGGGAGGGGAGAAGACTCAGTGAGGAAAGGGATTTGTCAACAGATATAATCATGTAATGAAAGGCCAATGAGTTCTTCACAGCCGTCAGTGTTGAACACAGATGGAAAAGACCTCGGGCTGGGAAGTGGCAGGGCCTGGGCTGTGACTGCCAGAGAGGCTAGGAGGCCCTTCCATCTCAGACCAGGATTTGCATAGAACAAGCATGTCAAACTCATGGCCTGTGGGCTGCATGTGGCCCACAGCTAATATTTTTTGCAGCCCAGCCAATATAACAGTATATACAAAACATTTTAATAAAAAATTTGTAACTTAATTTTTACAATATCCTGTTATACATAATTATTAATAACGAACTACAACAGTTGCTAATAACATTGCTATAATCATGTGCATTCATTTCCCTTATGCACGTTATGCGCAGGCGCACCATTTCTCTCCACTAATACTGGCAGCGAATATGTTAGCAGCCGATTGCCGCATCATTAGTCTTGGACTGACTTGTTTGATGTGCACAACAGGAAATATTTCACTTTTGGAGAACAAGAAAAAATAGATTTATTTGCGTTACGCTTATTAATTTGTGTCTGGTAAGTTGATGTTCAAGAAAAAATATTATTCAGTGTCTGGTAAGTTAATGTTCAAGAAAAAATATTAATTTTTTTATTAAAATGTTCTATTATTTTACGTTAACAATTACTCATTTATTTCAGCCCTTTGTATTCCACATGTTTCTATCAAAATAAACCTACGTTTCTATGAAATTTGAAGCTTTTTTTTTTTTTTTTTTTTGCAGCCCACATAAACTTAAACCTTGTTTATTTGGCCTGTGTTAGACTTTGAGTTAGAATGTATAGACCTGCAGGAAGGAAAAAGATGCCTGGAATTTTGGCTGTAAACCATCATATAACTTTACAGATGCCATGACAAGGTTTTTGAATTTTACAAAATTCTGAGGAAAAAAACCATACTGGGCACTGTTTGCTTCAAATTTTTGTTACATCTACAGTAACACACATGCGCGCACACACACCACTGTTCTAAGATCTCTGGTAGGTGTTACTCTGCTACCCAGTGCTTCTTATCAGGAAGATGAAAGGGGCCCTTCGGAGCAGAGCCACCATAGATCAAAGATTAGAGAGGTCCAAGCAACACTGAGTTTCACTTTTACTGTCATTAGATATCTCCCCTCCTCCTTCAAACTGTGTTTTGCTTACCATTCAAAAAATGCATTTTCGAGAGAACCAAGATGGTGGCATATGTAAACACCTGTACTTGCTGCCTCCCACAACCACATCAAAATTACAACTAAAATACAGAACAACTATCATCCAGAACTGTGGGAAAGCTGGCTGAGTGGAAGTACTATAACTAGAGAGGTAAAGAGGAAAGCTCATTGAGACTGGTAGGAGGTGTAGAGGCAGGAAATGGGCTGGCACCCTGGTGTGCTGCTTTTTTAATCAGGAGGGAGATACAAGCTCCCATTTACTCTGAGCTCCAGTATCGGGCTAGACCAGCCGTGGGCAAACTACGGCCCTCGGGCCGGATACGGCCCGTTTGAAATGAATAAAACTAAAAAAAAAAAAAGACCGTACCCTTTTATGTAATGATGTTTACTTTGAATTTATATTAGTTCACACAAACACTCCATCCATGCTTTTGTTCCGGCCCTCCGGTCCAGTTTAAGAACCCATTGTGGCCCTCGAGTCAAAAAGTTTGCCCACCCCTGGGCTAGACTCTGGGGACCCAGACACATATGGGGAGAAACTGGACCGTGGCATCAGGGCAAGAACATGAGGAAGGGGGGCGGGGGGGGGGCTTTCTTTCTGACAGAGGTACTCGCAACCGTCATTGTTCCTGTGCTGGGACCTCCCTGGTGCAGGGCTATTTGCTCTGCCCTGGAGATTCCCTGAGACCCTGCCCCACCCAATTTACAATCCCACCCAAGCTGTGCGCAGCGACATTTGCATATGAATGGTCTGTCCTTTCTCAGCCTAAACCCTGTCAAACAAGCTGCACTGGGTCAAGGAGCCCCAAAGCTATTAAAAGAAGGCTCAAGCCCTAACCAGTTTGGCTCAGTGGATAGAGCATCGGCCTGCGGACTCAAGGGACCCAGGTTCGATTCCAGTCAAGGGCATGCACCTTGGTTGCGGGCACATTCCCAGTGGGGAGTGTGCAGGAGGCAGCTGATCAGTGTTTCTCTCTCATCGATGTTTCTGATTCTCTCCCTTCCTCTCTGCAAAAAATCAATAAAATATATTAAAAAAAGGAAAAAAAAGAAAGTAAAACACGCTGCTAATGCGGACCCAAGATGTTTTTTTAAAAAAAGGCTCAAGGCCAGCACCAGCAGCCTGCCTTGCTTCACAGCTGGGCCTCATCTGGGCACTTCCAAACCTGATACAAAGAGGAGGAATCTGCAGATTTCTATGTAGCTCCTGCTGGGTGGCCCCAGGCAGTGGCTGACTTTGCACCTCCTTGGAAATCCAAGAGCCAGTGTACCCAGTGGTCAGTGTGAGACCATACCAGTTACCACTCTTCACATCCATAAATGACACACTCAAGGGGCAGACTCAGTGAGCACCAAAGCCCCAATGAAGCAAGTCCTGCCCAATAAGGGTGTCTCCTGCACAGCAGCTCTTCCATTGTAGACACAGCTGGTCCTTATAGCTAATTGGCCTGGAGGTCAATTCCTCCCAATGATACCAACATCAATCAAGGCTCAACTACAACAAGACTGTGCACACAGCCCACAAAGGGGTGCACCAAGAGTGTCCACCTCAGGTGACTGGGGAGGCTGAGCCACTGGACTCTATAGGACACCTACTACACAAGGCCACTCTATCAACTCAAGGAGACTCAGCAGCTACCCAATACATAGAAACAAACATAGGGAAGCAGTCAAAATGTGGAGACAAAGAAACATGTCACAAATGAAAGAAATGGAAGAAAGCAAACTACTGGATATAGAGTTCAAAACCACAGTTATAAGGTTACTCAAGAATCTTCTAGAAACCTCTGAGGAACTTAGTGAGACCTTCAAGGATCTTAGTGAGAATGCCAAAAAAATGGGAAAGGAACAGTCAGAAATTAAGCATACACTGACTGAAATAAAAAACAATATACAGCCAAAACCGGTTTGGCTCAGTGGATAGAGCGTCGGCCTGCGGACTGAAAGGTCCCAGGTTCGATTCCGGTCAAGGGCATGTACCTGGGTTGCGGGCACATCCCCAGTAGGGGGTGTGCAGGAGGCAGCTGATCGATGTTTCTCTCTCATCGATGTTTCTAACTCTCTGTCTCTCTCCCTTCCTCTCTGTAAAAAAAAATCAATAAAAAAAAAAAAAAAAAAAAAAAAAAAAACAATATACAGAGATTCAACAGTAGACTAGAGGATCCTAAGAATCAAGTCAAAGATTTGAAATACGAAGAAGCAAAAAACACCCAACCAGAAGAGCAAAAAGAAAAAAGAATCCAAAAATATGAATATCCAGAGTCTAAAGAGCCTCTGGGATAACTTCAAGTGTACCAACATCGGAATTATGGGGGTGCCGGAAGAAGAGAGAGAGCAAGATATTGAAAACCTATTTGAAGAAATAATGACAGAAAACTTCCCCTACCTGGTGAAAGAAATAGACTTACAAGTCCAGGAAGTGCAGAGAACCCCAAACAAGAGGAATCCAAAGAGGACCACACCAAGACACATCAGAATTAAAATGCCAAGGGCAAAAGACAAAGAGAGAATCTTAAAAGCAGAAAGAGAAAAACAGTAGGTTACCTACAAGGGAGTACCCATATGACTGTCAGCTGATTTCTCAACAGAAACTATGCAGGCCAGAAGGGAGTGGCAAGAAACATTCAAAGTGATGAATAGCAAGAATCTACAACCAAGATTACTCTACCAAGCAAAGCTATCATTTAGAATTGAAGGTCAGATAAAGAGCTTCACAGACAAGAAAAAGCTAAAGGAGTTCATCACCACTAAGCCAGTATTATATGAAATGCTGAAGAGTATTCTTTAAGAAGAGAAAGAAGAAGAAAAAGGTAAAGATAAAAAATTATTAACAACAAATACATATCTGTCAACAAGTGAATCTAAAAATAAAATGAATAAAAAATCTGATGAACAGAATAAACTGGTGAATGTAATAGAATCAAGGGCATGGAAATGGAGTGACTGACAATTCTCAGAGGGGGGAGGGGGTGTGGGGGTGTGGGAAGACATTGGACAAAGATCTTATATGCATATATGCAGTACCTATGGACATGGACAGTGAGGTGGCAAGGGCCTGGGGTGGGGTGGGGTGGGAACTGGGTGGAGGGGAGCTATGGGGGAAAAAAAGAGGGACATCTGTAAAAATTTGAACACTAAAGATTAAAAGAAATTATAATGTAATCCAGTCCTGGCCAGTCTGGCTTAGTGGATTGAGTGTGGGCCTGTGGAATAAAGGGTCCCAGGTTCAATTCCGGTCAAGGGCATGTGCCTGGGTTGCGGGCATAATCCCCAGTGGAGGGCATGCAGGAGACAGCTGATCGATGATTCTCTCTCATTATTGATGTTTCTATCTCTCTCTCCCTCTCCCTTCTTCTCTGAAATCAATAAAAGTATATATATTTTTAAAAATATGCATTTTCCCTTTAAAAATAGATTAGGTAAAACCTAAAGCTAGCCACTGAACTTTTAACTTATTCAACTATCAGTCCTCTACAAAAAAGCTTTCTCCTCTGGCTTCTCCTGCCTGGGGTGATGCTGAACGTGGATCCTGGTCAGTCTTCCCTGGAACCAAGTTTCTGGGATGCCCCGCCCCCCCCCCCCCCCCCCCCCCCGCCTCCCCAACTCCCTTCCCAACTCTGGAACAGTCTCACAGGCTTTGCTGGTGATTTATTTATCAAGCAAGGAGGGAATGAGGGTGGTGATTTTCTGTCAATCTAGCCACTCGGTTTTAGTAAAAAGAATTTGAAATTGATTTGCCTAAAGGTCTAAAAAATCCTTTGAAGCTGCAGGAAATGATTTTCACAAAATCAGCTTTTGGTCCTCTCCCTGGGGGAAAGAGTACATGGAAGAAGAAATGGCAACTGAGTCTGCAGTACTAAGGGTGTGTCTTGAATCATGGATTTTATGAATCATCTTGTCACCTTACCCTCTGACAAAAACCAGTAATAGTTCACCAAAGAAAAGCCAATGCCTGAGCAACTGCCTTACGGAAGCCCACCAGACTGCCTTTTCCTGCTGTACCTGGATGACTGGATAGTTTGAACACAGTGTCAAAAACACAGAATCGTTTAATGTATTTATGTTTTTCCAGTTCCTGCTTTCAACCATGCCAAATATCTTTTTCCTGCCCCTTCATGATTTCTCAACTAGAGCCTGTAGACTTCTGGTCACTTTTCCTTAATAAAAAATCCAAGGCAGCTTAAAACTCCAATCTTGCATCTAATTTAAATCTCATCTCCTCCCATCCCTGGTGTACAGCTGTAGGGACATGGAGGGGGAAATGGCAGAGTCTGGTTCTGGGCACACCCCCTCCCAATCTGACTCCTCAGTGGATTGGGGGCAGTGAAAAGGGATTGAGGAAACTCTCTCTGGGTGCTTTTCTTTGCTTCTTGGACTAGCATTGGGAAGATCTTAGCATCTACTCTGTGACAGGATCCAAAATGTGGCCCCAGGGTGCCTGACTCAATTTTCTAGCTGGCTTTGCAGAGTCTACACAATTCTTGGAGGTGGGAGATCAGGGCCCTGCTCCACCTCCCAATCCACAGCTCCCACTAACAGCAGCAACCCCTCTCCTATTTCATAATGCGTCCTCTTAGAAACTTGGGAGCATTTGCTAACAGACAACTCTCCAAATGGTGCCAGCCTGCCCCTGGTCCAGGGAAGAATCTCATCCATCCTTGAAATCTCATCCATCCTTGCCACCCCAGCCGTAAGTACCATGGTCTTCATGGCCAGTTTGTTTCTTTGCTTCGCTCCACCATATCTCTCCTATTTCCTTTTATCAAGTCAACAAGGCACTGATTGGCTGGCCTGAGACCTAACCAGGTATCCAGCCAGTGAAAGAGGTGCCAGTCTTCCCCTCTTGCCAGCACCCTTCTCTACAAGGTGATCTTCCCTTGGATTCAAGAGGGAAAGTACTCCTCCTGTCCGCATGGAGGGAAACCTTTTACAATGAGCGCTTCATTCATAGAGTGGTCCCAACTGCTTCAGGAAACAACCTGTTCCTCTTCTCCCCTTCCTGGGACATTGTTGTTGGTTCTGGTAGCAGGGCCTGTTCCCCTCAAAACCCTGGGGAAGGTGTCTGCTCTCACTGTTGGGGGTTCTCTGTGGGATACCAGAATTAGTCCTTAGTTGCTAATCACAAGGGAATAGGAAAAAGGCCCAGTTAATTTTGTTTTATACTGCTATGTGAACATCTCTTGAAATTCACCTTTATCAAACCAGAAGCCTTTCCAGACTGACAAATTCATTCATTCATTTAACAAATATTTCTTGAGTCCTATTTGCTTGGGAACCTGCTCTAGGCCCTGGATATATGACATCAAGGACAGAGAGGTTACCTCTCTGAGACAGCTTCCCTTCTACTGGAGGTGAGCACCGTACAGGCATGCAGGCAAGATGATTTAAGATAGTGCTAAGTGCCCTGAGATAGAAAAATGCAGTGCAGAATGACTGGAGGTGAGGGTGGGGGTGGGGGGTGTGGGGGGAAGGTCATCACTGAAGATTGGTGGCTGGAAAAGGATTATCTGAAGGGAAGATCACTGAACTGGCCTAAATGATTCCCAGGCAGAGTGAATGTGAAGGCCCCGGAGTGGGAGCCTGTCTGGCATGCCCAAGAAACTTCAGATAAGTGAACGGGTCATTTTCCCATTCTCATCTCAGAGTTAAACTCCTAAGATGCTTCTCTCTGTCCTATGCTTGCTCCAGGCTAGTACATGAGATAAGAGCTCCACTGTTCATTCTGCTGCTGGTCCACCCTGTATATGTAAAGCTTTACAGCTGTCTCCTTAGACTTAGAGATTTTAGAGATGAAGGAGCACTTTCATTCATTCACCTGGATCATGTGCCTGGGAGTATCCTCATCAGAAGAGAATTGTAGAGCTCTGGCCAAATAGCCACCCCTGTCAACATCAGCCACCAGACCAGGGAAGAACAGAGCTGGAATGCAGTCACGTGAATATTAAAATGTGTGTTACATCTTAGAGTATTACACAGATAAAAATATATTAGTGTGAGGCTTACGTACTAGAGTTAAGTATGAATAATGAAGGGAAAAGAAATAAGTTCCAAGAAAGCTCAAGAGTACCATTTCTCCACTTGGTTTATTACTTTGAAGTGAGAGAAATCTCATTGGAATTGCCCATTCTGTTAAAAAAAAAAAAAATCACCTCCATAACATTCATGCTCAAAATGGCATATTTCTTAGTGACATGGAATTTCAGAGCTGAAAAATATCTTTGAGGCCATTAATGACAACACTCTCATTTTACACATGAGATAACAAATAACCAAAAAGGGTAAGCATCATTTCAAACCAACATCGCATTTATAACTGTCAAGTTGAACTTGAATACAAGCCTCTTTACTCCCAGACCACGAGTCTTGCAACTATATTGCGAGACCTCTATGCTAAGACATGTTACCTGACATACATTATAGCCAAACCAGGGCCAACTGTGCTCTCAGCACAGTTAGATTAGAGGTCTCGTGGGCTGTAGCCTCCAAGATGGCCCCCAATGCTCTCCAACTCCTAATACTCACACTATTGTGTCGTCACCTTCTACATTGTGCCAGGGTTGGTCTATGGGACCAACTGAATATGGCAGAATTGATGGTATGTCACTTGCAAGATTAGGCTATAAAAGGCTGTAGCTGCCATTCTGGTCTCTCTTTCTTGGATCAGTTACTCTGGGGAAAACTGGCCGCTCTAGTGTGAGGATGCTTAGGCAGCCTGTGGAAAGGTCTACGTGGTGAGGAAGTGAGATGCTCCACCAAAGTGAGTCTGCCAACAGGCACATGAGGGAGCCTGGAAGCAGATCCTGCAGCCTCATGTGACTACAGCCCCAGCCGACAACTTGACTGCAACCTCGTAAGAAATCATGTCTGAACCACCTTGCAAACTGTTCCCAGGTTCAATACAGAAAAACTGTGAGATAATAATTGTTATGTAGGCTAATATTTTTAGAGGTAGTCTTTTGTGAAGCTATAGATAACTGATACAAGCACAGTGCTTTTAATTCTTCTAAATCACCCTTAGTATCATATGATGGGCTGTATCACACAGTGGCAACTCCATCTTCTCGCTCATCACACAGGGGAGAGATGGATAAGACACTTGCTCTGCTCAAGGACCTGCCACAGCTCAGTCTCTGCCAATAAGATAAGGAGGGGGGGGGGGTGGCCCTGCCAAATGCCAACAATGCCTCCTCAAGGACAGTCATGGCAACTTTTGCTGTAAAACCTGGAAAAAAGGCATGTTCACAGAGAAGAGTGAATGCAAAGCATGACTTTAGGCAGAGCTTTTTTAAACATGCAAAATCTTTTGCTGCTATGTTCATACTTTTGGAGAGCTGGTTCCAGACGCTACCCTTTCCCTGCCCTGGATCTGGCGAAAAGTTTGTTGATGATGCTGGGATCTCAGATTTCATATTTTCTTAACCAGTCCCAGGCATGTGGACACTTTCAAAGTATTTGCAATTTAGGGCATGGGATATACTTATGCTAATATGCCTTGTGTCTTAAAGGCACCTAAGTCATCTCACCCTTGTTTTTCTGCTAGACTCTGTCTCTTTCCCTCTTCAGAGTCTAGCTTGAGCTCACTAAGATTTATAAAGCTTTTCTGAAGTGATGCTATCTAGTTAGTACAATTTCTTACTCATCTCCTCATTATTAGTCCTCATGCTTGAACAGAGCTACATTAGGGTCTATGCTCCCCTTGTCTCTGAGGGGGCTTTTACCTGGTTCCCCACATTAATTCCTGAATTAAAGAACATTTCAGACCTTAAACAGTGGGTACTTAATAAATGTCACCAAATAATGCCAGCGCCTGAGAAGCTGGCATGGTAAGAGAGGAGCTAGATTATGGTAATGGTAATAATACCAACTTAACCTGGATGGGAACTTTCTTCACTGTAACTGTACGTATAGCATGTGCTACCTTCTCAACTTCCCTGTGAGGGAGGGGAGGAGGGAGAAAGAAAGGAAGGGAGGATGGAAGGAAGGAAAGAGGAAGGAAAGTAAGGAAAGGAAAGAAATCCATGACCTACTGTCACATAATTGAGGATATAGAGTCAGAAAAGTCTTTGTGCACTAGTGATGTCTTTTAGGAAGTAGAGCTCAGCCTTCATATAGTCAGAGGTATAGGTTAGATCAGAACTCTCAAAAGGTACAAATGATATCTGAGGGGATATTGGCAAACTTTCTTGCCACCCTCTGTCCTTCCTTCCCACATGCCTAAAATCCCTTATTACAACAAATGTCTCGGCATTAGAGTTAAAGCCTTCTGAAATGCAAACACTCTTAGGAGTGTTAAGTGCTCTCTGTTCTTAATATTTTATGCTGAAGGAGTTTCCTTGGGGCTCTGAGAGAAGAAGAGTTTTACAGAAGAGAAGGAAATGAGATCCAGCCAGATTTACAGCATGAAACATCCCCTGCAGACAGTTACTTCTTTGGAAAGACAGGGCTGTTCACTCACTCCTTATAAGGACTTGATGTCAGAGGTAAGGTTGTTTGCTTTTTGAAAAGTTTATTGGTTAAGAAGCTAAAAGTTAAGCACTCCTAGGAATTACAAATAGAGTAGTTGGATTTTCAAGTAAGAATTTATAGACTTGTGGGGCCTGATAATTAATGCTGTTAAATTCAAGGACTTTGGGGACTACCAGTTAGCATTTCAAGTTTAGCCATAGTAAAGTCAGGAAGTGCAAAAGTTTAAGCTCTTAATGCAAAAGTAATTCATCCCCATTACACATTCTTGACAGAACTCTTACAAGCCCTGGAAAATTGTGTTTCTTATACACTCGGCTTCCTGAGCGGCTTTTGTAAAAGAGGACAACACAGCTCCTTCTGGATAACATGGCTACATTTTCCGTCTCAGTGTAGGACTCTCGGCATTTGGTTTGAAAGGCTGAGAGCAAAATCCATTTATTTTTTTGAAGATAAATGTTTAATGAACTCTGGTAAAGAAAGATTTTGAACTTCAAAGTGGGAGAACAAACTACTATGGAAAGGTTGATGGGTTTGACTGTACTAGGTGTACCAGTTAGTAATGCGGATTTTTTTCAATAGATGGAGTTACACATATGTTGATATATATACGATCTGATATGTATGCTATTTTGTTGTATTGACAACAAGCTTCAAAACTTCATATGTCAAATTTTCTGAAGGTGTTAACATCAGATATTTTTACACTTAAAAATGTCGAATTTCATGCCAAAAAAAGAGCATTTGCGGGAAGTTTAATTCATTACTTTATTTTGAAGAAAAGTGCTGCTAAAAGTTATCGTTTACTTCGGGAAGCTTATGGTGAACATATACCATCTCAAGATGCTTGTGAACGCTGGTTTAAACGCTTTAAAAGTGATGATTTTGATGTGAAAGACAAAAAATGTCCAGTTCAATTTGAACCACGCTTTGATTGTAAAATGACCAGAATGTGCCAGAAGACACGGCGAAGTAATTTTGCTTCATGATGATGCACCATCACACACTTCAAAACCAGTTAAAGACACATTAAAAGATCTTGCCTGGGAAGTATTAACCCAGCCGCTGTATTCACCAGACCTTGCTCCTGCAGATTCCCACTTGTTCCGATTGATGGCACATGCACTTTCTGAGCAGCACTTCAAAGCGTACGAAGAAGTGGAAAATTTGAGGTTTGCCTCAAAACAAGAAAAGTTCTATTGGGACGGTATCCACAAATTACCTGAAAGATGGGGAAAATGTGTAGCTAGCGATGGACATCACTTTGAATAAAGCACTTTTGATGCTTCTCTCGAAATGATCGTGCTTTCTTTGATTACAATATCCACATTATTAACCGGTACACCTAGTATAAAGAGTCAAATATTCAATATTCTCTATGTCCTCAAATAGTGCAATTTAAATCTGTGCAGTTGCTGTAAGTCACTTGTACCTCAATAAAGCCATGGAAACCAACTGCCTGTCAAGGGGTGTTTATATCCCCGTTTATGAGGTTATCCTTTGAGCAGAGGAAATCCTTAGCCCCACCTGAGGTCACAGAGTGGCCCAGTGATGCCCACAGAGGCCTGAGGATCTCAGATTTGGGGGAAGCAAACTAGACTAGGAGTTCCTAAACTTGGGTTTTGTTCCAGCTCTGCTGGGTCATTTTAGGCCAAAACCCCAGTTTCTCCAAACCTCGGTTTTCTTGTGTTTAATATGAAAACGTGGGACTTGGATATTCTCTGAAGTCACGTCATCCCTGACAATCTGTGGTTCTGTGCTTCTGAGCAGTGGACCCAGCCCAAGGGTCCTGCTCAGGGTTCCAGATCTTCCCTGATCAGATCTCCAGCGACTGTCAGCCGTTTGTCAGGGGCAAAACGAAAGGCTAAGAAAGAAGGCATAAGTGTCAGGTTAACAAAAGTTGCCTGGCAACGAACAAAGTGCTTTGTCTTTTATTGTGGAAAATACATATAACAAGACATATAGCGTCTTAACTGTTTTTAAGCGTGCAGTCCAGTGGCGTGAAGCACATTCACATTGTTGTGCAACCATCCCCACCACCCATCTCCAGAACTCCTTTCATCTTCCAAAACTTGAAGTCTGTATCCATTAAACAATAGTTCCCCTTGTCCCTCCACTCAGCTCCTGGCTGCCACCATTCTATTTCCTGTCTCTGTGAATTTGAGTCCTCCAGCTGCCTCATATAAGTGGCATCATAGAACTTTAACTGTTCATATATTACCTCATTTAATCTTCCCAATAAGCCAGAGGAGTAGGAATTATCTTTTTAAAACAACAGCAAACAAACTAAGATTTTTAGTAAGGAGCTCTTTGTCACATGGCGAAGACATCACTAGGCCAGGGCTGAAATATACATCACCTTGTTCCAAAGCCCCAATCCTTCCATGACTGTAATCAGATAATAAAACATTCAGTGAGAAGGCAGTGATCTAGTGAATGCGGGACAGAAGTTCAAAATCAGTGGAATTCATTTAACTCCCAGCCTTGATTAGATTATAATAGGCCAATTATAACCTTGCTGGCTCAGTCTCCCCATCTCTATAAATTATGAGTGTATTTATTTATATTACTTCATTCCTAAAACAAGGTGAAATAGAAAATAAAAATGTCCAAAGTTCCAAGCTCCTTTTGAAAGAAGTATGTACCATGTAACCGCAGTACATATTTTTATTACTTCCAATGATTAAAGTTAAATGTTTCTAGAAAACAAAGAATAAGATTCCAGACAGACAAACCACAAGTGGTGCTCTTACCCTCAAAAGCATAAACTGACTCTTTCCCGGCTGCTGTTTCAGCTGTTGGGGGATCCTGGGGTATAGGAATTTGCAATTCTTCATGTTATAAGAAGGGACATTTGCTTCCAAGACCAGCTGTAGTTAATCAACCCCAGAGTGAACCAGACACCCCCCGAGCCAGGCTTCATGGTGGAAAGGCTAAAGGGGCCTGTGATGAGCCAACTGACTTGAGGGTAATGGTTCATGAATGTGGCAGAAGGCCCTCAATCCAAAAAGACTGGATTTGCACCCAGCAGGCACTGTTTTAAGTCAGCCCTGTGGCTATCCAAGGATTTATTTATTTTTTTCCAACAAACCTTTCTCAGGTTTATTTTTAACTCCAGAATGAGTGAATTTCTTTCCTTTTCTATACTGGTCATTTGAGACTTACTTATTCGTTATTAAAAAATCTTGCAAGCATTCCACAATTTCTAGGAACAGATTGTTTTTAATGAGGAAAAAAAAAAAAACACACCAAAAAAAAAACTCCATCCATAGTCTTTCCTTCTTACTGGAGGATTTGGCATTGCTTTTGAAACAGATCGGTACAATCTTACTTTACCAAGAGAACTTTTACTTTTTTAAGGGAACAGGAAGTACAAGACAGTAAAGTTTATTTAAGTGTTAGACAATAGATGGAAAAGGCATAATAATATGTTCTGCCTTATTTAGTCCAGAAGGTTTACTGGAGGGGAGGGGTATTTGGAAGTCTCACAGGAGTAACAAGCTCTCCTTTGTAAAGACCATCATTACACTTAAAGCCACTACCTATTTCTGTGTACTCCATGCAGAAAGAGTTAGAAAATGTTATTTCACAAAATAAGAATTTTTTTGTAATTCATTAACTTTCCATGTAGACACACACGGCAAATATTTTACATATTGATTCACATAGAAAGGTTTTTAAAAGGCTAAATACTTATCCAGTAAATGAGAAGGAAAGGAAATGGAGGTGGGAATGGGCACTCATTCTCTATCTGTGGATATTTACGCCAATAATAACGTTTTACTTTTATAGCACTTTGCTACCATTTGCAATCTGGGCATTTGCAGCAAATGTACACGCCACAAAACAGAGTTTAAAACACATAAAACCACATCAGAAGAATATCATACACTCATTGCGTGATACACTAAATGCAGAGAGCCAGAGCCTGAGAGAGTAAGAGAGGAAGAGTTTATTGTCCATATCCAGGAACCCAAGCATCCCTGAGACAGTGGAAGCTACGCAGAAAGAGGGAGGGAGGGCAGGATGGCAGGAGGGAGAGAGACAAAAAGGAAGGAAAGCTATTCTAAGCTAAAATGTCAGACCTGACCTAGTCACAAAACCTTGACTACTTTGATTAACAGCAAGAGACTTCTATTAGGATATTTAAATATGAAATTTAAATGGTTGGGGTTCATAGGGAAAGAACACAGGATTTGGAATTAGTTTAAGGTCTCAGCACTGTCACTAACCTAGGTTTGACCTGCAGAAATCCAGAAATCCTTTCTGGCCCTAAGTTTCCTAATCCATAACATGAGGAAATTGGCTTAAATCCTTCCTGTAAGTCTGTGTAGCATTATAAGGTGATGATTCTCTGGTAAATGGACACAAAACGGTAGTAGCGCATCTGGCAAAAAAACCCAATTTATACTGAGCAAAATTTAGGGGGGGCAGAATTCAAGCAGGGAGGAAAGCAGACCTATTTCTTCCTGAGATAAGAGCATTCTCTCTCCAGAGAGACCTGAGGTCCGCATGAAGTACTGACCTCCAGACAGCATCACTCCCTGAGCATCCTGCTCTGTTGCAGGTGCCATGAGGCGTTGGATTGTTGGGACATAGTTTCTTCCAGCTTCTATTGGAGAACCCTGAAGCACACTAGGCATATACTAGATGTTCAGTGAATAAACTCCAGGAAAATCCCTCCACTGGATAGATTCTAGTTCTTCCTGGGGCAAGTAACCTTGGGAAACTTTCTTAGTCTCTTACAAAGCTTCAGTGTCCTATCTTTAACATGAGGTTTTTATTCAGTGAGGTGAAATGTATAAAATTCAGTCTGAGTAGCCCAGATTAGTATGAAATAGTAAAGTACACTCTCTGCTCATTGTATTCCTGCCTCTTTAGATAACATGCTTTTCTATCTCTAGTGTGAGCTAGAACTCAGAATTTGCAAGGCTGTCACCCAGGCCAGTCTTGCCTCTGTGTCTCCCAGGAGGGATAACGATCTCTAGTCCCAATTATTGAGAACTTCATGCCCTTGATAGGCTGGCAGCTCTATCATATTATTCAGTTATTGAGACTAAAACTACCAGAAAGGGACAAAGAGCCTAGAACTGGAGGGAGGGGAAGAGATTCTGGATGACAGCTTCCATGGGTGCAGCCATGCCTGAAGCTGAGCTATCCAATCCATTGCATTACCAATCCATTATTTTTACCTCAGCCCATCACAACCCAAGGAAATTTATGTTGATTTCTGCTCATTGCAGGTGAGAGCCTTCATACCTGAACTCCATCCAGACAATTGAAAGATTGCATGAAAGAGGAGTACAAAAGAGGGTGAGAACGTAAACCTGAAAACCATGGAACCTCCAGGATTGCTTCTAAACAAGCCATTCTGTCCCCAAAGATCGTCCAAAGTTTGGCCTACAGTCCCCAGTGGAACTAGAATCAGACCAATCCCTGGAGATATGAAAGCAAAATGACCTTCTCAAATGCCTTCTCAAAGTTGGCTCCTTGCTTAAATAGGGACACATGATGAACAAGTTCTTATTGCCTTCTAAAGAATGTTTATGAATGCTTTAGAAAAATATAGAATATCTTGCAGTTGTATGTACTAGTGAAAGGAAAATCTGTCCCTAATTTTTTTCTTACATCTGGATGCTTCAAACGCACACACATACACACACACACACACACACTCCAATATTTTGGAAAAAAATGGTGGCCAAATAGGCAGACCTGTTGTGCGAGGTTGTGGAGAAAAGGGAACACTACTGCACTGCTGGTGGGAACACAGACTGGTGCAGCTACCATGGAAAACAGTATGAAGTTTCCTCAAAAAATTAAAAATGGAACTTCCCTTTGACCCAGTGATCCCACTTCTAGGAATATATCCCAAGAAATCAGAAGCACCAATCAGAAAGGATATATGCACCCTATGTTCATAGCAGTGCTATTTACAATAGCTAAGATTTGGAAATAGCCCAAGTGCCCATCAGCAGATGACTGGATAAAAGATCTGTGGTTCATTTACACAATGGAATACTACAAAGCTATAAAAAAGATGGATCTCTTACCCTTTGAGACAGCATGGATGGACTTGGAGAGTATTATGCTAAGCAAAATAAGCCAGTCAGAGAAAGATAAGTATCACATGATCTCACTCATATGTGCGATCTAATGAACAAAACAAACTGCTGAATAAAATAGAACCAGAGACATAGATGCATGGACTGACAAATTTCAGAGGGAAGGCAGGGCCGGGGGCCTGAGAAGGCAGTGATTAACATAAACTATGGACACAGACAATAGAGTGATAAAGGCCTGGGAGAGGTGGGTACAGGTTGGACGGGGTCAATGGGGATAAAAAGCGCAGTCAAACAAAGGGGACATCTGTAATACTTTCAACAATAAAGATAAATTTAATAAATCCAATATCTCCTTATAAACAAGCTGCCTCTATATTCTTATACAGGAAAAAAAATATTGTTCTTGAGGAGGAACAAATTGGTGTTGATATTATATCCTTTTTAAATTGTCAGTTCTATCAAATCATTCAACACCACACGTCTATAAAATCTGGGAGGCTTTAACTCTGCTTGCATGGGAAACAAAATGGCAGGCAGTAAGCGGGGTATATGCAAAACACCAAGATTCTCACTTTAGCACAGGATGGGTTTATCTCTCATCAACAAAAATAAAAACTCACTGCAGTTTGCATATTATTTTAAGACACACAAAATAAATTAGGGTCTGAGGTCAGGAATGAATGTTTTACAGAAATGGAAACATATTCAGATAAAGAATAGTATGCATCTTTTCTCAGTACAGTTAAATAGAAATAAATAAGAAAAACACTAAGCTTAACTTTAGTTCTTTTTTCTTTTTAGCTTTAGAAACCTATCTCTATGTCAAAGATTAGCATCAGAATTGGCAATTCTTCTACTTAATTCTACACAAGTGTCCTAGAAAATTCAGTTCAAATATGTGCAAGAAAAATTTAAATCTATTCATAGTAATGAATGCTGTAGTTAAGAATGCAAAATACTTTTAGTAATTTAAAACCAAAAAAGAAAAAAATAGTCTCTTTTAAGGGATAACTATTCCATATATGGTTTTTATCCAAAGGCAACTTATTTTTAGAAAACTGGAGGGGGAAAAAAAACACCATTTAGCTCTTTTGGACTTATATGATCAAAAGCAACTATTTATATTTAAAACAATATTTTAACCTAATATTTTAAGAACCAGTATTTTCATGATACATATACTAAATTTAATAGCTTTTATTTGATATTTCCTAAAATAAATAACCAAAAAATAAATTGAGGTATGAAGTAGAAAGTTCTTCTTTTCAAATGCCTAGTGCTATTGATTTTGCTCTACATTCATCTCTGACTATTTATTTTACTGCTGTTTAGACACAGCACATTTCTTGGACAACCTACTCTCCAAAGTTCAGATATATTAACTGGACCTTTCCAAGAATTCTCCAAGTGGTGCTTTCAAGGTTAGAAGAGGCTCTCTAAAGAATTGACAATGTAGATCACTAGGAAGAGTCTTTCTCTTCCGACAGAACAAAATGTGTTTAGAGGAGTAAAGATAAGTGACTCTTGGTCCCTTCATTCCCACTGAATTGCAAAAATAAAAATATTAAATTTGCAAACTGTCAAAAGGAAACAAGGGTGCTGGTTTGATCTCCACAGTGAAAATGTGGGTACAAAAGAACAAGATATCCCACATTTATCCATCAACAGAAGCTATTCTTCAGACCATTCCAGAATTAAAGAGAAAGGAGAATGAAAACGGCAAGTCCTGAGGCCTCAGCTAATCTTTTCAATTGGAATCAGAATCTCTGGGGGCATTTTTTTTAAACAAGCTCCCTCAGTGATTCTTTAGTACACAGAAAGTTGAAAGCTGCAGTGTGTGATGTTGAAGAGTCAGATCAAGTCTCAAATTCCTATAGAACAGCGGTTCTCAACCTGTGGGTCGCGACCCCTTTGGGGGGTCGAACTACCCTTTTACAGGGGTCGCCTAAGACCATCGGAAAACACATATATAACTACATATTGTTTTTTGATTAATCACTATGCTTTAATTATGTTCAATTTGTAACAATGAAAATACATCCTGCATATCAGATATTTACATTATGATTCATAACAGTAGCAAAATTACAGTGATGAAGTAGCAACAAAAATAATTTTATGGTTGGGGGTCACCACAGCATGAGGAACTGTATTAAAGGGTCGAGGCATTAGGAAGGTTGAGAACCACTGCTATAGAAGCATCAATTCTCTCTTTTAACACCACCTGTTTTGTCACTTCTTTATCCCTTCAGTTTTGAGAGGTGGAATGGTGGGTGGGTGTTTGGAGGTGGAAAGGTGGGTTATCCTGGCCAATCTCCTCCCACCAGGCTTAGCAGACAAACGTTGGGACATTTGCCCTCTCCTTGTTTGATATTTCAACCAGGGAATTTAAAAAATGCTTGATAATGATCAGATTGTGCCCAATTAAGGAGTTAGCTTTTCTAAAGATCAAGTTGAAGTACTCTTTTAGATATCAAATTCTAAAAAGAGAATATTCTTTATATAACTCATAAAGAAACATAGCCCATAAATGAGAATGGGCAGCTTCTGAATTTTCTTCAAACTACCAGGTACTTTGAGAGGTGCTAAAAAGAAAAATATATGCAGGAGGAGCACTTATGTGACCTCATCATTGTATATTTCCTGATATTATAACTGCAAAACATAATGGTTGACTCTTACTACAAGTAGATGCATTGTCTCTTTTTATCAGGCAAAAAAAGAGAGAAAGAACCCACATGCTAGTTACTCAGTAAACACTTGTTTTCTGGCTTTGCCTTTCTTGACGTCTTGTTTATTTGATTTTTTAAAAATAACAATTAATTGCCAGAATAGCTTTTGGAGTCTCATGTGCCTGGGTGTGTACAAGGCTTAAGCTCCCGATTAATCAGGTAATAAACATCTGGGCAAGTTTTTGAGGAAGGTCTCAAAGTCACAGTGAAGTAGACAAGGAAGAACGTTAACAGCATTATCCTTGACCAATTTTTTTAAAATTGCTATCCTGATTTTCTAACAATTCAGGACCTATTTGGGTGACTGCTAGAGATGAGTAATAGATAAAATAAATGCGAGCTGCAGAGGTAGGCTCCTGGAACCAAAACTGGTTCACGTGGGGGGAGACTTTGCTTGCATTCTTCTCTCTGTGCAGCTCCAAAATAGAGCCTCTGAAATGTTCCACCTCACATGAAATCAAATTCCAAAGCGTTCTTTGATCTGTATGAAAACCCAAATAAGATGATAATCATTAACTCAAATAAGTTCGCTGTTTACAGAACCATTGTGACCATTTGGCAGCTGTAAATAGCTCTTTGTCTAGGATTGGAAAACTCACGAAGAAGCAGGATATATAAATTATAAAGGACGTGAGCGGGGAAGGAGAGAGGGGGGTCAAAAAGAAAAAAAGCAGATACACCCAGTAACTTGGAAGACACTAAAAGGCGGGCCAGAAGGACCTAAGGAAGAAGTAAGCACAAAACATCTAAAAATATCAGGACTGTAGGAAATGGTCCTAAAGATATTTGATTGGCCATTGTACTCCAAATCCTGCCATTTCAAGTCAGACCTATAAAAAGACATCTTTTGATAATGCATCACCTCCTTCCTATCTATTCAGTAAAGATACTGATTACATATCCTGCTTTGTGCTGCTGGTCCCTACACCTGATTTGAATTTCTTACTTTAAAAGGTCAGTCACATGTTACATTGCTTTCTCTTTGTGAATTTACATGAGTCACAAAATTGAGTCGATAACAGTTGTCCCTCTCAGCTTTGCAATCAACCATGGAAGTGTGAGATGTAAGACTTGCAAACACATTTTAAAATGTGCATCCCTTTGCTCGTAGCAGGGCTCACTCTACATTAACTTTTGATTCTTTTTTTTCCCTTTGCCTTTTGCTTTCCAAGAGATGCTATATAAACATTCATTTGCTCAGTTTTCTAACATAAATCAATTAAAGGCTTCTGAATCACTGACGTGTCCCCCATGACTGACAAAACAAGATGGAAACTTTAAAAATTTAGTCTCTGATTGAATATTAAAAATTACTTTAAGATTTGAATATAAGCATACATAAAAAGTAAAATTATTCACTTAATAAAATTTTTCCTGATAACTTCAATTTTAGTTATTTAATGCTGGATCATTTCTTTTCTCCATTTTCTGTGCAGATTACGTAGATGTAGGCCTAATCTAATCATGCTAATAGCCAATATATGCATTAACTTTTACAGCGTTGGATTACAAACTTGCCCTTAAATTGGCTGAGATGTTATGGTCCATAGAATGTCTGCTATGCCCAGAGCTCACGTCTGATGAAACCAAGAGTTCTTTATGATGAGTCAGATGCTCTGCAACACATGATCCTGAGATCCAAGCTAGAGCTGTTTTTATCAGAAGTCAGCTCCTGATCCACAGGCTCGCTGTTTGCAATGGAGGAGGCCAGATGTGTCCACATGTTCATCTCAGTAGTGACTGCCCGAGCCAATCCAAATCCTGGGTCTCAGTAAGGCTGAATATGGGACACCTAGGCAGGGTTAGTGGGTGAACTATAGCAGCAAAATAAGCAGAAGCAGAAACAGAAGGTAACCAAGTCTCCAAAATGGTGAGGCACAGGAGTAGGAGAAATGGGTGCCTGCTGCTGAGGGGGTGACAGGATAACCAGGTCAGTACAGCTGGGTGTCCAGGGGGCCGCCTCACCCCAGCTGCATCCTGCACAGCTTTCTTGTTCCATGAGTGTTTTTGTACAGCTATGGAGACACTTCCCTCCTTGTTTCTCTTTTTAACAATAAAATTTCTTCAAGTAAGGTAAACTGCGCATCTCTCTGCTCTTCCCGGCCCTAAGGAATCTCCCTGAGACAACCAGTAAATTGTTCGCAGCTATTTCTCCTCTCTGTCCTTCTGCTTTTTATGGTATAAGAAAACTGTTTCAGCATGATACAGATTAATGTCTTTCCCCTGAAGTGGAATTATTGTACTTTTGGTCTTTGACATTAATAATAAATTCTTTTTCTCTTTTTGTGTGTATAGCCATTTTTAGTATCAGATATTTTTTTCAGTCATTTTTTTTTCTTTTTTATTAAGCTCACATGAAAAGCTGTGTTTTTCAGTAACAGTTCTTGGTTACATGATACCATGAGAGGACATACTGATTTACAAACTCTCAAGAGCTCAAGGTTGACAGCTACTCTGTCCTCCTGTCTTCAGTAGCATTTTTCTTTTTCACCCTCTTTTTAAATATATGCCTTAGCATCCATCTCCTTTGCAGAGTCTTTATTCTTTTTCCTTGTTTGTGTGTCACATTTGCTCCTATTCTCATCTTTCTAGACACAGGGAAACCTTATCTACATCAAAACAATGCCTTCACACTATCTTCCCTACATAAGCCCATGCCTAAGAAGACTGAATCACATAATTTAGCAAGAAATAGTCCCACAGATAATTAGACCAGAAAGAGATCACCTAGTCTGGGCCCCTCAACGTATAAACTTAAATTTGAAAACTGATGCTCAATGAACTTCCTAGAAAACTTTTAGGTATGTTGGGAACAACTTTAATATGTAAATCTACATTTTCAATTGTAAATTTTATGAAATTTAAATACAGATCAGGTATTTCTGATGAACACTTAATGTCTGAATTGAGCTGTGCTGAAAGTGCAAAGTACACACGATTTTGAAGAGAAAAGAGCAAAAAACATTAACGTTTTTAATAACACTTTTCATTAATATTTTAAAGTGGTGATTCATGCTAAACTAACAGTTTGGGTATATTAGGCTAAATAAAATGTGTTATTAAAATGCATTTCACCAGTTTCTTGTTACTTTTTTAATGTGGTTACTAGAAAAATTAAAAGTATATATGTGGCTCCCATTATATTCCTATTAGAGAGAATAATAGAGCCAGTGTACACACACAGGATCTACCTGGTTCTAGGTGGAAATATATAAGAATACTGACCCAAGTCATGAGAAATGGAGAAATATTCACTATAATCAAAACTTAATTTCAATGTAATAAATTAATTGTGTCTTTTTCCCCCTCCCATAACCCAATCCCTATCATCTTCTATAGGCCAGTTTCTGAACATTCCCCAAATCAAAACTTGGTTTTCAATATCCAGATCAAACTTTTTCTCCTGGTCAATTTCCAGTTCAAACTCAGTAAACAATTTTATTGAATTGTTATTGATATGTAAAAAGCCATACATATTTAAGTATAGAATATAGTATTGTCAGCTACAGGCACTTTGCCATATAGATCCCTGCTGTTTGATCATTCGGTCTATTTGCATATTATGCTTTTATTATTATAGATATCCTCTTAGTTCTATTTCTCTGAAGAAGTGTGACTAATACATATCCTTTGACCATCACCTCCTCATTCCTCCCCACCCCCCAGCCTCTGGTAACCATCATTATTCTCTTTCTATAAATTTGCTTATTTTAGATTCCACATGTAAGTGCAATTATGCAGAATTTGTCTTTCTGTGTCTGACTTATTTCACTTAATATGATGTTCTTCATGTTGATTCATGTTGTTAAAAATGGCAGAATTTCCTTCTTTTTTAAGATTGATCAATAATCCATTATATGTTAACTAGAGGCCCAATGCACGAAATTCATGCAAGGGGCTCGGCCCTCACAGCTACAGTGGCTTGCCTTGGCCCTCGCAGTCCCAGCTTTGTCTGGAAGGACGTCCAGAAGGTTGTTCGGTTGACCAGTCTAATTAGCGTATTACACTTTTATTATTATATATTATATAATATATATTATATTATATTATATTATATTATATTATATTATATTATATTATATTATATTATATTATGTTATATTATACTAGAGGCCCATTGCATGAAGAGACTTATGCAATAGGCCTTCCTTCCCCTGGCTGCCGGCACCGGTTTTCCTCTGGCACCTGGGACCCAGGCCTTCACTCTGGCCGCAACAGAGAAGCCAAGCCTGGAGGTTTCTCTGCTCTGGCCGCAGCTGAGAAGCCAAGCCTCTTCAGTATTCAGTCATCGTCAGTCTTCGCTTGGGCAGAGCCTTCAGTCTTCGCTCCGTGCCTGCGTATGCAAATTAATCGCCATCTTTGTTGGGTTAATTTGCATACTCATCCCGATCGGCTGGTGGGCGTAGTGGAGTGACACCAATTTGCATGTTTCTCTTTTATTAGTGTAGATTATACTAATTATATCATATTAATATATTATATTAATCCAGGGGCCCAGTGCATGAATTTGTACACCTTGAAAGGAACTGTGAGCTGCAGTGGGCACAGGGGCAGGTCTCAGCCCATCCTCGGTGCCCCTGCCCAGCCCCTCCCGCCATGGCCCCCTGTCCCCTGTCTGTTGGCAGTCCTGCTCCTGCTGCCACCACTCCCATGCACTGACTGCACCGGCCCATTCGTACCCGCTGAAAGCACAGAGCGACTGGGGCCAGTGCCGTCAGCAGCTGAGAGTGGTGGCTGCTGCCCTGATTGCCCCTCAGGAGCAGGGAGAGGTAGAGAAGCCCTCAGGGGTGATCAGGGCCGGCAGCTGCTGCTTGCACCTATTGATGGCACCGAGCGATCGGGACCAGTGCCGGGCGCCAGCAGTGGGTGCAAGTGGCTGCTGGTGCGAGTGAGGCCATTGCTGGAAGCGGGTGTGAGAGGTGGCTGCTGGCCCCAATATCCCCTCAGGAGCAGGGGGAGGTGGAGAAGCCGTGAGGGGCTATCGGGGCTGGCAGCAGGTGGGAGTGCTGGGAGGGACTGTGGCACGTGGGAGCAAAGAATTTTCAGTGACCACCAGAGGCTCGCCCCAATGACAGCAACTGGTGCCTTGCCTTGGTCTGGCACCCTGGTTCACCTGCACCACCATCCCACCGTGGCGTGCCTGCCATGTTCTGTGTGCACCCCCTGGTGGTCAATGCACATCATAGCGACTAGTTGTTCGGTTGTTCAGTTATTGTGCCGTTTGGACATCCCCCAAGGGGTCTCGGATTGGAGAGGGTGCAGGCCAGGCTGAGGGACCCCCTCTGTGCACGAATTTCTAGTCTATATATATAAAACCCTAACTGCCCCTGCAGGCCTGATTGCTCCCTAACTGCTCCACTGCCTGCCTGATTGTCCCTAGCCACCTGTGCCTCAGCCTCCACCACTGCAGCTTTGTCCAGAAGGACATCCAGAATGACGTCCAGAAGGTTGTTTGGTCTAACTAGCATATTGTGCTTTTATTAGTATAGATTATATTTTATATTATATTATATTATATTATATTATATTATATTATATTACTAGAGGCCCAATGCACAAAATTCTTGCAAGGGCCTTGGCCCCAGCCTGCACCCGCCGCCACCATGGCCGGGCATATCTGCCGCCTCTGCCTCAGCCCCCACCTGCTGCGGCTTTGTCCGGAAGGAAGGATGTCCAGAAGGATGTCTGGTCTTATTAGCATATTACACTTTTATTATTATAGATTATATTACATTATACTAGTGTCCCAGTGCACGGATTTGTGCACATTGAAAGTAAATTAATTAGAAGAAATATTTTAGTATCGTTATTCGCCCTTTCTCTATAATAGAAGTGTCAGCCAAATTCACAATCGACAATGACAGATCGAAACACATGTGTGAGATTGGCAGCAGTGAAAGCTTTATATGTATCATGCATGTCCAAGTCAACTTAGCCTATTATATATATAGAATAAACTTGCTTAATTAGACCTGCTATCTGATTTAGCTAAACTTTTTCCAGCCCAGTGAAGCACCCCAACTTCTCTTTCAGATAATTGTCAGCAACACAGCAGTAAATGTCAACACAAAGCAGATTATTATTATAGATCACACAGGGAGAACAAAGGATGAAATATTTTAACTGTGGCAATGTTTGACTACATTCTGTGCGGTAAGAAAACCTGGAGTCATTTTCAGGTTCCACCATTTCTTACTTCTTTTCAGTTGGGTCAAGTTTCTAAACTTCTAAATCTGTTTTCTGGCTAATGAAAAGAAAATAGGATTCTACTAAGTCTCCTCTCTACCTCCTCTAGGACTTCTGTGAGGATCAAATGAGATGAGGCACGGGAAAACACTTCACAGACATTTGGTTAAACTGTAAAATGTTTGCACCTGGCTATAAAGCAAGTCGTGTTCCTGGACTGAAGAAACTCCAAGGAAGCTAGTTGCTAGGGAGAGGAAGCCAGGAGTTGCTACATGACGTCATTACCCGGTGCCCACAGTGACCATTTCCAGGCTGGACTGGGCTATGGGCTGCATTTTGCGCCATGGGGTCTTGGCAGCATTGGCTGTGATTTGGTGGGGTGTTGCTCTGGGGTGGTGGTGGGTCCTGTGTCCCACTTGGGGGAAGCTGAATGTTGGTTTGTTGGTGCCAGGTCTGTGGTGCCATTTATTTTTAAATGGCTGGTGTGTGTCATGGCAGCTCCTGCGTTGAGCGTCTGCCCCCTGGTTGTCAATGTGCATCATAGCTACCATTCGGATGGACACTTAGTCTTTTACATACATAGATTATATTATATATATTAACCATTCATTTTCTTTACCTATTCATTAGTTGATGGGCATTTGAGTTGTTTCCATATTTTGGCTATTATGATTAATACTGCACTGGGCCTGGGAGTGCAGCTATCTCTTCAAGATTCTGATTTTAGTTCCTTTGGATAAACAACCAGAAGTGGGAATCCTAAATCATTGGTAGTTTATTTATTTTATTTTTAATTAAATAATTAATTTTTAAATTAATACTTAGTATTTGGTTACATGATACCATGAGAGGTCATACCATAGAGATACTTTAAATAATATTTTATTTTTCAATTACAGTTTACAAATAATATTATATTAGTTTCAGGTGCATAATCCAGTAATTAGACATTACATAATTTACTAAGTGATCATCCTGATAAATCTAGTATCCATCTGACATCATACATAGTTATTATAATATTATTGACTATATGCCCTATGCTGTACTTTACATCCCTATGACTGTTCTGTAATTACTAATTTGTACTTCTTAATACCTTCACCCTTTTCACCCATCCTCCAATCTCTTAACTGTCAAAAAATTCTCTGTATCTATGAGTCTATTTCTGTTCTTCTTGTTCATTTATTTTGTTTTTTAGATTTTCACATATAAGTAAAATCATATGGTATTTTCTTCCTCTATCTAACTTATTTCATTCAGCATAATACCCTATAGGTCCATTCATGTTGTTGCAGATGGCAAGATTTCATTCTTTTTTATGGCTGAGTCATATTCCATTGTCTATATGAACCACTTCTTCTTTATCCATTCAGTTATTGGTGGACATTTAGGTTGCTTCCATATCTTGGCTATTGTAAATAATGCTTCAATAAACATATTGATGTACATGTCTTTTCGATTTAGTGTTTTGGGTTTCTTTGGATAAATACCCAGAAGTGGAATTGCTGGATCCTTTTTTTGTCTCTTGTAATACAGCTTTTGTTTTAAAGTCTGTTTTGGCTGGAATAAGTATTGCTACCCCTGCTTTTTGTTTGTTTGTTTCCATTTTCATGAAATATTGTTTTTTTTCATCCCTTTACTTTCAGTCTGTGTGTGTCTTTTAAGCTAAAATGAGTAATAAAAGAAGAATCTCTTACCCTTTGAGACAGCATGGAGGGACCTGGAGAGTATCATGCTAAGTGAAATAAATCAGTCAGAGAAAGACAAGTATCACGTGATCACACTCATATGTGGAATCTAAGTAACAAAAACTGATAAATGGAGTGGATCCAGAGACATGGAAGCATAGAACAGAGTGTGGAATCTCAGAGGGAAGGCAGGGGAGGGTGGGATGTCATCAACCAAAGACCCTGTATGCATATATGCATAACCCATTGTCACAGACAATAGGGTGCTGAAGGCCTGGGGTGGGGGTATGGGGGCTGGCTAGAGGGGGTCAATGGGAGGAAAAAAGGGGACATATGTAATATTTTCAACAATAAAGAATTATAAAAAACATAAATAAAATGAGTCTCTTGCAGACAGCATATGTAAGGGCCTTGTTTTGTTATCAATTCAGACTCCATATGTCTTTTATTTTGAATATTTAATCCATTTGCTTTTATGGTAATAATCCATAGATATGTATTTATTACCATTTTATTATTCATATTTTTCATCTTTTCTTCTTCTTCTTTGTCTTCTTAAAGAAGACTCAAACATTTCTTGTAATACTGGTTTGGTGGTAATGAACTTCTTTGGATTTTTCTTGTCTGGAAGCTCTTTTCTGTTCTTCCATTCTAAATGATAGATTTGCTAGGTACAGTAATCTTGTTGTAGGTCCTTGCTTTTCATCACTTTGAATATTTCTTGCCAATCCCTTCTGGCTTGCAAAGTTTCTGTTAAGAAATCAGCTGACAGTCTTATGGGAGCTCCCTTGTAAATAACTGGCTTTTTCTTGCTGTTTTTAAGATTCTTTGACTTTAACCTTTGGCATTTTAATGATGATGTGTCTTAGTGTGGGCCACTTTGGATTCATCTTGTTTTGGATTCTCTGAGCTTCCTGGACTTGTATATCTATTTCCTTCACTAGGTTAGGGAAGTTTTCTGTCATTATTTTTTCAAATAGGTTTCACTTCCTTGGTCTCTCTCTTCTCCTTCCAATAGTCTCATGATGCGAATATTGGTATGCTTGAAGTTGCCCTGGAGGCTCCTTATACTATACTCATTTTTTTTGAATTTTTAAATTTTATTTTTGATGTTCTGATTGGATGTTTTCTGTTTTCTTATCTTCCAATTTGCTGATTCGATTCTCTGCTTCACCCACTCTACTGTTGATTCCTTATAATGTAGTCTGACTGCTTTTTATGTTTTCTAACTCCATATTTCCCTTTCCTATCCTTTTATTGAAGTTCTCACTAAGTTCATCTACATTTCCCCTAAGTTAATGGAGCATCCTTATCATCAGTGTTTTGAACTCTGCATCTAGTAGATTGCTTGACTCCATTTTGTTTAGTTCTTTTTCTAGAGTTTTATTCTGTTCTTTCATTTGGGACATGTTTCCATGCTTCCTCATTTTGGTTGCCTCATGTGTTTGTTTCTGTATATTAGGTAGAGCTACTACATCTCTCAGTCTCAGTAGAGTAGCCTTATGTAGTGAGTGTCCTGTAGGACCCAGTGGTGCAGTCTCCCAAGCTGGGTGCTCCAGGTGTCCCCCAGGTGTGCAACCTCCTTTAGTTGAATTGTGGTTATTGTCAATGAAAGGTATTGATTCCCAGGCCATTAGGATATGGTAACTGGCAGTGACCTCAGCAGAGGATCTGCTGTGCAGGGGCCAACCTTATGGAGAAGATCTTGCTTCAGCAAGGTCTGGTGCCTGGTGCATCCTCCTTTTCAGTGAGTCAGTCATGGAGGTGGTTGGGTGGTGCTTTCACACAGTCTGGTGGTGTCCACTGGGTTTGCTGGCTCTGGGCCTCTTAGCAGAGTTCTATTTTTAAAATTTTGAGGAATTATTTTCCACAGTGGCTCCATCAATTTACATTCTCTACAGTGTTGTTGTTGTTTTATTAAAAAAAATAAAATTCCTTGCAAGCCTCAGGGTGACATTTCATTGGGTTTTGATTTGCATTTCCCTCACAATTAATGATATTGAACACATTTTAACACATATGTTGGGCATTTGTATATTTTCTTTGGAATAATGTCTGTTCAGATCCTTTTCCCCTTTTAAAAACTGTGTTATTTATGTTTTTGCTATTGCAAAGTCAAAATCTTGAACACAGATTACTTCACCTTCCTCAGATTCATGCAGTTTCTCTCCAGTTCCCACCCCCTGAACTTTTTCAAGATCACCTGCATCCAACCTTATTCTCTATCATTTGGCCTTCCCACAGGGTTGTCCTTTTAAATTATGGAATCATCTCTATTAATGTAAAACACGAACAACAAAGCAGTTCATAAGATCTAACTTTCTGAGATGGTCATACTATGCTGGAGTACATGCAAAAAGCTAGGACCCAATTTTTAAAGCGTGTAAGTTCATGAAGCGCTACTATGCCCCATTGGTTCAATGGCTGTTGGAATCCCCATGGGTACTAGATAGTTGAACAACTGCAAGGGAACCCTCACCACACTACCACTCTATGCCATGAAACCAACCTCTGTCACAGCCCTCACTACTTGTTGAAGTCCCTTAGGAAACTAGCCACCAGATTCAGGTTCCATTTCTGGGGCCAACATTGTCAGAATTAATAAAGGAAGAAATAGGAAGACAGGGTGTAGGGCCTGATTGAAACCTCCAGAGGCTCTAGTGATTCAATCTAAAAGTAATGCTAAACTTAGTTAACAAAATTCTTCAAAGTTCTATTTTTTTCAACGAGTGCCTCAAACTTCTATATTGAATATTTGTATCAAATTAATTTTTAGAAAGTTTGTCTTAGTCTATTTAGGCTGATATAACAAAAATACTAGAGACTGAGTGGCTTATAAACAACAGAAGTTTATTTATCATAATTCTGGAAGCTGGAAGTATAAGATCAGGGCACTAGCATGGTTGGGTCCTTTGTGACGGCTCTTTTATGGGTGGCAGATTGTTGAGTTCTTGCTGTAACCTCACATGGTGAAAGGGACTGGTTAGCTCTCTGGGGTCCCTTTTGTGAGGGCATTAATCTCAATTAGGAGGGTTCTGCCTTCATGCCCTAATCACCCCCCAAAAGTTTAACCTCCTAATACCACCACTTTGGGGATTAGAATTTCAATATGTGGATTTGTGTGTGTGTGGAGGGGGCGGGAGAAATGGGTGCTTTAGCGTAGATCATAGCAAAGTTTTTATTGTTCCTGCTTTACTTATACCTTTAAGAATTCATAGTCTGCCCACTGGGTAACCCAGTGAATGGGTGAAGGGAACTTTCTCTAGCTTCCTGGTTAGAGAGATATGTGCCTTCTATTTTGTGTCTGATATTAGAATTTATTTTCCAAGAGAAATAAGGTTGTGTGGTGTATGGTGTTAAGTTTCCATGGTCCAACTGTATTATGAATTAATAGACCCTCAAAGGATAACCTAATAATCTAATCATTTATATTAACATCATTGTTATGGGTTGCTTGGTTCTAAGTTTTAATAAGAGAACTTAAATAAAATTCAAAAAATAAATATAACAAGTTTTGTACTATATGTCTTGGCTCTTTCCACATGAGCTTGTACTATATATCTTGGCTCTTTCCACATGATCAAAAGTAGAGGCCAGGTTCAATTTGCTTTTATCATCTCTGTCTTTTGGCATCACAAGTTCAATAAACCTCAGATATGTTATTTGTTAAAGAACAGTGGCTAAATAAATAGACCACAGCTGTTCAATCCAGTGACTGGACTCAGAATTCTGTGGAAATACTTCAGGGCCACGATCTAACCTTTTCCAATGAAATCATCTGAGGGTTAAGAACAATGTTAATAAACTCTTTACCCAACACAGATATTTAAATGCTATAGCAAAATCAACACTAATTACCTCCCCTCCCCCTTTTGTTTACCCATTTGTTCTGGAAAAAGAGGCATTTTCATTCTTGTCCATTACACATCTAAAGTTTATTTTTCATCAAGATATTTAAAGTGTTCACATTTGCCAAAATTGCAAAACCAAAGCTTTAACATCCCTCAAAGTAATCTCCCAGTTGCCATTTTTCAGGGTGGTTCCCACAAAGTCACAAAGGCCCCTACAGCCTAAACACAGATCACAGAAGTGTGAGCCTCAGTGCCAGAGACACAACTCAGAGGAAGCCAAATGCTCCCCAAACCAAGGCTTCCAGCTAGAACACGCTTTAGCAGAGATTTGGAACAACCTTTCGCATTAAATATTTAGGAGTTTGAGTACATCGTCAGGGCAGAATACCCACTCACTTCAACTTGAGATTTTGCATTTCACTAAGTCATCCTTTCTACAAAAGAGTTTCCACTATGCAATTCTGCACCAAGAAGGCAGGATTATTCTTTCAAACAATGAAAATTCCTGGACTTTGGGATATTTTTTGACCCAGAAATTGTCCCTCCTGTCTCCCAGGGCTGTCCTTTACTGCCTTTATGTGCCGACTTCTGTCCACTTACAATCTGGGAAAGCAAACATCCCACCTGCTTGTGCCTTGGGTCATTTTGTCACTGAAAGAATCCTCAGGAGACTCTTGAACAAGAACTCAATTTCTAAATCAAATAACTATTTTTGAATTTTACATGCCAGCACTCCTCAGTGACTGCGTATACAAGAGTAGTATAGATGACTAGACAAGCTCTGATTTCTTGAATGCTACAAAATAAAGATTTCTAAGTTGGCAAGGGGGGGAAAGAATAGTTTTTTCCCCCTTGCAAAAATGTGCTTTCAACATGTTGTAACATATTATAAAGACAGCTACGATTCTGGAACTATTTTAAAAATTCTTTATGCTGCCATAATTTAATGACATTAGCTTTTTCTCATAAAAATCCTAGTATATACACTTACTCATGCTATTATTTATTTTATTTTTAGTTAACATACAATAAAACTGAATTTTGTGTGAATGTGTGTGTTCTATGAATCCAAACACATGTAGTTTCTGCCACTACAACCAGGATATCTAAAAGTCCCATCACACGTCAACATTCCCTCTTGCTCTCTAGCTGTAGTAACATCATCCCCAGATCCCTAACCACTGATGTTCTGTCACTATACTTTTGACTTTTTGAGAATGTCACATAAATGGATTCACATATTAGGTAAATTTGTTGGTTCAGCTTCTTTTAGTCAGAAAAACTACTTTAGGATTTATGCAAGATTTCCATGTATCAAAACTTTACTAGTATTTCATTTTATTGCGAGGACCAGTCCCTGTGTGTATCACAGTTTGCTTAACCACTCACCCTCTGAAGAGCGTCTGGGTTGTTACCAGTTTGGGGAGATTATGAATTAAGCTTCTATAAATATTTGTGTAGTGGTTTTTGTGTGAACACAAGTTTTCATTTCTCCAGGGTAAATACCTAGAAGTGGGATTACTGGACCATATTGTAAGTGTATGTTTAACTTTATAAGAAACTGCCAAGCTGTTTTTCAGAGCGAGTGCCTGTACCATTTTGTCTTCCCACCAGCAGGATATGAATCTCATTTGCTCTGCATTCTCAATAATGCTTGGTATTGTCAATCTTAATAAATTTTACCCATTCTAATAGGCGCACAGTGGTATCTTATCATGTTTACTCTGAATTTTCCCCCTAATGATGTTAAACCTCTTGCCACCGTTCATAGATGCTTGTTTGCCACCCATCTATGCTTTTTGGTGAAGTGTTTGTTCAAGTCATTTATCTGTGTTTTCATTGGGTTGTTTGATTTCTTACTGTTGAATGTTAAGTGTTCTTTACTCATTCTGGATATCAGTCTTCTGTATATTATGTGATTTGAAAATATTCTTTTCCAGTCTGTCATTTGCCTTCCCATTCTCTCAACAGTGTCTTTTGCAGAGTCCAATTTTTAATAGCAGTTATTTTTAGTTTTTTAATTCTTAATTTCTTTCTATAGTTTTGCATTTTTCAAATCTATGTGAAGATTATATTTCTTTTCTATTTTAAATTATGTTATTTAAAGCAAAACAATTATTTGCAATTCCCAAAAGAGTTCATTTGTGCATTTGAAAGAATTCCAAACATGAACTGGCATGTCTACTGAAAATTTTGCTTTTAAGACCATCAGTAGAAAAGGAGTGTTTTTAATAAGATGGCATAACATCAGTTTAATAAGGGAATAAGTAGGAAATTAAGCCTTAACTCGTCACAGTCATTCAGATGAATAGGATATTTTTTATGCTGACCTTCCAAGTACAACATACTATCTTTACTGTTTTCAAGTTTAGGCTTGGCACATCCCAGTAGAGTTATAAATGACTTATAATACTTTATGTAATAATATGATTTTACTGTATGTTTTAAAACAGCATGCTTAAAAGATGAACTCAGTTCATAAAAATTTTAAACAAACTTTGGGCAAAAAGTTTTGACTCTTGGCCCACCTTTGTGCTGCTAGACATCTCGGGAAAAACAGGTTTGCACAAATGTTATCTGGCCTTTCAGAACAGGCGTAGGTAGAGCAGAGATCATGCTATTTGCAAAGTGTCTGTTCTGAATCACCCCTGGTAGAGTGCTCTCCTGAGGGCCTGGGGACGCTGCTGCAAGTCTGGGCATCGCCAGCCATTGGGTCTCAGCCAGATTCAATCATCAACCTCCTGGCTACTGGGGCAGACAGAGAACTGTGATCCTGCCCACAGCAGTGAGGGTGAACTTGAGTCTCTGCAATCCTCAGGCTCTAAGGTAGCCTCAATAGAATGATGATGACAGCAATATTTTTTGTGAAGGGGTTAATGACAATGCTCCATCAAATGTGATTCCATGGGATGGATTTTAAAAACAAATATGCCAGAACTCATTAAATGAGTGCTGTCCCCTTCAAAGGAATCATTTATTTTAATGGTGCTGTCATTGCTCAAGCCACCATTTACACTGCACTTGGGACCCTGGCACCAGAGTTGATGGCATATTTAAAATAACCTTCTCGATTGGACAACCAAGATGGTGGCACAGGTAAACACCTGAACTTGCTGCCGCGCACAACCACATTAAAACTATAACTAAAAGACAAAACGAATATCATCCAGAACCACGGGAAAGCTAGCTGAGTGGAAATTCTACAACTAGAAGGAAAGAGAAAAGCGCATTGAGTCCGGTAGGAGGCTTTTGACGAGTGGAAGTGCGGAGGTATGGAGGCGCACGCAAAAGGGGCTGGCAGCTGGGTACACAGTTGTCTTTTTCAATTGGGAGGGAGATACAAGCTCCCAACTGCTCTGAACTCCAGTTCCCGGTGAGAATTTGGGGACCCAGACTCATATGGAGAGAAATTGGACTGTCTGGCATCGGGTCGGAATGTGAGGGTGGCTTTCTCATAAAGGTGCTTGCAGCGTCATTGTTCCTGCATGGGTCCGCAGGACACAGACCGTGGGACCTCTCCAAGGCAGAGCAGACTGGCAACCATTGTAGTTTGCTCTGCCCTGGTGATTCCCTGAAACCCCACTGCACCCAATTTACAACCCCACCCAAGGTGTACACAGAGGCTTTTGCATATGCATGGTCTGGCCTTTCTCTACCTAAAAATCTGGGCAGACTCAGTGAGTGCCAAAGCCCCACTAAAGCAAGTCCTATCCCATAAGGGTGTCTCCAGCACAGAAGTTCTCCCGTTGTAGACACAACTGGTCCTCACAGCCAATTGGCTGGGAGGTCAATTCCTCCCAGTGATACCTATAGCAATCAAGGCTCACCTACAAAAAGACTGTGCACACAGCCCACAAAGCGGTGCACCAAGAGTGTCCACCTCAGGTAATTAGGGAGGCTGAGCCACTGGGCCCTATAGGACACCTAGCACACAAAGCCACTCTATCAACACAGGGAAGCGGCAAAAATGCGGAGACAAAGAAACAGGTCACAAATGGCAAAAATGGAGGAAAACAAACTACTGGATATAGAGTTCAAAACTACAGTTATAAGGTCACTCAAGAATCTTCTAGAAACCTCTGAGAAATCTAGTGAGACCCTCAAGGATATGAAAAAGGACCAATTAGAAATTAAGCATACACTGACTGAAATAAAGAATAATATACAGAGATCCAATAGCAGACTAGAGGATCCCAAGAATCAAGTCAAAGATTTGAAATATGAGGAAGCAAAAAACACCCAACCAGAAAAGCAAAAGGAAAAAAGAATACAAAAATATGAAGATAGTGCAAAGAGCCTCTGGGACAACTTCAAGCGTACCAACATCTGAATTATGGGGGTGCCAGAAAAAGAGAGAGAGCAAGATATTGAAAACATATTTGAAGAAATAATGACAGAAAACTTCCCCTACCTGGTGAAAGAAATAGACTTACAAGTCCAGGAAGTGCAGAGAACCCCAAACAAAAGGAATCCAAAGAGGACCACACCAAGACACATCAGAATTAAAATGCCAAGGGCAAAAGATAAAGAGAGAATCTTAAAAGCAGCAAGAGAAAGACAGTCAGTTACCTACAAGGGAGTACCCATACGACTGTCAGCTGATTTCTCAACAGAAACTATGCAGGCCAGAAGGGAGTGGCAAGAAACATTCAAAGTGATGGATAGCAAGAACCTACAACCAAGATTACCCAGCAAAGCTATCATTCAGAATTGAAGGTCAGATAAAGAGCTTCACAGATACGAAAAAGCTAAAGGAGTTCAACACCACCAAACCAGTATTATATGAAATGCTGAAGGGTATTCTTTAAGAAGAGAAAGAAGAAGAAAAAAGTAAAGATAAAAATTATGAACAACAAATACATATCTATCAACAAGTGAATCTAAAAATCAAGTGAATAAAAAAATCTGATGAACAAAATAAACTGGTGAATAGAATAGAATCAGGGGCATAGAAAGGGAGAGGACTGACAATTCTCAGGGGAAGGGGGTGTGGGGGTGTGTGAGAAAAGACTGTACAATAATTGTACACCTATGGACGAGGACAGTGGGGGAGGTAAAAGCAGGGAATGGGGTGGGAACCGGGTGGAGGGGAGCTATGGGGGGAAAAAGAGGAACAGCTGTAATAATCTGAACAATAAATATTTATTTAAAAAAATAAAAATAAAAAAATAGAATAACCATCTTTTTTTAAAAAAAATATATATTTTATTGATTTTTTACAGAGAGGAAGGGAGAGAGATAGAGAGTTAGAAACATCGATGAGAGAGAAACATTGATCAGCTGCCTCCTGCACATCTCCTACTGGGGATATGCCCGCAACCCAGGTACATGCCCTTGACCGGAATCGAACCTGGGACCTTTCAGTCCGCAGGCCGACGCTCTATCCACTGAGCCAAACCGGTTTCGGCAAAATAACCATCTTAATGGTGGCAACATTTTGACCTTTAGGGTAGGCCTAATGATAATTCAGCTTCACTCTGAGTTAATTTTAAGGGCCAGCCAGTGTCTCCTTTTTATGGCATAAGATAAATTCTCAGCTAATGTTTTCTAGAAAAACCAGGTTCAAAATATGTTGTCATTGGTGGTGGTAATTTTCTTTATAAATAATAACTCTAGATTCTAAAGTAAGAATGTTGTTGTTTTGTATTATTACTAGAGGCCCAATGCACAAAATTCATGCACTCAGCGGGGAGGGGGGCAGGTTCCTAAGCCTGGATTGCAAGAGGGCACAGGCCAGGCCGAGGAACCCCACTGGTGCACAATTGGGGCTGGGGAGGGATGTGGGAGGTTGGCCAGCCAGGGAGCGACCACAGGAGGGCTCCAGGGCATGTCCAGCCCATCTTGCTCAGTCCCGGTCGGCCGGACCCCAGCAGCAAGCTAACCTACTGGTAGGAGTGTCTGCCCCCTGGTGGTCAGTGCACGTCATAGTGACTAGTTGACCGGTCTACTGCCTCCTGGTGGTCAGTGCACATAATAGCGAGAGGTTGAGCGGCCTTAGCATATCATTAGCAAATTACACTTTGATTGGTTGAACAGCCGACTGGACAATGGGACACTTAGCATATTAGGCTTTTATTATATAGGATAAACTCATTAAAAAGGCTATAGAAACAATAAACACAAGCCACAAAAATATTTTCAATAATGGTCAAATCATCAGTGTCAACGCACAGCCTTCTAAGATAAGTACTCATTTGACTATGTTCTGGTATATCTTTTTTTCTTTTTTAAGCATTCTGCATACTTATAGTCACAGTGAGTGTGCCTAATTATGCTGAGACCTACAACAGACAAATATTGGGTAAATGAATTCATATAATAAAAACTTGCCCCTTGAAAGCCCCAAATTTTTAAATTCTAAAATTTTGAATAGAATTTTAAAAATGTATCCCAGTCCCATCCTCTGCCTCTTTTACAATAGAGGCTTCTGGATGTAATTTATCCATTTCTTGAAGACTCAAAATTACCTCTGCAAGCTTTAATTACTCATTGATGTTTGCAGGTTCCAGAAATTATAGCACAAATACAGTCAGGACCCAGAGCATACGGAGATACAAACATTTTTTGCCCCTAACTGAATGATCCATATTACTATTTTAAAAACAAGTCCTTTGCTTCCTTTCATCTCCTCCTTATAGGGCTCTCTACTCCTGCTTGCTGTTATTCACATCTCATACTCTAAAACTCCCTCTCTATTTGTATCTTCAGTTCTCTGGGAAGAGTACTGAGAAGATCAAAACATACTAAAATTGTGTCCAAATTAAATATATAGTCTTTAATGAATAAACTGGAGGAGTACTGTCTCATGCTGTCAGCATAAAGGTTATAATAATGTCTACACCGACTGCCCAAAGACCAGTTTTATTTAATTTTCTGTTTTGGCTGAATTTGGAGAGATGACGTTTCTGATCACAGACCCTGGATAAGTGAAGTGTCACTGTAAGCCCATGTGATGGATGGAAAAATCAAGGCTTAGAAAGCTGAGCAGCAAGCTCTGACTTGAGCCCCTGTCTCCTGACTCTAACCAGTCTTCTCTGTCTCTAGGCTTTAGTCCAGGCTGTTTTCACTCTCTGAGTTGCCGCACCTGCTCACCTTGCCATCTCCATGGTGGCATGGAGATGTGATATCTCGGGCCTCTCCCCTCTTCTATCTCTGCCCTCCTTAAAGGCTTGCGATTACTTCAGACTAACATTCAAACTGCCTGGCTTGTACACCTCCTCCCCACTTTCCTATTTTCTCCTGCCTCCCAGGATACCTTAAGACACAGAACTTGTGACCTGCAAACCCAGCCCAACCCAGTCCCTGAGCCAGTCCTCCCTAGGCCAGCAGATGCAATAGGGCGGGTGTTGCCCTAAGCTCAGTTTTGAGGGATCTAAAGGCCCACTGACCTAAAGTCTCCCCCCACTCCCACTGAGAGCTGGGTTCATGAAACAGAGTGTCTGCTGTGGCTTCTGGATTTTTCCTCTCGTTCCCTCGCTAAGACAAAAACCACAAGGCCCCAAATGCAGCCTACTTATCAGGAAATTACGTCCTCCTTTTCTCCTTGAAGGAAAGAGTGGAGAGTTGGCTTTACCTGGTCCCTGAATCTGTGCCAGGCAATGTGCTTGGTAACCGGTGTGGCCTTTATTATCGTATGTTATTATTACCACATCGTAGACGAGAAAGCAAAGGCTTAGAGAAGTCAAATTGCTTGTCAGAGGAAACAGAGCCGGTGTTTGGGAGCTGCCTGTCTGGAAAGAAGCTTTTCCTGTCTATACAGATTTGATCCCCAAACCTACTCCAAAATTAGATGACTACCTTTGAGTACAGCTTACTGAGTTCCCCATCCCCACGGCCTACAATTCCTTGTTTACACCCCCTACTTACCACATGAGCCCTGCTGGGATGTCAACCTGGTTTATCTGGATAAAAACGAGTGTCCCATACCTCACCGGGCTCTGTAACGGAGACATTTGTCTACCTCCCATGAAGGTCAGCCCAACTACAAGGTTCTCCTTTTGCCCTGGTCACGTGCTTTGCCCTCGATCCTGTACCTTTCTGAAGACTCGCTGCTAAGGTTTCAAGCATGCCTTATGTCGTGTACCCAAGCTTTCGACCTTCCTTTCCATTATTGCCCCATGCTTAGCTTCAGCCAAATGGAACTAATTGCTACTCTATATGCATCTGCTATGTTTTTCTGTCTCCTGGCCTTTTTATTTTAAAGACAATCTTTTAGAGAAGTTTTAGGTTTACAACAAAATGGAGAGGGAGGTGCCGAGATTTCCCATTGCCCCTCATCCCCACTCTTGCGTAGCCTCCCCATTATCAGCGTCACTCACCATTTTTCATTATGGATGAACCTACACTGATGCATTCCTTGCTTTTTAATGTTCGCTCTGCTAGAAATGCCTTTAACAAAACTCCATCGTCATCTTTCCTCCTCAGCCCATCTCCCTTTATGGTCTGGTGCCTTCTCCACGCCGCCTTCCCTTAGGCACACTTCCACACCAGCTAGAAGCAAGCTCTTTCTATTCAATCTCCCAGAGCATTTATTTGTACTTCCTGGAGCTCTTCACCAGAATTCAGACATAAACGGCACATTGAACAGATCAGCCCTGTCAGCTGCAGGCATAGAAAACAGTGTTTTAGCCTGCCCCTGTGCCTTTTATGCTGCCCCTGATGAAAACTCTGGCAAAACTATGACTTTTCTGATTATTCCTCATTCAGAAAAAGGTCTGTGTTATAGGTTACAAAAACACAGTTTCAATTCAGAAACTGGAATGCCCAGTCCAATATTCACCCACACTTGAACCACCAGGCAAAGCTACACCATCTCCTGGCCAAAGCTGCCTGCAGGCAAGCTGCTGCCTTCAACAGGCACAATGTGCCTGGCTTCCTCTGTCTTTCTCGTCCCCACCCTCTTTCACTCACTAACTGCTGTTTCTGACCAACCTCCATCTCCACGGTTGGAGTAAGGAAGATTGATAAGAGGGACAGCGAAGATCTATTTGACTAACAGAATCCTAGGAGAGTCTGGCTAACATTTAAAGTTGACCCTTTCTCTCTGAGACCACATCAGAGGTTTCCCAGACTGACTGGCTGACTCGGCAGTGCAGCTCTGACCCAGCGGGTTGCTTCTTCCTCAGTCCCTGGGCATCTAGTGGTCCATCTCCAGCTTTTCTCCTCTGAGGTCTCATCGCCCCTCCGAGTGGTCATATTGGACAGAATCTAAGATTCCCGCCCCCTCCTCCATGCATCCTTTACCAACTCAGCAATAACTTTCATTTGCTCCTGCCATCAGAATAGCTAGGCAATCCCGCCATATGCTCTGCCAGATTTCTCAGATCAGAGAGAGAAATAGTCTGTCTCCTCTGCCAACCCCGGAGGATAGGTGTCAGTTTCTCAAAACGGTCCTGTTGAAGTCAGTCTTACTAGAACAAAGGTGAGGTGGCAGACAGACCCCCAGCCATTATCCTTAGGGACATGGGTGGAAAACACAGCATGATTTCTTTTTTAAAGTTAAAAATTGTTTAAATAGAAATTCTCCTCATGAAATCTTCTTTCAACTTTCACTCTCAGGGACCTTTTATATTCTTTTTGTAGCTAAGAAAAGTTTAGATTATAGAACCCTTTCTTGATTTTCCTTTGAATATCCACACCTTGATCTGTTCCCCACTTGGAAATTTCCTGTCTGTTAGAACTAGGAGCCTCGGCAGAAACTTCCAGTGTAACATCCTGTTTCACAAGCTAGAACACAGCTAGTTATACACACAGCTTACTCCTTTAAGGAGACTGTATACTGCCTGAGGGCAGAGGCAATATCCAAATCATATTATATCCCTCACGGCATCTAAAATTGAGCATCTACCTAATAGACAACATAGAGCTATAGCTTCCTGGAATGGGCACACAAGGTCTTATATGTTCTTACTAGAGGCCCAATGCATGAATTCTTGCACCAGTGGGGTCCCTCTGCCTGGCCTGTGGCATTGGGCCGAAACCGGCTCTCCAACATCCCCCGAGGGGTCTCAGATTGCAAGAGGGTGCAGGCCAGACTGAAGGACCCCTTGGGTGCACGATCAGGGTCAGGGAGGGATGCGGGAGGTTGGCCAGCCAGGGAGGGACCGCAGGAGGGCTCCAGGGCATGTCTGGCCCACCCAGCTCAGTCCCGATCAGCCAGACCCCAGCAGCAAGATAACCTACCAGTTGAAGCATCTGCCCCCTGGTGGTCAGTACATGTCATAGCGACTGGTCGACCAGTTGACTGCCACCTGGTGGTCAGTGCACAGCATAGCAAGCGGTTGAGTGTCCTTAGTATATCATTAGCATATTACGCTTTGATTGGTTGAATGGCCGACTAGACGTTCAGACACTAAACACATAAGGCTTTTATTATATAGGATAGCTACTAGCATTCAGCACTAACAGTGGGGTATTTCACAGACCCCAATAACAAACTATTGAAGATGTGTCAGAGACTGCTCTGTGCTCATCAATTCCTATTTCTCTTCCCCCTTGGTAGTTACCTAGGCTTCACTCTCAGTCTCCCTTGCAGAGTGGGAATGCATAATTGAGTTCCGGCCAGTGGGATGAGGGCAGAGGTGACACATGCCACCTTCAGGTCTGGCCCCAGAAGACCTCCTGGGAAGTCCTCTGCGATTTACTCCCATTGGTGGGTTGAATGCAGAGATGGTAGGAGCCCTAGACGTAGCAAAGCCATGCATTGTGAATAGCCTGGGTCTGTAACTGACTGCTTAGAGCAGAGCCCTCAGGTTGTCCTCATCCTCACACCATTGAACAATATGTGAGTAATAAAGACACCTTTAGTGATAGGCCACTGAGGTGTGGGGATTGATTATTATAGCACTATGCCCATTAACACAGAGGACAGGATTCTAATAACATACCCATGAATGCAAGCTGGGAAAGTTCTCCTAGAAAGAATTTTCTCAACTCTTCTGAGAAAGTGCCCAAAGTATATTTCTATGAGTTCCAGGTAACATTATATATTCCTTTCTGTGACAGTTCACAAGACCCTGAAATATGTCTCATTGCTCTTTTTAGGCTAAGTGACTTTATTTTTAGTTAAAAGAAACATATAGAACAGCTCTTTCCTTCATCCATAATTTTCTCAGAAAGATAGGCTTATAGGCTTAGAATTCACTTTTAATTAAAAATTTGTTGCTGGGTATGAAGGTGTGGGGTGGGCATAATTATGAATTGCTAACCTAGGGACTTAGACTCTTTTCTGAAGGGTTGCAAATCATCAGGTGGTAGGCTGTGTTTTTGGAGTAGGAGAAAGACAGGTTCATTCAACCATGCAAATTGAATTACAAGACTTGGAATCATTATTTTTATGAAAATGTGATCTCCATACTGTGTTAATTCTGACATTCTTTTCAGATTTTCACCATAACAATTTCACTTGGCCTTTAAATAACATAGGTTCAGTAAAATGTCTCTGGCGAAAGATGAAGTATTAAACTCCAAAGTTAAATTTGAACATCTTTGCTTCAGTGTTCCAAAATTAAAAATACCTCAAAAGAAACACCATGTAAGCAAAGAAAAAGGTAATTCTTACTGACAAGTGTAAAATCTAAGGTCTATGGAGTTTGAATTAGTCTCCAAATCTACCTTGTTTCTCAGTGTGCTATCCTACTTTTAATAAAATATATGGAAGGTGATTGCATGTTTTCCACTATTATCTGTTTCAATATTCAATAATATTGAACTATAATAACTATTTATATTTTAACTAAATTATTCATGTAGTAATCTAAAGATGAGGAAGTACTGTTATCTCTGTCACATCGGCCTTAAAAAACTTTAACTTTTTATCTTTTAGGTGCATCATGGAAGATGGAAGCTTGCACCCCTAGATTAAAGGACTTTGGTTTAAAGAGTGATAACCTCCAATTGCTGCACTGATTTCATAATGACCTTTGGCATTCTTGAGGTTTTATAGAAAAATTGCTGAAAAAGTTCATGTTCACGATTAATCATGTTATTGGAAACATATTATAATGACAGTAAATTTAATATTTATTGAGAACTTACTAGGTGTATGTAGAGCTCGGGAAGTATGTCTCAGCGCTGCAACTGATGCAATGGTGTGAGCACACTCCACCATGACATGCTTCCTCGGCACACCAGGAAGTAGCAACGCCCGCCTGAATGAAGTCCTAGAGCCGCGTGCACAGTACCCCAGCCTTTCAGCCATTGGTTGCCTGTAGCAACGTGTCTCCCTCTGATTGGTCCTGTCATGCTATATATACCCCTGTAGTTCCACAATAAAACGGATCTGCATCACCGACCTGGTCTCCAGAGTCGTGCATGCAGACGCCCTAGCGCGTTGGGGCTCCGTCGTCCTCACCCCCGAGGGACCCCCTGCTTCAACTAGGTACATAAAAAAGTAATTCCAATGGACTTTGTTTTGGTTTTCATGAATATTTGTCTGATTTGCCTTTTTTATGGTTCTTTTTATTTTTCAATTCTTAAAGTATAATGCTGGAACTCCATTGTACTCTGCCAACTTCACATTCTAGGTAAATCTTTGCTAGAAGTTTATTTAGGGAACTGGACACCACCACCATCACTAACTGCTGTGATAATGGTTATGCAAATTAAGGTTCATGGATTCATGCAAATTTCTATAGGACATGAAACCTGGTAACTTCCTTAAAATAGCCTATAATCTGTATCCAGCAAAATTGTGAAACAACTTTTCCAATGCATGCCAATTACACATTTTATAGGAAATAAGTGCTGCTTATGCAATTTCATATCTTTGAGATCAGCAACACTTCAAATAACCCAGTAGTCTCAATCAAGGAAGTTTTCATTGAAAGGGGGAGTTATAACTTACACACTGAAGGCTGAGGGGATGTGAACAGAATGATAAACAAGTTTCTAAAATAGTCTTTAGATGCTAAGGATGCAGGTCTTCCTGGAAAAGGGGAAGGAGGCCAGGGGATTAAAGATAATGTGGGCCTGGCCAGCATGACTCAGTTTTTGAGCACCTGCCTATGACCCAGGAGGTCATGGTTTGATTCCTGGTCAGTGAATATGCACAGGTTGTGGGCTTGAACCCCAGTGTGGGATGTGCAGGAGGCAGCCAAACAATGATTCTCTTTCATCATTGACGTTTCTCTCTCTCTCTCTCCCTCTCCCTCCCTGAAATAAATAAAAAATATATTTTAAAAAAAGATAATATGGGAGGGGTATATGGGCAGAGACTCATTAATGTGTGATTATGAATCTGGACCTGATTAAGGGCAATAATGAGCCAATGGAATACAATGAAAGGGGAAAGAAAGCAGAGCTCAGTGTAAAACTGAAGACTTGAATGGCCATTCTTGACAGGATGAAAGGAAGTTCAAGCCAGGTTTCTAGAAATAAACAAAAGGAAGTTATAAAATAAATGAGATGCTAAATAAAAGCGATAGGATATAGATATATAGGACAAGAAATAGTAGAGTCCTCTGGCAGAGAAGTAGTTGTTTAAAATAAAGATCAACAATGGGACTGGGGAAGAATATAACAGTTTTAGAATTTAAAATTAATGATTATATGCTAAAAGACATTTAAAATATTTTTACTAAATATGTCTTCATAGTCACGTACGCCACTTAGAAATATAAAGTCTATAATACCATGGCCAAATGAGACCTGTAAGTGTCTTTCAAAGATGAGTGTGCAGTCTTAGGGAAGGAGCATGGCCTCTTCCCCGGGCCCCTGCAACTTATTGAATTTTTTAAACAGTTTTTAAATTGTTTTTCTTAGGTAATAATCTAAAAATGCAATCAGTAGGCATATATATATATATATATATATATATATATATATATATATCTGCTACTTGATTTCAGTACCCATGTTTGCATTTATGATCTTGTTGGCAGCAAGCAGCACAGAAAATAAAGGTGAAAATAATGCATCTGACTATACAGCACACTGTCAAAAGATCCACGTATTTTTCAATTTATTTAAACAAAAAAAGAGTCACCCACTATTTGCTGATTTTTGCTGACCTTATATATCTGACATTCTTGACCAAATATAATAAATAGGTTACAACTGAGTTCTTTGTCCTGCTTCTTCTCTAACGTACTTATTCCTCTATTGCACTGTAGCAAGGCACATAATTGAAAGTTTAAATTAAAAAACAAAAATATCAGAAATCCTAAGGCAGAACCATCTGCATCAGGATTTTCCATATATTTCTCATCAGCTCAATACATTTCTCATCCAGCACTTCATCTCCCATGACCCCAGGCAGAATGAGATTGGTTGCCTATACAAAGAGGGGAAAGATGAGTTTACTTGGAAAAATGTCCTTAGAGACTTAACTTTAGGTAATGTAGGGTTAATTCAAATTGTCCGGAAAAGAGGTATACTGGGTTCATAGCAGGGCAAGTAATGTCTGTGGCTATGATAGCTTTGGTAATTAAACATGAGGTTTGGCTAAGAATTATTAATGCCATTTATGAAATTATTAGGGACTGTTTTATCTCAAGCCGTTGGCCCTAGCTTCTCCTGGTTTAAGCTTGATAAGCTTGGAGCTTGCAGACAGCTCATCTTAATGGGTGATGGAAGACTGTGCTCCATTTCTCCTGGGACTTCATGCTCATTAGTCACAGGCACCAATTAAAAGCTTCGTTAGAGGACTGGAGGAATGTGCCACAGCACATGCAGAGGCCCGGAAGCCCCTTTCACGCATATCATGGATGAATAACTCTTTGTGGCATGCCAAGCCACATATCAGTAGATCATGTGTGTCGGCAGACAGGACCAACAAAAGCAGCACAAAAATTTGAGGTCAGCACTTTCTGGAGCCAGTCCTTTTCCGTTCTGACTGATAAGGATTTAAACATTTTCATTTTCAATGACAAACACATTACAATTATTTTTAAAGGCAAGTTGCATAGTTTAGGGAACAGCCCACACTTGATAATTTTCTAGAAATGATTATTGACCCTTGTATAGCTCTCATGTGACCATAGGGGTCAAGTCAAGGTTAACGTTCTGGCAACCCACTTAGGATCTAGAAGAACAACTGTTTTGGTAGGGATTATTGCCATTGTAAACCACTGACAAGGTTTGAAATGATAATTCTTAATTAAGAAAATAAACTGACTCAGCGTCTATGCTCTGATCATGCAGCGAACAATCAACTCCACCTCAATCCAAACACAGAATGAAATTCATCTGAGAGATAGATTTATTTTTATAATAATTTGTTTTAGATATTCTAAAATAATATGGTGAGGCTTCAGAAATAACTTTGGATATCAAGTGTTGAAAGAATATTTGCTCTATTTTTTAAATAAATCTTTTGCTTTTATTCAACTGTGTTGTATTACTGACTTATTAATAAATTGTTGTTTCCAAAGAGAATTTTGAGGCAAAATATCTCAAAATTATAGCATGTTCAGTGGAAGGGATAAAAACTTCTAACAGTATATATTTTGAAATGTGTCATGTTTAGAAAGCATTCAATAATGAACATTCTCTTTAATCAACTAATTCTTTTATTTTGACATGCCATAACAATTATGTGGACAAATCTGATAAAAAAATATTAACAGCATAAAAAGTTGAAGATAGTCCACTTCATATCTATGGACTTGCTGGGGGGCTGTGGTAGAGAGAACTGGAGAACACCTTGAGAAGACTGACTAACTTTGTTACTTAGGATTTGGTCACAAAACTGCGCACCGGCTATATGCCTTGTTGGAAAGATGTCTCAAGGTAATGGAAAAATCACAGAATTCTAGAGCTAGAAAGAGCTTAAGGTTTTTATTAAAATCTTTATTAGAAATGTTGCCCTCCTGGTCTCTCAATAAGAAAAAGCAAAAGATGATTGCACTATTTCAGAAATATTTGTTCCTCTGTAATCCACTCCCTGAAAATTTTCTCAAAGTAGGATATAGCCTCTCCCCAGCCCCGCCCTGTTATTGTCAACACACCAGGCTGTTTCTGAGTTCATTGTAGAATTTCAAAGAAATTCAATTCCTTAGCGGTTATATAGAAAAAGATCCAGGGTTACATTAGTTTAATAATTTTCAAGCTGCTTTTTGAACATTCTACATTTCTGCAGAAGCTAGCAAGAAAATTTTCATGGAAAATATGATTTGTGAAATCCTGACACTTCTTTTTTAAATGTCAAAAAAGTGACAGTAGGATGTCTTGTTCTGATTTTTTTCTCAAGAAAGCCTGAACTTTTCGGTAGGCAGTGTTAGTCAAGATGGTGGCATAGGTAAATGCAGTTCTCAAATACTCCCACAGCCACATCAGAATTACAATTAAATTATAGAACAACCATCATTCAAAACCATCTGAAATCTAGCTGAATAGAAGTCCCATAATTAAGGATATAAAGAAGAAGCCACTCTGAGACTTACAGGAGGGGCAGAGATGGGTGATGGGATGGTCCCATACCTTTGTGTAGAAGATAAAATTTGGGAGGGATATTTCAGCTATAGAGATATCCCCTGAAGATGGAGGAGGCCAAGCCCCACACCAGACTCCCAGTCCAGAGTGTCAGTGCCAGTAAGAGAGGTCCCCATAACTTCTGGCTATAAAAATCAGTAGAGATTGTGGCTGAATGAGATGAAGGTGGGTTGAGTTCCAGGTGTTCCTCTTAAAGGGTTCATGCACAGACTTACTGGGACTCACTCGTCCTGACCTCCAGTGCTGGGGAAGCAGCTCGAAAGGCACCAGGGACATATAGGAGGAAATGAATTGTCTCGCATCAGGGTGAGAGGTGGAGGTGCAACTTTCTCCTAGACAGAATACGGGCAGAAGCCACTGCTACTTTTCTGAGGCCTCCCCATTCAGAGCTGGCAGGCAGGTGCCATATCTGCGTCTCCATCAACCTGGAGATTTGGCTACCCTGGAGATTCCCTGAGACCCCACCCCACCCAACTTGCAGGGCTACCCAATACATTTCCAGTAGCTTTTATATGCAAATAGCCTCACCTCACTCATGTCCCAACTTTCCTAAAATCTCTCAAATAAGCAGCATCTGACCTTGGCATGTCTAGTATCTCTCGCTAAGTGGTCCCAGGCCTGGTACTAAAGGTAGCTGGTCTTGGTTGTCAGCTTGGCCTCTCCTGGGCACCTCTGAGCCCAGCAAAAGTAGCAGTCATCTGAAAATTGCTTTGTAGCTCATGACAGATGGCCCTAGGAAGGGCATAGGTAGCAGCTGACCTTGGCCTGCACCTCCTGGGGGTAGGGGTCCCAGAGCCAGTACACCCAGTGGACAGCTTCAGACCACATTGAAGCACCAACCAACCACATTCACAAGAGACACACTTGAGGAGCAAACTCAGTGGGCACCAGAGCCCTGGTGAAGTAAGTCCTGCACCATGAGGTTGGCCCCTGCACATCTGATCCTTCATGATGGTAACAGCCAGTCCTCACAGCCTATTGGATTGGGGGAAAATTCTCCCCATTGAAGTGCCAACAGCAATCAAAGTTCAACTACAACAGAGGGATGCACACTGCAGACAGGGGCACACTGGAGTACCCAGCTCTGGTGATCAAGGAGGCTGTGCCACTGAACCATACAGGACACCAGACAAAAATACCTAAACAACATGGAATCAAGCAATCTATCAGATGCAGAAGCACAAACAGTGGTTATAAAGATGCTCAATGAACTTAGGGGAGGAGTAGATGAAGCAGCAGGAGAAAAGCTGTTAGTTATCTATAAGGGAGCTCCCATAAGACTGTCAGGTTAGTTCTCAATGGGAACTTTGCAGGCCAGAAGGGATTGGCAAGAAGTGTTTAAAGTGATGAAATGCAAGGACCTACAACCGCTATTACTCTACATCAAGTAAAGCTATTAATTAGAATTGAAGGACAGATAAACAGGTTCCCAGACAAGAAAAACCTAAAGGACTTCATTACTACCAAACTAGTATTATAAAAAATGTTAAAAGATCTTCTTTAAGAAGAAGGAAAAAAATGATTAAAAATATGAGTAATAAAATGGCAATAAATACATACCTATCAACAATTACTTCCAATGCAAATGGATTAAATACTCCAGTCAAAAGAGATAAGGAGGCTGAATGGATAACAAACAAGGCCCTTACATACACTGACTGGCCAGATTATTATGACCACCACCGCATCAGTACTTCGTTGGGACACCTTTTGCCTTCAATACTGCAGCGATTCTTCTTGGCACTGACTCCAGGAGATGTTGAAAGGTGATGCGAGGAATCTGACACCATGCCTGATGAATAGCACTGTCGAGTTCTGTGAGATTTGATGGTTGTGGAACCAGCTGCCTGATGGCTCTTTTAACTTCGTCCCACAAATACTCAATTGGATTGAGATCTGGTGATTGTGGGGGCCACCTAACCATGGTAAAGTTTCCCTCGTGCTGTTGAAACCACTCCTGCACAATATGAGCACCGTTGCATGGCATATTGTCTTGTTGGAAGAAGCCATCTCCATTGGGATATGCCGTCAACATGTTAGGATGAACTTGATCAGCAACGATACTTAGGTATGTTGTGCTATTCAGACGTTTATAATGATCTGGCCCTCCAGCAACTTCAGCGGGAAAGTATAGCTAATTTGCCTACAAACGTAAGGTGGTCATAATAATCTGGCCACTCAGTGTATGTTCTCTAAAAGAGACTCACTTCAGATCGAAAGACACACACAGACTGAAAGTAAAGGGATGGAAAATGGAAACAAACAAAAAAAGCAGGGGTAGCAATACTTACAACAGACAAAATAGGCTTTAAAACAGACTGTTTGATAATACCTAGTATTAAAAAATATGTAGAGAAACAGAAATGCTATATCAGTGGTTCTTAACCCTTGCTGAATATTAGAGTCATTGGAGGAACTTTAAAACAAACACCAGTCTTGGGTCCCATCCCCAGAGATTTGGATTTAATTGGTCTAGGGTGGAACATAGGCATTGGTAATGTTAAAAAGCTCCCTAAGAGACTCTTTTCTGCAGCTGAGGTTTCAAAGTTCATACTGCTCAACATTGTTGATGGTTGAATAAACAAGTGCAGTTGGGAGAGCAATTTAGCAATACCTAGTAAAGTGAAGATGTGCTTCCCCATTCAACTTCTGGGTGACTCCCCTTGGGAAATTCTTGCACAAGTATAAGAGATATGTGCAAGGATCCTTGCAGTACTGTTGTAAATAGCAAAACTGCAGGGATCACCCACATTTCCTCAATAGGAAAACAGATAAATCAACCTTGGATTATGTATGAAATGTGATGCTATACTGCAGTTATAATAAATGGACTAATACCTGTGTATCAACATGGATACACTTCCAAAACAATGAACTTAAAAAAAGTTATAAGATAATATGGACAGTGCTTTTTATATTTTTTGAAATTTGAACACAGTAATAGTATGACCACAGATAGATACAATCACATATAGATATTTCAAGTCTGAATCTTATTACCCACCCTACATACGAGTAGTAGAAGTACTATAATATACAAGGAAATAATATACAGCAATCTTAGGATAATTATCTCTTGTGAGGGATGGAGGGGCAAAGAAAAGGAGTGATGCTTTGACTGCATTCATAATGTGTTTCATTTTATTTTACAAGTTATTTGAACTGAACATGGCAAAATAACACATTTAATCTTGGTGGGGAGTTTGCAGATAACTATTTTATTTTTGTACATTTGAGATATTTTATATTAAAATGTGTAAAAGAAAAAGGGCAATGCAATCGGTATGCTCTTGGGGGCATATCTTTACTATTTTTAATCATCGAAGAAGCTATTTTTGGATATAGAACTAAAAGGTAAACAAAAAAGTCACTGGACACGAAGGCCAGCATCTATCTAGACTTCTCATTCTAGTTCTGCACCTAATTAATAATGTTGTGTCAACCATTTCACTACGCCGCCTTCAGTTTCCTCATATATAATGTAAAAGAGTTAGATAAGATAATCCAAAACCCACTCTAACTTCAAATTTTTATGAGGCTCACACTCATGTGTCAGGTAGGTAATAGGCCACTTAAAGAAGGCAACATCTACTCAACATTCTCTGGTGAAGGAGGAGCATGACAAGTAGAGTTGAGCACCGGACACTGCCGTACCTGACAGTAGCCAGCATCCACAAGGGGAGCTGCTGGGGCAATTCCATGCTCCATAGAAAGAAGCAAAAATCCTTAAGCACATCGAAACCAGAAAGCAAGTAATTTCTCTGAAAGGGACAACCATCCTGAATGAAGACCAGACTCATCTGGCTCCATTGTTCCCAGATCACCCCCTCCTTTTCAGGGCATTAAAGATTACACCATTACCAGGACATATTCCCACTGTTCACAGCAGGACTTTGCTCACATATCAACATGGATTCATTTCCAAAACAATGTTGTTGAATTTTTAAAAAAGTTATAAGGTCATATGAACAGTATCTATGGACATCCAGCTACTACAGAACATGTAGGGGAAATTTAAAGGACACCTACAGAACTGAAATTATACACTCTCCTAAGTGAAAATACCAGATGGCCGGGGAGATAAGGATCTTTGACGGTAACAAGGCTGGCTCTGGGAGCGCTGGCTTTGGCAACCAATGATGAACAGGAATCATGTTTCTTAGAGGACAAGGCACACAGTAGCTAAAGACTGGGAGATACTGGACGGAAGAATGCTACACTCTCCATTCATGGAAGAGGCTTTCCCCATTATCTTTCTATTGAATGCTTCATTTCAGACCAGCTGGTTTATAGGAAGCTGTGGCCCGGATGATGGCGGTAGTGGTAAAGTGGGGGAAGTTGGGAAGCACAGATCATTCCTATATTCATTCTTGCCCAAACACCAACCAAACAACACTTTGAAAGTAGCCAGCTCTTCCCCTAAAAGGTTTCTGGGAAAGGTAGCACAACCTTTCCAGTAGCAGTTATGATTTACAGCTGCCACATCAGGAGGGGAGGAGAGCTGAGGGGTGAGGGTGGAAATTAGGAGTCCGGAGGGGAACGGGACGTTCTGGCCACTTCTAGTTGCCTCCCTGAATACTTGCACACCATCCGGCCACATCCTGCTAGATCAGCTTGATAGCCCTGATTCCTGGAGTCCTGAGCAGGTGGCAACATAGGCACAGCTGGAGCTCAATTTAATAGTGTAACAATGAAAGGTAATAACAGCTCAAATATTTTAATGTTTCAATGCCCTCTTGCTTCAGAGGCCTTTTTTCCCCACCTTTACATTTGCAACACGATTTCATGGTATTTTCAAAAGAGGCTCACAAGAGTCACTGTTTTAGTGAATTTCACCCTAAATTTACAGGTTCCTCGGCAAGTCTACCACAATAGTTCAGAGATGACAAAATTTGATTTGCTTGTTAGGGCAACAATTCTCTTTTCAAAGAAATTTTTACTTGCTCATTTTTCAATCTCAAATACAGTTCCTATTACTGAAGGAAATGAGGCCGAACATACCCACTTGAAACATTAATGAAATCACATGATTCTTGGCATAAAAAAGTAAACATGACCATAAATATCACCTGCTACCTGCTAAACAGTGTTACAGCAGAACACTCTGACCTCTGCCTGTAATTCATTTACGAGTTCGCAAAGCATTTTACTTATATTTAGAGTCCAAATGATACCTTCATTGAGATTACAGTAGGCAAAAAATATGCTTATTAGGGGGCTAAGAAGGAAGAAAAGAGAACAATAAAGATAAGATACTTACTTGCCGTGATATTTTGAAAGTAATCCTGAATTTCAAATTTGGCGTTTTTGTTTAAGAGCAAAGCCCCTGATCTGAGCTAGACTTCTTTGGTCCTCAGGGTATTCTTCATTTTTCCACAGGACAAATCTTTGAGAAATCTTCCTTTTATATATTTTTTTCTCCAAATATCAAAGCTCTACTGGGAAGTAGTAAAAAGACAAAAGACTGTCCTTAAAAAAAAAAAAAAATCCCACGAAGCCCAGAATGTAAGCCACAAAGGAAAACTGAAACCTCTCCCAAACTAATACCTAATTCAGAAGTGTAACTGCTCCCCTCGCTCCGCTTGCAGGCGTCCTCTGGTATTCCGGGTGACACTAATCATCCTCCAGCCAGCGCTGCTCTACAGCAATGCGAGGATGTTTGAAGAGAAATGAGCTCGTGCTCTGAAGTTCCTTATAGGAAAGGAAAACATATGGAGGATTTCCTGCCGAGGCTTCCCTACCGAGGCACCAATTCGAGGGGTGTGGAGTTTACTTGTGAAGGCGCTGTTTCCTGGACTCAGCACTATCCGCTCAGCAATGAGCCCACAGGCCCGGCTGCTCGGCTGAGAGCTCTGTGAGTCTGCAACCACCCGGCAGCAGGGCGACTCCCAGGAAGCAGGGCAACAGGATGTCGGTGCCCTGTTTGTCACAGGCCTTGTTCCAATCACATGTTACCTCCAGGAGCGGATAACTGTCCATCAGGACTTTCTGCTGAGACACAGGCTTCCTATCCTATTTGTTTCCTCCTTGTCGCTTCACCTTCACCTCCTGACTTCTTATCTGAGATAAACAGTTTCCAGGTGTGCGCTTGGCGAGCACATTCCGGAAAATTAACTTAAAATGTTACCAGTGTGTTCTTTCTCCTCCCAGATCTCCTCTCCCCATTTGACAGCATACTTCAGAGGACAGCACGTTTCAAAATATGTTACGAAGACACCGGATGGTTTAAGAATATTAAATTGCACATAGGAGGAAAACAGTATTCCATGTAAGCCCCTCACAGCTACAGAGGCCTACCCCCCGAGTCAACAGATCAATACTCTTTAGTTTGAAAAACAAAAACAGAAACAGCTGATATCTCAAAAGTATTGTTGGTGGGGTTACTGCCTTCCCCATCAACAGTCAGGACACTCCAGCTATCAGGGGAGTTTCACCCTTATTAATTTGGCATTTCCATTGACAAAGCATTAACCATGTATTAATCTTAACTGTCCTAGTAATTTACTCCAACTCCATACCCATCTTTCTATTATAAGCTGGTGTTAAACATCCTTCTAGAAATAAGCTCCATGTCATCTTTCCTTCCATGTCATTGTCTCTGTGAAGAAATTCATTTTGTGGGGCAAATGTTTTCATAAGCCCAGCTGAGTGACAGCGCGAATGATTAAAAGAGGTGCCGATGGGTGTGTGGAAGAAGATATACAAGTTGTATATGGATTATGGCTTATCATCTGTGTGGTGGGGACAAAGTAAACTTGTGGGCTTAATGCATTTTTTTCCCCAAAAATTTCTGAAAGGATGTTCTACATCACGGGTCCGTAACTATGACCCATGGGCCAAATCATATCCACAGCCAGTATTTGTAAATAAGTTTTATTGGAATATAGCCACACTCATTTGTTCATATATTGTCTATGGCTGCTTTCATACTATAATGGCAAAGTTAAGTAGTTATGACAGAGACTGTGTGTGGTCCACAAAGCCTAACATATTTACTATCTAGCCCTTTGTAGAAAAAGCTTGCAGGCACATCGTCTATATGAGAGAGATACTAGAAAATGACAAATGCTTGGGCTTGTTTTTCTGAGTTGTGTAGTCAGAAGTATTATCTTCATCATACTTAAGGACATGTTGATCACTCCAATATCCTCCCACTAAGTAGCAGGAGGACTTCTTGGACCTATGGGGTGTGCGTGGAACCCCAAGCTCCCAGGGGACAAAATGGATCATTTAGGGGTGTTGTTGGATGACACAATCAGAAGAAGAATCTAGACATCATCAAGGAGGGAAGCCCGAGAAGTCCGGCTTAGAGAGTGAGAACCTTGAAGCATAATCAAATCACGGAGAAAAAAAAAATGAAGAGTGGTTACAAGCAAGGATGTGGAGTACACAATGGCTGGAGCAAGCAGTTAGGACTAAGACCTTGAGGAAAAAAATGAGCTGGACAGTTTCTTTCTGGAGGAAGAGTGACTAAATTTTCCCAGCATTTCCAGGACTTTCCCAGTTTTAAATCCAAAGATCCTGCATCCAGGAACCTCTTTAGTCCCAGGGAATCCTGACAGTTGGCCGCCTGACCCACTACTGCTGTGCGGGAGGTTGAGCTGGAAGAAAAACCTGGACTACAGTAGCTGTACTTCCGAGTGACTGGCTCCTTTCAACCGTAGAGAGCTTAGATAAGAGGCAGCGGGCCACTTGCTGCTCCAGGGGCCACTGGAAGAAGACACAGTCTCTGTTATTGCGCAAGTGATCTCGGTGCAAGCACCCACACTGTGTGAGCAGGAAGAGAATAACCTCAGAACAACCCGTAAACAAGTGTGAGGTCATCTGTCCTACTGGGCAGTTTTTGGCCTGGCCTTTTCACCCCAAAGCCAGCCTGCATTTTTTCCAGAATAGTGGGTCTGTGTGATTTGATTACTGTCCATTACTTTGAACTCTCAGCTTTAATTTTTCCAAACTCCACAGTCATCCCAAATATTGCTTGGCTTTTTAAATTATTATTGTTTAAGGTATTACAAATAGTAGTACATATGCCTCCTTTTTTACCCCCCATTAACCTCCCCCTGGCTTCCCCTATCTCTTGGCACTTGCCCTACCTGCTGCCCCCCCCCCACCTCCCCAATGTCTTGCGTTCATTGGTAATGTGTATATGCGTGCATACAAGTCCTTCAGTTGATCTCTTACCACCCCCCCCCCACACACACAACCCTCCCCTGCCTTCCCTCTATAGTTTGACAGTCTGTTTGATGCTTCTTTGCTTTGGTATCTATTTTTGTTAAACAGTTTATAATGTTCTTTATATTCCACAAATAAGTGAGATCATGTGGTATTTATCTTTCACTGACTGGCTTATTTCACTTAATAATGCTCTCCAGTTCCATCCATGCTGTTGCAAATGGTAAGAATTCCTTCTTTTTTTACAGCATCGTAGTATTCCATTGTGTAGATATACCACAGTTTTCTAACCCACACATCTGCTGATGGGCATTTAGGCTATTTTCAAATCTTAGCTATTGTAAATTATGCTGCTATGAACATAGCGGTGCATATATCCTTTCTGATAGAAGAAATGGACATATTCCTAGAAAAATATGACCTTCCAAAACTCAACCAGGAGGAATAAAAAAATCTGAATAGGCCTATAACTATGGAGGAAATTGAAGCGGTAATAAAAAAAACTTCCAACAAACAAAAGCCCTGGACCAGACGGCTTCACAGGGGAGTTTTATCAAACATTCAAAGAAGAAATAAAACCTATCTTCCTCAGACTACTCCAAAAAATTCAAGAGGAAGGATCACTTCCAACCTCTTTCTACGAAGACAACATTACTCTAATCCCAAAACCAGATAAAGACAATACAAAGAAAGAGAATTACAGGCCAATATCCCTCATGAACATAGATACCAAAATTCTCAACAAAATTCTAGCAACTCAAATCCAGCATTACATTAGAAAGATCATACACCATGACCAAGTGGGATTTATTCCAGGGATGCAAGATTGGTACAATATCGCAAATCAATAAATGTGATACACCACATAAACAAACTGAGAGATAAAAACCATATAATCATATCCATTGATGCAGAAAATACATTTGACAAAATCCAACACCCTTTCTTGATAAAAACCTTCAGCAAGGTGGGAATAGAAGGATCATACCTCAACATAATAAAAGCCATATATGACAAACCCACAGCCAACATCATACTCAATAGGCAAAAACTAAAACCATTTCCCCTAAGAACAGGAACAAGACAGGATGCCCACTCTCACCACTCCTGTTTGACATAGTACTGGAAGTACTAGCCATTGTGATCAGACAAGAAGAAGAAATAAAAGGCATCCAAATTGGAAAAGAAGAAGTAAAACTGTCCTTATTAACAGATGACATGATATTGTACATAGAAAAGCCCAAAGACTCTATCAAAAAACTACTAGACTTAATAAATGAATTCAGTAATGTAGCAGGATACAAAATTAACACTCAGAAGTCTATGGCTTTTCTATACACCAATAATGAACTCACAGAAAGAGAAATTTAAAAAGCAATCCCATTTACCATTGCAACAAAAAAATTTAAGATACCTAGACATAAACTTAACCAAGGAGATAAAGGACCTGTACTCAGAAAATTTCAGGATGCTGAAAAAAGATATAGAGGAAGACATGAACAAATGGAAGCATATACCATGTTCATGGATGGGTAGAACCAAATATTGCTTGGCTTTTAAGTATAATTCCATCTCTATAAAACAATAAATGCTGTCTCAATTTTCTAGGCTCCAAAATGTAGCTATTTTTTTCACTTGTCCATCCATCAGAAGTCAAAATATCATCAAATATTTCTTGAGCTGCTATGTCCCAGGCACTGTATTGAGCCTGGGATGTAGGACTGAATCAGATAGGCAAGGTTCAGGCCTCATGGGAGAAAAAGAAAACCTAAAAACATAAAAGTAGGATAATTTCAGACTGTGATAAGTGTTTGGGGAGAAATAAGCCTAGTATTATGCTGTGGCATACCTGTGGGGTGGAGATACCATCTTAGGTAGGGTGGTCAGAGAGAACCTTTCTGAGAAGTAACATATTAGCCAAATGCTGAAAGCACTGGGCTCTACAGTGGGCTATGAAAGCTAAAAGTTCAAAGACAGAGGTAGGAAGGAAATTGGCATGTTGCAAAAAGCAGAAAGGACACTGGTGTGGCACAGAGGGCAAGTGGGGAGGGTTAGAGGCAAGCACAGACCAGATGGTGTGTGGTCTTATAGGAATGATGAGGAGGTTTGGAACTTTTCCAGGGGTAAGGCAAGTTTATCAAGGAATGTCTATGATCTGATTTATGTTTCAAAAGGATTTCTCTAGTCCTACTGCTGACACTGGGTTGGAGGGAGGTAAGAGTGCAAAGTAGATCAGTTGAGAGGCGGGTGCTGGCTGGGATAAAACAGTGCCATTAGTGTTCAAGAAAAGGTAATGGTTTTGAAATATATTTGGAGATACGGCATATCTATCCCAGAAACAGTGGTCTGGAATTTAGCTGTCCACATGTTAATTTTTCATTTCCACCCACTTGAGAACAACTCCAGGGAGCAGAGACCTCATCTTCCTTAGTCACCACCATGTCCCCAGCACCGCCCATGCCTCACATGGAGAAGGAACGGCTGCTATTCTGTTAGCTGGACAGCAGGTGGTGTGAACAAAAAGCCAGGCCTGACAACTGAGCAGGGTGTGTCTCAAAACCACAGAGCGAGAAGACAACAGGCTGCTCTGTTGAAAGCTGTCTTTGCTTCTGGAGTTTGAACATGGGGTGGATACAGTAGACTGGCTCACTCAGCACCTCTTCCCACTCCTTCTAGAGCACTTCCTTCACAGTAGAGCTTGGGCAGTTGAAAAGGACGTTTCTCAGACACCCTTGCAGACAGACTTCTGCTAGTCCTACACATTCTCACAGATTTGAACTTGATCCCGACTTAAGTGGGGAAGAGCAATAGCAATGATGCATCCATTCTGCAGGTGTGGGTTAGCAGGCCAGCAGGGCTCCCCAACCAACAGTTGGGGGGGGGGGGGAGGGACTTCATGCACTGTGACCAGAGCAGTCACACAGGGCCCTGAGTCTAGAAGGCCCCACTCTTGTTGGTGCTCTGTTGTTGCTGTCTTGATTCTTACTAATTTTGAACAGGGGGAATTTTCATTTTGCACTGCATTTTGGAGATCAGCATTTTCATTTTCCACTGGGGCCACACAAAGTACATAACTGGCCCTGCCAACAGCTCTGGGGCTAATCCCTCAGCTCTGTAGGGAGCAAGGACCATGTGTTCCCAGAGCCTGCAGGTGTGGCAACAGCTTCCAGTCCTCTGGATATTATCTCAGGTGCCACAACCCAGGAGTCAACAGTTGGGGCAGTAGTTCTCTGGTCCCCGTCTTCCTGGTCATGACAGAGGGAAGCCAGCTCTGCTCACAGGTGTTGTGTCAGGGACCATGTTTTGGAGGGCCAGCTGAGGCCCCGACCGTCCAGCTCTCTACTGATTTTGTGAACAAAACTCCCTGTTTAAACTAGAGTGGATGTTGGTATCTTCAGCAATACTCATTCCTAATCAAGGGCACACTTGCAGGAACACGCTGGCTTCTTCAAGAGCTTTTATACTGTTCCATCGTCAGACTGCACTGTTGCAGTGGTAGGACTGAGTGGCATTTTGAGATTCCATGTTGTGGGCCTGCTCTTTCTGAGGTGGAGAGCCTGCACTGCCGTTCAGCAGCGATGGGCTTGGGCACATTCATTACACCCTTTCATCGTGAAGATGCATTCTTTTTCTTGCTGATATACTGTTTATTTGCCACTGATGAACCTATGAGCACAGCCTGTCTAGATTCTCACTTGGGTGTCCATGTGACAGGTAAAATGTGAGCAAGCTGTTGTGTTGGTTGCCTGTGGCTGCCATAATAAATCATTATGAACTAGTGGCTTAAAACAATAGGAATTTATTCTCTCAAAGTTCTGGAGGCCAGAAGTCCCAGATTAAGATGTGGACAAAGGTTTCGCAGGGTTGGGTCCTTCTGGAGGTTCTGAGGCAGACTCTGTCCTATGCCTCTCTGCTAGCTTCTACTAGTTGCTAGCAAACTTTGGCTTCCTTCCTTCCTCCCTCCCTCCCTTTCTTCCTTCCTCTTTCTTTCTCTCTTTCTTTCTTTTTCTCTTTCTTTCTTTTTCTCTTTCTTTCTTTCTTTCTTTCTTTCTTTCTTTCTTTCTTTCTTTCTAAATAGTTTATTGATTTTATAGAGAAAGAAAGTGAGAAGAGAGAAACATCTATGTGAGAGAGTAATATTGATGGGCTGCTTCCTGCACACCCCCTACTGGGGATTGAGCCCACAACCCGGGCATCAAACCAGCCACCTCTTGGTGCACAGGATAACACCCAACCAACTGAGCCACACCAGCCAGGATTTAGGGATTCTTTAATTTCTGCCTCCTTGTTCTTTGCATGGCCTTCTCTGTATGTCTCTGTGTTCTTCCCTCTTCTTCCACTTTTCTTCTAAGGGTAGGGTCATTGGATTTAGATTCAACCCTAATCCACTATGACCTCATCCTAATCCTATCTGCAAATACCTTATTTCCAAACAAGATCACATTCTGAGGTTCTGCAGGGAACACTATTCAACCCATGACACCAGGGTATAGATTTAAGCATATAGTACAAAACAAGGCCCTTTGATCTACACAGAAGTAAAAAATGTTGGCCTCAAAGCTGTCTGTTCCTGGCCAGGTGAACCAACCAGCTGCAGATATGTGACATTAGACAGACTTAAAGTTAACAAGTCATACTGTAGCGAAAGACCTTGCAGTTTGTTGTACCTTCAAACACATCCTATCTTTCATGGTACTTCTGTATATATGGTGACATTTTGCTTGCTTTCAATGCATTTGTTGTCAGGAAATAATAAAGTTATAGGGAAATGTCCATAATTTACCTCACATAAACCATCAGAGAACCAACATGGTGGCGTAGGTAAATGCCAGTACTAGATGCCTCCCACAACCATATCAAAATTACAACTAAAATACAGAACAACCATCATTGAGAACTGCCTGGAAGCTGGCTGAATGGAAGTCCGACAACTAGAGAAGTAAAGAAGAAAGCACATCGAGACTGGTAGGAACGGTGGAGGTGTGGAATGAGCTGGTCTTACACCCACATGTGGCTTTTTTTTTTTTTAATTGGGAGGGGTATCTCCACTGTGGAAGCCTCCCATGAGAAGCAAGGGGTCCAAACCCCACACCAGACACCCAGCCCAGGGTCCCAGAGCTGGGAATAGGAGTCCCTGTAACTTTCAGATGTAAAAACCAGCAGGGATTGTGATTGAGTGATATGGAAGCTCCTGGAGACCCAGGCAATTCTTCTTAAAGGGCTGGTACATGAACTTACATGGTCCCAATCCCTCTGAGCTCCAGGACTGGGAGGCAGCATTGGGAGAACCAGGGATATACAGGGAGGAACTGGATCAGGGCAGAATCTGAGGGCAGCTTTCTCCAGATAGGGGTACTCACAGGGGTCATTGTTCTTGTGCTGGGACCTCCCCGATTCCAGAGTTGACTAATAGCCATATTTGATTTTCTATCAGCCTGGCATATATTTCCCAAGACCCCATCCTATCAAACTTGCAACCCCACCCTAGCTGTTTGCTGCAGCTTTTCCATATGAATGGCCTGTCCTGGATCACGTTTCAGACTTTCCTAAAATCTCTCAAACAAGCAGAAGCTGGCATCAGCATGCCCCATACCTATCAATAAGAGGCCCAAGACCTAACACTAACACCAGCCTGCCTTGCTTCTCAACTTGACCTTTCCTAGGCACTTCAAAACCCAATACAAGTAGCAACCACCTACAGATAGCTCTGTAGCTCATGCCAAGTGGCCCCAGGCACTGGCCAACTTTGCACCTCCTGGGAGGTCCCAGAGCCAGTATACCCAGAGTACAGCTTCAGACCTACACACCCACAATGACACACTCAAGGGGAAGACTCAGTAAGCACCAAAGCCCCAGTGAAGCAACTACTGCTTCATAGGGGTATCTCCTACATAGCAGCTCTTCCACTGTAGTCACAGCAGGCCCTCACAGACAACTTGCCTGGAGGTCAATGCTTCCTAGTGATGCCAATAGCAATCACAGCTCAACTACAACAAGACTGTGCACACAGCCCAAACAGAGGTGCTCCTAGAGTGCCCAGCTCAGGTGACAGGGAAGGCTGAGCCACTGGGCCCTACTGGACACTTACTATACCAAGCCACTTTACCAATTCCAGGAGACATAGAAGCTCTACCTAATATATAGAAACAAACACAGGGAAGCAGCCAAAATGCAGAGACAAAGAAACATGTCACAAATAAAAGAACAGAAGAAGTCTCCAGAAAAAGAACTAAATGAAATAGAGCAAACTGCTGGATCCAGAGCTCAAAACAATGGTTAAAAGGTTGCTCAAGGATCTTAATGAGAGCTTCAAGGGACCTAGTGAAACTTTCAAGGATCTTAGTGAGAATTTCAAAGACATAAAAAAGGATCAGTCAGAAATTAAGCATAAACTAACGGAAATAAAGAATAATTTACAGGGATTTAACAGTAGAGTAGAAGATTCCAAGGATCAAATTAACAATTTGCAATTTGAGGAAGCATAAAACACCCAATCAGAAGAGCAAAAAGAAAAAGAAATCCAAAAATATGAAGATAGTGTAAGGAACTTCTGGGACAACTTCAAGCATACCAACATTCACATCATGGGGGTGCCAGAGGAAAAGAGAGAGAGCAAGATATTGAAAACCTATTTGAAGAAATCATGAGAGAAAACTTCCCTACCTGGTGAAAGAAATAGACTTACAAGTTCAGGAAGCTCAGAGAGTCCCTAACAAGAGGAACTCAAGAGGCCCACCATAATTAAAATGCCAAGGGTTAAAGACAAAGAAAGAATCTTAAAAATAGCAAGAGAAAAACAGTTAGTTACCTACAAGGGAGTACCCATATGACTGTCAGCTGATTTCTCAACAGAAACTTTGCAGGCCAGAAGGGATTGGCAAGAAATATTCAAAGTGATGAATAGCAAGAACCTACAACCAAGATTACTCTACCTAGAAAAGCTATCATTCAGAATTGAAGGTTAAATAAAGAGCTTCACAAACAAGAAAAAGCTAAAGGAGTTCATATCATTTAACCAGTATTACATGAAATGTTGAAGGGTATTCTTTAAGAAGAAGGAGAAGACAAAGAGGGAAGAGGAGGAGGAGGAGGAGAAGGAGGAGGAGGAGGAGGAGGAGGAGGAGGAGGAGGAGGAGGAGGAAAAAGAAAAAGAAAAAGAAGAAATAAATAATATGAAAAATAAAATGGCAATAAATACATATCTATTCCCAATTGAATCTAAAAATCAAAATAAATGAACAAGGAATCTAATGAACAAAATAAGCTGATGAATAAAATAGAACCAGAGGCATGGAAACATGAAGCAGACAGATGCATCTCAGAGGCAAAGAGGGAGGGGTATGAGAAGAGATTAACCAAAGTTCTTATATGCATATATGCATTATGTATGGACACAGACAATAGGGTGGTGAAGGCCTGCAGAGGGGCAGGAGCCAGGTGGCGGGGGTCAATGGGGGGAAAAGGGGTGGGGGAGCATCTTTAAATCTCTCAACAATAAAAAAAATAAACCATCAAAAATACCAACTTCCTTATGTAAAAACATTTTTCATCCATTTTTTTTCTCTGTGAATGCACCCCCCTGATTTTGTGCTGCCTAGGAAAATATCCAAGTGCCTCCAGCAAAGGACAAGTGTTTGTGCAGAGGAGAAGAAGGTCAGATAAAGACATTGAAACTAATCTTGCTTCACTCATGTAATGTGAAGGCATTTTTCATTTCACAAATCAAAATATAATTTAAGCTACTTTAGATTCTATTTTTCTAGTTCAATGAAATCTAATCCATTAAAGCTGAAGAAGCAAGTATTTTCCTCCCCCCAAAATGACACTACAAAATATAGCCTTAGGATGGAGATATCTTTTTTCATGGACATAGAAGATAGGATTGCATGACTGAAATAGACAAAAAGCCATTCCATCAGAACTCCTTCACAGTTTTTCAATGTGTATATCTTGACATGAGAGAGTTACATTTACCAGGCAGCACTGACACTGTATATTCCTTCATATTCCATTAATTAAACTATAATACAAGCACTTGGGTTACTCATAACTAATCTTTGGAAGATTAATGTAGAATGCTATTCTTTTGCTCATATTTGGCTTCTGCATGGTAATGAGGCAGCAATAAAGTTTATGTTCCCATAAGAATTGTATTTTGCACCAAATAGGTAACATCAAAAATAACTACTAGTGTAGACAATCATTCTTGGCATACATTAATGTGTCACTAAAAATACTAATACAATGCGCATTGCATCTACAAAAATCTGAATTTTTAGGTTATAAGAATGCATAACGAAAAAATTATGAAACATATGTCCTGTCTGAAAAATAACATGAAAATAGATTTTGGATGTTGGTTATCAAATTACCTCATTTTTAAATGAGCACTTTGAGGAAACTAAAATTTGCCTTGTTCTAAACTAAGTACTTGCATTATTCCTGCATCAATCACCTTAGTCATCGTATTCCTTTAACTTTTAAGCTTTTTTCTCTCCTTTTCAACATTCTGCATTTCCCTCTGAATGTCCTTCTGGATTTTTGTTGATTCCACATCCCCTTTAGCTTACTTTCTCTCCACTCCCCACTATCCATCTATTTGCCTTTCTGCTGATTTTCTCCACCACAATCAATCCACAAATGGAAGGTTGAAGCCACACAGAATCCACAAGTGTATCAGTGCAAATATGCTCAGTAAACTTACGTATGTTTTAAAAATAACAAAATTGAAATGAAAAGTTAATAAACTCAACTAGCTACATAAAACAAGGTCGTTATCACAATGGAAAAGGAAAAGGCAACTAACTGGGAAGAGAGACAAAAAAGTTGGCACATTTCTTTGAACCTGTGACGTTAAATAATTTAAACATCCACAGTAGCATTTTGTTTGTTTTGTTGTTACTCATGAAGTTGATCCCATTTCTCAGATCACTAATGAAAAGAGTGACAAGCGAAATTCAGTTTTGAGAGCATTTTGCTTTTCCTCAAGTCTCCTCCTTGTTTCATTGTCAGATGTTGCCTAAATCCCCATCAACTTTTTAATCTAAGGGGCATATTTAGATCTTGGCAAATTTGGATTGAGTTACTGGGTAAAATGCAGTGACACAGCAATAACTGCTTCTTGAATTTTCAGATATATCACTCCAATTGCATTCTCCTTGTCCATTAATTTTATCGTTCCATAAAAAGGCAATAGAGTTAGTAGACATCATTTCTACTCCTCATTTGCCTAACCTTTAGTTGGCGTAAAGGTTTCTTTTCCCTTAATATGTGTTCCGCTTTTTTCACAGTGGATTCAAGCTATACTTTCTGGGCAGTAAATTCTAGGATGCATTTTGCTGACATCTTTTCAGAAAACTAAAAGTACCACATTTTTTAAATCCCCTCCAGTTCTTATTTACCAGTCCGCCTACTATGTCTTTTTTAAGTTTAAGATTCCTTCAGGCATTGAATGCTAGTCCATAACATGACTATCAGGCATCCTTATCTGTTTTTGCCACCTAAGTACTTTTGGCTGTAAGGTAATCCTATTGTTTCTATCCCTGCCGCAAAGGAGGTTAGTATTTTTCTGAAGATGTGTGATTTCCTTCTGTTATAAACAGTCCCTATAGTTGCACAGTTGCTCACACCTGGTAGATAAAATAAAAGAGCCTGCCTTCGGATGAGAGGTCAAAGCTGACACCTGCAGGCTTTTGGAACCTTCCCGGCTACTTATTCCCACAGCATCTCTCTCTTCTTCCCTCTTCCCTGCCTTGACATGTGCTGCCTGCTGGGTGACTGACCGCTCTCCTGGATGAAGCCCACACCTGCCTATGCGTGGTCAAATGAGTGTTGCCGAGTAATGTGATTCAAACCACCTATGATGGGGAGAGTTAGTCATTTTCAACACTGTCTTTGGTGTCTTCATAAAATTATAAGTTGAAAACTGTTCCAAAAATTTAAACAGGTAAAAATATGTCTTAGGGAACACCTCTGATTATTCTAGGCAAGATTCTGCAGTGGGCAAAGCGAAATACACAGCAACCTTAACAAAATGTTGCTCTATCATTTGAAAAAAATCAAGTTTACAATTTTTCTGTCTGGCTACAGTACATTTTTTTAAAAAATAGACTATTTCTTAAGGTTTACAGCAAAATTGAGCAGAAAGTACAGAGAGTTCCCATACACCCCTGCCCCCCACCATGTTCATGGCCTCCCCCACTGTCAATATTGGCATCAAAGGGAGACATTTGTTACAATCGATGAACCTATGTTGACACATTATTAGCCAAAGTCCATAGTTTACATTAGGGTTTATTCTTGATGTTCTACAAATGTTTTATGCATTTGGACAAATGTATGATTGCCCACCATCCTATCTAATAAAATAGTAATATGCAAATTAACTGTCACTCCCTCACTCTGACACAAAGATGGCGGCGGCCACGGAGCTGGAGCGAGCATGAGGCTTGGTTGCCCTGGCGATGGAGGAAGCCAAGCTTCCTGCCTGCCCTGGCTGGCACTGGGCTCCACTCAAGGCTACAAAGTTTCATTATAGAAGATAAATAAATCCCAGATACCTGCTTCCAGCCAGCGTGGCCTCTGCTCAAGTAGGGCCTGGGAGCCTTGGTTTCCAGGGACAACCAAGGCTTCAAGCCACACCAATGCTACAAAGTTTCAATTATATAAGATAAATAAATCCCAGATACCTGCTTCCAGCCCATGGTCATGGCCAACCTGAAAACGGCCCTCAGCCCCTCACCCAGGCTGGCCAGGAACCCCAGTAGGGACCCCCACCCTGAAGGGGGTGTGGCTAACCTGAAAACAGCCCTCAGCCCTCACCCAGGCTGGCCACACTCCCATGGGGTGAGGGTCCCACTGGGAGGGTTGGCCATCCTGAAAACAGCCATCATCCCCTTACTCAGGCTGGTCAGGCACTCCAGTGGGACCCCAACCCTGAAGGGGCTGTGGCCAGCCTGAAAACAGCCATCAGCACCTCACCCAGGCTGGCCAGGCACCCCAGCGGGACCCCCAACCTGATCCAGGACACCCTTCAGGGCAAACCAGCCAGCCCTCACCCATGCACCAGGCCTCTATCCTATATAATAAAAGGGTAATATGCAAATTTTCCCTAACAGCAGAACGACTGGGAATGACTGATCACTATGACACACACTGACCATCAGGGGGCAGACGCTCAATGCAGGAGCTGCCCCCTGGTGGTCAGTGCACTGCCACCGGGGGAGCTCTGCTCAGCCACAAGCCAGGCTGATGGCTGCCAGTACAGCAGTGGTGGTGGGAGCCTCGCCCACCTCCTCAGCAGCGCTAAGGATGTCCGACTGCAGCTTAGGCCTGCTCCCCGCTGGCAAGTGGACATCTCCCGAGGGCTCCTGGGCTGCCAGAGTGATGTCTTACTGCGAGCTTAGGCCCAATCCCCCAGGGAGTGGGCCTAAGCCAGCAGGTGGACATCCCCTTAGGGGTCCCAGACTGCGAGAGGGTACAGGCCGGGCTGAGCCCCCCCCCCCCCCCCCCCCGCAAAGTGCACAAATTTTTGTGCACCAGGCCTCTAGTTATAGTATAAGACAGAATTGTGTCACTGCCCTAAAAATCCTCTGTGCTCTGCTTACTCATTTCTTTTCTCCCCAACCCCTGGAACCGCTGATGTCTTTATTGTCTTGAGAGTTCTGCCTTTCCCGGAATGTCATATAGTTGGAATCACCTAATATGTAGCCTTTTCATAGTGGTTTCTTCCACTTAATGAAATTTAAGTTTCCTCCATGTCCTTTTGCCATTTGATGGTTCAGTTCTTTTTGTTGTTATTGTTAATCCTCAACCTGAGGATATTTTTTTCATTGCTTTTTAGAGAGAGTGGAAGGTAGGGGGAAAGACAGAGAGAGACACATCAATGTGAGAGAGATCAAAGCTGACACCCGCAGGCTTCCGGTACCTTCCCAGAAGGTTGCCTCCAAACATGCCCCAACCAGGGCCAGGGATAGAGCCTGCAACTGAGGTATGTGCCCTTCACCAGAATCGAACCAGTGACCCTTCAGTCTGAGGGCCAACACTCTAACCACTGAGCAACAGCGAGGGTGGCTCAGTTCTTTTTACTAGTAGTATTGATTAATAGTTCATTGGATGCATATATCACTGTTTATTTACCTACTGACGGACATCTACTAGTAGGTTGCTTCCAAGTTTTGGTTATTATGAATCAAGTTGCTGTAAACTTCCATGTGCAGGTTTTTGTGAGGACAAACAAGGAGTACAATTGCTGGATGGTATTCTGTATATTTACCAAACTGTCTTCCAAAGTGGCCATACCATTTTGCATTCCTACCAGCAACGAATGAGAGTGCCCGTTGTTCTGCATCCTGACTAGTATTTGGTGCTGTCACTGTTTTGGTTTGCCATTCTAATATGGGTGTACAGCGGTACCTCATTGATTTAATTTGCAATTCCCTAATGACATGTAATGTGGGGCATCTTTTCACGGGACTATTTACCATTTGTATAACTTCTTTGGTGAGGTGTCTATTCAAATCTATCTCCCATTTTTTTTTAACTGTGTTGTTTTCTTATTGTTGAGTTTTAAGAGTTTTTTGGTGTATTTGGGGTAACAATCTGTGGCTTGTCTTTTCATTCTCTTGGCAGTTTCTTCCAGAGAGTACAAGTCTTTAATTTTAATGAAGTCCAACTGATAAATTATTTCTTCAGTGGATCATGACATTGGTGTTGTATCTAGAAAGCCACTGCCAAACACAATGTCATTAATTTTCTTCTATGTTATCCTCTAGGAGTTTTACTATTTTGCATCTTATATTTAGGTCTGCTATTCATTGTGAGTTAATTTTCATGAAGGGTGTAAGGTCTGTGTCTAGATCAAAATTTTTTTTTTTTTGCCTCTGCTCTTTTGTCAAAGACCAATTGACTATAATTATATGGGTCTATTTCTGAGCTCTTTATTCTGTCCCATTGATCTGTCTCTTCTTTTGCCATTACCACACTGTCTTGGTTGCTGTAGTTTTATAGAAAGTCTCAAAGTCAGGCAGAGTCAATCCTCCAACTTTGTTCTTCTCTTTCAGTAGGTGTTGGCTGTTCTGGATCTTTTGCCTCTCCATATAAACTTTGGAATCAGTTTGTTGATATCCATAACATACCTTGTTGGGATGTTGATTGGGAATTCATTGAATCTATTGGTTAAGTTGTGAAGACCTGACATCTTGATAACATTGAGTCTTCCTGTCCATAAACAGGGGTATATCTACATTTATTTATCTTCTTTGATTTCTTTCATCAGAGTTTATAGTTTTCCTCAAATAGATATTGTACATATTGTTAGACTTTTACCTAAGTATTTCATTTTACCTAAGTATTCCAATTGTTCATTGCTATTGTATATGAAAGCAATTGATTTTTGTATATTTACCTTGTATTTTGCCTCCTTGTTATAATTGCTTATTAGGCCCAGGATTTTTTTATTGGTTCTTTTGGATTTTCTACATAGATGATCATGCCATCTGCAAACAAAGAGAGTTTTATTTCTTCCATCCCAATCTGTATATCTTTATATTTTTAATGGAGACATAACTCATATACCATAAAGTTGACCCTCTTAAACTCTTTAAGTCGGTATTTTCATATTCTGTACACACAAAGCTGTGCAACCATCTCTACTCTTATTCCAGACCATCTTTATCACATGAAAAAGAAACCCCATATCCATCAATAGTCGCTTCCCATTCCTCAATGTGTAAAATGTCACATTTTACACAAAGAATTCAATATCCAAGATAAATATTGTGGCAAAATTTAAAAGTACAAAAGGAAAAAGCAAAACAAAACAAAACACAATTGAAAGCACAATATAACCAATTTCCAAGTGAAAAATACTAGGCTAGGCATTATGATATTGTCATTTTTACAGGCAAATGACCTTAAAGATGGCAATTTCATATGGCTTCATCGAATATTCACATCGGCATATTTGAATCACTGAACTGTTTCAGAATACTTTGATGACTACAGACTTCAACTTAAGTTATAATCAGCTCCCAAGCATTGCAACAATAATGTGCAAGCAAAACACGAATAAATGAAAATTGCAAACATTTAAGAATCACATTCATATCCTGAATTTAAGCAGTCTCAGATGCTGATGTGTCCTCATGAGAATGGATGACCTGGGGGATTCCTACGCATGCGCAGAAATGGGATTCAAACACTTCAAACTGATCTTTTTTTTAAAAAATATATTTTTATTGATTTTAGAGAGGAAGGGAGAGGGATAGAGAGATAGAAACATCAATGATGAGAGAGAATTATTGATCGGCTGCCTCCTGCACACCCCCCACTGGGGATGGAGCCTGTAACCCAGGCATGTGCCCTTGGCTGGAATCGAACCTGGGACCCTTCAGTCTGCAGGCCGATGCTCTATCCACTGAGCCAAACCAGCTAGGGCTCAAACTGATCTTAACAAAACCTTCTTACCGTATTCAAATGTGCTAAAAGATTTTGCATTTTATAAACACATCAGAAAACCCCACTGAAAATCATTAGAGAAAAATGCGGAATAATAAAAAAAATAAAAGCAGTTAAATTGAAAAAAAAAAATGTGGGACTTGTGCTCATGTTGTGTACCCACTGCGGGCCGCTCCTCCTCAGCTGTTCCATCAGCTGGGTTCCTGCAGCAAGATCTGTTATTAACCCAGGGGTGCTGTTTTCTTCAAGCTGTGACTGTATTTTGACCTTGACTATTATTGTGATTTGATCGGACAAATTGAAGCTTGTTGTTTTAGTTCTTTTGAGCAATAGTAACATGTGGAACATATTGTTTTTGAGAAAAAGAAAATCCATAAAAGCTTCAAGAATGCTTGTGAGCAGGGCTAAAATATCCAACCAAATGGCTCGGAAGTTCCTGATGCAAAACATTCACTCCAGGCCCCTGAGACATAGTCTTTGCATGCGTTTTCTTAGAACAGCTAATCACAGGTTTATGTAGCCAAAATTTTCTTTTCCTAGCCCATTTTATGAAGTAAATGTCAGAAAACAATTCCCCTAAACTGGCACTAATGAAAAAAAATGGAGAAGCAAATTATCTAGGGTAAATTAGATCTAAATAATATAACTGCATTCTACTGGCAATATATTCTTTATTATAAGAATTGATATCCTTTTAAAATAGTTTGGAAAGGGAAGAGTTAATGATATTTCTTGCCTTTAAGGCACCTCTCTAAACTGGGCCAGGATGTAAACTTAATGACAGTTTTGCTAAAAGCAACATTCCCCTTATGCATTAAGCGCTGCTAGCCTTATGTAAGACACAGTGAAAATGTATCCTATTTACTGTAAAAGTTGAGGATCAGTAGATAGACTTGAGAATGAGTATACTGTAATTTGGCAATATTTAGTTAAGTTTCTTTTGTTGACATTCTTTTTTTGGAATATATTTTGGCCAAAAAAGTATGGAATATATTGGGGAAGTTAATCCTCTCCCCATTCTGAGTGCACTATGCTGCCTCCCACTTAGCACTGCAAGTTACAGATAGTTCTCTCTGGGGACCTTTAAACATACACCCAAAAGGCTGCCATCTGTAGAAAAACCTTTTATTCTTAGTCCGTGGAACAGATGTGCACCCTGCTGTCCTCAGAAGTTACTGGCCAAGTAGAGTAACAACTTTGGGCTTGTTACCAACACAGCTACCATAATAGCAGCCCCATATGCCTGTTTCCTGGTAGAGGGATGAAAAAAAATAACCCTAAAAGATTTGCAAACCACTGAGATAAGATACAAAGATCTTGCAGGTTGATTACTAGAGTAAGGACAGGAGAGGAAAAAAAATAAAAGGGTTGTGCTAACGACATCTATAATAATAAAAGCATCATATGCTAATTAGACCGGACATCCTTCCGACGACCTCCCAGTCAAAGCTGGGTCTGCGACGGAAGCCAAGGTCCTGAGTGCCAGAGGGAAGCTGGTGCCGGCAGCTGGAGGAAGGAAGGCCTACTCTTGCATGAATTTTGTGCATCGGGCCTCTAGTACACTATAAGAGAACATTAGCAGCTACAATCACTCTCTTATCAGGATGTTAGTAGCAGGCAAATAAGGCATAAGCAAATCAAATCATATCTCAGATCTATGACTCTGCAGTGTATAATAGAAATGAGCCTTTCATTTTTCCTTGTGAGAGCTGGGAAATGGGTTTGCCTAAGCAAGGGTAGGATGCAGGAGCAGGATTAGAGAGGGAGCCTTAAAGTTTGCCTCACTGTTTTTTTTTTTTTTTTTTTTAACCATGTTGGACTAAAGTGGGTACAGGGTGGTCTTGAATATATTAGACAGTCATATGGTCTGGAGACTGACCCTGTGGAGTCCAACTTAAACCCACTCTGCATCTCCCCCTGGAGCCCCGAGAAAGTTCCCTAGCACGGATCATGTCCCACGAGAGTGCTTTGGGTCCTTAACTTGGGCCTCCGCTCTCTGTAGATACAGCAGACACTTCCCCATGTCCCAGACCCGAAGCAATCCACGAAGAGCCTCAGCTTTATCACTAAACAGCACTGTTTTTATCCCTATTAGGGTTTTTGCAAACTTCAGTTCCATATTTCAGACAATCCTCTTCCTTTATGCTTTGTAGTCAAAAACCACTCTATTTTCCCACGTAGTTTAAGTTAGGCAAACAGTGCCATTCCCCGCACGCTGGTGAGATCTCAGCCCCTCAGTGGCGACAGGTCTCCGGAATTTCTCCTGCAGGCCCACAGCCCCTGGAGCCCTCTCAGCTTCTCTGTTTCCATAGGGTCCCACGTGCCTTGCGGCTTTTCCCCTGGCCTTGGAAAAGCAAAGTCTGCCAGGGCGTAACCCACACACTCACTCATCAATGGGGCTAATTGTCTTCGGGCTTATTGTCTGGGGCTGATTGCCCTGCTTTCTAGGTCACCTCTGTTGAAGATGAGGGGATGCAGGCAGGAGGGAAGATATGATGCCCTGGAATTTGGAATCTGCTCCCGTCCCAGACAGTTTCCCCAGAAGAATGCAGGTACCTCCCCAGTGGTGCACGGCCCTGACTGTGTGTGAAATGTGGTCTGGCCTCACTCAACCCCCCTGAAGAGAAGGAGACTGACGACCTGCCGAGAAAAGTATCTGCATGAACAACAAGTTCACTTCGGCTTTCCTGGCAGATGGTCCTAATTGGAAAAGGTATGTGGGCCGCCTTTGAAACAGGACTTCTGCTGTTCAGGCGACTCGCAGGTTGTCTGTACCGTCCCCGTGACAGCTTCATGACCTGACATCATTAGTTTCCCCTGAAACCCGGTTTCATTCCTTAATTTCTTATTCTTTCAAAATCACCAGCCCCTACCTTCTGAATCTACATGTTTCCTACTCTCTTCCCAATAAAATTGGTTACCAAATCCTAGAAGTTTTTCTCCCCATTGCTATTGGCACCATGCTATGCCTGACCCTATTACCCCAGGCCTAATATATTACGTTATAATCTCAGTGTTGTAGGTTTCCCCAATCACCCTGTATATGATTTCCAAAGTGATACCAGGTAACACATTTCCCTCTTGTCCTGCATACACGGATGCCTTCAACGGCTCACCATTATCTACCTATATGCAACGTATTAGGCTGCGCATTACTAACCTTATTAATGTTTTATCTCCTTCCAACAGATATTTATTGGGTACCTGCAGTGTATCCTACATCATTCTTAGCTTTAGGGAGACATCCATGAGTAAGCCAGACCCATTTCCTGTTTGCCTTCCCAAGCAGGGTTTGATATGAAAGATAAATGCTCAAAAATAATCGGTGAAAGCACAGGATGAGGGAAGCAAAGCTACTTTCTGATGAGAGCTTTCCCCAGAAGTGACATTTAAGCTGAGGCCTGAAGGGTAAAAAATGATTAGCTAGTGACGTGCAGGTGAAGACACAGCATATGCAAAGAGCCTGAAGTGGGAAAGAGCCTGATACATCTGCGGGAAGAAGGCACGCTGGTGTGGTTGGTGCAGAGAGCGGTGGGGAAGCTCAGTAGGGGATAAAGGCTGAAGGTCACGGGGGCCAGAGCATGCAGAGCCTGGTAGGACGTGTGGAGGAATTTGGGCTTTATTATAAAAGCCGTAGGAAACCACAGGCAGGTTTGAAGCAGAGGAATGCAATGATTTATTGGGTTTTTAAAAGATCACCCTGGCTGCAAAGTGGAGAGGGTTTGAAGAAGAGGCTGCTGGGTGACCAAATAGAAGTGTAGCCGAAACCGGTTTGGCTCAGTGGATAGAGCGTCGGCTTGCGGACTGAGGGGTCCCGGGTTCGATTCCGGTCAAGGGCATGTGCCTGGGTTGTGGGCACATTCCCGGTGGGAGATGTGCAGGAGGCAGCTGATTGATGTTTCTCTCTCATCGATGTTTCTAACTCTCTATCTCTCTCCCTTCCTCTCTGTAAAAAATCAATAAAATATATTAAAAAAAAAAAAAAAGAAGTGTAGTGTAGAAAATAGACGGTGGTGGTTTGGACAGGGCAGTGCCATGGAAGTTAGTGGGAAAGAGAAAATGATACATGGATATCAGAGAGATGGAGAGGTCGTGATCAGCAGTGAGGGAAGCATTCGCTTCTCTCGGGCGTGAGATTACTGGTTATATGGCAAGGTGATGTCTAACTTTATAATCACTAATATCTTAGTAATTTTGTAGTTTTGGTTGGATGGTAAGGTTAAACTGGGATTCTACAGGGTTAAGAAGTAAAGGAGAAGTGAGGAGTTGGATATAAAGTAAGTGAGAGCAATGCTTTGGGGAATTCTGGCTGACATAGAGATAGTGAATAGGGCTGTGGTTGGAGGTGGCCATGAGGTTAAGGGAAGGAGGGTTAGGCAAAGATAAAGAAGACTTGAGCATGTTTAATGATGGTGGGAAGGAGAGAGCAGACAGGGAGAGGTTGAAGATAAGGGAAAGAGAAAGGTACGGGAGAGGAAGGGGATAGTAAGAGGTCTGAGGGGGTGGCAGGGACTGGCTTTTGATTAGAAGGAGGTACCCCCTCTATTTTGTGGAGAGGGCAGGAAATCAGTGAGCCTTCCAGAGCCCTCATCTGACCTTAAGGTGACCTTGTCAGGGATGGGAGGATACAAGTTTAGACCTGGCACACTACCCACCTGCATAAACCCTTGACCCCAGCTGACTGTCTCGAGATTAAGCCATGACCACGCTTTCTCTAGGAGCCAAGTGCTGTTTGGGGGAGGCAGCCAATCACCTCTGCTTGCCCAGCAGTGATGGAGCAGGCGCTATCGAAAAGGAGCAAAGCCGCAAGTTCAGCGGATTGTTAATATTTATCCCCGGAGGGATATTTTGCCTTCTTTTCTACAAAAAACATTCTTATTATATCCAAAGTCTGATTTCAATGTCACAGAAAACCCCCACCAGACTATCAAGAGCCCCAGGTCACAGGATGGGGAATGTGCAGGACTCGGGGGCAGGTAGCACGGTCATGAAAAATTTCCTACCTTTGTACAACTTGGCATTTTAGAGACTTTTTTTATATAAAGTATCCTTGTTAGAGGCCCCGACATTGACCCCAGATAATTAGAAGTAGTAGTGACTTTTCCTCTGACTCATTAATGAGTAAAACAGGCTATATTTTTTCCTCAGATTTCTACCCTTAAAAAGAAAACAGTAGGAACAATCCTGACACAATAAAAAAAACAACAACAGCATTTATATTAGCCAAGATCGTGATGATGTAAGTCCCGGGGCCTGTAGTTGAGGAAGTTAAGTTCTAAGGCCGCCAGGGAATATCTGAAATGATGGCAGCCAGTCGTTCCGATTCCACAGAGCCCGTCTCTGCAGCAGCGATGTGTGAGGCAGGACTGATAACAGCACAGGCAGAGTTGGGATATCAGATTCACTATCTTAAAAACTCATAGGAAGCAATGAATGTTTTGTGGAACAGTCTTTACAAAAAAAGAACCTGCCCTGGTAATCTCATGTCAACGTACCTGAAAAGGCAAGGGGTTTAGAATCAGGAAACATAATTTCTTGTTTTTGGAAAAGGCTTGGAGACCGTTGTAAGTCTAATCTAACCGGAGAAGTCTGCAGATGGCATCTCAGACTGGGAATCTAGAAATAATCCACTCAGGTGACTCCACTCAAGTCCTGTCTTAATGACTTTCGGTTATTGGTTTGATTTTCTCAGCCACAGTGTTATATATCGTAGGACTGCCATACTAGAAATAAATTTGCATGTGCTCTTGAGAAATTCCTTCTAGAATACTTATTGCCATTAAAGCAGGCTCAGAATGTTGGGAAGTAGCTCTGTGATTGTAAAGTTGTTGTTTGACTTTGACTCACAGGGCAGCCACTCTGCTGGGAGTGGGAATCCAGTGTGGACAAGAGATGGAGCTCCCTAAACACTCTCCCAGCCGCTCCCCTGTCTCCCAGCTGCTCCCCTGTCTCAGATGCTCTCTGGGAGAGACCTGACAGCAGAGACCGGAATCCAATGTGATTTGTGGATGATGCTTTAAAGCACAGTCACTTGGAGAACAGGGGTTCGGAAATGACTCCTTGAGCCTGGCTGATGGAGAGCTGCATGTCCACAGGCATCATTGACTTCCCAAAGCCAGTCTCTTCTCCAGGGAAAATTCATTCTCAGCCTTATCCTTATCCTATGCTTCTCGATACAGTTGTAAGGCCACTGAGAGATGTGGAATGAGAATGGACCATGAGACCAGAGAAAGGATGTTTGGGTGACTTCCCCAATAGTGGGTGGTCCACTTACTTGACTTGAGAAATCATCAGATGCCCTAGTCCATTTTATACCTGATCATGGGAAGCCATAGAGCAGTGGTTCTCAACCTTCCTAATGCCTCGACCCTTTAATACAGTTCCTCATGTTGTGGTGACCCCCAACCATAAAATTATTTTCGTTGCTACTTCATAACTGTAATTTTGCTACCGTTATGAATCATAATGTAAATATCTGATATGCAGGATGTATTTTCATTGTTATATTGAACATAATTAAAGCATAGTGATTAATCACAAAAACAATATATAATTATATATGTGTTTTCCCTCAAAGGGGTCGCGACCCACAGGTTGAGAACCGCTGCCATAGAACCTGACACAGCTCTGATCTGATATAAAATTACTTACAATATACTCTTTCTAACTCCTGTGCAGCCAGGAAACAAATACACCCCAAACTCCTCCTGAGTTCTAAACATGTAAATGTGAGAAGGGTGCTGAGTTCTGTCACTGTGAGTAAAAAGACTGCCACAATGAAATAGACTCCATGTCACATAGCTCTCCTTCAAGGCTGCTGTGAACTGAATGTGTGTGCCCTCCCTTCCCCCTAATTCATATGTGGAAATCCTAGCCCCCAATATGATGGAACTGGAGGTGGGGCCTTTGGGAATTACCCAGGTCATGAGGGTGAAGCCCTCATGAATGGGATTAGTGCCCTTATAAAAAAGACCCCAGAGAACTCTCTGTTCTTTCTGCTCTGTGAGACATAACAAAAAGGTGGCAGTCTACAACTCAGATGAGGGCCCTCACCAGAACCCAACCATACTGGCACCCTCATCCCAGACTTCCAGCCTCCAGAACTGAGAAATACATTTCTGTGAGTTATAAGCTACCCAGTCGATGATACTTTGTTATGGCAGCTTGCATGGACTAAGTCAGTGGTCTTGATTGTACAAATGGCCTTTGTAGGTGGCATTAAATAGCTGGTCAGAGTTAGGGATTCTGTCTCTGTACATGGAATACAGTGAGGTTATGAGGGTCGAATTTATGGCCTTTTGCCATTCATTCACTTACTAATTCATTAGTTCAAACATTTATCATATTTATCACACACTGTGTGGATAGGGAAAACCGGGATACAAGATAACCACAATAATAAAACTTCATATATTTTGACTCCTTTTGTTAAGAATTTGAGTCATTTGGAACATATGTAGAATTTCACATTGAAATAAATACTTAGGAGATCAGGAGCCATTAAACCCATAAAATAAGAGTGTTTATGTAAACAAATGAAAAAGATAAATATGGTTGCAGAAGAATGCTCAAATTATGTAAGATGGTAGTTTTCAAGAAGCCTCACTTTAGAAGTGCCTTTGGAAGTACATGAAGACAACACTTTAAAAAGGAACCATTCTTAAAGGTTTGTTCAAGTACTTTCTTAAAGAATTGCCATTAGGCCAGGACTTAACCTATCCTAGTTACCATAAGTCTGTCAAAATAATATTACTACATTTCTTAAAATTTTTCTATGATTCATACTTTGAACTAAATCAGACTGACTTTTTCTGCCACCCTAAGTCATAGTGGTATTAAACCTTTCCCTACAGAGTCATTTTCATATAAGGATTAATATATTTGCTGAGTTTGGATAAGAAATATTATGCATGAATCTCCAAATCAGATGAAGACCTCCACCCAGAGCTTTAGAGGACAGGGGGCGTTGAGAATGACCTAAGGCCACGTCACCACAGGACTGTTACAACATGCCTGCACCAGCTGGACGCCTAGTAAAGGAGTATCACAGTCCCTGCTGAACCCATGAAGGTGTCACAGGCATGAGTTGGTTGAACTGCTGGGTCAAGGCTACCCTGTGAGTCCCTCATGGGAAGCTGGGAGCAAGGACCAGGCTGTGTCTATTCTCATGTCTAGGACTGCCCCCCTCCCTTTCCTAGTGATAAGAAACTTCAATGTTAATTTCAATGTTTTAGAACTTGAGATGGTGCTTCTCAATCATTCTCTTCTTCCCTTCATTAATGTTTGGCATATCTATTACATAAAAAAACACTTCCCATTAAACTGCAAAATTATGACATTTATGGAACATTAGCCAGAAAATATGAAACAAAAGCTTTATTCCAAGTTCACTTGGATTGCATCCATGAGACAATTCAGGATTCTTACAAGAACAGCAAACAACAACAAAATCAATCTGGACATGTTCCTTATTTAAAATCTGTACACATGGAAACTTCCTAAGAGGATATAAGAAATAATTAGGCTAGCAATCATTAACCTGTCTTTGTTGACATTAAAATATCTGGCTAATGTCACTCTGATAATGAATAAGTAGCTGTTCTCTCCAAAAATGAGGGAGGCTATGCTAGTTTGCAATACTGCCAGAAGCAAAAGGAATCCTTAATTTGCTCAACCCCCAGAGGCAGAGTGGCCTTAGGGGAAAAAAACAAAAAACTTTTGTTGAGGCTCCTATTTAAAATGATCTCCACCCTGCTTTTGGTAATCTCCTCCTTTCCAAAGCCTCACTTTATTAACAACCTGAAACAGACTCCAGGTGCCAGGTGGGTGTGAGGAGTGGGCAGTAAGTGTGACTGTATGTCTGTTTGTGGCATGGAGTGAGGAGGCTGATGGAGATTACTGGTCAAAGGTGCTAACGACTTTCAGACTACTCTGATTCCACCTAGACATTCACAGATGTGAGTTATGGCAAATGAAGCATCAGGGCACGTAACAGTGCCCACGATGGGGAAGTTGTTGGTGGCAAAGGACTAGAAGTCATACGTTTTCCAAAAGGATTTCTAATGTGCACTGAGGACCAGAAGCCAAGCCAACATCAATAATCTTATTTTATGGGTCTCATGTTTCCTAAATGATTCTGAATTTACTCATTCCCAATAGTCAGATTGCCCTGTGTGAATTGAGAGGAAAGAGATGATCGGCAAGGCAGTCTAATATTTCAGTGACGTGACTTACGCTTTTTTTTTCTCAATTGTTACCAGTTCACGGCATTCCAAAGTCTTGGAACCACTGAACTATATACAGCATCAACATTCTGCTTAAAAGTTAAGTCTGACATTTATATCCTTGCAATATGCTTTGCCAGAGGAAGTAGTAGTACAAACAAATCTACCCATTTTGGTAGGCGGCTAGTCAGAAATGAATCAGATGCAGAGACAAAGGGGGCCAAGCTGTCCTGGTTCATCTCTTAATCATTTTTAAAAATATATATTTTATTGATTTTTTACAGAGAGGAAGGGAGAGGGATAGAGATCTCTCTTAATCATTTTTTTCTCTCCAGACCTAAGCCGACCTCTCCGACACCTTTGAGCACATTCTCCCTTTTGAAATGCTCCTTTAGTTGGTGTGACAGCTCTCCAGCGGCTGGTTTTCCTTCTGTTCTCTGAGTGGCTTTCCTTGGTTTCCCATGTGCGGTCCATCTCCACATTTGGCTGCCTGTAATGATCATGCCCTTTATTTCTCTGCTCTAGGTGCTGTTCTCTTTCTCATTAAACACACTCCCTGCACATCTCATTCATTTTCATACAGCTATGTCACCTGAATTTATTTCTCTCATCCAGATTAATTGAGATAATACAGGCAAAGCACTTTGTGTCTGGCACACAGGAAGGGCTCATTCTCTCACTAGACAACTGTTTATTAAGTGCTTATATGTACCATGCCCATTCTAGCTACTAGGGATACAGAAGTAAGCAAAACAGACAAAAAACCCTGCCCCCATGAAACTTAACTTCTAATAGATGGACTGTCATAAGTGAAATAAATAAGTAAAACATATAGTAGGTTAGGTAATGATAAGTATGTGGGGAAATATGATGCAGAGAAAGTGAACAAGGAATGCTTGGGGAGGAGACCATTGCCACTTGAAATTGGGTGGCCAGGAGAATCTCATCACAAAGATGACATTTTGAACAAAGACTTGAAGGAGATGGGGAGGGAACCCTGCAAATATCTAGAGGAGAGTTCCAGATAGGAAGGACAGCAAATGCCAAGGCCACAACAACTGTGAGCTATACCATTACATTAGGTCCTAGGTTTCTCTTTGGATGTCCAGCTTCAAGATATCTATTCCTTTAGATGTTCCACGGACACGTGAAATGCAACAGGTGCTCTGATAGGCGGGTCATCGGCCTGTTGGACATGCCCTTCCCTGGTCATCTCTACCTGAGTGAACAGTACTGCACCCACCCATCACAAGAGGCAGAAACTCAGGGAGGGGGCAGCCTCAACTCCTCCCCCCCCCCATATCTAACAAGGCATAACTTCTTAATGTAGTAAATTTATTTATTTATTTATGTGTTTAAAAGGTTTTTTTTCTTTGTTTTTTTTTTATTGATTAAGGTATTACATATGTGTCTTTATCCCCGCCATTCCCCCCCCACCCCCAACTCATGCTCTCACCCCCCTAGTGTCTGTGTCCATTGGTTAGGCTTATATTCATGCATAAAAGTCCTTGGTTGATCTTTTTCCCTTACCCCCACCCTCTTCTACCTTCCCTCTGAGGTTTGACGGTCTGATGGATGCTTCTCTGTCTCTGGATCTGTTTTTGTTCATCAGTTTATGTTGTTCATTATATTCCACAAATGAGTGAGATCATGTAATATTTATCTTTCTCTGACTGGTTTATTTTGCTTAGCATAATGCTCTCCAGTTCCATCCATGCTGTTAAATTTATCGTTATCGTTTACTAGAGGCCCCATGTATGAAATTTGTGCACAGGTGTGGTCCCAAGGCCTGGTCAGAGATCAGGGCCGATCAGGTTCCCCACCTCCCTGCCTCCTCCTTCCCTCGCTGCCTATATCCGCCACCACCTACTCCTGGTTTCCCATCCCAGCCTGGGGCCCGGCCTCGATCGCCTGATCAGGGCCTGCTGGCAGTGGGGAGGGACTGGGGGAGGGATCCGGGAGGTTGGCTGCCAGCCCTGAGGAAGAAGCTGGCCCTTGGCCCCCTGGGAAAGAGGCCGCATCCACTGCCACTGACCCTGGTTCCTGTTCCCAGTCTGGGAGCCCGGCCCCAATTGGGCCATCAGGGCCTGCTAGCTGGGAGGGAGGGAGGGACCAGGAGGTTGGCTGGCAGGCCCCATTGGTGATCAGGGCCTGAGGGCTGGGGCCAGCTCCTGCATTGAGTGTCTGTCCCCTGGTGGTAAGTGCACATCATAGTGACAGGTTGTTCCTATAGTTTCATCATAATGGTTGCTTAGGCTTTTATATATATAGACTAGAGCAGGGGTGGGCAAACTTTTTGACTCGAGGGCCACAATGGGTTCTTAAACTGGACTGGAGGGCCGGAACAAAAGCATGGATGGAGTGTTTGTGTGAACTAATATAAATTCAAAGTAAACATCATTACATAAAAGGGTACGGTCTTTTTTTTTTTTTTAGTTTTATTCATTTCAAATGGGCCGGATCCAGCCCGCGAGCCGTAGTTTGCCCACGGCTGGACTAGAAGCCCGGTGCACAAAATTTGTGCACTCCGGGGCGTCTCTCAGCCCAGCCTATGACCTCTTGCAGTCTGGGACCCCTCGGAGGATGTCCACCTGCTGGCTTAGGCCTGCTCCCTGGGGGATTGGGTCCAAGCTGGTAATCAGACATCCCTCTGGCAGCCCAGCAGCCCTCAGGGGATGTCCACTTGCCAGCGGGGAGCAGACTTAAGCTGCAGTTGGACATCCTTAGCGCTGCTGAGGAGGTGGGAGAGGCTCCCGCCACCACGGCTGTATTGACAGCTGTCAGCCTGGCTTGTGGCTGAGCAGAGCTCCCCCTGTGGGATCACACTGACCATGAGGGGGCAGCTCCTGCATTGAGAATCTGCCCCCTGGTGGTCAGTGTGTGTCATAGTGACCAGTCATTCCCAGTCTTTCTGCTGTTAGGGTCAGTTTGCATATTACCCTTTTATTATATAAGATAGAGGCCTGGTGCACAGGTGGGGCCTGGCTGGTTTGTCCTGAAGAGTGTCCCGGATCAGGGTGGGGATCCCGCTGGGATGCCTGGACAACCTGGGTGAGGGACTGATGGCTGTTTGAAGGCTGGTCAAGCCGCCCCAGTACCCTCACTCCATGGAGGTTTGGCCAGACTGGGTGAGGGGCTATGGCTGTTTTCTGGCTGGCCACACCCCCTTCAGGGTGGGGGGTCCCCACTGGGGTGCCTGGCCAGTCTGGGTGAGGGGCTGAGGGCCATTTTCAGGCTGGCAAAGTCCCCCGGCGATGGAAGCTCCCAGCTTCTCCTCTTTTTCTTTTTCTTTTTTTTAATTCTGGGATTTATTTGCCTTCTATAATTGTAGCCTTGAGAGGACCTTGGAGCCAACCAGTGCAGGTGGGAGGGAAGCCTCCTGCTCACTCCAGCTCTGTGGCATGGCCAGCTGAAAGCAGGTATCTGGGGTTTATTTACCTTCTATAATTGAAACTTTGTAGCCTTGAGAGGAGCTCAGAGCCAGCCAGTGCAGGTGGGAGGGAAGCCTCCTGCTCACTCCAGCTCCGTGGCCACGGCCAGCTGAAAGCAGGTATCTGGGGTTTATTTACCTTCTATAATTGAAACTTTGTTGCTTTGAGTGGAGCTCAGAGCCACCATGGCAGACTGGGAAGCTTGGCTTCCTCCATCATTGGGGCAACCAAGCCTCCTGCTTGCTCCAGCTTTGTGGCTGCCGGCCACTATCTTGGTTGGGTTAATTTGCATATAGTCGCTCTGATTGGCTGGTGGGCGTGGCTTAAGGCATCGCAAAGGTATGGTTAATTTGCATGTTTGTCTTTTATTAGTGTAGATAGCATTACACATGTCCCTCTTTTTCCCCCCATTGACTCCCTCTACCATGCTCCTGCCCTAGTAACTTTAGATTTACTTTCAGTTTTAAATTTACTCTATCACCTCACTTATTAAGCAAGCATAATTTAATTAACACTTGATGGACAAAATATTGAGAGATGTATGTCCAAGTACTTCAAAATGTTAAGTGCTATTTTTCTGTTGCAAGGAAGTGCTAGATAAGAATATGGAGACTAATTCTGTCCCAGGTAATATAAAGGCCCATATATTACTCTAAACCTTATGTCATGAAACTAACTAGCAATTATTGAACACTTCTTCTTATTTTATTTAATTGTATTTTTCATAAAATCAAGGCCTAGGAGAGGAAGTAATTTGCCTGAGTTGCACAGAGAGAATAGTGGGTCTGGATTAGAACTCAGGCAGGGTCATGCCCAGCAAGGTCCTCCAGGCCATGAGCCCATTGTGATCAGGAGGTCAGGATTGGAGGGAGACAGACAGACCACAGTGTCAGAAGCAACAATAGTGGAGTGGCACTGGGAGGAAGACTAAGCTCATAACAGAGGTCCTACTTCTTTAGGAAAATTTAATTTTAGTATCTCACAAGGCTTTATTTTCATATAGAATAAAAGTTTGTGAAAAGGTAGCAAAGGTGCTGAACAAATAACAGACACACTAAACCATGTAGAAACTCAGAAGAACTGGGATAAAGACTGACGCCCTGGCCAAGCACAGGGATTTTCTCTGGGTGATATTACCTGCAGCCTGTCAGTCATTCCTACCACAGGCTGGACTACAAGTAGGGAGAGGGCACTATAGCCTTCACCATCAGAAAGCTTCTTTTTCTTTTCCTCTATAATCCTGGCAATGCTGATGCCGTAGTTCAGTCCCATTTTAACTGGCTAGGAGGTCTGCTAAGAGCCTCTAGCAAGCTTGACCTGTGAAGTCAAAGATACACTTGTGGGCTCAACTGAGCAAGGCTGTAGCTCCTACTTTTCTGGGGAAAAACACACACCAGAATATAGGCAGTCTCAAAGGACTTTTGAGAACCTGCCTTAGTTTTCAGGCATGCTCTCTCCTACTAGAATGTGCAGATGATTTTAGGGGCTCAAGTTAGAAGTAAGGCAGGAAGCTGAATGCATCGAATGTACAGGAAGGGAGAGGAACCAGGTGAGAGGGTGCTCCACCAGGAGATAAATGGCCGGTGTCAGTCAGGCTCTCAGATCCTCAGTAGGCACTGTCCCAGGGCCAATCCAAATGTGGTGCCTAGTGCTCTTCCTAGCTTTTATTCACTGTTCCCTCAGAAAACAAATGAAACCTCTGTGCCTGATATCCCAGTGCAGCTCACATCAGGTGTCCTATAGAGACATTCCCACAGGCTTGAAATTAGTGTAATCAACTTAAGATATTTCCACTTACACGATCAGTTCTGGCTTCCCAGCTCATTTTCTTTAGACTTCATATACAGCAAATCAGCATCAGGAGAAATGATATGGGATACCAAGCACACCATCACAGGCTCATTTGCATGTGCCCTTGTCTTTTTGTAAATTGGAACCATGGTGTAAAAATCACAGCATTATTAAACATGTAGGAGGAATGATTTACACATCCACAGAACAATCATTCCACTAGACTCTTCAATAAATCAACTTCATTTCAACCGCAACGTAAGCCCCTGTGAATGATGTAGAAAGCTTTAAAATAGATTTTCATGACATTCTAACTCATATCATTTGTTACCCTAATCATTGTCATATTGATCCAAAAATGTAATCTGCAATTCAGACCTTCCTTGTTTAAAAATAATTTTGACAAGTGTTAAAATTAAGTTAATATTGTGTTTTCAGTGGGGAAAAGCATGTACTAAACTAATACTATAAGAGAATACTAATAGTAGAATGCTTAAATTGCCTCCCTGAAAGAACAAGCTGATCCTTAAAAACCATTTACATACGCAAAATGCATATATGAAGCTGATGTGCTATCTGGAAATAATTTTTAGTTATGTATTAAGTCAAATGTATTTGGTTAGCCTAATTTAAATCACTATGCAAAGTTGGAAGAAATTAAAATGTTCCTTCTTTCAGAATCTTAAAATTGAGATGGGCTTTTCCTCCTAATTATGGGTAATTAGTGAGGTTTTATTGTAAAATAAATCACGCGGGAAGCTTCCCATTTCATGGGTGGTTGATGCCGATTCTAACCAGGAGTGCTGACCTAATGCTTGAGGAAGGATTGGCTTCCGGAACGACCTGTTAATGACTTAGGAAAACAGATGTGCCACTGAGCAATACTAGTCATGCCAAGGACAGAGTGTCCCCTCTTCCTCCTCCATCCTCTGAAATAAAACCAAGGACAAACACTGACGGGGAGCATTGGGTAAACAACCGAACAGCTTACTTATAGTATCGGCAGAGTTTGGAGGAGCCTGCACAGCCAGCAGCCATTACCAATGGACTAAACCTCTTCATCTCTCACTGCTAAAATTTCACCAGATCTGACACACCTACAAGAAGCCTTAAAGAAAAGTAAGAAAGGAAAAGAAGGCCTTGGAAACCAGGATATGTAATTAGGGATCCTCTGGTTGTACTAACAGAAACCCATTGACACTAGCTAAACAAAAAGGAAGATTTACAGGATGTGGTGGTATCACATTGAAGACACACAGAAGCACAGAAGCCACATGAGAGTCTGGGCTCAGCAATCTCATCGGTCTCTGTCTCTCTACTTTTTCTCCCTAGAAACAGTCTTTCTCTGATTCTCTGTGCACTAGGCCAGCCTTGGATGTGCCAGGATGTTCTGGATTAAGAACCATCAGAAACTTCTGACCACCTCTTAGATCCAATTATAAATTTTCAGAAGAAATTATCAGTGTTTCCTTTCAGTTGTGTCATTTACAGCCTGGCATTGGGGATGCAAGTGCTGCTACAGGGGCCATGTGTGACAAGGATGTAGGTGTGGTCTGTGCTGTCATCCCCAAAGTTACCTATGACCAGCGTCAGGGGTGACAGTCCCTTTGCAAAAGATCAATCTGGGTACAAATATGTTCTCTCATGGAATGGGTAATTTTTTATCCATGTTCAATTATAGTTCTTTACAGGATGCATGTTTCAGTATATCAAAGAAATGGGGATAATCAGCTACCTTATTTGTATTTAAATAGGCTTTTCTTATTTCCTTTAAATGACAATATAATGCTGTCAAGGGATAAGCAATAGTATTCCATTTATTTTCTAAGGAAAATGGAGATTGTTACACTACTCACACAGAGAGACAGTGGTGAAAAGTGGCCATTTGATGAAGTGTGCCAGGAGAGCTCAATGGTGCGAAAGGAAAGTGCCCAAACCCAAGTCTGGTGCTCCAAGTTGCCCATGGTCTTGCCATAGCTTCATATGGCCCTCCATGGGGGTGTAGGTGACTGCTGCGCTCCATCAACCCTTAAACTTTACCTCTTCTCTAAATCTCACAGTTACACATCACAGGATACCTCAGCTTCTCCACATTTGTGTTTGTTTGCTTTAATCATGTATCTTTCATAGTTGTCTTTTCCCACAATGAGTTGATCCATTAAAGAAGGGGTGAATGGGGTTAACATAATTCTCCAGTGTGCTCCACATGCAAGAGGAACCGCGAGTGGCATGGCATTAATCAATATCTCATGGCATAAGAAAGCTATGGAAGGATACATAGAAACCAATTATCTACTGAGGCCCATTCTCAGAGAGGTTCTCAGAGGTGCATGGTCACTCAGCTAGTCGGAGGAAACAAGATTAGAGCTCAAGTACTTGCCCACACATCAGCATTGCTGGTGAATCTCCAGTGGAAAATTCTCACTTGAGCGGTAAATATAGTGGGGCCTTGACTTACGAGTGTCCCGACTAACGAGTTTTTCGAGATACGAGCCGTCTCTCGGCCGATTTTTGCTTTGAGTTGCGAGCTGAAATTCGGGTTACGAGCCAGCTTCAGATACCCCACCGCTAGTTGGCGCAGCGAACGTCACAGTGAACGCCACAACATCAGCCCAGCATCACGTGTCTCACTCGTTCACTTTTTGATTTGACATACCAGTAATTTGAGTTACGAGCTCCGTCACAGAACGGATTAAACTCGTAAGTCAAGGCCCCACTGTAGTGCAGTCTTAAAGGAACCAAAGTAAGAGTGAGAATGAGGGGAGATGTTAAAGCACATGGAATTGGCCTTTGCTGGGAAGAAATCCTAGAGTGTTGCTGGTCTAAGTTAAAAGATGCATAATAAGAACAACTTCTCTCCTGACTTCCATCTTTTCTCCAGGTGCCCCGACTTCTCAGGGTTCCCAGGGTACTGCTCCATCTGGGCTTCCCACTGTAATAGTGGCCAGTCCCCAATGCCCTGTTCAAATACTTGGGCCAAATTTTTCCCTAAATAATGTTTCTTCTCTTAACTCTCATAGTACTTTACATCTGAATTTCCTTTAAATAGTATTTTTACTATGATTTACTATGAATAGTAGTTTTAGTTTATTAGGTCTACAGTATATTAGCATCATTTAAACATTTTCTGATCTCAAAAATTCAAGTCTCTTTGCCCTTTTTTCTAGTATTAGCATAATAAAGAGCAGAGGCTTTCACTTTATGCTATTGGTTAGGATCGAAGAGAGTGTGGGTGTTGGAGACAGAGGACCCTGAGTTTAGGTTGCAGCTCTACAACTTTGAGACCCCTAGATAAGGCATTTAACTTTCCTTTTAAAATTATTTTCTAATTAAGTTGCCATACAAAATTGTATTAGTTTCAGATGTACAACATTTATTAGTTTCAGATGAACAAAGTATGAAGTGATCACCCTGAAAAATCTAGTACCTATCTGACACCATATGTAGTTATTATAATACTGTTGACTATATCCTTTATGCTTTACTTTACATCCCCTGACTATTTTTATAACTGGCAAATTGACTTTTTAATCCCTTTCACTATTTTCACTCCTCCCCTCCAAGGCACTTAACTTTTCTAAGCTTCAATTTCCTCATTATGAAATGGGGTTGCTGTGGAGATTAAAAGAACTACTCTTTGCACATGGAAGTGAATGTGATTCCTAGAATGATCAGGAGGCAGGAGCAGGGAGTCTTTCTGTTTCCTAAGAGAATAAAAGCAAGGATTTAACTGCCACTATCCCGAGGTTCTTGGACCCTAAATTCCAGAAACAAAAGGATGAGCTGGTTGGATATGGGGAGAAACCCAGGCAACAAATATTCAGGGTAGATGCCTTTCCTTAATGAACAAAATGCAAAGGTATCTATTGATGTCCACAGTTAGCAACATTGCCAGAGAATGGGGCAGCCCAATGTCTACACTCTGCTTAATATCAGTAAGTTCTCCAAGAAGTAGATGTTGGGTATTCAGTATTAAATATGGCCTATTGCCTAATACCAATGTTTGGATTAGCTCAGCGGGAAATTAACCCAGGGCCTGGTGAGACTCACGGTTACCCATACTTGCTTCACAGTGACTGAGGGATACTGTGAGCTGGCTTCCAATCTCTGCCTCAGGTCTCCATGAAACCAATACTTGGATGAGGTCTTCTCACTGCCAGTCATGCCCTGCAAGGCCCTGCTTCCCTCAAGTGGTTCCCCATGGAGTTGTCTCCAGTTGCTGGGATTAATAGAAGAATTCCCAGGTTTCTCTTAGAAGCTAGAGCCAGCCGTGGGCAAACTACGGCCCGAGGGCCGGATCCGGCCCGTTTGAAATGAATAAAACTAAAAAAAAAAAAAGACCGTACCCTTTTATGTAATGATGTTTACTTTGAATTTATATTAGTTCACACAAACACTCCATCCATGCTTTTGTTCTGGCCCTCCGGTCCAGTTTAAGAACCCATTGTGGCCCTCGAGTCAAAAAGTTTGCCCACCCCTGACTTTGGTAATGACTCTCATAACTTTTTAAAAAATATATATTTTTATTGATTTCAGAGAGGAAGGGAGAGGGAGAGATAGAAACATCAATGATGAGAGAGAATAATTGATCAGCCACTTCCTGCATGCCCCCTACTGGGAATTGAACCCGGGACCCTTCGGTCTACAGGCTGACTCTTTATCCACTAAGCCAAACCAGCCAGGGTATGACTCTCATAACTTTGAAAAAATGTTAGTTAATAAGCATAATAATAAGTGCTTTTCCATTTGGGGACAGAATCAACAATTTCAAGTCACTAGGGAAGCCATAAAGGAGACAATAACATGAACATAAAATAATCAGACTGAGGACCTACATTATTCAAAAAGTATATCACTGACTGCAATGAGTCACCACTGTGACAATTAAGCAGAAGAGGAAGAAACTAGAAAGGATAAACTCAAAATAAGTTTTAAACATGTTGATGACATCTTTTTACCAGAAGCAAAACTCCTAAACACATTCGATGGCAGCATTTGAAGACCAACAGGGAGGGGCAGAGAGCATCCACCTGAGTAGGTGAGGAAGGGTGTGTGTGTGTGTGTGTGTGTGTGTGTGTGTGTGAGAGAGAGAGAGAGAGAGAGAGAGAGAGAGAGAGAGAGAGAGAGAGAGAGATTGAGATTAGGAGAAGCAGAAGGACTTTCTCAGTTTCCTTGGGCCCACAGGAGGGACAGACAGCTCTGAGATGACAGAGAGGAAATTGCAGGGCGCCACACTGACAGGCACTGGAGGAGATAAAATGGGAATTCCAGGGAACATGAACATAAAGAAACAAAAAAGAAAGACATTACCTTCAAAGATATGCTGTATGACCTGCTTCTCCTTGCTCTTCCCTTTTTATTTGGTTTCTTTGACTTTTTTATGTGACAAACACTGAGATTATACTGACATGTTCTCATGAAGAACCACATGAAGAGAGGAGAACACTGGAGAGGAATGGGCAACAGAGGTAAATACAGACAGAAGATGAAACTGTCTGCAATACCAAAAGAGTTTTAAAATTTATTTTTAAAAAACCACCTCAGCCCTAGCTGGTTTGCTCACTGGATAGATGTCGGCCTGAGGACTGAAAGGTCCTGGGTTCAATTCCTCTCAAGGGCACATGCCTGGGTTTCAGGCTTGATCCCCAGAGGGGAGTGTGCAGGAGGCAGCCAATCAATGATTCTCTCTCATCATTGATGTTTCTATCTCTCTCTCCCTCTCCCTTCCTCTCTGAAATCAATAAAAATATATTTAAAAAATAAAAAAAAACAACCTCAAACACTTCTTTAGTATAGGGACAGTCCACTTCTGTTATACCAAAATTTTGCTGTACGTCATTCAATTATATAACACAATTTATCCCAGCATCTGAGAGTGGAAATAAACAGCAAAACCTGTGTGATTCTGCTTCACACTGAAGGCAGGAACTCTGCTCCACCTCATTCCCCATTTGGCTGAGTGCGGGAAGGTCACTTCTTCATGACTCACTCTGTCTGCTTGTACCACTCTAGTTACTAATGTGGTCTCTTTAATATTAAGTTCAAAGCTTCCTCCATTAACTTCCTGTAGTTGGCCCTACCTCTGCTCGGGGAAGTGCAGAGGAGTCCAAGCCTGTGTTGGCCCACTCATGCTGGGATAGCATCCAACCCGCTCTCCTCCCAGGCCTCAAACCTTTTTCCATGTCATAAGGTTGCCCTGGTTTATCACTGCCTCTTCCAAAGCGTAGCTAGAATACAACCATCTCCAATCCCCAGGCTCCAGTTCTCAGCCCTTGCCATGTTTGCTGGGCAATTTTATCCAGATCCAATGCTCAAATAAGATGGTAACTTCCAAATTTGTATGTACAGCCCAGAACCCTTGTATTTCCGCTCCATATATTCAGCTACTTGGATGTTCCTCAGATACCTCAAGCTCAATATGCCCCTGACTTTCTAGAACCTTCCTCCACACAGCTGCTGGCAGCTCCTATTCCTTGGCTCTGTCTGTGAAAGGCTCACCACCCACTTGGTTGCCCCAGGCAGAAAGTTAAACCCTCCCTCTCTTTCACCTCCCTCATCTCGTTGTCTAAACACATCAACAAGGCTTCCCTCGTATTTCTCTTCTTCAGCCTCACAACTCACTCATTCCTTAGTTCAGGCCTCACTTGGAAGTTTATGAAGTGACAGTGCCTGATTTTCCTTACCTAAGGCTGCTGAGGTGTTTTAAGAACTGAGTCTTCTTTCTGACATGATTCTGTGTTTCGTCGTTAATATGTTTTCTTCATGTCCTCTCTGCCTGTGTTCTTGTTGTTGTTTTAATTGAATTTATTGGGGTGACATCGGTTAATAAAATTATAAAGCTTTCAGGTATAAAATTCTATAGAACATCATCTGTATATTGTATTGTGTGTTTACCACCCCAATTCCAGTCTCCCTCCATCACCATTTACCTCCCCTTTACTCTCTTCTACCTTCTCCATTTCCCCTTCCCCCTGGAAATCACCATATTATTGTCTGTGTCCACCAGTCTTCTTTTTTTTTGCTTAACCTATTCACCCTTCTTCCCCAGCCCCCAAACCCCTCTCTTCTGGCAGCTGTCAATCTGTTCTATCTATGAGTCTGTCTCCATTTTGTTTGTTTATTTTGTTCATTAGATTCCACTTATAAGTGAAATTATATGGTAGCTGTCTTTCTCTGACTGGCTTCTTTCACTTAGCATAATACTCTCCAGATCCATCCAGGCCGTTGCAAAAGGTAAGATTTCCCTCTTTTTTATAGCTGGGGAGTATTCCATTGTGTAAATGTATCACAGCTTTTTTATCCACTCATCTACTGATGTGCCCTGGAGCCGCTTCCAAATCTTGGCTATTATAAATAATGCTGCAATGAACATAGGGTTGCATATATTTTTTTTTCAAATCAGTATTTCTTTGGATATATTACCAGAAGTGGAATTGCTGGGTCATAAGGCAGTTCCACGTTTAATTTTTTGAGGTAATTCCATACTGCTTTCCACAGTGGCTGCGCCAATCTGCATTCCCTCCAATAGTGCATGAGGGTTCTGTTTTCTTCACACCCTCATCATTTGTTTGTTGGTTTATTGATAATAGCCATTCTGACAGGTATGAGATAATATCTAATTGTGGCTTTAATTTTCATTTCTTTGATTAGTAACATTGAGCATCCTCAATACCAAAAAACAAAGTCCAATTAAGAAATAGGAAAAGGGATAGACACTTCTCCAAAGAGAATAGACATATGAAAGGATGCTCAAAGTCTGCCTGTGTTCTTTATCTTCATCCCCAATCCTTCAAAATGCTTCCAAAGTTGCCTTGATCATTTAATTTGATCATACCATTCTCCCTGTTCTCAACATTCTTCAATGTTCTGCTGGATTATAAGTGTTCCAAATACAGTTTAGGCTTCTGTGGTGGTGGCTGTTGAATAATGATCCTTGCAATTTGACTGTTGAATGACCTAATGACCCTTGAAACACTTTGACCACATTTGTCAGGCAGCACATACTGCTTCTCAATGGATCCTACAAAAAACCACACCTCATTGCCTGCCTCGTGTGGTTTAGTTGGTTGAGAGTCTTTCCATGCACCAAGAGGTGCTGGTTCCATTGCCAGTCAGGGCACATGCCGGGTTGTGGGCTTGATTCCCAGGAGGGGGCATGCAGGAGGCAGCCGATCCATGTTTCTACCTTCCTCTCTTTCTAAAAATCAATAAAAACATATTTAAAAAAGATTTTAAAAACGATGTTATTGAGAAACTGGGTTTAAACATATAAATAGTAGCTTATAAATTATCATGTTATTATTTAGGCTTACTTTATACATTTAAGAAAAAACATTTCTTTTTTTTCTGATTAATTGGCCAATCTTCCATTTAGAATGTCTGCACTAAATTAGTGCTTCTCAATATATCCCTTCTGAAATTAGGTTTTTATTATTAACACACAATAAACATTTTCCCTTTCTGTGTTTCAGTAAGATTCATAAAAATTACTGCTGAGGAAGTATTTCTTTATCAAGGATTCTGGATGCTGAGTTAAAAGATGGTGAAGTAATAACCAAAATAACATTCTATTACTTTTGTCATTTTCCAAATATATCTCTCTTCTGTCCTTCCCTCTGTGCCATACTTCCCCATATTCCTTCCTTAAAACTCACCATATTTTTTTCTCCTACTTTCTGATGATAGACAATAATGCCTTTTTAGGGTCACTGCTGCAGTCACAGCTCATGTTTATAGTCATCTGGTAACTGATGGCATTTAGTTAAATGCTCAGCACAGTGTAAATAGACTCTTCATCTTGTGTAAGTCCACACTGGACTGTACTTGATCTTCCACTTGTCATTTGGCATTAGAAGAGAGATAAAGCAGAAATGTGACTTTCCTAAATATGTGCTTCAAAATTAGAAATCATTAAGCATGGTGCCTATTTAATTAAACATTATGCTATAAGAAATATTTAGAAATATGAATCCTCTTTTTTCTCTCTTTCTTTTTTTGCTGATTTCATTGAGAAATTAGGCTCAGATTTGGGGAAATACTGAGATTATCTGAGTACAAGTGGAAAGGGAAAAGCCAGTTTTATGATAGCCTATTTTAAGTGCATTAAGTTCAGTTGAATACTGTTTTAAATGAATGTATAAATGAACCAGTGAGCACAAAGGTACTTCTCAAACTATTTTACCCCCAATGAAGGTTTTATAAACAAAAATTGCAATATTTTGTCCACTTCTGATTTATTCATAGAGAAGATTACATAATTATCTGTGCAGTTTTTAGAATTCCTAGCTGTTTAGATGGATAACTGGAAAAGAAGCAAGCTTTATATTATCCTATATAATAAAAGGGTAATATGCAAACTGACCCTAAGGGCGAATGACCAGGAACAACCTGTCGCTATGACATACACTGACCATCAGGGGGCAGACGCTCAATGCAGGAGCTGCCCCCGGTGGTCAGTGTGCTCCCACAGGGGGAGCTCCGCTCAGCCCCAAGTTGAGCTGAGAGCTGCAAGCACAGTGGTGGTGGCAGGAGCCTCTCCCGCCTCCGTGGCAGCGCTAAGGATGTCTGACTGCTGCTTAGGCCTACTCCTCATGGGGAGCAAGCCTAAGCCGACAGGTGGACATCCCTCAAGGGTTCCCAGACTGTGAGAGGGTGCAGGCCAGGCTGAGGGACACCCCCCCACCCTGAGTGCACAAATTTTCATGCACTGGGTCTCTAGTCTTCAATAATTGGGGATTGTCTATTAATGGAAGTATTAAACCCCTTGCTGATAATACAATTTTTCCCTTTAATTGGTCTCATAAGGTATGCTAAGAATTATCATGATTTATTTAGTAGATACAGTATCTATTTTCTTGAATAGTCAAGAAATGATGATTATAGAAAAACTAGAGGCCCAGTGCACCAATTCGTGCACAGGTGGGGTCCCTTAGCCTGGCTAGTGATGGGGTGGGGGGAGGGTTAGGGATGGGAGGGTGGAACCATGGGAGGTTGGCTGTGGGAGTGCACTGACCACCAGGGGGCAGATCCTGCATAGAGCATCTGCCCCCTGTGGTCAGTGCACTTCATAGTGAACTATTGGTCGACCAGTCATAAAAGTCTCTTAGGCTTTTATATATATCGGTCCTTAAGACTATTAATAAGACTATGATGCCATCCAAGCAACCTGAATATTAATTAATTCCATATAGACATGCTTTCAGTGATAAATACATGCTCTGTATATAAAACAATGGTTTTCTGGAATTCTATGTTCTGATACATTTGCCTATCCTATATAATAAAAGCCTAATATGCAAATTGTCCCCTTGACCATGAGTTTGACAGGGAGTTCAACCAGGGGGTGTGGCCAGCCAAGGGAAGGGAAGCCCCTGCAGGCAGTGGCTGCGGCAGGTGGCCATGGGAAGGGAGGCCCTGGCCGGCAGCTGGCAGCTGCTAGGGACCCTACCTGTGCATGAATTTCATGCACTGGTCCTCTAGTTATTCTATAAATAGCCTTCTCCTTTTATCAATCTTTCTCTCCACTGATAATATCCCAGGACAGTGAGTTGAAAACACTTTCAGCAAAAATTGAACAAATTAGCACTGATGTTCCCTTCCTTGGCCAGTAAGAAAACTGGGTATAAATATTAAGCTTTATGTTGAGAGTTTTAACTAATGTATTTCTGGTTGGTTTAAGAAACAACATTTGTCTATAAAGCACATGCCTCTCAAATGTATTTGGCCCAATTATAATAAAAACTAGTAACTGATTTATATACTAATATATTTTCTGTATACATAGCTGCACATTACAGATTTTATTAAAATTGATAAACTGTTCTATACTAGTCTATTAATAGCAGTTTGATCATGACTGTCCATAGATGTAGGGTTTTCTGTTTATTTTTTAATGTATCCTTCTTGGGAATTGTTGGACTTCCTGACTTCAGATATTAATGTCTTTTTATCAGTTCTGGGCTATTCTTAACCATTCATTATTTTTTCAAATAATACCTTTCTCTTAGTTTCTGTATGGTCTCCTTCTGGACATTCAATTGGACTTATGTTGGACCTTCGCACTCTATTGTTTATATCTCTTAACTCCCTTTTCATATTTCCTATCACTTTCTCTCTTAGTGCTGTATTACAAATTTTAAGTCTATCCTCCATTTTACTAGTTTTCTCTTCATTGTATCAAGTCTACCATTTAACAAGTCTATTGAGTTTTACTTTTAGTTATTATATTTCTCATTTCTAGAAAATCTATTGTTTAAATATTATCCATTATTTAATATTGTTAGAATCTGTTCTTTAAATATATATAAAATACATTTATTTCATATAACATATCTAATAAGTTCAATATTGACAATTTATGTAGACCTCATTCTGTAGAATTGTTTTTCCTTCCTGATTTTTGTTCATGGTCACTTGTTTCTTTATGTATTTATTAAGTTTTTATTGTGAGCTCATGTTTTTGAACTTTTATCTGTGGGAATTCTTAAGAGACGCAGATATAAAGTATATTCTTTCTAAGAGGATTTTCCTTTTCTGCTGCCAGATAGCTGGGGATACCTCTAAGCTGGGATCATTAAATAAAATTTGTGGCTATTTGTGTGTGTGTGTGGTGGTGGGGGGGGGTGGTTATTCCTCATCCTAATAATATCACTGTAGGCTCTAAGATCACCTGAGCAAAAATATGAATCCTTAGACATCCTTAGAATATTCCTTTCTTTTATTTTTGTCTTCACAGCGATGATGTTAAGAACTTTCTCCACAGTGTCCTTCTGAAGGTATTTTTCTTGTTCATCCACTGGTGGTGTTACCATGGCTGTATGTAGAGGTATCTAAATGATTACCACACTTCTTGGCACTCAGGACTTACTTCTTCTCCCCTGATTGTGTCCATTAAAATCCTCTAAGTACAAGAGATTGACAGAGATCACTACAGCAAGTGATGGCTCCAGCTTTCACTTATTCCTTTGCATTGAAACTCTCTCTCTTAATTCTTCTATAAGATCAATCAGGCATATATAAGGGAAAAAGTAGGTTTACAGCTGTGAGTATGCAAAACATGGAGCTTATTGTTATATTATTATTTATTATTTTTTATTTTCCATACAAGCAACTGTAAATCTACTTCTGCCCCATCTTGAAAATAGATACAGATATATGGATATAGATATATAGATATAGCATTTAACAAAAATACAGTGTTTTTAACTTTGCTCTCCTGGGAAGGCATTCTCTAAACATCTGCTAGGCATATGTACATAATAATATATGTACTTTATTGTTTGGAAAAAATAATGTTTTTTAAAATATGTTTTTATTGATTTTTAGAGAGAGAGAAAGGGAGAGGAAGAGAGAGAGAGAAAAAAAAAATGATGAGAGAAACATTGACCGGCTGCTCCTGCATTCCCCTTACTGGGGATTGAATCTGAAACCAGGGTATAGGCTCTGACCTGTAATCAAACTGGTGACCTCTTTTTGCATGGGATGATGCTCAACCAACTGAGCAACCCCTGCCAGGGCGGGAATAATGATGTTTTTTCCATTATTATTTGCTGATTTATATCTATTTAAAAATCCTTGTGAAATAACTTTAATAAGAGGAAGACATAAGTAGAAGAGACTTCATATTTTCCTAATATATTATCTTTATCTATTCAAGATGTCTTCATAAATCTATAACAATGTAAATAGAAATTTCATCATAAAAAATCACATTATGTTGTGCTAGAAATTAAAGTAGCAAATTAGTCCTCAACTTCTGAGAAGGAAGTTCATAATTAAAAATAAAATTAAAAACCCTCTACTTTCGTAGAAAGGATAGTCAAACAAATACTAATAAACTATTTGAAATAATTATGTAATTCAAACAATATATTACAAATAAGAATATAAGGATGTTTAATGGCTCTTCATTGCTGAGTCGTTCTTTTAAAAGTGGAGTAGGGAAACCCTAGTGATTTGTGATAAGCTTTTGTGGATACCTGAAGCTATAAATCAAATATGGTAGGAAAATTATAATTATAATGGTAATCAGTTAAACATAATGTTATGTTAAATGAAAAATATATTATGATATAGATTAAAAGACTTGTATCTTTTTTTATTGTTTAAAGTATTACATATGTCTCCTTTTTTCCCCCATCGACCCCTCCCTGGCCACTCCCACCTCCAAGGCAAGTCCCCATTGCCTCAGTGTCCATGTCCATTAGTTATGCTAATATGCATGCATACAAGTCCTTTGGTTGATCTCTTACTCTCAACCCCCACCCCTGCCTTCCATCTGAGGTTTGACAGTCTGTTCAGTGTTTCCCTCTCTCTGGGTCTATTTTTGTTCATCAGTTTATGTTGTTCATTATATTCCACAAATAAGCGAGATCATGTGATATTTCTCTTTCTATGACTGGCTTATTTCGCTTAGCATAATGCTCTCCAGGTCCATTCATGCTGTTGAAAATGGTAAAAGTTCCTTCTTTTTTTATAGCAGCACTAGAGGCCCGGTACATGAAATTTATGCATGGGGTGGGGGGGTCCCCTCAGCCCAGCCTGCACCCTCTCCAATCTGGGACCCCTTGGGGGATGTCTGACTGCCGGTTTAGGCCCAATCTTGGGGATCGGGCCTAAACCAGCAGTTATTCATCACTCTCACAATCCTGGACTGCTGGCTCCTAATTGCTTACCTGCCTGCCTGCCTGGTCGTCCCTAACTGCCCCACACTGCCAGCCTGATTGCCCTTCACTGCACCTGCGTGCTGGCCTGATTGCTCCTAACTGCCCTCCGCTGGCCTGGTTGCCCCTAACTGCTCCCCACTGCTGGCCAGGTCGCCCCCAATTGCCCCCCACCCCCTGCCGGTCTCATCACCCCTCATTGCCCCACCCGCCAGCCTAATCGCCCCCAACTGCCCCCAACGCCTGCCTGGCCAACTTCCCCCTCTGCTAGCCTGGTTGCCCCCAACTGCCTCTCCCGCCAGCCTGGTTGCCCCTCACGGCTTCCCCCCTGTCGGCCTGGTCACCCCATGCAGCCTGCTTGTTCAGTCATTTGGTCATCCCTCACTAACCCCCCTGCCAGCCTGGTTGTAGGCAGCCATCTTGTGAGGCCATGAGGGTTATTTTGCATATTACCTCTTTGTTATATAGGATAGTATTCCATTGTGTAGATGTACCACAGTTTCTTAATACACTCATCTGCTGATGGGCACTTAGGCTGTTTCCAAATCTTAGCTATTGTAAATGTTGCTGCTATGAACAAAGTGGATATGTCCTTTCTGATTGGTGTTTCTGATTTCTTGGGATATATTCCTAGAAATGGGATTACTTGGTCAAATGGGAGTTCTGATTTCCATAGTGGCTGCACCAGTCTGCATTCCCACCAGCAGTGTACGAGTGTTCCTTTTTCTTCACATCCTCTCCAACACTTGTTGTTTGTTGATTTGTTGATGATAGCCATTTTGACAGGTGTGAGATGGTACCTAATTGTTTTGCATCTCTCAGAAGATTAGTGATGTTGAGCATGTTTTCATATGTCTCTTGGCCCTCTGTATGTTCTTTTTCAAATAGTGTCTATTTAGGTCCTTTGCTCATTTTTGATTGGATTGCTTGTCTTCCTTTTGTTAAGTTGTAGGAGTTCCCTGTATATTTTGGAAATTAAACCCTTATCTAAAATAGCATTGGTGACTATGTTCTCCGATGCAGTGGGCTTTCTTGTTGTTTTGTTGATGGTTTCTTTTGCTGTGCAGAAGCTTTGTATTTTGATATAGTCCCATTTGTTCATTTTCTCCTTAGTTTTTATTGCCCTAGGAGCTGTATTGGTAAAGATATTGCTACGATGTATGTATAATATTTTGCTACCTATGGATTCTTCTAAGATTTTTATGGTTTCCCATCTTATGTTTAAGTCCTTTATTCATTTTGAGTTAAGACTTGTATCTTTTTAAAAAATATATTTTTTATTGATTTCAGAGAGCGGAAGGGAGACAGAGATAGAAATATCAATGATGAAAGAGAATCACTGATTGTCTGCCTCTTGCACACTAACTGGGGATTGAGCCTGCACCTGGACATGTGCCCTGATTGGGCATAGAAGTGATCTCCTGGTTCATGGGTTGATGCTCAAACTGGCCAACAAACTTGCATCTTTTAAAATATAAGACATCACAAACAAAATTAATATCTGGAGTATTTGTTTGCAACCACAGAAGTGGCATAAATGTATTTGTTTCTGGAGTTTTAAAAGAAAGTTTCAAGTTGGTGTCCACAAGCCTTAAGATTTCAGTCCTGCTTTGACCCTTGAATACTGGAGTAACCTAAGGTCCTCAGACATAAACCATGTTCTTTTTTTTTATACCTTCTAATCCTTCCACCTTGTTAGCTGATTTCATCCAGTCCCATGGCTTTAAATAGTATTTATCTACGGGTGATCTACTTATTTGTATGTGTAGCCCCTGCCCTGATCTGGTTTTTAAATCCAGGTTCCTAACTTCCTATCTGGTATTGCCACTTATACAGTTAATAGCTAGACCACATTCATATTAAAAACAGAACTGACTTTCTCAGTTCCCAGAGCCTGCTTATCACCTTACTTTCGATTATTCTCTACACTTTGTCTGCTTTAATTTTTATCACAGAACCACATTATAAAGTAAGCTCTGTGGAACTACAGACTTCATTTATCATAGCATTTAACTTGGTTAGAGTCTAGCACAACACTTCATACATAGTAGAAACCCAATAACTGTTCATTGAAGAAAAAAAAAAATCCTCTCTTTTGCAATTATTTTAAATAGCCCTCTCCCTCTGTCAACCTCTTTCTCACCAGTTCTCTTTCACTCAGTCAACACTGGCCTACTTTGCCATTTCTTAAGTGCAGCATAATCTTTTATCATGTTTCTTTTCCCCCTCTCTGGTAAACGCCCATTACCTGGGAAATAGCCTGCTCTGCTTCTTCTATGCACTCATACAATTTTGTACATAATTCATTCATAAAGTTTTAATATCCAGATAATATGGATATCCCAGTTATATATGATTCTCCTCAAGGGCAAGAACGATGTTTTACTTATTTTGTTTTAACCTTCCAGCTTTTAGCACAATGCCATACACATAGTAGATGGTCAATGGGTTTTTGGAGGGTTTTTTTGGGGGGTGAGGGTTGATGAGTAAAGACACTGAAATAATCATATGTTCAGAAAACAATGTTATCACTAGGATCAAGTATTAAAACATTGTCTCAGAAAGTCAATCTAATGTTTATCTAACATATATTGAAATAAAATATCTTGTTCATTCATTTCAAAATAATGAATACATATGTAGTCTGTAATATACTAATATAATATTATATATATTCATGATGCATATGATAAACTGTCAGATATAAGCATAATATTCTGTAGTCTCAATAAATAACTGTTTAAATAATGCATTTTCTTTAAATTCTAACTTACATATTGTATTTCTAATGATGAATTACCAAGAAATACAAACTATAATAAGAAATCTGTAACTTGACTAATATATTTCACTGATGATTTTTGTATATAAGAAATAATTATTCTCTAGTTTCTTTTGGTAATATAATTGCACATTTTGGAAACATAGGAAATAAAATTAATCTGAACCCATATGAGTTTTTCCCTGCTGCAAAAAGGGGAGAAAACCACATAGATGTAATTTTTTACTTAATTTAAGGTCTTAGAGATCATTAACTCAAGAAACCATAATAGTTAACCTGTTACAGCAGCATTACTAAGAAGAAGGCTTTTTCTCTGTCTAGACTTGCAAATTCCCAGACACTTACCTACCCATTTCTGTTCATGATCTAAGTATTATGTGACTGTAGAAGAAATAAGTAGCCTTATAGGCAGATGGACAAGTAGAGGCTCACAATAGCTTGCTCCTAAATGGCCAAGATTAAAGAAACCATTTTAAAGAACATATACAGCATATAATGATGTGCTGAGATGTTTTATTTGCTTGGGAGAATTTTTATGAATATATCCCCAAATAACAAGTTAACCACACACTCTTTCATCTATAGTAATTCTGATTATTTTTCAAATGACCAGATTCTGATTTCTTAAATAAATCGAATGGAATAGAAGTATTTTGAAAATAAGGTGGCTCATTAGACTTGAAAACTTTAAGTTGGAAGCAACATGTACAACAAAGTAAAAATCTGAGTTCAGGGAATAAAAGTGAAAAAGTAGGTCAGATGGTAAAATATTCTATTGATGTTGGCAAATTTTCTCATTTGTGATTGTATACACTCTTAAAGCTTTTCATAGAGGAAAAAATTCACTGGAACACAGATTTAAATTTCAAAAGGTACTGAATAATATAGAGTTTGAAAAATATTTTTCAAAATAGAGCTTGTTCTGTTAGCTTTCAACTCGAGTTAGAGGGCAGAAACAGAAAATCGAGCTAAGAAATATATTCCTTTATCAGTTCCTTTAAGATAAGCTACCTAAAGCAAATCTGTGTATTATAAACATAAGAGAGACTGCTCACAACTTTTCAGCATGAAATGAACCCTGAAAATGGCTTAGTTACATAATAAATTTCAATAAAAAATTGGAAAAATCACTGAGAGCACAATTCACTGCCCAGTCATCTTATACTTGGAGTAAGCAAGTAACAACAGAGAACTGGGGGTGTAGGTAGCACACTACACACTACACATCAGAGGTCAAGAGCAGTCCGTGTCAAGGAAGTGAACATTTGAAGAGAAACTTAGAAATCTAGCAGTTTTTGCCTTTCTGAATAACATATATAGAATAAAAAGAGCATTGAGTTAGAAGACATTGATTTGAGCCAGTGCACCTTTAGTCTTGATTTTTTTAAAAAGTAACTCTATACTTTTTTCATGTGTTTCAAAAGAGAGAGATAAATTAGATTATCTTTCAGTTTTTGTCCCACTCTATAATTCTGAGACTGCTAATTCTCTTTATTCTCAATGGCCTGCACTCCTCCAATGCAAACGCATCTAATTTTTTGTAATCAGATCTGTGTTTTATTGGCCTCCTTAGACGAAGTAGGCTAGATCATATAACTGAAAATACACAGATTGGTTTAAAAATAAAAATAGATTAATTTTAAGAAGTGGTCTCATGCTTCTTTTCTGACATATTGAATTTTAACAGAATCAAGTAAGAAAATGAAATGTGGGAATACATTACTTATATTTCTTCTTATATATTACTAGGTAGAAGAAGACAAGTAAAGATAACGTTAATAAAGGAAAGTAAGGAGAATTCTAGAATTAAATGTTAATTTTCAATATTCATATATCAGAGCTCATTCTATACTTGGTTGAAAAAATTGCCATTAACTACTGGTAAGCAGCATTAAGTATGTTTAGTTTTTACTTGTAAAACAACTGTCCAGGGTAAGCTATATGAGTTTCAATAATAAGATGGAAAGAGACTTAGTGGTCTATATAGGTGTGTAATGCATGATTCTGAACTGATATTAGTAGTAAGCCAAAACTATGAATTTAGTAACTGTAAGCACAAGTTACCATCGCTCTGTTGAATAAATACTGTGCTCCTGACCTTAGCTATACTGGAAAATGAGTGATATTGGTCACAAAAGCAATCCGATAAAGGAATATACATGATAAGTACAAACCCACTGTTGCTTCTAAAATATACCAGACAAAATGCAGTTCCTACCAGTGGGTGAGGACCATTTACTGATATTATCAGCTTGTTACAGGAAAAAGCAGTAACACCTTTTAGAGACACTGCCTATGCATATCCACAATTTCCTTCCATGCTACTTCACTGTGTAAAAGTTTAATGTGCAAGGGCCTAATGTCACCACAGTCATCTCTAGTATCCAGAATGAATATAAACACCACTAGAGAGAAAACATGCCTTTTGTGCTCCTAGAATTAATATTTTTTATTGATAGAGATGGAGAATATTGAACTGCAGGTATCCATAGATAACCCCAGACAATATGTGCTATGGCAAATAGGATGCATGTGAGCTTACTCCTTATGCATAAAGAGTAGCATAGGTGTTCCCCTGGTGTAGGTACATACATGATATTTGTGAAAGAATAAGTTTTTAGATTCCAAGGCAACTGAAAGTAAACAGAACCCCACTGCATTTGACTTAGAGTATTCATATGGCACATGTGCTCTTGAAAGCACTGGACATGCATTAACCAAGTCATTAATCCTCACCACTACTTCTCCCCATAAACCACATATTACTATTCTTTAATGGTTGACAAAACTCAGTTAGGAAGGATAATTGCCTTGCTCAAGGCCATAGAGGAAGCCTGTATTAGTAAAGTATTAGACTTGAGTAATTTTTGGCCTACAGGCTTATGCTTGAACCACCAGGTCATTTGTAATGGAACAGCCTTTCTTAAATTGTATGCAGAGTGTGTATGTGTGTGTGTGTGTGTGTGTGTGTGTGTACATATTCAAGTGTACACACATGAGTATATATAAGGGGATTATAAGGTCCCATATTCAACCTATCTTTTCATTTCTCTTTGTTAGAAAAACATTTGTAGTATTGTGATAAGTGTATTAATTCTGAAATTTGTTCTCTTCCTTTTTCCTTTGTGTTATCTATGAAACACCAACTCTGGGCAACAAATAAGAAGGCTGTCATCACCAGAAAGTTTTATTCAGAATGTCACCAGTGTTTTACATGGGCAAGCTATCCATTCACAAGGTTTTGATTAATTTTACTAACTGTTTCGATGAACAAATTGTTTTTCTCTATAAGGTGATTTAACATAGTGGTGAAGTGTACAAGTTCAGGGGTCAAAACTGCCAGAATTAGAATTCTGGTGAACCATTTTTTGTCTTCATGATCTTGGGGAAATGACTGAAATTCTCTGTCTCAGTTTCCTCATCTGCAGAACAGAGATAGTAATAGTTCTATATCATAAGATTGTTATGAGGATTATAGGATTCAATATATTGTCTCAGAAGAGAGAGATCAATACAGCTTAGATACGATATCATCATCATTATCATCATTACAAATATATAGGATATGGAACTATATTTTCAAACTAAGTTAGTGGTCAGTGTTCATGTCCATTTCTAAAAAATGCTTTTGTTTATTTAGAGCAGTTAAGAAACTAAATAAATAATAAGCCAGTCAGAGAAAGATGAATATCACATGATCTCACTCATTTGTGGAATATAATCGATCAGACCATCAAACCTCAGGGGGAAGGTAGGGGAGGGAGGGGGTGAGGGGGAGAGACCAACCAAAAGACTTCTATGCATGCATATAAGCCTAACCAATGGACACAGACAACAGGGGGGTGAGGGCATGAGGGGGGAGGGTTTATGGAGAGAATGAGGTCACATTTGTAATACCTTAATCAATAAAGAAAAATAAGTAAATAAATACATAAATAAATAAAATTAGGACAAAACAATTTTGAGGGAACTGAATTCAGAAAAATACAAAAAACTTAGGAAGACATGCCACATTCTCTGATGTTGACTCATATCGTCATCCTGAAAAATATTGTTGGCATATATCAACACACACTCCAACATTCTTCTTTCTTTGGTGGGTTTTCATGAGGAATAAAGTCCTTCATGGGTAAAAGTTAGATATTAATTCTTTGTCCTAAAGTTATTGGTTGCCAGTCTCTTTTGTTCTAGACCATTGGCTTAGAATGAAAAGCACACTAACATCACAGCGATGTGGTTGCTCACATCACTAACTGTGAATGTATGGCACCGTCAAAATGGAATAAAGGAAACTATATCAAAAATAGAGCACATGGATCTACTGCTTACATACAGCAAATAACACCTTGTATTTCGGTCTCAAAATAATTAGGGTAAGAAAACTTCTTGGAAATTAAAATATGATGATGGTCAAAATTAGACAGTAGAAGAGGTGGAAGGTAAGTCAACAACATCTAGATAACATACAATGACAGAGCTATAAATACAAGGAAGATATGTGTCAGAAAATCAATGCAGCAGATTTAACAGCCAACTCATAGGAGGTCCATAAAGAGAAAATGAAAGCAAACAGAGGAAGAAATTATCAAAGAATTAATAAAAAAAAGAATTTACAGAACCTTGAAAATTCCTATTAAGTATCCAATCAAAAAGAATAGGAAAACCCCACACTTTCAAATACTTCAGTGAAATTCCAGAACATCAAGGATAGAGAGCATATATTCAAAGCTTTGAGAGAGAGAAAAGAAATCATACAAAGGAATGTGTGAACATGTGAATGACATGGGATGTCTACATGTCTAAATCCCAGATGGTAATAGAGAAAGGCCTGTAGTGTTACGAGGAAACAATTATTTTAAGTCTAAAAATCTATGCCCGCCCCAACTATCATTGAAATGTGAAAAGAGTAAAGATACTGCTTGACATGTTAAGAAGTCAGAATGTTTACCTTCCATTTAGCTTTTCTTAGGACGCTTCCTGAGAATGTGCTTCAGCAAAATTAAGAAGTAAACCAAGGGACCCCTGCCTAGGTGTTCTAAACATCTGTCAGAAAAGAGTGGGGCTGAGGGACTGAGAGATACAGATAGAAGTACCTGGAAGAAAAGCAGTTTCTGTGAATATGATCGTATTTACACTGTCCTGGGAGAGTTGGAAATGCTGAGGAGAAGGGAAGGCTAAAGGCTTTTAAGACTATAAGAGAAAATGGTTATAGCATACTTTTTGATTCAGCAATGAAAATATTTATGAGGTCTTATTAGTTACATACTTTACTGCTTTTCAACTTTTAGAATTAGCCTATGGACAAACCATAGAAGGCAATTATGATAACAACAAAAAATAACTGTTATCAAGATTTTAAATATGAAAACAAAAGCACATAAGATAAAATGTAAGAGGTGACAAGGGGGCCATGGAAAACAGGTGAAGGGAAAGATCACTGCAATAATTTAAAAAAGATAAGTACCATATTCTCTCACTCATATGTGGAATCTAAGGAACAAAATAAACTGATAAATAAAATAGATCCAGAGACACAGAAGCATGGAACACACTGACGAATCTCAGAGAGAAGAGGGTGGGAAGAGATTAATCAAAGAACTTATATGCATTTATTCATAACCTGTGGAAACAGACAACACTGCAGCAAAGGCCTGGTGTGTGGGGGGTGAGTATAGGGTGGAGGGGGCCGAGGGGAAAAAAAGGGGACATCTGTAATACTTTCAACAATAAAGATAAATTTAAAACATAAAAAATAAAGTAATAAAAAGCATCCTAGTAACAAACAATGAAAACACAACAATCCAAAATCTATGGGACACAGTGAAAGCAGTCTTGAGAGGGAAGTTCATAGCTCTACAGGCCTACCTCAAAAAACAAGAAAAAATAGCAATAAATTATCTAACCCTACAACTCAAAGAATTAGAAAGACAGAAACAAGAAAAGCCCAGAGTAAGCAGAAGGAAGGAAATAATAAAGATCACAGTGGAAGCAAATGGCATCTAGAGACCAAAAAGAAAAAAAAAAAATACAAAAGATCAATAAAACCAAGAGCTGGTTCTTTGAAATGATAAACAAGATTGATGAACCTCTAGCCAGGCTCACCAAGAAGCAAAAAGAGAGGATCCAAATAAATAAAATTAGAAATGGTAGAGGTGAAGTAACAACCGATCCCACAGAAATACAAAGAATTATGAAAAAATACTATGAACAACTCTATTCCAACAAACTGAACAACCTAGATGAAATGGACATATTCTTAGAAAAATACAAGTTTCCAAAACTCTATCAGGAAGAATAAAAAACCTGAATAGGCTGATAACTACCGAAGAAACTGAAACAGTGATCAAAATTCTTCCAGCAAACAAAAGCCCTGGTCTGGATGGCTTTACGGGGGAGTTCTACCAAGCATTCAAAGAAGAACTAAAACCTATCCTCCTCAGACTATTCCAAAAAATTCAAGAGGAAGGCACACTTTAAGCTCTTTCTATGAGGCCAGCATTCCCCTAATTCCAAAACCAGATAAAGACACCAAAAGGAAGAGAACTACAGGCCAATATCCTTGATGAACATAGATGCTAAAATCCTCAACAAAATTCTAGCAAATCGGATCCAGCATTACATTAGAAAGATCATACACCATGACAAAGTGGGATTTTTTCCAGGGATGCAGGGACGGTATAATATCTGCAAATCAATAAATGTGATACATCCCATAAGCAAATTGAGAGACAAAAATCACATAATCATATCAATCGATGCAGAAAAAGCATTTGACAAAATCCAAGATCCTTTCTTGATAAAACTCTCAGCAAAATGGAAATAGAAGGATCATATCTCAATATAATAAAAGCCTTATATGACAAACCTACAGCCTCAATGGGCAAAAACTAAACTCATTTCTCCTAAGAACAGAAACAAGACAGGGATGCCCACTTTCACCACTCCTGCTTGATATCCTACTGGAAGTGCTAGCCATAGTGAACAGACAAGAAGAAACAAAAGGCATCCAAATTGGAAAAGAAGAAGTAAAACTATCCTTATTTGCAGATGACACGATACTGTACATAAAAAAACCAAAGACTCCATCAAAAAACTACTAGGCTTAATAAATGAATTTGGCATTGTAGCAGGATACAAAATTAACACCCAGATATTTATGGCTTTTTTATATACTAATAATGAACTCACAGAAAGAAAAACTAAAAAAAAAAAAAAAAATCCTCTTTACCATCTCACCAAAAAAATTAAGATACCTAGGAATAAACTTAACTAAAGAGGTAAAAGACCTATACTCGGAAAACTACAGGACATTGAAAAAAAAGATGGAGGAAGACATAAACAAATGGAAGAATATACCATGTTCATGGGTTGGTAGAATCAACATCATTCCCAAAGCAACTTATACATTCAATGCAATCCCCATTAAAATACCAACAGCATATTTCACAGACCTAAAACAAATTCTCCAAAAATTCATCTGGAATAAAAAAAGACCCAGAATAGCCACAGCAATCCTGAAAAAGAAGAACAAAGTTGTAGGGATCATAATACCAGATATCAAATTATATTACAAAGCCACTGTTCTCAAAACTGCCTGGTACTGGCACAACAACAGACATATAGACCAATGGAACAGAATAGAGAACCCAGAAATAGACCCAAGCCATTATGCTCAATTAATATTTGACAAAGGAGGCAAGAGCATACAATGGAGTCAAGATAGTCTCTTCAATAAATGGTGCTGGGAAATTTGGTCAGATACATGCAAAAAAATGAAACTAGATCACCAATTTACACCATACACAAAACAAATTCAAAATGGTTAAAAGACTTAAATGTAAGACGGGAAACCATAAAAAATATTAGAAGACTGCATAGGCAGCAAAATCTCAGACATATGTTGTAGCAATATCTTTACCAATACAGCTCCTAGGGCAATGGAAATGAAGGAGAAAATAAACAAATGGGAATACATCAAAATAAAAAGCTTCTACACAGCAAAAGAAACCATCAACAAAACAACAAGAAAGCCCACAGCATGGGAGAACATATTTGCCAATGCTACTTCAGATAAGGGTTTAATCTCCAAAATATACAGGGAACTCATACAACTTAACAAAAGGAAAATAAACACTCCAATCAAAATATGGGCAAAGGACCTAAATAGACACTTTTTGAAAGAGGACATACAGAAAGCCAAGAGACATATGAAAACATGCTCAAAGTCACTAATCATCTGAGAGATGCAAATCAAAACGACAATCTCACACCTGTCAGAATGGCTATCATCAACAAATCAACAAATGATAAGTGCTGGCAAAGATATGGAGAAAAAAGAACCCTCATGCACTGCTGGTGGGAATGCAGACTGGTGCAGCCACTGTGGAAAACAGTATGGAGTTTACTCAAAAAGTTAAAAATGGAACTCCCATTTAACCCAGTAATCCCACTTCTTGGACTATATCCCAAGAAACCAGAAACACCAATCAGAAAGGATATATACACCCCTATGTTCATAGCAGCACAATTTACAATAGCTAAGATTTGGATACAGCCTAAGTGCCCAGCAGTAGATGAACGGATTAAAAAACTGTGGCACATCTACACAATGGAATACTACACTGCTATAAAAAAGAAGGAACTTTTACCGATTGCAACAGCATGAATGGACCTGGAGAGCATTATGCTAAGTGAAATAAGCTAGTCAGAGAAAGATAAATATCACATGATCTCAGTCATTTGTGGAATATAATGAACAATATAAACTGATGAACAGAAATAGATCCCACAACAAGTGGCAGGGTGTGGGTGTTTAGAGATCAACCAAAGGACTTGTATGAATGCATATTAGCATAACCAATGGACATGGACACTGGGGTGGTGGGGGCCGGGGGTGGGAGTGGCAGGGGGGTGTCAATCGGGGAAAGGAGATAAATGTAATACTTTAAACAATAAAAAAAATAAAGTAAATGAGAGATAAACAAAAAAAAAAATTAAAATGTACCAGAATACATTTACATCACTAACCAAATTACACAGGGTGTGTATTGTGTGTGGGGGGCGGGGGGGGGGATAAAGAAATTCAGATATGTGAGAACCTACATAAATAGAGTAAACTAAACCTCATGTACTAAATGAAATAACCATTGTAAAGAACTAGCACTAAGATCTCAGTGTGGTGAGTGAGGACAACACCAGCCAACACAAACCTAAAATACTATGACTATTATTTAGATTTCTTGATTTTAGGACAACGACTTTAAGTAAAATCCTAATACAACATGGCTATTTTGTAAATGGAGTCTTAATCCCATTCCCCAAAATTAAAAGTTACCATTGGTACTATATGATGTGATGTGTGGCTATGAAAAAAGAATTCAGATTAAAAATAAAAACAAATATACATTCTGAAAAGTGTTATCTTTCAAAAATATCCAGTCCTGCTGCCAATTTCAAAATTGTTGCAGTGGAACTTTTCCTTTTGAACAGCCGAATCTTCTCAGGGAGATGCAAAGGAAACATCGCTTTATTATTTTTCACCTGCCCTTGGTTTGTTTATTTATTTATTTATTTTACAAAAATGTGCATTATCTATATTGACCTTGCATGTTGATAATCACTCTAGATTTCAAATGACTTTTTAAAAACTCCCAAATCAAATCTGTTTTCAAAGAAAACCTATTATTATTCATTACCTTTCTTCAAAGATGTCCCCATAGGTTGACAAAAAGTCAGTATTTTAAATAATCTTTGAATAAGCATTTAGCTTTAGATTGTCTGTTTGAAAATTCCCTTCGAGCACACCTTACACAGACACAGATATACACCACAGAAATGTGTAGACACTCCTCAGGTTGAAGTGATATACACTTTTTTAGAAGAATTTTTTAGACTTTTGTGGGTTTTTTTAGACATATTATAATTTCAGAGAACTTCCCCTTTATAAGACTAAATTCAGTCTATAAAGCAACTTTCATCAACACTTGCAAAGTCCTTCAGTGTTCACCGTATATGTCTTTTACAAAGTATTTTGATCAACAAATAGTTTTGTACAAACATTTCATTGGGCATCATGAATATGACAAGAATATGTTAAGAAAATATTAAAAATGTCTAGATAGACTTGCAGGTTTAAAATAGTACATGGCATGAAAATTCATTACTGCGTATTCATTTATAGTAATTTTTAATAGAGAAGACGTTGGGATTAAAATTTTACAATGAACTTATTTTTCTATAAAATAAAAACTTCCAATTATAAGAGTGAATATTAAAACAATTTTTAATTTTAGTATAAAATCACAGGACCCAATATTACATTTTTTTTTTTTTGGTGGAGATCTCTCTCTCTCTCTCTCTCTCTCTCTCTCTCTCTCTCTCTATATATATATATATATATATATATATATATGTTATTTAGTAATGTAATATATAGTTCTTGATCTAATGAAGGGAATTATTACATGTTAAGTTATAAAATATAATTTTTGTGATTATATGCATAAAAATAATAGCTTTGTTTGGTTACTACATTTCTCAACTCCAGGTCAAATATTCAATAATATTCTTGTTAAGTGAAATGTTCTGATATTCACCTGAGAAAACTCTTTTAAATGATCCAGGCAACGATGTCATCAGAGATTTTTATCATGCTTGGCAAGGAACCAGCTGTCAGATTATCATTTCAGAAAAAAATTCATTTTAAGAGACTGCAAAAAATTAAACATGTAAACATTCCTTTGCTAGTAGATATGGTTTTAGAACATTTTCCTTTTTTATTTCTTTTTCATATAGGTAAGCAATAAAAAAGAAACTTCATGTGAATACTATTGGATTATGCAACGAAGGATAAAAATCTGTCATTCTCAAAGAGAAGTGCAAACAATCAGTTTTTCTCTTACCATTCCTTAATTAATGAAAAAGTCCTATTACCTCCCAATTACTGGTTATTTTAGCAACGCACTCTAGGATTTCAGAAAATGTTACACTCACCCACACGGACAAGTTTTTAAAACCACAACAAGTCTCATTCATGTGAGTTACCTGCCGGCGTTATGAAGAAAGAAGTTCCTAACACAGGCTGACAAACGCGGCCGGTGTGAAACGTTACCTGGCTGAGCCGAAGCCTTCCTCTGAGCCGGCGTGGCTGCCGATGGCACCTGCTGCTGTTTGACCAAATTCCCTTCACCTCCAGTTCTCAGAATCTTCTCACCTAAACTGGCTTTTTTCTGTTTGCTGTTCAAATCCTCCCTCCTGGATGATGGCAGCTTAGACGCTGTATTGGCGAAGAAAGGTCTCGCCAAGCGGGGAGGCTTGGGCATTTTAAACAGCAGAAGAAAACAACAACAAAAAGAACCAACTCCAGAATGTTACCTGCTGGGGCAGCAGATTCTAAAAATCCTTTGAGCTCCACTTTTCAATGGCCACGGTTACAGGATAAAGCGCAGCTGGGCGGAAAGGGCTGGGCTGCCACTCGCGTTTCTTTTAAACAGAAAGGCACCGTGCAGCCACAGAGCCCGTTTCCCAAATCTGCGGAGTGTGAGTGTGTTTTGAAGACGCCGGTGACAGTTTTGTAATGGTAACTGCTCCAACTCGGAGTGAACAGCAGATGTTGAAATAGGGAATGTAAAATATAGACACACACGCACACACACACATACACACACACACACACAACTTCCTAGCAAGCACAGACTAGTTGACACTGGATAGCCTAGTAGTGGAAAAAGAATGTAAATATTACCCCACCCACTCAGGTACCGATATGAAAATAAGCCAGATGTGGGGTTTATATTACTATGAAGTGCATATCACGTTCAGTTTCCAGGCATTAGTTCAAGCAAATATTTCCTCGCCTTGGCACATTCTTATATTATATTCCAAGAGTTGAGTGTGTAATGAATGCCCACCTACATAATTACTTCTCCTGCTGTTTACATAGCCTGCACAAAGCACCGTGGAAAAGAGGAAAAACAGAAGACTGTGATTTTCATACCTGTGTGGGCAGCCCGGGGGTACCTACTAACTGATAAGAAGAGCTGTGTGTCTAAGTGATGTGGTGTAGGGCGTGTGTGTATGCGTGAGAGTGTGTGTGTATGTGAGGGGAGAGGGTCTGAGGCAGAGACAGAAGTTATTTTACCTTTTAAAAAGCTTAGACTTTATTCTAATGAGAACCTGAATACGTGTCATTACCCTGCTTTCTGAAAGATGGATAGTAGTGGTTTAAAAATGTGTGTTTGAGGGGTCATGCTTTTCTAGACTAAAAACAGCCCTTCCGCACATTTAACACACACCCCAGACCAGGAGCACAAGTCTCCCCCACTGAGGGCAACCATTTTTCTCCTAGTTTCTCATATCAGTGATTTTTATGACTTGGGATTAACTTGTTTCCAACCTCAATTATTGTGTGTTCCCTTAGGGAGAGTTCATACAAGCTCTCTATGAACTATAAAAGGTTATATAATTCCAAGTGTAAATACCATTTGATTCCCCATTTATAGTTGATAAGCCACAGCTACTTAGCACTTTATCAGAGGCAGAAGTATGTGTTGGAAAGAGTATAAATTCTGGAATTTTTTGGACCTGATGTTCTAAATCCTAAATGTGGACCCAGCCCTGGGCAAGTGGCTTTTCATCAATAAAATTGGGATAGTGATTCAACTGAAGTGACAAATGTCTGGCACAATTGTAACATTCAATAAATGTGAATTTCTTTACCCTGTTCTTCCAAAAATCCCAAATTAATTATTCCCAAAACGTCAGAGTTACAAAATCAAATCCTCACCCAGAACAGAAAAACCATGATAACATCACATTTCTGATTTCGGAGTGATGGATCAGGGAGAAAGCAAAGTGAAAGACCCTTATTATTATGAGAAATGTATCCTGCAAGTGTAATGAACCACTATGTTTGCAAATACTGCTCTATCAAAAAACACACCCCATTAAATACTGTAAAGCAAAACTACAAATTTAAGACTCTTTTACTCTTAGTACTTTGTCCAAATAAAATAGTCCAAGTTTTAATTTATCCAAATTATCTTTTACTTCTGCCTGGAAACCATTGTTTTCTTAGGCCTCTAAAGCTGGCTTTCTTACTTTGACCATGTCAGAGACTATCAAGCAGAGAGCATCAGACTTGGGATAGAGGATCTGGCTGTCATAAATGTGCACTCACCAGTCACATGAGCACTTCAAAGGCCAGGCTCACATTTTAAACTCATGCCTCAGAACAATGATGAGCAATAACATAGGTTGGACCCTGGGGTGTGCAAATCACATGGCTGTTGAGGGTCTGTGGTACTTGGCAGTAGACTGTAGTCTGGAAAGCAACTGGAAGGATCAGGACCAGGAGAGAAGTGTGATTGCATCCCAACACCATTGGGAGCAAGTGGTTTTCCTGTGCGATGTGGATAGGACATTTCGAAGGGAGGGAATTATGACTCCTCATGGTGCATGTTCATTTTCTAGGGGAGTCCAGTATAATTAAACTTATTTTAGAAAGAAGAGGGAAAACAGAAAGTGACTATGCAACAGGCCACTTCCAGAGGTGGGGAGGTGGGTATTGGATATATATATGTATATATATATCTCCTATCTAATAAAGAGGGAATATGCTAATTGACTGCCCCACCCTCAATGATGGTGGCGCCCACAGCAGGGGAGGGCAGTTGGGGGCATCTGAGCCGGCAGGGGAGGGCAGTTGGTAGCAACCAGGCCTTCAGCTGAGGGCAGTGGGGGATGACCGGGTCGGCAAGGGAGCAGTTAGGGGGTGATCAGGCTAGCAGGCAGAAGTGGTTAGGGTCTGATTAGGCAGGCAGGCAGGCGAGCATTTGGGAGCCAGCAGTCCCAGATTGTGAGAGGGATCTCCTTTGGGATCGGACCTAAACTGGGAGTCGGACATCCCCCGAGGGGTCCCAGATTGGTGAGGGTGCAGGCTAGGCTGAGTGACGCCCTGTCCCCTGTGAATGAATTTCATGCACTGGGCCTCTAGTATATATTCACACATACACATATACACATACAACACACATCCTATTTATATCTATTTATTTATAACTATCTAGTTATCCACCTCTTCCATTGGTTTGCTTCTCTAGAGAACCCCTTTACAGACAGACAAACACCCCCCGCCCCCAGCCCCACAGACACAATTTATATGAGAGACAGAGAGAGCTTTTAAGGAATTGGCTCATATGATCACAGGGTTTGGCAAGTTGGAATTCTATGGAACAGGCTGGCAGGCTAGAAATTTAGGGAGGACTTGGCGTTGCAGTCTGAAGTCCAAAATCTGCAGGCTAGAAATTCAGGCAGAATCTTTATGCTGCAGTCTGGAGGCAGAACTGATGTTTCTTCAGGAAATCTGTCTTTTTCTTAACGCTTTCAACCGATTTGATGAGGCCCACCCACATTATGGAGGATAACATGCTTCGCTTAAAGTGTATTGATTTGAATGTTAGCCACATCTAAAAGTACCTTCACAGTGACATCTAGAGTAGCGTTTGACCGAACAACGGGGCACCATAACTCAGCCAAATTGGCACATAAAATTAATCATCACAAAGATTAAACTAGATCCTTCCTAAGTTTTCAACCCATGGAAGCCTCCACACTAAGCTATCTGCCACATGTGGAAGAGGAGATATGATTTTTAATGTTCCTCAAAATAGAGTGTATTAGTCATGTACTCAACTTCTCTCAACACAAAATTAGGTTTCTTGTGTGACCAAAATGTGGTATTCAAAGATCTCATTCAGTTAATCCACTACAGACAAGGTCCTATAGGAGACATAAAAAAGAGACATACCTTCCTCTTTTCCTACCATTGCCCCTTCATGGGAGCAATAGAAGCCTCTAGAGTTGCCATTTAATACAGAGGGCAGAGCTGGTGCAGAGCAGTGCCTGGCTGTGTGTAGTCCTGCAGTTTGCCCATCTACGGCAGAGCCTGGCAGGCTATGATATTCCCTCGCTGTGTTATGAGCTCAGGGTTACTTTGAATTCTTGGGCTTTATTCCTGCTTGCTTCTTTTCTTGGTTAGTATCTCCCCCACAATGACCTAATCACAGCGTGATTCAGCATCCTGGACTTTGACTTTGGCCTTTTCCTTCCGACTCGGTAACGGGACTCCTGCATGTGCTAGAGATGACCTCCGTCGGGGCACTCTAGATTTTCTCCCTGCGTCTTACAGTCTCACATCAGTACCTCTGGAATTGGCCTGATCGTTCTTTAGCCCATTTAGAAAGGGTGGGGCTAGAAGTTTCCTTCCTTCTCTAAAATTCCACGAACCTGCAATGTCTATTCCAAACCCACACCACCACTTTTTCCATATTAGAGCATCTGGTGGAACCTCTTTTTGTGTTATAATTAAGGAATTATTCATTGCATCATTGTCTTCCTTGACACCCCCTGGCTCCCCTTTTAAATGTGTCTCCATTTAGCTTCCTGTCAGGACAGGCAGATTTTTAGATTAAAGAGGAGAGGGCAGACTCTGGAGTCAGACTGACTGAGTTCAAGTCCCAGCTTCAGTACTTATAACCTGCAAGATCTTGGGTAAGTTTCTAGCCTTTGAGTGATATCTACCTCTTTGGGTTATTGTGAGGTAAAGTATTTTAGAACAGGATTGGTATGGAAAAAGTGCACAATAAGGGTTAACAGTTGCTATTACTGACCATTATTGCCTCAAGGAGAGCTGGGGCCCTACCTCTAGCTCCCATACCTCCCTGGTGATCTGTGTTCTGCTGATAAAATTCCTCACCAAAGAGAAATTGTGCTGTTTGGACTGTGAGACTCGGGTAGACCAGCTACCTCTTCCCAGGAACCTTCCTCCTGGCTTCCGACCTGTGCTATAGCTCCTCGATCTGCTTTGGTAACAGCCTGAGCAGCCTTGGCCCCGGGATGATCTTTGGCTGCCGCAGTGGAGGGGCTGCTGGGGCGCTGCTCCCAGAGGGTGGCTCAGGGCCACAGCCTGCTGCCCCGCGGCGTTTGGCTGGCACTCACCTGGGCTCTCATAGTCTATGCATGGTTCTACCTGTTAATCTGAATCTTCCCCTTTCCCACCAGGATTTAACACCAGGGGGTGCCCACCGAGGCTGGGTCCTTCAATCCAGGGCTGAGGTGTTTGGACAGCACCTCCTGTATCCTCCTGGTTCAGCAAAGCCTAACTCAGAGTTTCCTCACACCTCTCTGAGTCTATTCTGTTTTCCCAACCCTAAAAACACAAGCTGACCCCAAATCTCCATGCTTACTACAGTGGGGCCTTGACTTACGAGTGTCCCGACTAACGAGTTTTTTGAGATACCAGCTGTCTCTCGGCCAGTTTTTTGCATTGAGTTGATAGAGTAATTTGAGTTAACAAGTTCCTTAACGAGCTCCTTAACGAGCTCGGTCTCGGAACGAATTAAACTTGTAAGTCAAGGCCCCACTGTAGTTCTTTCTTACAGCTAGCCTAAACCCCTCTTACAGGCTTCAAATGCATTTTCTCTTGTTATTTTAACACTAGAGGCCTGTTGCACGAAAAGATTTGTGCAATGGGCCTTCCCTTCCCCTGGCTGCCGAAACCGGTTTCCTCCAGTGCCCAGCACCCAGGCCTTCGCTCTGGTCGGAGCCACCTTCAGCGCTTCTGCTGCTCCACTTCTCGTCTACGTATGCAAATTAACCGCCATCTTTGTTGCATATCTCACTGATTAGCCAATGGGAAGCGTAGCAAAGGTGCGGTCAATTACCCTGTTTGTCTATTATTAGATTAGATAACAAGTGGGACCATCTGTTAGGGAATACTCTCCCTCATTTATTCATGGTCCATCAGAAAAACTGTGCATGCTGAGAATTCTACGCACTGTCTAATGGTTGTTGTTTTTCTCCTTGATCTGAGGATTTGAACTGGCTGTGCTGCCCTCCCAGGCAGCCACTCTGTCCTCAGAAGCTGGAATGATTGGCGTCTTCCCAGTGTAGCAGCCCTTGGTGTTGCAGACAGGGACTGGGTTACCCCAACCTGCATGCAGATGACAATCCACAAGGAGGGAAAGGCTACAGCTACCCCAAGGCAATAAAGATGGAAATGATACCAGCTTGGTCAGGGCCCCAGCTCTCCTTGAGGCAGTAATGACCATTAATAGCAGCTGTTAACTCTTATTGTGCACTTATACATACCCAATCCTGTTCTAAAACATTTTACCTCACAGTAACCCTAAGAGGTAGATACTAGTAACTAGTATCTTCATTTTACAGATGAGTAAGCTGTCGCACTCAGAGGCTAGAAACTCACCCAAGATCTCACAGATTGTGAGTACTGAAGCTGGGACTTGAACTTAGTTATTTGGGCCTCAGAATCTGCCCTCTGCACTCGAAATCAAGAAGTCTGACTGCCATCCACACCACACACTGCGTGTGAACACAAAGTGATTGCATCATCACAGCGGTGACCCGGGGAAAGTGTGTCTGCTGTCTTAGATGCCGTGTGCCAGGTCCCAAAGGGCACCGCAGCCCTGTAGCTGCGAGCGTCCCCGTGTGGGATGAGTGACTGAGGTTAGTTCACAGGAATCAAGCAGCTCCACGCTGGAAGCGTAGCATCCTGTGGCCACGGGCAGATGGGGAGCGGCAGTCTGCAGTGTGTGAGCGAGCAGCTTCTGATGTGGAGCCAATGAGCCCATGGAGAAGGTCAGTGGGAGAGAGTTAGAGGGTGAGGAGCCCAGGTGCCTGAGCATCAGCAGCTCCCAGGCGTCTTGACCCTTCCCATCCCTGCCTCCTGACCTTGCTTTCTGGCCAGGTGTCAAGCAAAACGCCCTGGTAAGATTTGTCTGACTTCCCAGCTCACTCAGTCCATCCTCCTAGAATGGAATACTGTGGCTTGTAATGTCATCATAGAGCAGTCACTGCACCTCTCAGGACCAATTCACTTGGAAAAAAGGTGTCCTAATGTCTTCTCTGTGTATGTCACAGGGTTGTTGCAACAATCAAGTGAGATAATGAATGTGAAAGCACTTTGACAATTGTAAAATAACACATGCATGAAAGGTACTAATTTTTAGGGTTATACATCACCAATTTTCCTGCCTAACGACTGCTTTGGTGTCCTAGTAGAATCTTCTAGAGCAACGGTCAGCAAACGTTTTCTATGGGACCAAAGAGTACATATTTTCAGCTTTGCAAACCTTATGTTTCCTGTTGCAAGCATTCAACTTTGCCATCAGAGTGTGAAAGCAGCCACAGACAAAACAAGCGATTGGGCAACACTGTGTTCTAATACCACTTTGTTTACAGAAACAGGTGGCTGAATACAGTTAGACTTAGCTTGTTGATCGCTGCTCTATAGCAGCCAATTAAGCATTATGTGTGAAGGACAACATCATTCTGATCCCTTGACTCACTTTGTGTCTCTCTGAGTGCAGTCTGTGTTCTGGCTCCAAATCTATAGGAAAACAATTTCTCAAGTTACTGCACTCTACGATTTGGACCTTACATCACATTCGGGGACTTGAGGTAAGTCTTATGATGGTTCCCCCTGAAAAGCCAATATTGGTTCTAACTTAATTACAAAACTTAGCAGGGACAGGAGTAACACCCACCTCTTTGGCTAATTGGAATATACCATGCTTTTCTATTTTGTACCAAGAGTTAATCTGTACAGGATGCCACAAAAGCAGGCATGGTCTGAGCCCTAAGTCCCAGCATAACTGAATCTGTGGTATGACCTTACCTTGTAAAAATTTTCACTCTTCGCAGATTCAAGACGAAGGCTTGTAATCAGATTCCTCAATTTCCTAGTTAAATGCTATGGAGAGATTTTCTGTTTTAACAGTTCTAATTTCTAAGAATCCTTAAAAAGGATTTTTATGAGTTCAATAAAAGCTGCCTTACACCATGATGTCATCCATCTGCACTTCTATATTGTAAAAGAATCTTAACATTATTTAGGACACGGTTTGCTATAAAATTGTCAGTGCCAAGAAGAACTTCCTTGGTCTTTATTGCAAGACACTCCCATACATGGAAGACAGAACGACTTATCTGAACCAACAGTAGATTTGGAAGCAGTTTGAAAAAGTTGTACAAAAATGTGTCAGACAGCCAGGTTGTGCTGGAGGATGGAATTTTTTAGTCACAGACAGTTTTTCCATGTGCCATTTTAAGAATTATATTGGTTCTAAGTGTGAGTTAAAATTTTATATTTAAGAGTAGAATTCTGAAATAAAGAGAAGCTATTTCTTATTAGGCTGGCTTTTGGTGATATTATTGAAAGTATAACTTAAAGTGAAACAACCTGAAACATTGGGTAACCTAAAAGTTATTCTTATGACTTACTAGGAATACTAGTTTATTCAGATTTATTCATGGGGCTTTAAATACGTGTCATTCTAATGGGCCATACATCTTACTCTAAAATGCAAATGAGGCAGAGGTGATGGAGAAACCCTGCCCCTCCATTTAAAGAATCCTAATTAGAACTACATAGTTCCAAGGAGGGAGAACCAAAGAAGACCCTAAAGGAGACGAGCTTGATTATTATTTGTACAGTGGAGGAACTTAGTAATTCTTTTAAAAAGGTGATGGGTCTCCATTTGTATAGTTTCAAATTATCTTGCTCAAGTTCTTAGTTATTATAAAATATCCAACATACTGAATTTTCCAGTTTAGACAAAAAGCCAAATCTTAAACAAGGGAAAACTAAAGAAGAGGTTATTTCAGAACTTCCAGGTACTTGTAGAAATATGGAATGACATTTAGCAACAGACATCTGCAGCTTTTCTGAGATACCTGTAGAATACCTTTCTGGTTTCCCATGGGCTTCAAAATACTCTGATTTAGTGGTGATAGGGAATATGAAAAACCATGATGTGAACAAGCAAAATTGAATAAAACTAACGATGTGGTAAACTGTCTGGGGAAACTCTATATGTTCAATTAACTTTTGATGAAAGATGAGTGAGGAGAAAGTGCATCCATTAAACATGTGAAAGATATGTGATCCATCAAAAAGACAACACAACTGCTGCTTTTAAATGTGTTTACACATTACATTTCCCTTTTCTACTTATTCAAACCACAGTAAATTTTATATAAAAGTAATAAAGAGACCAGACACCAAAAACAAAGTAGTGAAATGTGAAGTTAAGAAACAGCTCTTTTCTTTGAATAAGAAATCATAATTCAAGGCCAATAACCACATAAAAAGATGCTCAATGTCATTAATTGTTAGGGAAATGCAAATCAAAACCTCACTGAGATAAGACTTTATAACCGCTAGGATAGGTATTAGACACACACACACACACACACACACACACACACACACACACCAAAACAAAAATAAAAACCTCAAATCAGAAAATAACCAGTGTTGGTAAGGATATGGAGAAACTGGAGCCCTTGTGGACTCTTGATGGGAATGCACAATGGTACAGCCACTGTGGACAGTGGTATTAGTAGTTCCTCCAAGAATTAAACCTAGAATTACCATATGAACCAGCAATTCTATTTCTGAGTATATGTCCAAAATAAATCAAAGGTATTTGTACACTCATGTTTATTGCTGTACTAGAGGCCTGGTGCACAAAATTTGTGCACTGGGGGCAGAGGGTGATGTCCCTCAGCCCAGCCTGAACCCTCTCCAATCTGAAACCCCTTGAGGGATGCCCAACTGACAGGGATCGGGCCTAAATGGGCAGTTGGACATCCCTCTCAAATCCGGGACTGCTGTCTCCCAACCACTCGCCTGCCTGCCTGCCTGCCTGATCACCCCTAACCACTCCCCTGCCAGCCTGATTGACACCTAACTGCTCCCCTGCCAGCCTGATTGCACCTAACTGCCCTCCCCTACAGGCCCAGTTGCCCCCAACTGCCCTCCCCTGCCAGCCCAGTCACTCCCACTGTCCACCCCTGCCAGCCTGGTTATCTTCAACTGCCCTCCCTCCCCTGCTGGCCTGGTCACCCCTAACTGCCCTCCCCTGTTGGCCTGATCACCCACAACTGCCCTCCCTTGCATGCCATCTGTGGCCACATGGGAGCAGCCATCTTGTGTGTTGGAGTTATGGTCAACTTGCATATTACCTCTTTATTATATAGGATTATTCACAGTAGCAAAAAGCAGCCCAGTTGTCCATCAATAGTACTATATACACAAACAATGGAATATCACACAGCCTTAAAAAGGAAGGAAATTCTGCCATATGCTACAACATGAACAAACCTTGAAGACATTATGCTAAGCGAAATAAACCACTAATGAAAGCACAAATATTGTATGATCCCACACACATCCTAGAGTAATCAAATACAAAGAGAAAGAAAGCAGAACAGCAGTTACCAGGGGCTGGGGAGAAAGAAGAATAGGAGTTAGTGTTGAATGAGTTCAGAGTTTCAGTTGAGGAAGATGAAAAAGTTCTGGAGATGGATGTTGGGGATGGTTGCACAACAACGTAAATGTACTTAGTGCCACAGAACTGTACACTTAAAAATGGTCAAAATGGTGAGTGTACTATTACTGGTATATAAATTTTATCTCAATAAAAATTATTCAAATTCATATTTTTCTGCAGTTGGTACTTTAATTTCTCTTTGTCAAACCAGGGCCAGACAATGGTCCACCTTCTTCTCTTCTACTTTCTGTAGCCAGAGCAATGCCTGGATGAAAATCCTGTCTTTCCAAAGTAGACTTAAGGAGATGGCCAGAGTCACTCTGTGATCAGAGGAAAGACATGGCTTTCTCTTTGAGGCCTAACCTTGGCCTCCCAGCTCACCCAACAACACCCTTGCGTTGGTCTACAGCAGTGGTTCCCAACTGTTTTTGGCCATGCCCCACCTAAGCATCTCTAAAATCCTGATATCACCCCCCTCCCCTGAGACATATAATTCTTATTATTCCAAAAATGAACTCCTATTCACATGGAAGAAGCCTAAAAAACCATTAACTCGGTCTAAACATGCTTCCAAAGAATGTGGCATCCATGAAAGAAAAAAATAAAAGAACGAAAGGACAGTTGAAAAAATCACTAAGAAATTGTTTAAAAAAATAATATGGAATGATATAAAAAATAGCAAATACAGTTTCAAAACATATAATGGAGAACTAAAATGTATAAATATGTCACACTATATATTTATATACTGTATATGAGGCCTCTACAACCATAAGAAATGCAAAAAAATCACTGTTAATAACTCATTCTCGAATTGCCCCCCTTAAAAATCAAATTACCCCCCTGCGGGGCATGTGCCCCACATTGGGAATCACTGGTATACAGTCACATTGCAAACAGATGATGCAAACCCTTGTAAGGGGACTTAATTCCATCCTCTCTCCCCCACTTTAACACAGGTAAATGCAAACTACCACTAATCATAACGAGCAGACGAGAGATGGATGTGCTTCAAACAGACTCTGGAAGCACCTTTTCAGAACTTGCTCCTGTCTCTCAGCTTCTCTGGTGCTAGCCGTTTATTTCCCTGGAGAGCATCTCCTTTTCTTGAAAGGCATAGGACGCCCTCCTCAAAGTGAGGGGAGCTTCCCCCCACAACTTTAGAGTCTGTGCTAGCAAATCCTTTGGCTCTGACTTTCCTAAATTTGCCCTGAATCATATACCAGTGCTCCATTTTTTTTTCCTAAATAAAAAAATAAAAATCTATGGAGCATCCTGCATTTCCTTTTATTAAGCAAAAGAAGCTCGCACCAGCCCCTGAATACTCTAGAGAGAATGAAGGGAAGAATTTTTGCCATGCTGTATAAGAATGGTCCATAACCCTCATATCTCTGCAGACTCATGTTCACAATCAAGGCAAAGCTGATATTTATGCAGAGAAACAGCAGCATATATCTTAGGGAGAGGGTTAGTGTTTCCCTCTTTTCCATGCTTCTAATTTACAAAACCAGATGAGGCTCCACAGGTCTCTTTTTGCGTTGTCTTGCATCTCCAATCCAAGGTAGGATTATTCAGATGATATTTTTTCTCCCTAAAAAAATAATGCATTGACAAAAATGTATCTATCCACTTATGCACAGTTAAGAAAACTGGAAAAAACAAGTCTGTTTTTCATTACATTTTAATGTCATTTCACAACCTTCAGTTCTCTTCACTTACTGCTTCTTCCTTGACACCTCTTTTCATGTCCTCTGGGGACCCCTAATTCCAGCGCACCAAACGCCTATGTTCTAGAAAAGCTCTTCATGGGATATTTATAACTCAGAATAGGCTAAAGCAAGAAGTTTATTTCACAGTATTAAAATATCAAATGCAACACGTATTTATGGAAATGGAAAGCTATTGATATACCACAAATGATATTTAGATTTTTGGCTACTCTTCAGTTAATTTTTTAAAATTTTGAGATACAACAAATATAAAAAAGATACATACTAAAATGTAAAGATAAAAAAAATTACAAAGGGCACACATGTACCCATTGCCAAGCTTTAGGTATAAAACACTAACTTAGGCCCGGTCGGTGTGGTTGGGCGTTGACCTATGAACCAGGAGGTCACGGTTCCATTCCTGGTCAGGTTATGGGCTCAGTCTCCAGTGTGGAGCATGCAGGAGGCAGCCAATCAATGATTTTTTTTCCATCATTGATGTTTCTTTCTCTCTCTTTCTCTCTCTTCCTCTCTAGAATCAATAAAAATTTATTTTTAAAAAACAAAACCACTAACTTTGAAGAATCTGAAGTCCTCTAAGTGCTTCCAATTAGTCTCATGTCCCTTGGAGTTAGATGTGGCAGCTTCCCTGGATTTAGTTTTAATGATTCTCTTGTTTTTCTTCATAGTTTCACAAATGTGTACATATCTGTAAACAATATATTGTTTAGTTTTGCTTTTTTTTTTACTTTATATGAATGATCTCAAATAGTATTTGTTCTTCTGTAATTTACTTATAAGCTTAGCATTATATTTGTTGAGATTCAGATATGTATATACTTGACTTCCTATAATTCATTGATATTCACTTTTTATAGTGGTCAGGAACATGAAGATATTATACTGAATGAGCATGTTACATTTTGCAGTTGTTGAACATTTGGTTTGTTTTTAGTCTGAGAAAAGACTCTATTTTCAATTTTTTCCACATGGATAATTAATCAATTACATCACACTATAATCTATTCATTCCTGCGGATCTGAAATGCCAGGTTTGGCATTTATTCATTTCCACTTTTGTGAGTCTTTTCTGGATTCTTGAATTTTTAAAAATCTATTTGTCTATCTTTGTGCTGTGCTGTCTTAATAAATAGAGTTAAATAATAATAAAAATAGCTAGTACATGTTGACATTTATGATATACCAGATGCTGTTCCAAGTACTACCTGGTAACTCATTTATTCCTCACTATTACCTGCTGAAGTGGGCACTCTCACTATATGGACGAAGAAACTGCGACTCAGAGAAGTAAATTATAGCTATTAGAAACCCAACACAGGGTTAGAAAGCCAACATGTCCGCAGCAATTGTGCAAATCTGATTTATGTTACAAATCATGATATCAGGTTGGGCAACAGGACTTCTTAAGGAGTGTCTTAGATATTAATCTTTTGTGCTTACATGCAAATTTTATAAACACCTTGCTAAATTCCATGCTAAAGAAAACGATTAAATTTTTCATTGCTTAAAACAAAAAGTACAGTACACGATGGCTTAAATGGTGAATTCTACCAAATATTTGAAGAATTAATACCCATCCTTCTCAAGCTCTTCCAAAAAACCAAAGAGGAGGGAACACTCCCTTATTTTATGAGGCCGGCATTACCCTGGTAGCAAAGCTAGAGAAAACACTACCAGAAAAGAAAACTACAGCAGACGGAATTCTATGGTACATGAAAGGGACCATACACCATGACCAAGTGGGATTTATTCTAGAGATGCAAGAGGGGCTCCACATCTGCAGTCATTGTGATACATCACATTAATAAAATGAAGGACAAAAATCATATGATCATCTCAATAAATGCAGAAAAAACATTCAGCAAAATTAAACATCTTTTTGCTGGTGGGTCACCTCACGCGCCCCGCACTTTGGACAGAGTCCTCCCCCGCCTCCAACACCGAACAGCACGCTGGTGGGGAACCTGGTGCTAAACCTGCCATAGACGGCCCGCCTCTGAGTCCCGGCTTCCTACCTAGCACAGCAGCTCTCTCGCTGGGATCTATTGGAAGTCAGCCCTGGACACCAAGGTTTGTCCCATCCGTATCCCACCGCCTTCGCCTGAGAGGCTCGAGTGCGGTGGCGGTGCGGAGGGGGAAAGGGGAACCCTGGCTCCAGGGGGCATTGGCCTCTGTCCACGCCTGGCGACTGTCATCTCCTCTCTGACCCCTGGGGTGGGTGGCTGGTTGCGGACCTGGGCTCACAGGGGGCCACCCACTGGCTTCCTTCCTCCTCCCCTCTCGCCAAAAGAAAAATACAAATTAAGCATCGTTTCTTTATAAAAATTCTCAACAAACTGGGCATAAAGAGAAAAAACCGTAACAAAATAAAGGTCATATATGGCAAGTCCACAGCTAGCAGCATTCTCAATGGTGAAAAGCTGAAAGATTTCCCTCAGAGATCAGAAGCAAGGCAAGAATGCCCGCTCGCTCCGCTTTTATTCACACAGCACTGGCAGCACTAGCCAGAGCAAGTGGGCAAGTAAAACATAAATAAATAATAATCGTCCAGACTGGAAAGGAAGAAGTAAAATTGTCTCTATTTCAGGTGCTATGTATCAAAAACGCCTAAGATGCCACCCAAAACTGTTTGAATTAATAAGTGAATTTAGTAAAGTTGCAGGGCACAAAATCAATAGATAGAAATCTGTTGTATTTCTATGCACTAACAACAAACTATCAGAATGATAAATTAAGACAATAATCCCATTTACAATAACACCAAGAAGAATAAAACACTTAAATTTAACTCAGGAGATGAAATATCTGTACACTGAAAACTATATGATATTGATGAAAGAGACTGAAGAAGACATAAATAAATAGAAAGCTATTCTATACTCATTGGAAGAATTAATATTGTTAAGATGCCCATACTCCCCCAAGCAATCTGCAGATTTAATACAATTTCTATCAAAATCCTAACATCATTTTTTACATAAGTAGAACAAACAATCCTAAAGTTAGTATGGAACCATAAAAGACCCCATATAGCCAAAGCAATCTTGAGAAATAAGAATAAAGCTGGGGGGCTTCACACTTCCTGTTTTAAAACTATATTACAAAGCTATAGTAATCAAACCAGTATGGTATTAGCATAAACAGGCATATAGATTGATGAAATAGAACAGAGAGCCCAGACATAAACTCATGCATATATGGTCAATTAATTCATGATAAAGGAGCCAGGAATATACTGTAAAAGAAAAAGAGGGTAGTCTTTTCAATAAATGGTGCTGGGAACAATGGGAAGCCACATTCAAGAGAATGACACTGAACCCCTATCTTACACCATACACAGGAATCAACAACCATAAAACTCCTAGAAGAAAATGGGGTAAGCTCATTGCCATGGGTCTTGAATTTCACATCAAAAGTCAAGGCACAATGGAAAGAATAATCAAGGCACACTACAGCAAACCTAAAGCCTCCACACAGCAAAGGAAATGCTATCCTGGTGGTTATTTTATAGCAAATGCATATGTTGCACACCTTAAATTTGCACAATGTTACATGTCAATTATATTCCAATAAAGCTGGAAAACATTTTTCACAAATATATTTATGCTAGTGAATCTCCCTCTCATTAACATGATATTTCTCTCCATTTTAGGTATTAAACAACTCACTTTTAAAAAAAGTATTTTTATTGATTTCAGAGAGGAAGGGAGAGGGAGAGAGAGAAACATCAATGATGAGAGAGAATCATTGATTGGCTGCCTCCTGCACACCCCCTACTGGGAATCGAGCCAAAACCCTTGACTGGAATCGAACCTGGGACCCTTCAGTCAGCAGGCCGATGCTCTATCCATTGAGCCAAATGGGCTAGGGCCAGGCCCTAACAGGGGTGGGCAAACTTTTTGACTTGAGGGCCACAATGGGTTCTTAAACTGGACCGGAGGGCCAGAACAAAAGCATGGATGGAGTGTTTGTGTGAACTAATATAAATTCAAAGTAAACATCATTACATAAAAGGGTATGGTCTTTTTTTTTTTTTTTTTAGTTTTATTCATTTCAAATGGGCTGGATCCGGCCCGCGGGCCGTAGTTTGCCCACGGCTGCAACCGCTAGGGCAATAACTCACTTTTTATCACATTTTATAATGTACAAATTGCACATCTTCTGTTAAATCTATTCTTAGTTACCTTATCTTATATGTGTTTCTGTGAAAGATGTCATATTAGAGTCACATTTCTGTTTGTTATTGTTTTGAGAAAACAAAATAGATTTTAAACAGTTATTGGCTTGCTTCTGGCAATGATGGACTAAAAAAGACCAGGTTTATCCTTCCTCTTCAAACAACTAGGAAAACAAAATATACAAGACAATGTTTTTCTTTTTATTTTTTTCCTCTTCTATTTCTTTTGAAAACAATCTTTATTGTTAAAAGTGTTACATATGTCCCCATTTCCCCCCATGACCCCTTCTAGCTCACCCCCAACCCCTGCCCCAGGACTTCACTAGCCTGTTATCTATGTCCATAGAATATGCATCTTTGCATACAAGTTCTTTGTTTGATCTCTTCCCATTTCCACCCCACCCCCCTCCACTTTCCCTCCCACCCCTGCCTTCCCTACAATGTACAGCACAGAAAAGCGATTGCTGAGAGAGTAAAAACAAACGAGGTGAGCCTGAATGTCCCAGGTTACTATCTGGAAGAGTTTCCAGACTACGGTAAAGGGAAGGAACACCCATAACAGAGGCCAGATCTCTCTGTAAGTTGAAGAGACAGAGTTCAGAGTTCAGAGTTCAGAAGGCAAAATCCTAAATTTCAGGCAAAATATCACAGGAGGGTGCTTTGCAGGGATATGAAAATACATGGAGCATTTTTTTATTACAACATAATTAAATTAGAAATTAATAGCAGCAAGATATTTTTTAAAATCTCCAAATACTTGGAAATTAAACAACAAATGTCTAAATAACCCATGAGTTAAAAAAAAAGTAACAAGAAAAGTTATAAAATATTTCTAACTGAATGAAGATGAAAACATGACATAAAAATCTGAGTGATGTTGTTAAAACATGCTTGAAGTGAAAGTTATAGCATTTATACTATTATATAAACTTATATTATATTTTTGGCCTATAAGAAAATAAGAAAGATCTCAAACAACAATCTAAGTTTCTACCCTGACAAAAATTAAAGTGCAGGAAGAAAAGCAATAAAAACAAAAAAATCAATGAAATAGCAGGAAAGCCACGATGAAAGTCAATGCAACCAAAAGCTAATTCTATGGAAAGATCAAAAAATTTTATGAGACTGTAGTCAACCAAATCAAGAAAAAAGAATTACACAGATTACCAATACCACGAATAAGAGGGAGGGCATCACTACAAAGAAACTCTTATGAATCAATTTATATCAATAAATCAATAACCGAGGTAAAGTGTACAAATTTCTTTTTAATATATAAACTATGAGAACTCACTCAAGAAGATGTAGGTAATATTTCTATAAAAAACCTTAAAAATTTGATTGTATAAAAGAAATCAAATTGGTGATTACAAACCTTACCATGATGAAACTCCAGCCTGACATGGCTTCATTGTTGAATTCTAAAAAACATTTAAGAAAAATATAAAACAAATTCAATCCACACTCTTCCAGAAAACAGAAGCAAGGGAATAGTTTCTAATTCATTTTATGAGGCCGCAGTGCCGTGAAACGAAAGTGGATGACATTATTAGAAAATAAAACTACAGACCAAAATTTATCATGAATATATATGTAAAAAGTCTGTAAGAAAATTTTAGCAAATTGAATGTAGCAATATATAAAAAGAATAATATATCATGGCTAAGAAGGATATATCCCAGAAATGCAAAGTTACTATAATATTTGAAAATCAGTCAATGTAATTTTTTAAAATTTTGTTTTATTTTTTAAAGTATTACAAAGAGTATTACATATGTCTCCTTCCCACCCCCCTTGACATTCCCCTGGCCTCCCCTACCCCCCAGTGTCTTGTGTCCATTGGTTATTCTTATATGCATGCATACAAGTCCTTCGGTTGATCTCTTACCTGCGCCCCCCCCCCCCCAACCCTCCCCAGGCTTCCCACTGTTCAATGCTGCTCTGCCTCTGTATCTATTTTCGTTCATCAGTTTATAATGGTCTTTATTATCCATAAATGAGTGAGATCATGTGGTAGTTTTCTCAGCTTCCCAGGGGCCAGCGCAGCCTCTCAGGGGCCATCTCAGCCTCACAGGGGCTGTTGCAACCTCACAGGGGCCGTTTCAGCCTCACAGGGGCTGTTTCAACCTCTCAGGGGCCATTTCAACCTCACAGGGGCCGTTTCAACCTCTCATGGGCTGTCTCAGCCTCACAGGAGCCGTTTCAACCTCTTGGGGCCGTCTCAGCCTCACAGGGGTCATTTCAATGTAATTTACCATTTTAACAAACTAAATAAAGAAAAGCCATATGATCATCTATGTAGAACCAGAAAAAGCATTTGACCAAAGCCAAGAATCATCCTATATAATAAAAGACTAATATGCAAATCAATCGAACGGTGGAATGACTGGTTGCTATGGTGCCAACTGACCACCAGGGGGCAGACGCTCAATGCAGGAGCTGCCCCCTGGTGGTCAGTGTGCTCCCACAGGGGGAGCACTGTTCAGCCAGAAGCTGGGCTCACGGCTGGCGAGTGCAGCAGCAGTGGCGGGAGCCTCTCCTGCCTCCACAGCAGCTCTAGGATGTCCAACTGATGGCTTAGCACTGCTCCCCAGATGGATATCCTCTGAAGACTCCCAGACTGTGAGAGAGTGCAGGCAGGGCTGAGGGATTCCCCCACCCCCAAATTCACAAATGTCGTGCACCGGACCTCTGGTTTATAATAAAAACTTTTAGTTAAACTAAGCATAAAAGAGACATTCTTAAATCTGATAAAAGACATCAACTAAAAAATTTACAGCTAACTACCTTATTAAATCTAACTAGAGGCCCAGTGCATGAAATTAGTGCACAGGTGGGGTCCCTAGGCCTGGCTGGAGATCAGGGTCGATCAGGTTCCCCGCCTCCTCACCTCCTCACCTTATCCTTCCCTCACCACCCACGTGCGCCGCCACCCACCCCCGGCCCAGAGGAAGGACCGGGAGGTTGGCCAGCAGGCCCCATCAGTGATCGGGGCATGTGGGTTAGGGGCAGCTCCTGCGTTGGGCATTTTCCCCCTGGTGGTCAGTGTGTGACATAGCAACTGGTTGTTCTGGTCATTCCATCATAATGGTCACTTAGGCTTTTATATATATAGATAATACTAGTATATGGATTCCTTTGTATGTTCTAGGTAGATAACCAGTAAATAATGACATTTTTGTTTCTTCCTCTCTAGTTATTATGCCTTTAATTCCTCTTATCTTATTTGATGGCTAAGGTCCCTAACACAATGTTGAAAAAGAAATGGTGATAGGATTTGAATCTTGTTCTTGATTATAAAAATAATTCTTTTAATGTTTCAATATGATTATAACATTTGCTTTAGGGTGTTTTTTTTGTTTTTTGTTTTTGTAGATTCTCTTTTTTCAGTTTAAATACACCATGAATGATTGCTGAATTTTACCATTCACTTATATTTTTATTTTGGTATCTTTTAACATAATCCTAGTTTTTCTCCTTTCAATTGTTAATGCAGTGATTTACATTAATAGTTAATTTATATTGATTGTAATTACTGATACATTTTTATTTGTTTCTATTCCCATACTTTGTTCTTTTCATTTAGTTTGATTTTTTTCCTTATATTTTCTTTTCCCCTTTCTTCAGAACAATTACAAGGACCTAGAAAATATTACTTGAATCATCCCTTCACTTATATGCTAGTGGGGTTCAAGATTTAATATTCTCTTGACTTTTAATAAAAACTTACACATTAAACATCATTTTCACTAAAATTGACAGTTTGTTAACAGTTATACAGTTGTTTGTTGAGTTGATTCTCATGTTTATTTAAGACAAATAAAGTATTTTAATCATGTTTTATAATAGCCTATAACTTATGCATATTTGTTAGATATATCCATAGATAGCCTATATTGATTGTACTATTTAAAATGATATTATTTTCAAATTCTATATTTTATTTGTTGCTGTACCATAAAAATACATGTGACTTAAAATTACTCAAGTGTACCCCACATAGTAAAAATAGCAAATCTTAATATTCAGATCTCAAATGGTCATTCTGATGTATGTAAAAATACATCCCTTTACTGAGGTTCTATTGGTAGAATATGGTCTCAGTTTTTCATTACTCAAAAAAAAAATATCTTCCTTTTACTCTCATTCTTGAAAAATACTTTGCTGGGAACAAAATTCTAGCATGACAGTTATTTTTCCTCAGATCTTTAATGATATTATTCCAGTGTATATGGCTCCCATTGTTATACACATATGAGACAGAGTTAAATTGTTGTTCTTTTTGGGTAATCTTTTCTCTATGAAATTTCTTTTTGAAATTTGCACTATAATTGTGTTATTGTATATTTTTCCTATTTATCTTTTAATTTTTGATTCCTGTATTTTGGGGTTTCGGTGCTAGATGCATATCCTATACTAATAAAAGAGAAAAATGGTAATTGGCGTACGACCGATACCTTTTTCATTGGCTAATCAGTGAGATATGCAAATTAACTGCCAACTAAGATTGGCAGTTAACCGCCAAAAAAGATGGCAGCTAATTTGCATATTGCAGGCAGGATGGTACAGCGCCATCAGAGAGCGGGTAGGGGGCGTGAGTGTCAGCGGTTGCCCGGGACCCGATCCGGCCGGCAGATCCGGATGTGAGCCGGCGGGGGCGGCTGCGGTGTCCGCTCGCACTCACGCCCGGAACCCGATCCGGCCGGCAGACCCGGACGCGGGCCGGCGGGGCGGCTGCGGTGTCCGCCCCACTCACGCCCCCAACCCGCGAGAGCGGGTTGGGGGCGTGAGTGCCAGCGGTTGCCTGGACCCGATCTGGCCGGCAGACCTGGACGCGAGCCGGCGGGGCGGCTGCGGTGTCCGCCCCACTCACGCCGCCAACCCTGGGCAAGGGGCTGATCAGGCGATCGGAGGGTGATGGGGGTCTATGCCTCTGGCCAAGGCATCAGGCCTGGGAAAGGGGCAGAGCCAGCAATCGGAGGGGTTTGGGGGTCCCCTGCCCATGCCTGACGCCTGGGCCAGAGGCATCAGGCCTGGGCTGGGGGCAGAACCAGTGATGGGGGGAAATGAGGGTCCCCTGCCCGGGCCTGACGCCTCTGTCAGAGGCATCAGGCCTGGGCAAGGGGCCGATCCTGCGATTGGAGGGTGATGGGGGTCAACGCCTGAGGGCTCCCAGTATGTGAGAGGGGGCAGGCTGTACTGAGGGACACCCCCCACACACACACCCAGTGCACGAATTTCATGCACCGGGCCCCTAGTCCTATATAATAAAAGCCTAATATGCTAAGTGTCCAGTCATCCATTCAACCAATCAAAGCGTAATATGCTAATGATATGCTAAGGCCACTCAACTGCTCACTATTATGTGCACTGACCACCAGGGAGCAGACGCTCTGACTGGTAGGTTAGCTTGCTGCTGGGGTCTGACATATTGGGATTGAGAAAGACGGGCTGGACATGCCCTGGAGTCCTCCTGTGGTCCCTCCCCAGCTGGCCAACCTCCCGTGTCCCTCCCCAGCCCCAATCATGCACTGGTGGAGTCCTTTGACCTAGCCTGCACCCTCTTGCAATTGGGACCCTTTGGGATGTCGGAGAGCCGGTTTCAGCCATATTCCGCAGGCCAGGCCGAGGGACCCCACTGGTGCATGAATTCATGCGCCGGGCCTCTAGTACATTTTTAATTTTATACCTTCCTGATCAACTCCTTCATCATTATGAAATAACTCCTTTTCTCTAGTAGTATAGTTTGTCTTAAAGTCTTCTTTATTTTATAATATTGTAGTCATTTCAGCTCTCCTATGGTTAATGTTGCGTTGTATATTTTTTCCATTTTTTCACTTTTAATCTATTTATGATTTAGGATCTAAATTGACTTGTATATAGCATATAGTTGAATCTTACTTTTTTCAGCTAGTGATTTGAGTGTTTAGCCCATTCATATTTAAAGTACTTATTAAAAGGATTAGGTTTATTCCTGATATGATTTGTTTTCTAAATGTTTTATATCTTTTTTTCCTTCTTATTTTTCTCTATCACTGCTCTTACTTTTAAGAAATGTTAGTGAACTACTATTAATTACTTAATTATTTTCAAACTTTATTTTTTAGTTATTTCCTCAGAGTCTGCTTTAGGGATTACAATATTCATCTTAACTTATCATAATCTTACGTCAGGTTAATACTAATTAAATTCTAGTAAAATTGCATTGCTCCAATATAATTTTATCCCCCCTACCACTTTGTGCTATTATTGTCATGAATATTGCTTGCATAGGTGTTATGAGCTTAGTAATATGGTGTTAAATTATTTACTTATATAATTTTATGATTTTTACAAAAATAAGGGAAGAAAAACTATTTTAACATCTTTATATTTTCCTACATCTTAATATTTTAAATCTCTTTACTTCTTCTTTTGAATTTAAATTATTATTTGAGTCATTTTTTTTCATATAATGTTTTTGATGATTTCTTGTAAGGCAGATCTGTGAGCAATAAATTTTCTGTCTTTGATCACCTGAAAATGTCTCTATTTTTCCAATGTTTTGAAGGATAGTTTTGCTGGGTATAGAATTCTTATTTGATCATTTTTTTTTATCCGTAAGTACTTAGAATATCATTCTACTACATTCTGATCTCATTTGTTTCTAATGAGATATCACATATGCTAATTATTTTGTCATTCTCCTAAACTTGACAAGTTACTTTTCTCTCTTGATCTTTGACTTTTTGATACAGTAGTTGTGATTTGTCTAGTTGTGGATCTCTCTTTATTCTACTTGGGGTTCAATAAACTTCTTGGTTTGTGTATTAATAAAGTAGCTTTCAAAAAAATTGGGCAGTATTGTTTTACTCTCTCCTCCCTCCTTGGGACTTGCATTATATGTATGGTGGTATGCTTGATGCTATCACAAACAGGTCTTTGAGGTTTTGTTCATTTTTCTTAAATAGTTTTCTCCCTGTTATTCAGCTTGGATAATTTCTAATGATTTATTTTCAAGTTCACAGGTTATTTTTTCTACCATCTCTAACCTTCTGTTGAGCCAACCAGATTATCTGTAATTTCAATAATTTTCCTTTCAATTCCAGAATTTTCATTAATTCTTTTTAAAACATTTTAACAGACTTTCTTTTATTGGATTCATTTTCAGTTTACAGTAAAAGTACACAGAAAGATAGAGATTTCCCAAGTATCTTCCTCCTCCTGCACATCATTTTCTCTATTATTAACAATTTGCATTCATATGGTACATTTAAATTTGATGAATCAATATTGATACATTATGGTTAACTAAAGTCCATAGTTTACATTAAAGTTCACAATTTGTGCTGTATAGTTTGCCAATCACAGAGTCATTTATTTACTTTTACAGTACCTACAGAATAATTCCCCTCTCCTAAATATTCCCTATTGTCTACCTATTCACTCCTATTCACCTCCCCTTTTCCTTCTCTCACCTGACAACTACTGATCTTAGTGTCTACAGTTTTGCCTTTTTTAGAATACTAGAGGCCTGGTGCACAAATTTATGCATGAGTGGGGGGTCCTCGGCCTGGCCAGTGATTGGGGACAATCGGGGCCATCTCACCCAGTCCTGATTGGGCCGATTGGGGCCCACCGGCCAGGGGGAGGAACCACAGCAAGTTGGCCGGCTAGGGGGAGGGGCCGTGGGAGGTTGGCTATGGGAGTGCACTGACCATCAGGGGGCAGCTCCTGCATTGAGCATCTGCCCCGTTGTGGTCAGTGCACATCATAGCTTCCGGCCAGTCATCCGGTTGTCTGGTTATAATGGTCACTTAGGCTTTTATATATATAGATCATACAGTATGCAGCCTTTTCAAAATGTCTTATTTCACTTAGCAATATGCATTTAAGCTTTCTCCAAATCTTTCCATGGCTTGATAGATCATCTCTTTTTATTATTAAATAACATTCTGTTTTATGGATGTTGCACAATTTGTTGCTTCATTCACCTAATGAAGAACACTTTGGTTCCTTCCAATCTTTGACAATAATGAAAAAAAAAAAACTATAAACGTTCATGTGTAGGTCCTTATGCAGACATATGTTTTCAACTTATTTTGGTAGGTACCTACAAGTTTGATTAGTGGATCATATGGTAGCCCATGTTTCACTTTGTAAGAAACTTTCTTCAAAATGGAGGTACCATTTTGTGTTCCTTCCATCAATAATGAGATTTCCTTTGGTTTGATATCCTTGCCAGTATTTGTTGTCATCAGTGTTTTGAGCTTTATGCATTCTAATAGTTGTGTAATGGTATCTTATTATTAGTATTTTAATTTGCTAATACAGTGTGGCCTTGACTTACGAGTGTCCCGACTAATGAGTTTTTTTTTGAGATACAAGCCGTCTCTCGGCCGATTTTTTGCTTTGAGTTGCGAGTTAAAATTCGGGTTATAAGCCAGCTTCAGATGCCCCACCGCTAGTTGGCACAGCGAACGTCACAGTGAACGCCACAACATCAGCCCAGCATCACGTGTCTCACCCGTTCACTGTTGATTTGACATAGGAGTAATTTGAGTTACGAGCTCCATCACGGAATGAATTAAACTCATAAGCCAAGGCCCCACTGTACTTAATGACAAATGATGTTGAAAATCATTTCATATGCTTATTTGTTGTCTATATATCATCTCTGGTGAGGTGTGTCTGCTCAGATCATTTGTTCATTGATAAATTAGATTGTTCATTTTCTTATTACTGAGTTTTAGTTCTTTGTATATTTTGAATGCAGGTGTTTAGATCTTTAAATAAATTAGGGAAGAAAAGACATCTTAATAATATTGAATCTTTCTAGCCATGAATATAAAATCTTTCTTCATTTATTAGAACTTTGATTTCTTTCATCAGAGTTCACAGTTTTTGTGTATATAGACCCTGTACATATTTTGCTATATTTATACATAAATTATTTTATCTTTTTGCTAATGTAAATGGTATTATGTTCTTTTTTTAATATATTTTATTGATTTTTTTTTTACAGAGAGGAAGGGAGAGGGATAGAGAGTTAGAAACATCGAAGAGAGAGAAACATCAATCAGCAGCCTCCTGCACACCCCCTACTGGGGATGTGCCCGCAACCAAGGTACATGCCCTTGACTGGATCAAACCTGGGACCTTTGAGTCTGCAGGCTGATGCTCTGTCCACTGAGCCAAAACGGTTAGGGCGGTATTGTGTTCTTAATTATAAATTTCAATTGTTTATTGCTGATATTGAGAGAAACAATGAATATTTTATGTTAATTAACTTATAAATAAATATAAATAAAATTTGTCAACATAAAATATATATTAAATTAAATTAATTTATATAAATCAATATATTTATTAATACTTTAATATTTAATATCAATTTATTCAATTGCTATTAATAATACATTGATTTTATAGGTTATGTAATTAATACAATAGTATGTTGTATATAATTAATATTAGTTTATATGATTTATTTATTTATATTAATATAGCTTAATGCCAATAAATTATATCCTGCAACCTTGCTATAATTGCTTATTAGTTCCAACAATTTTTTGTCATTTCTCATTTCCAAGATCTACTTATTAAGTTTATTGCTTGACCACTCCAAACAAATGAAATCACAAACTCAGAGTGAATAGCAGCATAACTTCCCCCTTTCATTTCAAATCAAGTTTGCCACCTTTACTGACAACGCTCTCAAATGGGTTTTCACCTTTCATTCCATGTCAAGTGGTCTCTTTCTCTCAGCCAAACTGCTGGCTTTCACATCCACTCCCACTCCTATAAAACTACAGCATCTACCAAACTCTGCTGCTGGTGGTGGGGTGTGTGTCAGTGGTTCCCAACAGAGGGCATATGTCCTCCGGGGGGGGCGGGGATTTTATTTTTAAGGGGAGCAATTCAAGAATGAGTTATTAACAGTGATTATTTTTTGCATTTCTTATGGTTCTAGGGGCCTCATATACAGTATATAAATATATATTATGACATATTTATGCATTTTAGTTCTTTATTATATGTTTTGAAACTGTATTTGCTATTTTTTATAATACTTCATATTATTATTATTTTTAAACAATTTCTTAGTGATTTTTTCCTCAGTACTTCAGTTGTCCTTTTGTTCTTTTATTTTTCTCTTTCATGGATGCCATGTTCTCTGGAAGCTTGTCTAGACCAAGTTAATGGCCTTGTAGGCTTCCTCCATGTGAATAGGAGTTCACTTTTTTAATATAAGAATTACATGTCACATGGGGGGAATCAGGATTTTAGAGATGCTTAGGTAGGGCATGGCCAAAGAAAGGTTGGGAACCACTGGTTTAGATTAACGCCAGGTGTGAAGGTCACCGATTTCTACCATTCTTACCCAAAGTTCTAGCAGTTTTTCCATCAAATAAATGCTTCATAATTATTGTTTGTATTTGCTCAACTTTTAGGGCCCTGATATGGTTATATTTTTCACAATTTTGTCCAGTTTCTATCTCTTTGGGGGTTGGGGGTATGATTTACTGAATTTTAATGGCTACTTTAAAACATCTTGTCATTCTTGTTCTGCAGTATTACAATAATTTATATTGATGTGGATTATTTTCATTTATCCTGCTTTGGATTTTTTGGTCTTTTTGAACCTGAGAATCATTGTGTTTTATTATTTCTGGAAATTCCCAGCCATTACTGTACTTTTTCTCTTTCTTTTGAGATTTAATTGCTTTACTTATTAGTTTGGGGACCATCTTGATTGAGATATTATCTGCTCTTTTCTGATATTTTGTTCTGCCTTGATTTTCTATTATTTCCTAGGCTAGGAGTTGACAATTTATGGCCCATGGACCAAATGTAGTCTGCTGTCTTTTTGTAAATAAAGTCTTACTGATAAAACATCCATGCTAATTTGTTTACATAGTAACTCTGACTGCTTTTGAACTATAATGGCACAGTCTAGCACTTCTAATGGAGACCCTATGTCCCATTAATCCTAAAATATTTTTCTATCTGATCTTTGACAGTAAAAGTTTGCCCACTCTTTTCTTAAACCTCCAATTTAGTATATGTTCCTCCTTCCCCACTAAATTTGCCTCATCTTTAAACCCCTCTTTGATACTTACCTCCTCTTTGCCTAAGTGGCCTTCTTTCTTATTACTATTAATCTACCTTCCAGTTCACATATTCTTTCTTCAGTGAGTCATTTCTCATTTCTAGGAGCTTAATTTTTTTTCAGACTCCACAGTGTAACTTTATGATACTTGTGATATACTTTTAGTTTCTTGAGTATAACAAAGATATAAAAATTATTATCTATTCCTGGAATAAAAATTCTAAAATTCTTCAGTTATTGTTTCTCTTGGCTTTTGCTAACGGTGTCTTATTTCCTTGTGTTCAGCGATTTTTATTTGTGAGCTCATGTTCCTTGGGAAGATTTACTTTTATTTTTATGTGAGGCTTACGTTTAAAATGCCTTCTTTCAGAGAGCATTTGCAATATCCTTGTAAGCACCTGGGACACTATCAACTTGATGCCACTTTAAACTCAAAGTTTGCATCTTTTTATTTCTCCAGCGGTAACCTGGTAAGGTTGGGCATAGGTATTTTGAAGGCAGAATTTTTCTTTTTCCTATTACTCTCAGTTGAAAGCTGAGACAACCAAATATCTCCATCAACTCCCTATGAAATGTGCACTTTTTCACACTAATCCCCCTTTTTGCTTTTTCTCTATGTCTCCCATCTATCCCCCCACTCTGCTATACTTCTAAGCTTTGTCTCTCACCCCTGTGTATGACCATTGAAACCCAGATTCTGGTTCACAAGGAATAGGCAAATGCCCAAGGGTAAATGCCTGTACTTCTGTGGGTCTGAACTTTCATAACATTTCTAATCTTTGCAAGAATTCTTTTATTTTCACAAAAGCTCAGGTATACATAAAAAGTTAAATTTTTTCTTTTATCGTGCATTTTAGCTATCCTAAAGATATTAGAAGGCATTTCATTTAAAGTATAGTGCATTGTATTGTTTAAATGAAAAAAACATAGTGTTAATTTAAGCCAATATATCACCTTTCCAAATTTATTTACATTTTAAAGTTGATTCCTAATTATAAAGAGACAGATTATATTTTAATGTCAGCATCTGTATGGAACTGTGAGGAAATGTATTAGAGAAGAATTCTTGCATGGAAGAGAAAGACACTATACTTCATCAATCAAAATTTATTTTGTAAACATTTATTGTGACCTAGTGTGGTCAGGCTTATATGCTAGCTGCAGTAGGGTATTTAAGAATATAAAGTCATAGTTCTTCATTGCATTAGTAATTACATTTAACATTTCCCAAGGACTCACAATGTGTGTTTTAAATCCTTATTACTCTCAGAGCTTTATGTTCAATTCTCATAACAAATATATGAACTATTTTAGTTACTATGTTATTTTTAAATGAGGAAACTTGGGTAAAAGAGGTTAAATAATTAGGTAACGGATTCAAACCCTTAAAGTCTGAATGCAGAGCTCATATCCTTAACTACTAAATGATATGATATTATATAATACAAGACTACACTATACTATATTATTACATGTAAGAAGCTTAGAGTCTAGTAGAAAATAATAAATAAAAATAATAAAGACAACAAATCAATATTTGCTAAGTGTCATTATAACAGCATAGATAAGAGGATGTGCTGAGATGATCAAAGAAGCTTCATGGCACACTGGAATTTTAGTTGTACTTAAAGCCAACCTCAACTGTGCTCGATTAGATACATAAATTATGGTGCCAAATAATGTGGGGTTTTTTTCTCTTATAATAAATTGTTAATCTCATTTAATGGTACACTAAGAAATACACTGAGCCTATTGGAAAGCTTAAACCTTTATTATCTCTGAAGAATCAAGAAAGCATATCTTGTTTCTTTCCCCCTTGCAAACAGGAAAACAACACTTCCCAGAACACCTTGAAGTTGCATTATAGCCTTAGGACTAGATTCTGTTCTGAAGAATGGGAGCGAAAGTTATGTTGCTATTTCTGGGCCTGGCGATAAACATCCCAAACAATCATATACACTCTCTCCCTTCCGCTGAGATGAGGAAGCTACCAGATGAAAGAAACTATATAAAGCAGAACCCCCCAGAGGAGCCACCTGACTTTTATATAACTATGACATGAGCAATAAATAAATCTTTATTGTTTTAGGCTGCTGAGATTTTTGAGGTTGCTTGTTATAGCAGTGAGTTTGAATTACCCTGATGAACAAAACAGATAAGAATGCAGACGAGCAAAATCATTGCACAGTCCGTGATAGGGTATGTCTTGGGGAATTCAGGAGAGTGTGTCTGTAGTCCTCAGAATTTCCTTGTGCCTCATCATTTCCTAGCTTTTACTCTGTTGGTTTTAGAGCTTTTCAAGAGTGGCAATATTATTTATATAACAAGCAAAAGAAAATGACCCTTGGTTAAAGACAGCTTTGATAACTGTATACTATTTTAAGGTCAACATTCACTATAACAACAATATTATTATAATAGCTAATACTTATTTAGCAATTTGTGTTCATTTTTGTTCTATGTATTTTGTCTTATTTTGTTTAATTTTCAAAAAAATGTAAGATGGGTATGACTGTTACAAATTAGCAGCAGTTCAATGTGATTTTAACACCGCTGAAAAAAATTCTTAGTGCCCCAAATCGGTTTGAGATTCTTAGAAAAAATAGCGCATCTTCATATGTGAAGATATAACTTGGCCATATTTCAACAGCACCGATTTTTCCTAAAGTTTTGAGAATCTTTCCTGAAATACTAAAAAAAACCTTTTTCATTGGACACGCGATTTCTAAATGAAGCTCATGAGTTAGATGCTGTATTGATCTAATGGCAAACTGGTATAATTTATCATGGCCCATATGGGATTATGGGAAATTCTCTCTGTTCATACTTTCTGAATTTCATTGCATAACAGACTAACGATAGGGGAGCTCTCATTTCAGTCTTTTGTTTCCAACAAGCAAATGCATGTAAACAAGCAATTATTTCTGAAGAAGTGTACTTTCTCCTACACTGTTTAGAGGAATGATTTGTTTATTTCAAACTGTAAACTCTATTTTATGCCTATAAAACAAATTACCTTTTGCAAGAATATGAGAACACATAGTTTTTCTAAGTTAGCTAGTAAAAAATGTCTCTATTGCCATAGTGTATTAAATAGGTTATTAAATTCCATTAACTTAAGCACATGCAAGTGCCCCTGGCTTAAGAGAAACAGTTCTACAGGAGCTATTTATCCAAAATCAAAATTGTCTTTTCTTGGTAGCCAGGAAACCAAGAGTCATGACCTTACACGAGGCAGGAAAAAATAAATGAACAAAGCTCAGTTTATATAAAACCATGTCATTAAGTCCGTAGAATGTGTTGGCATCTCACCCACTGCTTCTCAAGAAAATATAAGGATGACATTGTAGGCACATTAGTTTCCCTGTTCTATTCTTCAGTGGGAGGAGTATATTGAATACCCTCAGACAATGACACAGGCCCACATCCCATGGCTAACAGCATTATCTTGGGGCCTGACCCTCAGTTTCACTATGAACACATCCATCTTTTCTTCTACTTTTAGATTCCTCCTTCAGCTTCTTCCTGCACCTCCACTTCCTTCCCCACGTGGCTACCTTTGCTATGGCCCGTGGCCAGGTTTCCCTTCTCTCCTTACATGCCAGTACCAGCTTCTTTCTTTGCCTCATGTGTAGAATTCACTGGACTTATAACTCCTGATTTATCTAAAACGTGATCTCCAAACATAGCAGGACATTCAAGATGCTAAGTGAAGACTGTCTCCACACACAGAGCCACTCAGGTAAGCAGATGGCACAGAGCTTTCGGTCAAATACAGCCAAGTCTTGCTCTTGCAGTAGTTAGGGTCTATAATATCCCTGTGAACACTGAATTAGCAGCTACTTGACCCACTGCTCACAGGGAAAACACAAGGTACATTCATGAGAGCCTCTGGCCACAACATTTTCATCATCTGATCAACGCATAACCTTGTTTTAGTTACATTTCAGTTTAAAGACACCTGTAGTGTGTGTATGCTGAGTCACTCACATGGACCTTGTGGCCAACAGCATTGTAAATCATGCCTGAATGAAGCTTATCTAACACATATTTTTCTCTGTAAGGCCCTTGGTAGTCTTCTTATGCGTAAGACTGCTAGAAAGAACTTTTGCGCTTTGCTTGGGCAAAGCACACTCGTTTGGAAAGGACACTTGTTTGCAGTATGAGCTGAAACAAGGGGGCAGCCTGTCGCCTATTGGACCTCAGCGGGGACTGTGTGTGCATTTCGGACAACTCAAATTCTTCTCCGCTCCGTGTTTTTCTGTGAATGGTTGGTCGGGAAAGCATCACCAGTATTGATTTAGTGTGTAGGTGAATCTGCAAATACAAATAGATGGTGGTGTGTAGGTGAATCTGCAAATACAGAATCCGCGAATAATGCGGATTGACTGTATCTCAGTCATAACAATGTTATGAATTAGAATGCTATCAGTGACCAAAAAAGGTTCCAGCTTTTAAAGTTACATTCTCTACTGACTGAGGCATGTGGAAATCAATAACAGCTTAATCCAGCCGACATTTAAATTTTTGTTAAAACCGCGTTTAAAGCCTTAAATTATTTTGTCTCTACAGGGTACTTCTAAGTTCAGTTCATCATAATGGGCATTACATTCCCCTGAAAGTTCTGACTTTCAAAAAAAATTCCCAGGCCTGCAGAGTTCTAGCCACTAAACATAGATAGAGTTCAGTATTGACTTCTGAGAAGTCCTTAATTCAAAGGCACGGAGGTGGGGTGGGGGGGATTTTCCCCAGGAATCCTGGAGGAAGAGATCCTATCTTACCATCAACACCTCGGTGGTTTCCTATGACTGAGAAACTCCTTTCTTGCTGCTGGCTCCTCATCCTGCCTGATAGCTTTATGCAAAACAACAACTCATTGAGCCTTTGCTTCTTGGGTGAGTTTTAGGAGCATCAAGGAAGCCAGCGAGTGGGTGGCTGTGCCGAGGGTGGGCTTAGAGGAGAGCCTGCTGAGTGGCTTCTTCCAAAGGCCTGTGAGCTGCGGTTTCAAATGGTGAGGTTTAATTTGGAGCCACGGTCCTGTGTTTTCCAGGCCTGGTTTTCTCTTTGGGATTTTCATTGTGACCCGTTTCAATGGGAGTTTAAAACCAGTCCTTTGTGCTGAGGAATCCTGAAATATTCTCACAAGGGCAAGGAGAGCTTTGTCAGGGGCTCCCAGCAGAATGGCACCTGGCACCACCTGTCTGCAGAAACCCCTCAGGGCTGGCTGCTTTAGATCCCAAAATGGAAGAAACTTTCAAAGTGTTTTTCAAGTTGCCTCTGGGTTTTGTTAAATGTGGAAATGGTTCTTTTTTCCTGACTTTTTTTTTTTTTTTTGGTCAAATGAAATGTCACTGTCAATTCTTTCTAAACATAGAATCATGCCATTGGAAGTTGGGGAAAGAAAGCCCACATGAAACATCTACCCAGATGTTACGGGAGAAATGCTGGCTTGGTGAAGCCTTTGTTCTGTGGCAGGGCTGCCATGGTTCTTGCTCAACTTAATGACTGAAAACATACTGACGGACAGTCCACACAGAACCACCAAGTACCAATTACTGAAGAAAGAAGCTGCCTCGCTGAGAGGCGAAGAAGGGCAGAGCATCACAAAGTGAGTTTAAAATTTCTTAAGTAGAGCGCTAAGTTGAGAGTTTCCTTGTCCCTGTAGTTGGTTTCTTTTGCTGCAAGAGAAACTTCTTTGAATCCATTTTCTGCAATGTTAAAACAGAGGCAACCAGCCGTCTGTCCCTTTAGGATGTTGGGGGGTTCATGTGTATGTTTGTCGAAGACCATTGCCCAAGGGAAAGTACCTTCCCAGCACCTGGGGGTCCCAGAGGCCATGTTGCACATGCAATGCTACATGCAAAGCCTTTATTCTTCACCTCCACCCGGCTCGCTAGCTGTGTGGCCCTGGCCTGCTGAGGCCATGTCTCCGCAACTGCAGATTAGGAGTTTATTACTGAAGTGCACTGTTACACTGAATTGTCATAAGGTCTTAAGAAGAGAATGGCTCTCCAGCCTTTCAGTGCTTTGCATTAAAGAAGTGATGATTTCTTATTTCTGCATCACAATCCCATCTTTTGGTCATTCTGCACTTCCCGTGCCTCCCTCCATGGCCAGCTGGAGCCCACATCCCAGGGAGGGAATGTCTGGGATGACAGACACCTCAGGACCAGGAAAACCACTCCAGGCCCAGAAAAACAGTAAAGCATGAGAGAGGGGGAGAAGTTAGCAAAATGCAAGTTTCTTTATTACAATTCAACTGGTTTTAAAGTTTCCATTTCTTTTTAGCAAATGTGTTTTCTTCCTCTCCTGGAACTAAGAACATATGTGCTGCCTAGCAGATGATTTCTGCAACTCTTAAAGTCAGGATTGGAGAAGGCTGACTCACAATTTTTTACACCGCACGTGTGAAATCTTTCGAGACTAGTTGGAGGGGGAAGAGCCACGGGATTTTGGATGACGTTCTCAATTGCTTCAAAAGTAAATCGTAAAAAAGAATCAATTGATTATTTGCTTCTATTTCTGACCATTTTAAACTATTTTTTTTAAGCAGCACCAAGAGATGGGTTGAATAAAATGTAACATTAAAAGAACAGAAAGAAGGTAACCTTTGTCGAGTGGTGTAGTTTTCCAGTCCTAGACCTTGCGCTTGGCTTTGATGCAGGTTTCTCCTGTGACAAGGGCAAAAGCTCCTGGGGATTGCATAGCCACCAAGACTTTAAATTGATTCTAAGCACTGAGTTTTTTAGAGTATACCACGTGCCCTTTTTTTTAAATAAAAGGTTCATACAGTTTAGCTTTCATTAGAACTAAAGTAACAAAGTCTGAGAATCTAGAACAATTTCTGCTGCAATAATAGGGTTGAAGAAATGTTTCTTCAGGTATCTCTGTAACTGATCTGTAACAGATCAAGCAGATGACAGGAGTTCTTTCACTAGATATACAGTCCCTAAAGCTCATGCAGAAAACACCAGATCAAGAACATACCAATGCAATATGTTGTACCAGGTGTCAGAGGTCAAGTCTGACCGCCTATGGATAAGACCCCAACAGGGCACCCACACAGACAAACTCATTCAGTGTCCTGAGTCTTCTTTCAAAGGAAGTATTTTGCACCTATAGAAATTAAACAAGTTCAACAAGGGTCCTTTATTGCTCCTGAAAAGGGCAATAGAGTTGACAAAGTATTTCCCTGAAGTGCTTTCTTCATCACACATTCTAGGGAACACTCTTACTAGCCTGTGTGGTCATTGGCAGTTCTAGAAGCCAGAGCAGGGCTGTGTGGGTGAGCAAAAAAGCAGCTGCAATCACAGATTGAGGTCAGTCTCTGAGAGCAAAGCTCCCCGGCTCAACAAGCAAAAGGGCTCCAAAGACTCCTGCCACAGAGGCCGAAGGAGGAGGCAGGAACCAGAAACACTAACTACAGGCTAAGTGATAGTTCTGCTTCATTCCAGAGCTCAGTTCAAATCCTGGGCTCACCATCTGATTGATGACTGTGTGACCTGAGCAAAGCACTTTGACCTGTGCAGTTCCAACTCCCCGGGTGTCAATGGGGTAAGGACACCTCCTTGTTTCTAGTTGGGAGGATTAAAGATATCACATTGCGTGACACACAGCAGACATTGAATAAATAATAATTATTACTTTGTATCATTGTGATTATCCACAATCCTACTATTGTTGCTGTCATTTGAAACATATTTATTCCATACATTCTAGGGAACTTCTGCAAAGCCTGTTTTTCAAATATATTATCTAGTTGGGCTTTAAAAAAATTCCTGATTCTCTTCTGCTCTGTTTATCAAAGGCCCTCCATAATGCTTACCCAAGGGTAAATCAATTACACAGGATACTGTTCTGCCTTCTATTATTCTTCTTGAACCACATTCCATGTGGTAATGGGCCAATTTCTTTACTTCTTCTCTCCTACTATGTTCCATACTCTAAAAAGATGCCATTTACGTTTTAACTTTTCTTTTGAAAGTAAGCTTTCATCTCTACTGTTTAAAAAAGCTGCTTAAAGTAGTTGCAAATTCTTTCAGTGTTCTCCAAGTCCGATCCATGAAACAAAATAGTAATGGGGGAAACTATTAGTGCTTTTGTCCGAGTCCTCCCGCTGAGCACGATGCCTTGATAATGAAGTATGCAGTCATAAACAGTTGACTCTTTGATCGCTGGCTGCTTGTACAAGTCTAAAGAAAAAGGCATTCCAGTCCACACCACACAAAGAGGAGCACAGGTTATTTATGGGAGCCCACTGACTGCTTTCGCCTGGCTCTTTCAAGATCCAAATACACACAGCATTTTGACTGCCAAACCTCCTCACTCCCCTTGTGGTGTCTAATGGGGCCAGAGTGTAGGAATGTCTGATCTCTGGCTTCTCCCTGGGGTGAGGAAGGTAGCTAGTTTGGCAGAGAGACAGATACAACAGTATTTATAGAGACATTAGAAAATCAACTCCATATGTCTACAGAGGGACATCAGAGCAAATCACTGGGAACTAAGAGGACTCCTGCACTCCCTTCTGAGCCGGTTCAGTTTCTGGGTGAGAGTAAACAGGACCTACTTCCCAGCCCTGAGGCTGCACGGACTCCAGCATCCACAGGCCCTCTTTCATCTGACGGTGTTCCACCCGCACTGTCACTTCAGCCACAGAGGGCAAGCATTGTCTTTGGTTCCTTGAATTCAGAAACTGTTTTGCAAGTCTGACTCCCACCTTATTCATGGAACTTCCTGTGTCACAGTTAGTGTAGGCATGGGACCATGAATTCCCTTTTCAGAGGTTGTTGAAGTTAAGTTTGATGAGTTCTTAGTGATATTGGACCTTGATGTTCATAGGTGATCTGCAGTATGGCTAAGTGTTGATTTACATTGCCCATTAAAGCAAAATTCAAGTTGAATAAAGACTGTGCTAGGACAGGATCTATCTATTATCTTTCCTCTGGATCAAATAGCAAAACTTTACAGAGTGGTGTCAGAATCTGAGGGCTGTATGAGAACCCCTGTAATGGGAGAAAACCCAAAATGGATATCACTTTTATGAGTGTAAAATATCAAACTGATGGATTTATGATCAGAATTTAGGCCAAACGAATACAACTCAAGCCAGGGGACAATTTGGTCATCCCATCATTCCCGACACTCAGGTCCACCTACACAGGATGATCTGGGCAAAGCGAAAGGGCCTCAATGAAACTGGCAAATTTATTTTGCCACTTTTGGGGAATCCTGACTTTGATCAAAGTCACATTACTGGATTAGCCTAAAAGGGACTCTTGGTTTTTATTCAATCTATTCATCACATAGACACAGCATCATCAGAGACTTATACAGGTCCATGTATTATTTGCCAAGTGTTCAAGTTTTTTGAGCATTCTCTTATTCTTTGGTCATTATGATGACTACAAGCCAGAGGCTGGATACAAAGACAAGCCTATAATTAAATATAAAACACTGCCTGGAAATAATTCATATATCTATGGCACTACCTGCAGGCTCAAAGAAAGAAGGGCAAAACAATAAACAAATAAATACATACATAGATACATACATAAATAGTAAAACAGGTGCATATCAGTACAAATAGACATCGGGGACCTCAGACATTTTAGTCCACTGGGTTAAGGGAGGGACATAATAGAAGCCAAGTTGTATAGCTAGCTCTTTAGCTCATAATTCATTCACTCATTTTCTGATTTAATAAAAGGTAAACATTACCTAAAAAGAATATGAGAAGGGGTACTCACAGACAAGCAGGGCAGCCTTTGAGGCGATGGAAGGGGCTCTGAATTGAGGCTCGACCTCTGCCTCCAGGACACAGAGAGCACAGTGCAACCAGTACAAATTCAGGACCTTAGTCTCGCCATCTGAAAAATACAAACAAGAATGTCACTGTTTCCACCAAGTGACTGTTAACTGAGTAACCAAAAATCAAAGTTGGTTGAACAAAGAGTGAAAAAATTTGTATATGATGTGTATGCAGCACAGCATGCTTTGTGAACACACACATACACCTTTGTACAAGATACCCAATCTTAGAGGTTTTAACTCCCAGTTTTCCACAAAATACGATTTGGACACGATGAAGGAAGGTAAACACACTAAACTGCACCGCCCATGAAAACAAGAGCAAGCGTATGCAGTTGGGGTGGAAGGAAATCAGGAGGGGCCACCTGAGCAGCAGAGGCTGGAGGAGAGGCTGACCCATCTCCAGCTCACCTCTCTGCTCCTTTTGTTGGGCACTGGCCAGTCAGCTGCGAGTGCTGTACCACTAGAAGAGATTCCTAGATTCTATTAGCCATACCAAATGGGAAATAACCATGAGACTGAAGACATGAGTTGCCCAACACAAAGATTTTGACATTATGTGGATGAGGCCAAGAGGCACCTCCTCTGTGGAGAAAGATTCCAAGATCATGGAGAAGCCCCATAATGTTGAACTTGACATTGCTACTGTTACAGGATTCCAGGGCAGGAGGAATAGGGAAACTGAGACAGGAAATTTAAAACAAGGCCCGACAGTATGGGCAACGTCAGCCAGCTTATAACTAACAAGCCATTATCTTCCCCAGCCAAGGACACGAGAGCAAATGGTTAAAAAACCTCTCTCAGGAGAGAATGCAGAAAGGGAGGGGAAAGGAGAAAGGAAAAAATGTGTTTTACTCCCTAAGCAGAGAAGCCAGCAGTCTCAAGACTTGGTAAGATAAAGTCCCCAGGTGCTTCTCATGAATTCTGGGAAGGCCACAACAAAGTTAAAAAAAAAAAAAAAGGGGGGGGGGAACCTTGAGAATGAATCTGTACCAAAATGGCCAGCAGAGGAATTTTGAAGCCTATAGACAGGAGGATATGTAACACCGCAGTCCCCCACCCAACCTGCTCTTCAGATTAGCTGAGAGGTCTGTGCTTCATAAGCCAGAAGTACAGGTTTGCTTTTTCAGTAAAGGTGCATGCTTTAATAAATTGGCTTTCACAACACAGTCAAGTTTTCTCGTATAAATTCATTTATAGGAAGAAACAAGGACTGAGGTTGGGAACAGCCCTCTCCTACTGACTCGGGGGCTGTCTGGTAACACCTCTCTGGTGTCGGAGAGTGGCGCCTCCTCCTACAGTCAGCAGATGTGCACACTGCTGGAAGCTGTGGAGAGTTTAGTTGATGTCGGTGAATTGAATGTATACAGAATAGTACAGACCTTTAGAAAATTTCCCTCAGTGGAAGTAATTAGAGGTGGGGAACCTTTTTTCTGACAAGGGCCATTTGGATATTTATAACATCATTCGGGGGCCATACAAAATTATCACCTTAAAAATTAGCCTGCTATATTTGGTGAAACATTTAATTAACTCACTCCTAATGCCTTGGCAGGGCCAGACCAAATGATTCCTCAGCCTTATATGGCCCTCAGGCCAGACGTTCCCCACCCCTGGTTTACATCAACCCTTCTTAAGATCCAGGGAAGCAAATTTCTAAGTGAAAAAAAAAAAAATCATGGATGAAACCATGAAAAAAAAAAGTCATATAAAACAGGGGTCCTCAAACTACGGCCCGCGGGCCACATGCGGCCCGCCGAAAACATTTATCTGGCCAGCTGGGTGTTTTTGCCGCCGCTGTGTGCATAGGAATTTGTTCATAGGTTTTTTTTAAACTATAGTCCGGCCCTCCAACTGTCTGAGGGACAGTGAACTGGCCCCTGTTTAAAAAGTTTGAGGACCCCTGATATAAAACAATTAAAATGTGTCACAGCCCTAACTGGTTTGGCTCAGTGGATAGAGCGTCGGCCTGCAGACTGAAGGATCCCAAGTTTGATTCCAGTCAAGGGCATGTACCTTGGTTGTGGGCACATCCCCAGTAGGGAGTGTGCAGGAGGCAGCTGAATTGATATTTCTCTCTCATCAATGTTTCTAACTCTCTATCCCTCTCCCTTTCTCTCTATAAAAAAATCAATAAAATATATTTTTTAAAAAAATGTGTCACAAACACATTACCCAATGTTTACCCTAAAATAGCCTAAAATTTGAACTGTGCCACAATCAAAATATATTGCAAATGTATTATTGGGTTTGATTCTGAAATAGTCACATTATTAAACTTTTAAAATATTGGCTATATTCATACAATATTGATTATTTCTTGTACTGAGTTCAGTTAGTTATGAATGCAATTACAGTGAAGACTAATGCCCCCAGCTATGCTAATCTATATTCCAGGTTTAATGCTGATTCTATGACTACTTCACTGTGAGACTATGCACATTCCTATTTGCTCTGGTTTCTTCCTTCGCTTAATGCTGTGACAACTTTTCCTCCATTCACCACACTAAGTTAGGCTGGCTATTGAATGACACAAACATTATGAAATGACGAAAATTGAAAGTCACTATATCATCTACATGGCACTTTAATAAGGCACTCTACTAAGCCCATTAATATTACTTTTAATCCTAACATCAACTCCCCGAGAAAGCTAAAATCAATCTCTATTACTCAAAAGGAAAGAGTCTCCAGATTAAAAATTATGTTTTTAGCAAGTAGTAGACTCAGGATTTGAACCCAGATAGTCTAACTTTAAAGTCTGGGACCCTTCTACTTACATAAATCATCAACCATGCCAAGGAATGATTATTTTACTAAATAAAATATTTTGGGCACAGCTCCTTGATTGTTTTGTTAATAATAAAGGCAATAAATAGCTTACACTGCGTGCAAAGCATTGCTCCCAACACATTAGGTCATGGAATCATCATGACAACCCTCCGAGGGGGGCATTATTAGCTTCATGTTACAGATGAGCATGCTGAAGCCTGCAGAGGTTAAATAAATTGTCCAAGAATCGCCTTGTAAGTGGCAGAGCCTGATCCCAAACCCATGTCAGCCTCACACCATAGTCCATTCTGCCAATGGCTACTCTGTTTCTGTATGTGTAATAGCTAGTGATTCTGTGTGAATACATTTACTGCTTTGGACAAAAAGTCCAAAGCTGTTCTGCCATCTGCTGCTTTTCCTTGAGTCCCATCATCCAACCACCTATTCTGGCCTCTCCCCTCACCACATCAGCTTCCCAATCACATCTAGTTCTGAGGTTTACAGCCTACCTGCCTGCAGGATTGGCCCAATTCCATTCCTGTTCCAAACATCTGTGTAAGTCCTCTCTGTTCCTCTTCCCAAAATCTTTGCCCCTATGGTTGCCATTTCACTCTCTTCTTTCCCCTTTCTACTTGTATTACCAAACATGAGAGAAAAGAAGGTCAATATGTGAATACTGTCCATGAGAAATCAGGCAAATTGTGTGTGCAAAGAACAGATAATGCAACAGGAAGGGGATATACATCCTGAATTATTTGTTGGTCACTGGGTTTTGTTAATAAGTAATAATAATAATAATAATAACAATATAATGACAATAACAATAACAATAATAAAATCCATTGCTTGGATAGCTTTGTAGAAAAGTTTTCTAAGGTCAAATCCAGTGAATTAGAATTAATTAGGATAGGTAATTAAAAAGCATATTATGCTATATTTTCAAATATATATAATTGTATTACTTTTACAAAGAATAACTTCAGTTACACTACTAAAAATGGGCAAGTATAAGTCCTTAAATGAGTACCTTAAAAATTAAAAAGTAAAGGAATATATATATATATTTTCATTTTAAACAAGAAGTTTATTTAAACAACAAGGCACTTGACCTGAAGGGAAAACTATCTAAGATTCATTTCATTTATCCCTACTTAAAAGCATATTGACCTACATGTAACAGCAATCTGTCTTTAAGTAGGGATAGGAATAGGGAAGCTGAGATTTTAACTCCCAGTTTTCCACAAAATATGATTTGGATAAAAAAAAAAAGTTATAGAATTGTCCTTGGTTTTACAATAATAAATGAAAAACATTAAAATTCTCCAATCAAACAAGGTATGCAAGAATTTTTATGTTCTTTTTTTTTTTTTTGTTAACAGTGAGAGCAAAATAATTTACTGGAATATAAAGATAAGAGCTGGATGAGCATGCCATTAATGGAGAAAATACTGGTTTTCACAGAACCAGTATTTTTCCCATCCCATCTCCATTTGATGTCAATCAGAACATACCATTGTTCATTTAGTTTAAAAAATGCAAATGCAAGTGCTTGTGCACATACATCAGTTACTTTATGTACAATACTAGAGGCCCGGAGGGGGGTGTGGTGGGTGGAGGCCCTCAGTCCGGCCTGTGCCCTTTAGCAGTCTGGGAGCGGGATGTCCGAGTTAGGGGGAGGGCCTAAGCTGCAGTGGGACATCCTTAGCGCTGCCTCAGAGGTGGGAGAGGCTCCCGCCACCACCACTGCACTCTCCAGCCGTGAGCCCAGCTTGTGGCTGAGTGGCACTCCCTGCCCTGAGCATCTGCCCCCTAGTGGTCAGTTCACCTCATAGCGCCTGGTCGTTCTGCCGTTGGGTCTATTTGCATATTACCCTTTTATTATATAGGCTAAAGGAATGGGGAAGGGGAAAATGAAAGAAAACTATATTATAGCAGTCGGAAGTGTTGAAACCCAATTGCAGTTTTCTAACTGAGAATGTCTTCTTGGTCTGGAGGCACAGAGTTCTGGAGTAAAGTAGCAGGTTCCCTTTTTAGTAGACCCCCTCCTGTCCGCTGCTGGACACATCAATTGTATCTTCTTCCTCCATTTCCAACTGTGCAGGTGTGTCTGTTTCATTGATTGGCTGCCCATAAAATGGGAATCTGATCTGCCTCATGACAAACCCTGTGGTTCACAATAGGCTTTCTTTAGTTTCCCCAGTGGTGTATGCCTCTTAATCTTAAACTGCACCACAGAGCCATCCTGCCCCGCCACCTTCAAATTAATGTGATCGTTGTTCTCAGTGTTGACTCTTTCCTTGGGCTTTGCATAGGCTATGGCGAGCGCCGGAGTCTCCTCAGCTGCCGCGTCACGAAAGAGGTACCAGCTCCAAACCAAATTACACACAAGAAGCACCAGGGGTGGCAGCAGTGGAGGTGGGAGAGTTAATCGGATATCTTAAAAGTACTTGCTGTTATCTGAAAATCTTATCTTCAAATAAAATAAAAAGGCCCCTAAAATATTGTGAACATTGTGACACAGCTGGTAAGATTCTGGAAGAGAGAGTTAAATTTAACTTATAAATGTTAACTTTAAACCAGCTGAACTCCAAATTATTTCAAAATTTAAAGACTTTGAGATAAGAAGGATATAAAAACTGACTCTGAATGAATGAAATGTTACTGTTGGACTACTGCAAGTTACCATCAGTAGCAGAATTATGGAAAACATCCTGTGATTCAAAGTGACATATTAATCATCAAATAGTTATCATGTGCCAACACAATCTTTATAAGAAAAGCAACTGTGGAAGCTTGCCCCTGTTTGCAACAGAATTTCTCCTCCAGTCCACTGGTTACCGATCAAATTTTCTCATTTGAGAAATCCAAACTGGCTGTACAGCTAGACAGAATACACAAATGTAAGATGCGATTTCTCCTACCAGTAAATGTGAAATATTTGATGACCTTCAGAGTTAAAGAAATACTATTTTAAAAGTCTGAAGGGCAGGGGTTTTATTAATGTAGTTCCTATTAAACAAGGCATTTAAACTCTTTGCTAGTCATTGCTGGTTTAATCGGAAGCAAGGGATATTGGGAGCTAAAGAAGTGACATCATCCCCCATAACATGCATGTGGGATTCCTCGATGCCTGATGCCAACGGTATATAAAGATATGCTTTTACTGAGCTGGATTCAAAAAGTATACAATGCTAGATATTATTGCAGTATATTAACTATGCTTTACAACAATGTTATGAGCGCTAGGGTAATCTTAATAAATCAGCAGAGGAGACATGGAATTTTTATTAGCCAGAGTCTTCTCATACATTTTCCGTGTATAGAGGAGGGGAGGTCGTGGGGGTAGCTGTCCAAAATTCAAGGCCCCTTCCTCTTGCTGGGAAATTCTCTCCAGTGTACAGGCTCATTGAGTAAACCTGTCCGCTCATCCTTCAATCCAAAGGAGCTGAAGGGGTCAGATCTTCCTCAGGTCTCTTCCTCTCCTTCCACCCATCACTCTCAGCAGACCTGGAAGCTAGGGTCCAGGCAGGTGACCTGGGCCCCTCTCTAAAGCCCAAAGGAAAGTCTCAGAGACGATGGGATAGTTAACATAGTGGCAGTGGCACAGGATGGCAGCGGCCTTGCCCTGGTCACATGGCTCCTGCTCCTCCAATGTCAGAGCCCACCTAGCTCTGCCCTTGGTCCACGCCTCGCCTCAGCGGCTCAAAGTCTGTGAGCCCTCAGTTTCCCAGCCCAGGTCAGCTCTGTCTGTTGCAATTAGGCTCTCTCCCCAGAGCAAATGCACAGCCTTCATCGTGCTCATTAGAACCTTTCTGTTCAAATCAACCAACTGATTAAAACAGAGCAAACACTACCAAATACACATACAACGATGCAACCCACTTTATCTGTATCCTCATTTTAAGATGCAATGCAGTGTTTCTTATCAACTGTTTAATATTAGTAGCCAGAGAAAAGTGACAATACACTGTAACTTAATCAATGTTTCCCTTTTCTTTTCCACTTATTTCTAGAGTCTAAATAAGGAACCCTAGTCAAACCTTGAATCTTGAACTCCCACTCAGCTCTGAATTGTTTTTAAGTAGTAAACATTTCCAATAGGACTCATGCTTGTGTTTTTGCTTACAGAAAGCCCTCTACTTATTTTTTGTAGAACTGCAGGATCATTGAGGCCTTTTATAAGGGTCCATTTCCCAGCTAATTCTTCCCTATTGTTCAGAATTATATTCAGAGCGCACTGTCATGGAATCCTAGCTGGCCTTTCAACTGTATCAAACATGGTTGGAAGACTGAAGAGTATGAGCAAACAGCCTTAGGTCTGTCCTAAGGCAAGTCTTCCTCGGGCTGTTGGCCCCTGTGCTTGTGTGAAACACATGGAATGCTCTACCGGGATCAGAGGGCTCTCCTGCCACCTGCCTCCCATGCATGCAATTGGCACAGGGAGGAAGGGAGTCATAGGAAAGAGAAACAGGGTCATGGAAACTGGCTCGAGGGTTAGGTAGGGGGTGGTGTGGGACCACTGATGCCTGAAGTTATGGATTGAGATCGGGTCATCTCTTGGGGTTCTTTTCTGCATTGAGGTCTGATTTTATTGAATTAACATTTTAAAAAGAAAGGTATTCTAGGATAGGGCCGGACGGCAAAGAACATGAAAGTCAGGAAGTGGATCACAAAGGGAGAAAAGCACCAGGGAAAGGACATTTGTTTGAAGACTTGGGTAAGGTGAAAGCTTTAAAAAAATACTAATGAACTTCCTCATGTTTGAAGGCAAAGAAGAAAAAGTCAATGGAGGGTAAAATTGAAAATAGTTGAAAGTTTCTGGGGAGAATTGGCATGGACAGTTCTAAAAAAAAAAATGAAAGCACCACCCACTCCTCTCCTTCCTCCTGGCTTCAGGGTGCCATGGACCAAACCAGTCAGTGTCCACAAGAGGGGTCACTCCAGGTATAGGCATGGCTTTCCCCTCCTCCATCCTCCACCAGTCCCTGTATCACCTTGTTATCATATCGGCCCTGGGGGAAGAGAGAGGCAGGAAGGAGAAATAGGGCCCCAGCAACAGGTTCTCTGTAAGAAAACACGTGGCCACTGAGGCCTGAGCCTTTAATTCCCTCGAGAACGCCACAAAACGCTCAGTGCAGGCCTGTGAAGTCGGCGAACAGGTACCTGGGATTAGATGTAAAGTGTATGTTTGACTTCTGAGGAAGAAAATGAATTGTCACTGTAGAAAAGATTTCATATAGAAAATATTATCCCGAAGCCTGCCAGCTTGAGCCTCTCCCTTATAACTACCTACCACAGATTATTTTTGTAATAAAAATGAGCTCCCAGAACAAACTAATTACATGGGAGAACAGCTTACACTTTACTGCAATTTCCACAATGAATTTTTTTCATCAAATATGAGTTAGCCAAAGTAATTATAAAAAATGATTAGCAGAGCTCTTTATTGAATACAGATCCAAGTCATTAAAAAAAATAAACCATTTCTTTTGAAAATGGCTTTAAATCTACATTTTCTTCCGAGCAATAATCTATTTGCCCTTCAACAGTGCCTTTTTGGGGACATGGGATATTCTGAGAGAATATAACTCTTCTGAAATACTGCCAAGTTCTTTTTTCATGATGGAACTTTCTGCAAATTGGTAGAGAAAGTCGTGAAATGTGGCTGCTGCTTCTTCCTAAAAGTGCACTGAAGAAAAAAACCACCAAATTCCCAATACAACTCATCTATAGGTCAGGGATTCGCTTCTCAATTTGAAAAAGCTTAGAACACTCAGCTGTGCTGTTTGCAATTCTCAAGTTACACCAGACTTCTAAGAAATAACAGTAGGTTTTGAAGGCTTTTGAATCCACTCTTTATACCTTTACATTTTAAAATATTTTGGAAGCTTAGCAGTAAACAAGAATAAAATCCTTCTGACTGAAATTGCATTCTCCCATGTGATCTATTTAGATTTAGTTGGAAATTCCACAATCTAAGTACATAAACTAGCATCACTCTTCATTCTTTTGTATTCTGGACACTCAAGCTTATAGCAAAATTTGACTGCTAAAAAAAATCCCCCCAAAACAACAAAGATGAAAGTTAAAATTTTCTTTTTGAATGTATTAAATTTTAATTTCATGTGCAAATTGAGGTATAGTTGGTTAGAATTACTTCCTATTATTTCATGATTATTTTATTATTTCGATCTTCATGGAAAATGTAGTTTCTAAGCACTTTAGTGTGGCTATTAGCAGTTTCAGTTGATTTCCCCCCTACATTTCTTTGTACAAACATTATTGTGTGGCTACTTTGTGTCAGGCACCGTGCCAGTTATTGGGTATATAATGAAAAAGAAAATAGCCTACTATATCCCAAGAAACCCGAAACACCAATCAGAAAGGATATATGCACCCTTATGTTAATAGCAGCACAATTTACCATAGCTAAGATTTGGAAACAGCCTAAGTGCCCATCAGCAGATGAGTGAATTAAAAATCTGTGGTATATCTACACAATGGAATACTACACTGCTATAAAAAAGAAGCAACTTTTACCATTTGCAAGAGCATGGATGGAACTGGAGAGCATTATACTAAGCGAAATAAGTTACTCAGAGAAAGATAAATATCACATGATCTCAGTCATTTGCGGAATATAATGACCAACATAATTTGATGAACAAGAATAGATCTAGAAACAAATGGCAAAGTGCGGGGGAGAGTTAGAGAGCAACCAAAGGACTTGTACACATGCATGTTAGCGTAACCAATGGACACAGACACTGGGGCAGTGGGGGCTTGCCTAGGGTGGGACTGGCTTGGGGAGGGGGGGTCAAGCGGGGAAAAAGGAGACATATGTAAAACTTTGGATAATAAATAAATTTAAAAAAAGAAAAAGAAGCCGAAACCGGTTTGGCTCAGTGGATAGAGCGTCGGCCTGCGGACTGAAAGGTCCCAGGTTCGATTCCGGTCAAGGGCATGTACCTGGGTTGCGGGCACATCCCCGGTGGGAGATGTGCAGGAAGCAGCTGATCGATGTTTCTCTCTCATCGATGTTTCTAACTCTCTATCTCTCTCCCTTCCTCTCTGTAAAAAAATCAATAAAATATTTAAAAGAATTTTTTTTTAAAAAAAGAAAGAAAATAGCCCGATTCCTGCTTTTATGCTACTATCTAGTGAGGAGAAATTCATCTCCAGAGGTCTGGTCCAATGCTCTCGTTCTCTTGTAGACTTTACTTCCGACATAATACAGCCCCCAAATCCGACACCTTTCCCATCACTCTGCGGCAAAAGGGGCAAACACAACTGCAGTCACTTGACTTTACCAGTCCTTGCTCCTGATGAACATAAAGGTAAGGCACTTTCAAGGCTTTGATCTGACTGTGCCTCTGCTTCCCATAAAGGCAAGAAGAGCTGGGTGACGTTCTGCGAGCTTCTGAACATATTCAGAGGCTGGGTGTAGGTTAAAGAGGGAGGCAGAGGGCTCTTCTATGAAACAGGACACATGCCCTTTGCCAGGGGTTTGCACCAGTCTTGCAATACAAAAAATATTCCCCTTGTTTGTGCCATTAATCACAGCCTCCCGGTGGCATGCACCATTTTATTACTTCTAGTTTACTGCAGAGAAATAAGAATCAAGAGGTTAAGGGACTTTTCCAAAGCCAATAATAGATCTGGACCCAAGATGCACACTCAACCTTATGCTTAACCTTGTCAAAAAACCAGGGTCCAATTTTGCTGTTCAACTAATTAGAAGTTAGGCACATTAGGTAAGGAAGCAGCACCTTGTTCATAAGAGTCATTATTTCGGGGGAGAGAAAATGGCGGAGGTTTAGACAGACGTGTCGGTGCCTTGTCCCGGAGCAGATAAGGGCGGGCAGCTGAAACGGGTAGCATACAGCCCGAATAAGCAGAGGAGATTCAGCTGAGACAGTCTGCAGCCAGGAAAGACAGAGAAATCCTAGATAAAGGGAACGGTTAGAGGCTGAGGCTGAAACCTCTCCAGGTGCGCCGGCACAGCCGCGGAGACCGTGCCATCTTGGGTGACTGTCGCCGGCATCCAGAGACCAGCTACTAACCCGGCAACAACGGCTCTCAAGCAGCGCGACTACGTGAACTCAGAGGAACTCTGCTTCTCCCCACAGAAAGGTTAGACTTTCCCCAAAGGTGCGGTTTGCAGTTTAGGTTGGAGAGTGGAACGCGCGCAGGGGGGTGGGGGCTCTGCGCCCCACAAAGACCGCGGCCGTTGGAGCCAGCGTGACCCACGAGTGTGGAAGGGCACCCCCAGGGCTGCTGGCAGAAGGGAACGCTGTAAATAAGCCCACAGTTGGACGGGACACAAACGGGCAGCCTCAGATTACGCCAGTTTGCCAGCTACTCGGTGCCAGGAGCCAGAGCGCGCGCAGAGACTTCGCGCAGATTTGGAAGGTGAAGCGTTGCGAGTACGCACAACTTCCCAGGCTCTTAAATCTGTGCGTTTGATTGTTGAACCCAGTGCAAGGGACTACCCAGTTGGGGTCAGTCACAGAGCTTGTAAGGGAAGGCTGTTTTGGGGGAGCCTGGGAAACAGAGCGGGGAGTGACTACTGGAAAACCAGCTCTGGGCGGAGGACATTCCCAGACCAGCTTCCGGTACAATAGAGAACACCTGGTCAGAGAGGTCCTATACCCTCGGAGGTCAATCCCGACGCACTGCCACCCAGAGGCAGAGCCATGAACTGACTCTTCTGTAAATACAGATAAGGGCTGTCTGGGAAACCAATGTAGCCTGCCTTAAAATCAGGACTGTGGCTTACAACACAGAGGAACAGTGTATCAGAGGAAAATTCAACATTCTCCTGAATACCTGGTGTGCCAAAAAGAGGAGCAGAAGATCTGAAGCACCTTCATTACAGCCCATTTTTTTTAATTATTTTTTTTAATTATTGTTTCACCTTTTAACTAAGAAACCATTTATTTTCTTTTTTCATCACCTGATATTACCCTTTTAATTACTACATTTTTATTTTTAACCAGTATTATTACTGCTGCCATTTTACCATTTTTTTTTTAAGTGTCATTTTATTTTCTCTTTATTTTATTTTGGGACTAAGGTTCTCCATTCTATTTTCATCATTCCTTTAGCATCATTTTCCTCTACCTCAATTGTGCTGCTGTGCTAAAACTCTCTTCCCCACTTTTCCCCTTTTGCTGTCCTGTTTCTCTTACCCTATTCCTGCTTTAGATTTTTCCTATTCTTCATACGCCCTGTCTAAATTTCACCCTACTTATATATCCCTTTTCCAATCACCTGCTCTAAATCCTTATCCACCTCTCCCTTATCTTTCTTCACTATCCAAATTTTTTATTCTCTCCTTTTCTCTATTGTTCTGTTGTTGCTTGCTCGATTGTTGAGTATATTGTGTTTTTTTTTTCTTTTCTTTTCTTTAAGGATTGTATGTGAGGTTGTTCTGCTTTTTCTTTTTCTTTTTCTGTCTCCCATTCCCCCTCCCCACCCCACCCCCGGCCAGTTATTTTTGTGCTTCTGCTTTCCCTTGCCTCACTTGATATTATTGGCTGTTTGTAGTTTGTATTCACTCCAGAGATCCGTTGCTGGAATTTGTTGGGATTAGTGGCGGTTCTATCGGAGTTTTCTCCTCATATGAATAGTCTCCTCCCCTCTTCTACTTCATTCTATTTTTCTTTTTTTTTCTTTTTCTTCTTTTTTTTTTTCTCTTTTTTCTGTTTTTCTCTCTATCTTTTTCTCTTCTTTCTTCCTTACCCCCCAACTCTCTTAGCTTGGGTGGCCATCTTTATTTGGGGTTATTAATACCGTAATTCATTTGTGTTCAGTGCCTGGTACGTTGTGCCTTGTTGTGTTGTATTTTGTGCCTTTAAATCAACGCAGCAGATCCAAGCAACAGCGGCCTCCTGATCTCCACACGCTCTGTCTGAGGAACAGCTGCTGTGGGTGAAGCCTCCCTCCACCAGCCAGAAGAGCCACAACAGCTGTGAAAAGCAACCATCAGAAGACCCGCTAACAACAGAGGAGCAGCTGCTACCACAACCGCCCAAGGAGCAACCACAGCCCGAGGAGCCACTGCCACCTAGGGAGCAGCCACTGAACGACTCAATATCTATATACGTCAGTGAGATCAAACATGGGTAGACAAAGAAATCCCCAAAGGAAAGAAAAGGAGGACTCACCAGAAAAGCAGCTAAGTGATACAGAGGCATACAACATGACAGAAAAAGAATTCAGAATAAGGGTCCTAGAGTGCATACACCGGATGGAGGAAAAAATCGACAACTTATCCAAGAAGCAAGAAGAAACAGATGAAAAAATCGACAACTTAACTAAGACCCAAGAAGAAATGAAGTGCGATATAGCTGCAATAAAGAACACCATTGAAAGTATCAACAGTAGACTAGGAGAAGCGGAAGACCGAATTAGTGAATTAGAAGACAGGGAAGCAAAACACACCCAAACTGTACTTCAGTTGGAGAAAAAAATTAAAAGACAGGAGGAGAGCCTAAGGGAGCTTTGGGACAACATGAAACAAAACAACATACGAGTAATAGGGGTGCCAGAACAACAGAAAGAGGAACAAGGATTAGAAAACCTATTGGAAGAAATAATATCAGAAAACTTCCCTGAGGTGGGGAAGAAAAAAGTCACACAAGCCCAGAGAGTCCCAAGCAAGGTGAACCCGAAAAGACCCACACCAAGACACATCATAATTACCATGGCAAATGTTCAGGACAAAGAGAGAAGAATCTTACAGGCTGCAAGAGAGAGACGGAAAGTTACATACAAGGGATCTCCCATTAGATTATCAAATGATTTCTCAACAGAAACACATCAGGCCAGAAAAGAATGGACGGAAATTTACAAAGTGATGCAAAGCAAAGGACTGAATCCAAGAATACTCTATCCAGCAAGGCTATCATTCAAAATTGAAGGGGAAATAAGAAGCTTCACAGACAAAAAAAGGCTAAGGGAGTTTATCACCACCAAGCCAGCAATGCAAGAAATGCTAAAGGGACTGGTGTAAAAAGAAGAAATAAAAATCCCAGAAAGAAAACAGCCACACACACAAAAAAAGAAATGGCTACAAACAAGTACCTTTCAATAATAACTTTAAATGTAAACGGGCTAAATGCTCCAACCAAAAGATATCGAGTGGCTGAATGGATAAAAAATCATGACCCATACATTTGCTGTCTACAAGAGACCCACCTCATTAGAAAGGACTCACACAGACTGAAAGTGAAGGGATGGAAAAATATCTTTCAGGCTAATGGAAAAGAAAAGAAAGCTGGGGTAGCAATACTTATATCGGACAAAATAGACCTCAAAGTGAAGGCCATAACAAGAGATACGGAAGGCCACTTCATAATACTAAAAGGATCAATACAACAAGAAGATATAACCCTGATAAACATATATGCACCCAATGCAGGAGCACCCAAATACATAAAAAATCTTCTGGAAGATATCAAAGGAGAGATCGACAACAATACAATCATAGTAGGGGACTTTAATACACCACTGTCATCACTGGATAAGTCCTCTAGACAAACAATCAGCAAAGATACAGCAATACTAAATGACTCACTAGATCAGATGGACTTAATAGACATCTTCAGAACACTTCACCCCAGTGCCACGGAATATACATTCTACTCAAGTGCTCATGACACATATTCAAAAATAGACCATATATTGGGTCACAAGCAAAGTATCCCCAAATTCAAGAAGATTGAAATCATAAAAAGCATCTTCGCAGACCACGATGGCATAATATTAGAAATAAACTGCAATAAAAACAACCCAAAATACTCAAACACCTGGAAGCTGAATAGCATGCTATTAAATATTGATTGGGTTACCAATGAAATCAAAGAAGAAATTCAAAACATCCTGGAAACTAATGACAATGAAAACACAACAATCCAAAACCTATGGGACACAATGAAAGCAGTCCTGAGAGGGAAGTTTATAGCTCTACAGGCCTATCTCAAAAAACAAGAAAAAATGGTAGTAAATCAGCTAACTCTACAACTCAAAGAATTAGAAAGAGAGCAACAAGAAAACCCCAGAGTGAGCAGAAGGAAGGAGATAATAAAGATTAGAGCAGAAATAAATAACATAGAGACCAAAAAATAATACAGAAAATCAATGAAACCAAGAGCTGGTTCTTCGAAAGGATAAACAAGATTGACAAACCTCTAGCCAGACTCACCAAGAAGCAAAGAGAGAGGACCCAAATAAACAAAATCAGAAATGAAAGAGGTGAAATAACAACAGACCCCACAGAAATACAAATGATTGTTAAAAAATACTATGGACAGATCTACTCCAACAAACTAGACAACCTGGAGGAAATGGACAAATTCCTAGAAAAATACAACATTCCAAAACTCAATCAGGAAGAATCTAAAAATCTCAACAGGCCAATAACTATGGAAGAAATTGAAGCAGTCATCAAAAAGCTCCCAGCAAACAAAAGCCCAGGACCAGACAGCTTCACAGGGGAGTTTTACCAAACATTCAAGGAAGAACTAAAACCTATCCTCCTCAGACTACTACAAAAAATTCAAGAGGAAGGAACACTTCCAAGCTCATTCTATGAAGCCAGCATCACCCTAATACCAAAACCAGGTAAAGACAACACAATGAAAGAGAATTACAGGCCAATATCCCTCATGAACATAGATGCCAAAATCCTCAACAAAATCTTAGCAAATCGGATCCAGCAGTACATCAGAAAGATCATACACCATGACCAAGTAGGATTTATCCCAGGGATGCAAGGATGGTACAATATCCGCAAATCAATAAACGTGATACATCACATAAACAAATTGAAAGAAAAAAACCACATGGTCATATCAATTGATGCAGAAAAAGCATTTGACAAAATTCAACACCCATTTTTGATAAAAACTCTCAGCAAGGTGGGAGTAGGAGGAACATACCTCAACATAATAAAAGCCATATATGACAGGCCCACAGCCAACATCATTCTCAATGGACAAAAACTTACACCATTTCCCCTAAGAACAGGAACAAGACAGGGATGCCCCCTCTCACCACTCCTGTTCAACATAGTACTGGAAGTGTTAGCCATTGCAATTCGGCAAGAAGAAGAAATAAAAGGCATCCAAATTGGAAAAGAGGAAGTAAAACTGTCCTTATTTGCAGACGACATGATATTATACATACAAAACCCTAGAGACTCCATCAAAAAGCTACTAGACTTAATACATGAATTTGGCAATGTAGCAGGATACAAAATTAACCCCAAGAAATCTGAGGCATTTCTATACACCAATAGTGAACTTTCAGAAAGAGAGATTATAAAAACAATCCCATTTACCATCGCACCAAAAAAACTAAGCTACCTAGGAATAAACTTAACTAAAGAGGTAAAAGACCTCTACTCAGAAAACTACAGGACGTTGAAAAAAGATATAGAGGAAGACATAAACAGATGGAAGAACATACCGTGTTCATGGATTGGTAGAATCAACATCATTAAAATGTCCATACTACCCAAAGCAATCTATAAATTCAACTCACTTCCCATTAAAATACCAACGGCATACTTCAGAGATCTAGAACGAACTCTCCAAAAATTCATCTGGAATAAAAAAAGACCCCGAATAGCTGCAGCAATCCTGAAAAAGAACAAAGTAGGTGGGATCTCAATACCAGATATCAAGTTGTATTACAAAGCCACTGTTCTCAAAACTGCCTGGTACTGGCACAAGAATAGGCATATAGATCAATGGAATAGAATAGAGAGCCCAGAAATCGGCCCGAACCAATATGCTCAATTAATATTTGACAAAGGAGGCAAGAACATACAATGGAGCCAAGATAGTCTCTTCAATAAATGGTGTTGGGAAAATTGGACAGATATATGCAAGAAAATGAAACTAGACCACCAACTTACACCATACACAAAAATAAACTCAAAATGGATAAAGGACTTAAATGTACGACAGGAAACCATAAAAATTCTAGAAGAATCCAAAGGCAACAAAATCTCAGACATATGCCGAAGCAATTTCTTCACTGATACAGCTCCTAGGGCACTTGAAACTAAAGAGAAAATGAACAAATGGGACTACATCAAAATAAAAAGCTTCTGCACAGCAAAAGAAACCATCAACAAAACAACGAGAAAACCCACTGTGTGGGAAAACATATTTGCCAATGTCATATCTGATAAGGGACTAATCTCCAAAATCTATAGGGAACTCATACAACTCAACAAAAGGAAGATAAACAATCCAATCAAAAAATGGGCAAAGGACCTAAATAGACACCTTTCAAAAGAGGACATTCAGAAAGCCAAGAGACATATGAAAACATGCTCAAAGTCACTAATCATCCGAGAGATGCAAATCAAAACAACAATGAGGTACCATCTCACACCTGTCAGACTGGCTATCATCAACAAATCAACAAACGACAAGTGCTGGAGAGGATGTGGAGAAAAAGGAACACTTGTGCACTGCTGGTGGGAATGCAGACTGGTGCAGCCACTATGGAAGACAGTATGGAGTTTCCTTCAAAAACTGAAAATGGAACTCCCATTTGACCCTGTGATCCCACTTCTAGGAATATATCCCAAGAAATCAGAAACACCAACCAGAAAAGATATATGCACCCCTATGTTCATAGCAGCACAATTCACCATAGCTAAGATCTGGAAACAGCCTAAGTGCCCATCAGTAGATGAATGGATTAGAAAACTGTGGTACATCTACACGATGGAATACTATGCTGCTCTAAAAAGGAAGGAACTCTTACCATTTGCAAGGTCATGGATGGAACTGGAGAGCATTATGCTAAGTGAAATAAGCCAGTCAATGAAGGAAAAATACCACATGATCTCACTCATTCATGGATAATAGAGACCATTATAAACTTTTGAACAATAATAGATTCAGAGGCAGAGCTGCCTCAAACAGATTGTCAAACTGCAGTGGGAAGGCCGGGGAGGGTTGGGGGGCAGGAGGTAGGGGGGTAAGAGATCAACTAAAGGACTTGTATGCATGCGTATAAGCATAACCAATGGACATAAGACACTGGGGGATAGGGGAGGCTGGGGGACTGTCTAGGGCGGGGGGATAAAATGGACACATATGTAATACCCTTTGTAATACTTTAAGCAATAAAAAAATTAAAAAAAAAGAGTCATTATTTCATTTCTGTTTCAATCTAAAAACTTAATATTCCTCCAAACTTCTCAACACTTTTATGGGAAAGTGCCTGAATTGTCATTTCAACCTGTATCTATTCCCATGTATCATATATGTGCAGAACTTCTCTGAAAACATTACTTGGGAACTAATGAAAACTTTAGAAAAGGGGGAAAATGCTCTCTTAATAATGAAGAAGCCATTTAGCTTGATTTTGTTAAATACTTTATATAGACATGCAAATGTAGACATGCAAGCACACACACACACACACACACACACACACACACCATAATAAACTGTAATGGAATTGATAAAGTAGAAAACTCACCATAATCTGAGATTATAAAGATGTCAGTTTCCTTAAACTGTGATGCTTCCAGAAATGAGTTTATTGTGTTTCTTCTTTCCATTTTATAAATTGACCATTTTTTTTCCTAAAAGCTAATACAGTGCCAGGGAACTGCCTCTTCTGTTATTTTATCTTTATCCCCAGGGAGACCATAAGCTCCCTGAGGGTAGGAGCCATCTAATTCCCAGGGCAATGTTGGACGCATAGCCAGAGATGAACAAAAAAAATCAACTAATGAGTGTGAATCCATCTCTAGTTGTATACTTTCAAATTTTAATAACATGGATTAGTTGCAATGCTTTAAAAGACAGAGGAAAGCAAGTTTTCTGTTTTACAGCTTAGGGTAGGTGCGTTATATAATTTTAAATAATGCATTCTTATTTCAGATGGTGAAACCAGTGAAAGATGGCCATTTCAGATGAGAAAATGAATGAATGGTGAAATACTCCCAGTAAAATTGAGTTTGGTATTGGTTATAAGGGGGAAACTCTAACCTAATCTTAATGCTGCTTTCAGATTTACTAAACACTACTATAGCTTTAAAGTTTAAATGTAGCCTAAGGGTTTTCTTGAAATTCCTGTACAAGGAAAGGAAAGGAAAGTTTAGTGGTTTGGATTTGAGTTTAGTGAAGACTGAAATGATGAGTAATGGACACAGTCATACTGCCCCCAGGTGGTGTCATGTTCAGCTATACTCAGAAACTTTTTTCAGTCTTTGAGTAAAACCCAGAGAGATCTTTGGCTTCCATAGCAACACCTTCAAGCAAGGCTCCTGAGTTTAGACTTATAGCCGTATTCTCCAGCTCCCCATCAACTTTCATATATGTCTCTGTCCTGGGAGGAAAGTAAACTGCTTCCAAGGGAGATATTATGATTCCAGTTGAGAACTCAGCAACCCTGACAGCCCAGGTGTGAAATGGCGTTGAGCAGTGATTGTCCTAGGTCCTAAAATCAGCACAAAGGAAGTTTCTTATCATCAGCCATACCTAATCCCCATGCCTCAAACCCCAACATACCCACACTCCCAACCCAGGTATCACATGGCAGCTCTAATATCATTAAAGTCTTGTTTAGCTTTAATAGTCATGAATTTGTGGTCCAGATACCAGGAAAGACTTTTCAGCATGAGGATTTTTCTAGGCCAGGGTGGGCTTAGGAATACAGCATAGTCATTACTGGGTTAGTATGAAGGGAACTGGTTATGTCACTGAAAGTTCTTACTTTCCCTCTAGGAATCCCCAAATCTCATGAACTGGAGCAGTTGTTAAAACTTGGCGTGTGCCTCCATCCACTGGATGGGAGAAGGAGGGCTTTGAATCCCAGAAACATTAATTTGTTCTCCTGAATGCCTAGGAGCCTAGGCTGATATCCAGATACTTAGAAGGCTAAACCCCAACCAGTATTTCTTTTAAAAAGTCTGTCTTACTTTGACTTTCCTAAAATGTCTCAAACAAGTAGCATTTGGCCTCTGTGTACCCCGCACCACTTGCTAAATGGCTCCAGGCCCAACACTAGTGGCAGCCAGTCTCAGTTCAGGCCTCTTCTGGGCAATTCCAGGAGTCATCTGCAGATCTCTTTGTAGCTCAGGCTGGGTGGCCCTTGGCAGGACACAGGCAGTGCTGACCTTGGCCTGCACCTCCCAAATGGCTCCAGAGACAGCTTTAGATCATGCTGAAGCACCACCCAGCCACTTTCATGAGGCTCAAAGACATACTAAGTGGGTACCTGAGCCCTGCTGAGTTCTGCTCTGTGGGGTTGGCCTCTGCACAGCAGATCCTCCATGGTGGCCAAGGCCAGTATTGCATCTGATTTTCCTGGGAGTATATTCCTCCCACTGATGCGCTACCTGCAATCAAGACTCAACTACAACTGGAGAGTTCGCATAGCCCACACCAGGCTAGGGCAGCACACTTGGCGAACACAGCTCAGGTAACCAGGGAGGATGTACCACTGGGCGCTATAGGACACCAATTACATAAGGCCATTCTATCAAGTCCACAAGATGTAGTAGCTCTACCTAATAAATAGAAAAGACACAGGGAGGAAGTCAAAACGAGGAGACAAAGAAACATGTCCCAAATGAAAAAACAGAATGAAACTTCAGAAAAATAACAAAATAAAATGGAGATAAGCAATGTACCAGATGCAGCGTTCAAAACACAGAGTATAAGGATGATCAGTGATCTCAATGAGAACTTCAACAAAGAGATAGGAAACATAAAAATGGAAATAAAAACATAAAAAAGGACCAATTTGAAATGAAGAATTCACTAACTGAAATGAAGAATACATCACAGGAAATCAACAGTAGAGTAATGAAGCAGAGGATCAAAGGTAAGGAAGGTAAGGTAAGAGAAGCAGAAAACACCTAATTGGAATAGAAAAAAAAAATCTTAAGGAACCTAGTCTTTGTACACAGATTGACCATTCCCATGCATACCCAGGCTCAGTAGATGCAGCCATAAATAGTGAATAGCATGGTAGCTCCATACAGATAACCCAAAACCTGTTGCACACAATGTTTGACATTGACTTGTACCTAGATCCTGCCCACGTGAACCCAGAACCAACGCAATGAATGGTGGACTACAGATTACACCAGAGATTGACCCAACAAACCATACTAGTGGCACACTCCAAGGGGAATTCTGGCTGGCACAGACCCTGCTGGGAACAATTCTGCCTTAGGGACAGCCCCTGCATAGTGACACCTACTAGTACATGGTGATCCAGGTTTATCCTTATAGTCAGCCAGCATGAAGGGTTAATTCCACCCATGAAAGGACCAACAGCATTCAAGGCTAACCTACCACAGGAGGGTGCACATAATCCACAAGAAACATTCCTGGAGCACCAAGCTCAGGTGATCTGAAAGATTTTGTTGCTGAGCCCAACATGATACCTACATAATAAAACAATCGTAAAAAGTTTAGGAGTCATAGCAGTTCTACCTAGTACATAGAGTCATAATGGGAAGACAAAGAAATATTCCCCAAATGAAAGAACAATTCCCAGAGAAATAATTAAATGAAATGGAAGCAACCAAGATGCAGAGTTTAAAACAATAGATATAAGGATGATCAAGAACCTTAGGGGAAGAATGGATGATCACAGTGAGAACTTAAGCAAAGAGATAGTAAGCATTAAAAAGGACATATAAACTATAAAAAAGAACCAGTCAGGAATGAAGAATATAATATCTTAAGTGAAGAATACACTGGAAAGAATAAATAGCATGTTATATAAAGGAGAAGATTGTATCAGAAATTTAGAGGTCAAGATAAGAAAATTTTTTAAAAATGAGAAAAGTAAAAAAAGAAAAGAGAATTTAAAAATAAGAAAAGTCTCAGGGACCTCTGGGGCAACATCAAGTGTAATAACATCCACATCATAGGGATACCAGCAGTTGAAGAAAGTGAGCAAGGGATAGAGAATTTGTTTGAGGAAATAATGCAAAATAATTCCCTAACCTGGTGAAGAAAAAGTCACACAAGCTCAGGAAGTGTAGATTCCCATTCAAGATGAACCTAAAAGAGACCCACACCAAGACACATCATAATTAAAATGTCAAAGGATAAAGAGAAAGAGAGAATCTTTATAGCAGCAAGAGAAATACAGTTAGTTACCTATAAGGGTGCTCCAATAAGGCTGTCAGATGATATCTCAACAGAAACACTTTAGGTCAGAAGAGAGTGGCATGAAATATTCAAAGTCATGAAAAGCAAGAACCTACAACCAAGACTACTCTATCCAGAAAGGCTATCATTAAAAAGTGAAAACAAAATAAAGAGATTCCCAGACCTAAAACAAACAAAAAAGGCTAAAGGAGTTTATTTCCATCAAGCCAGTACTGCAAAAAATGGTAAAGGGCCTGCTTTAAGAAGAAGCAAAAAAAGAAATAGTGTGAGAAAGGAACACAGGTATAAAGAATAAAGTATCAATAAATAAGTACCTATCAATAATAACCTTAAAAGTAAATGGATTAAGTGTCCCGATGAAAAGATAAGGGATAGCTGAATAGAAAAGAAAACATGACCCATATATATGCTAGCTAGAAGAAACCCGCTGCAGAATGAAAGATGTACATAGACTGAAAGTGAATAGATGGGAAAAATATTCTATGCAAATAGAGACAAAACAAAACAAAATGAAAAAAAACAACAACAACAACAACCTGGGATAGGAATACTTATATCAGACAAAATAGACTTCAAAACAAAGGCCATAACAAAAGACAAAGAGGGTCACTACATAACACTAACAGGATCAATTCAACAAAAACATATAACATATACATGCACCCAACATAAGAGCACCTGAATATATAAGAAAATCTTGGTGGACTTTAAGGGAGATATTGACAGCAATACAGTCATAGTATGGGAATTAACACCCCACTGACATCAATAGATAGATCTTTCACACAAAAAATCAACAAGGCAACAGTGACCTTGAATGACACATGGGATCAGATGGATTAAATGGATATTTACAGAACATTTTATCCCAAAGCAGAAGGATATACATGCTTTTCAAGTGTACATGAAACATTCTCAAATGTAGACCACATGTTAGGACAAAAAATAAGTCTTCATAAATTCAAGAAGATTGAAATCATATCAAGTATCTTCAATGGCCAAAATGGTATGAAACTAGAAATCAATTACAATTAAAAAAATGGGAAAAAATTCAAACATGTGGAGTCTAAATAACATATTATTAAACAATTAATGAATTAAAAATGATATCAAGGGTGAAATAAAAAGTAACCTGGAAACAAATGAAAATGAGAAGACAATAACCCAAAATCTATGGGACATAGCAAAAGCAGTAATGAAAGGAAGTTCATAGCATTTACAGACTTACCACAAGAAGCAAGAAAAATCTCAAGTAAACAATCTAACTCTACACTTAAAAGTAAACAATCGAACTCTACAACAAACAAAGTCCAGATTAAGCTGAAGGAAAGAAATAATAAAGATGAGAATGGAAATAAATGACATAGAAACTAAAAACAACAAACAAAAACAACAACAAAAGATCAATGAAACCAATGACTGTTTCTTTGAAAAGATAAACAAGATTTACAACCTTTAACCAGACTCATCAAGAAAAAAAGAATACACATATAAATAAATTCAGATGTGAAAGAGGAGAAGTAACAACGGACACCAGAGAAATATAAACAATTGTAAGAAAATACTATGAACAACTATGTGTCAACAAATTAGACAACCTGAACAAACTGGATAAAACCCTAGAAACATATAATTTTCCAAAACTGAATTAGGAAGAATCACAAAACCTGAATAGACCAATTACAACTAATGAAATTGAATCAATAATCAAAAACTTCCAGCAAACAAAAGTTCTGAACTAGATGACTTGGCAAGAGAATTTTACCAAACATCAAAGAAGAAATAATACTTATCTTTATCAAATTATTCCAAAAAATTCAACAAGAGGGAAGACTTTCAAGCTTTTTTTTTTTTTTTTTTTTTTAAACAAGGCCAGCATTATCCTAATTCTAAAACCAAAGACACTACAAAGAAAGAAAATTACAGGCCAATATCCCTGATGAATATAGATGCTAAACTATTTAAAAATAGCAAATCAGAGCCAGCAAGACATTAAAAAGATCATACACCATAACCAAGTGGGATTTAGACTGGGGGTACAAGATTGGTACAATATTCACAAGTCAATAAATGTGATACATCACACAAACAAAATGAAGGATAAAAATCACATGATCATATCAATAGATGAAGAAAAAAACCATCAATAAAATCTAGCACCCATTTTTTATAAAGTCTCTTACAAAGTGGGAATAGAGAGATCAGACCTAGAGAGATCAGACCTCAACATAATAAAGGCATTGTATGACAAACCCACAATCAACATTATACTCAATGGTGAAAAACTAAAAGTGTTTCCTTTAAGAGCAGAAATAAGACAGAAATGTTTGCTTTTACCACTCTTATTTAGATAGTACTGGAAGTACTAGGCAAGCAATCAGACAAAAGTAAAAAATAAAAGGCATTCAAGTTGGAAAGGAGCTGAAGTAAAACTATCATTATTCACAGATGACATGATATTGTATATAGAAAACCCTGAACATTCCACCAAAAAACTACTAGGTCTAACAAATAAATTTGGCAAAGTAGCAGGACACAAAATTAATATTTAGAAATTAGTGGCATTTTTATACACCAATAATGAACTATTAGAAAGAGAAAGTAAGTAAACAATCTCATTTATTATTGCAACAAAAAAATAAGGTGCTTAAGAATAAATCTACCCAAGGAGGAAAAAGACCTATATTTGGAAAATTTTAAGATACTGAATAAAGAAATTGAGAAAGATACAAATAAGTGGAAGCATATACTATGTTCATGAACAGAAAAATTAATATCATTAAAATGTCCACACTATCCAAAGCTACCTAAAGATTCAATGCAATTTCTAGTAAAATACTAACGTCATATTTCCCAGATCAAGAACAAATATTCCAATAATTTATATGGCACTAAACAAGACCCTGAATAGCCTCAGCAATCCTGAGAAAGAAAAACGAAGTTGGAGGTATCACACTACCTGATATCATACAACACTACCAGGCCATCTTTTTTTAAAAATATATTTTATTGATTTTTTACAGCGAGGAAGGGAGAGGGATAAAGAGTTAGGAACATCGATGAGAGAGGAACATTGATCAGCTGCCTCCTGCACATCCCCCACTGGGGATATGCCTGCAACCAAGGTACATGCCCTTGACTGGAATCGAGCCAGGGACCCTTTGGTCTGCAGGCTGACCCTCTATCCACTGAGCCAAACTGGTCAAGGCTACAAGGCTATCTTAATCAAAACAGCATGGCAGTGACACAAGATCAATGATCAGAACAGAGAGCACAAAAATAAATCCACACCTTTATAGTGCCCTAATATTTGACAAATGAAGCAAAAACTTAGAATGGGGTAAAGATAGTCTATTCAATAAATGGTGTTGGGAAAACTGAACAGATAATGAAAAAAAAAATCAAACTAGAACACCTTCTTACACCATACACAAGAAAATGAACTCAAAATGGATTGAAGACTTAAACATAAATCATGAAACCATAAAATTTTAGAAGAAAACATAGGCAGAAAAATTTTAGAAATTTCTTGTAGCAATATTTTTGTTGATATATCTCCTCTGCAAGGAAAACAAAGGAAACAATAAACAAATGGGAGTACTTCAAACTAAAAAACTTTAGCACAAAAACAACAAAAAAACCATCAACAAAATGAAAAAGGAACCCACTGAATGGAAAAACAAATTTTCCAATGAGAATCTGATAAGGAGTTAATTTATTAAGTATATAAAGAACCTATGCTACTCAGTGTCAAGGAGACAGATAACCCAATTAAAAAATGAGCAAAAGACCTGAATAGACACTTCTCCAAAGGGAACTACAGATGGCCAATAGACATGAAAAAATGCTCAACGTCACTAATCATCAGAGAGATATAAATTAAAACCACAATGAAATATCACCTCGTAATTGTCAGAACAGCTATCATCAATACATTAACAACAAGTGCCAGCCAGGGTATGGAGAAAAGGAAACCCTAGTACACTGTGGGAATGCAGACTGGTACAGCCACTGTGAAAACAGTATGGAATTTCCTCAAAAAATCAAATATGGACCTGCCATTTGATCCAGTGATATCACTTCTGGGAATATATCTAAAGAAACTCAAAACACTAATTCAAAAAAATATATACACTCCTATGTTCATAGGAACATTACTTACAATAGCCAAGATTTGGAAGCAGCCCAAGTGCTTATCTATACTAATAATAGAGGAATATGCAAATTGTCTGGGACACCATCACAGTAATAGTATTGACCAAACAGCAGGCTGGGTGGGGTGACAAAGCTGGCAGGGGGATTAGTGAGGAACGACCAAATGACTGAACAGCAGGCTGCGTGGCAGTTGGGGTGGCAGTTGGGGGCAACCAGGCAGGCAGGCCAGCAGGGGTGGCAGGGGTGGCAGTTGGGGGCAACCAGGCAGGCAGGCAGGTAAGCAGTTAAGAGCCAGCGGTCCTGGATTGTGAGAGGGATGTTCGACTGCTGGTTTAGGCTCGATCCCCGGGATTGGACATCCCCCAAGGGGTCCTGGATTGGAGAGGGTGCAGGCTGGGCTTAGGGGACCCCTCCCCCCATGCACAAATTTCATGCACCAGGCCTCTAGTCAGTAAATGAATGGATAAAAAAAAAAAAGCTGTGGCAAATTTACATTATGGAATACTACTTAGCTGATTTAAAAAAAAAAAAAAAGAGAGAAAATCTTACCTTTTGTGACAGTATGAATGGACCTGGAAAGTATTATGCTAAGTAATATAAGCTGGTCAGCGAAAGACAAATATCATATGATCTCACTTATATGTGAACTCTAATGAACAAAATAAACTGGCAAACAAAATGGAAACAGAGCCATGGATAAATGGAACAGACTGACAGCTGTGAGTGGGGAGAGGGGGTGGGGAAGCTGGTTGAAAGAAGGTGAAGGGATTAAGCAAATAGATAGGAAATGGGCAAAGGAGAGGGTGGAATGGAGATGGAAAGAGATTTTGCCTGGGGCAATGGGCTCATGATATACTGTGGAGGTGATGTTTTGTTGAGTTGTACACTTGTTTTGCGAACCAATGTCAAGCCAAGAAATTCAATAAAAAAGAAAAGAAAAAGGAATCATGAAAAAAAAAAAAAAGAAGAAGAGGATAATGTAGGGAGCCTCTGGGACAACTTTAAGTGTAGCGGCATTTCCATCATGGGGTTCCAGAAGCAGAAAAGAGCAAGGAATTGTAAAACCTATGTGAAAAAATTATGACTGAAAGCTTCCTTAACCTGGTGAAGGATTTAGAAATACAGGACCAGGAAGTGTAGAGTCTCAAACAAGATGAATCCAAAAAGGCCCACACCAAGACACATCATAATTAAAATGCCAAGGGTTAAAATCAAAGAGAATCTTAAAAGCAGCAAGAGAAAAGCAGTTAGTTATCCACAGGGAGCTCTCCTAGGATTGTCAGCTGATTTCTCAACATAAACTATGCAGGCCAGAAGGGAGTGGCAAGAAATATTCAAAATGATGAAAAGCAAGGACCTATAATCAAGATTACTCTACTCAGCAAAGCTATCATTTAGAATCGAAGGACAGATAAAGAGCTTCCAGGGCAAGAAAAAGCTGAAGGAGTTAATTACCACCAAACTAGTATTACATGTTAAAAGGTCTTCTTTAAGAAGAAGAAGGGGTAAAAAGATGAGAAGTGTTAATAATAAAATGGCAATAAAAACATATCTATGGACAATTACTTTTTCTCTAGTTGTAATTACTTTTATTCAGAGATTTGAAAGCAATAAAAGGTTAGATTAATACCTGTCTTTCCAAGTTAAGATCTAAAAATATTTCCAAAACTTCAAATTAGAAACTTCTGCTCAAAGTCGAGGATAATTTGTATTACTTAAGGCAGCAATAAAAAAGTAAAATATAACTTTATATTTAGAATTAAAGCAAATACTTTAGTATCACAGACACAATATTAAACTTCAAGAAATGTACTGCTAATTTGAAGTGAGCATTTATTTGCACAATTACAACATGAAGACAAGCCCAGCGGAAGGGAGCAGGCCTGGCATTTGCATCCTTGTGGAGCAATTGGTCACACGACCCACAGAGTGAGACACAAAGGGCTACGATCTGTGGTGATCTGTCAGTGGTGGCACGTGGCACAGCTGCTACTCGTCCTGGTTAGAAGACTCTCTTCCAAACGTGTAGGCCATGAAGCAAATGTCAGGTCTCTTGGGGACAAGGGGATGCTCCATCTCACTATCTCAAAGCCCATAAAGCTGAAGTTACGGAGCAGAGCAGCTCTGTCATCACGGTTCTTGAAGAAAAAGACGACATGGTCAGCGTGCAGCTGCTCCTCGGCGAACTCAAGAACTGGGAAGCTGTCTTTGTTCCCCTCTGACAGAGCACCGCCTGGGATCTCCAGGTAGAGGCAGCGGCAGCGGCAGCTTAGCACTGCTCTCCAGTTACATGTTTGGCATCTGTTGAACCTGGTCTGGATGTTGAGAATTCTCCTCTTGTTATTAGACATTGGTTCCTCTGCTATATTCAGCCTCTCTATAATAATAAAAGTGTAATGTGCTAATTAGACTAGACATCCTTCTGGACGACCTTCCAGATGAAGCTGGGGCTGCGAGGGAAGCCCAGGTCCTGTGTACCTGCCAGCAGCCGGAGGGGAGCCCAGGTCCAGGTGCCAGAGGGAAGCCAGTGCTGGCAGCCAGGGGAAGGCAGGCCTACTCTTACATGAATTTCATGCATCAGGCCTCTAGTCCTATATAATAAAAGCCTCATATGCTAAGTGTCCAGTCATCCGGTCATCTGTTCAACCAATCAAAGCATAATCCTATATAATAAAGAGGAAATATGCAAATTAACCCTTCCACCCTCACAAGATGGCTGCCTATGACCAGGCTGGCAGAGGGGTTAGTGAGGGACAACCAAATGATTGAACAAGCAGGCTGCATGGGGCAACTAGGTCAGCAGGGGGTTTAGTGAGGGATAACCAAACGACTGAGCAAGCAGGCTGCGTGGGGTGACCAGGCTGGCAGGGAGGGCAGTTGGGGGTGACCAGGCTAGCAGGGGGGGCAGTTGGGAGCAATCAGGCCAGCAGGGGGGCAGTTAGGGGCGACCAGGCAGGCAGGCAGGTGAGCGATTAGGAGCCAGCGGCCCAGGAGTGTGATAGGGATGTCGGACATCCCCTGAGGGGTCCCAGATTGGTAAGGTGCAGGCTGGGCTGAGGGGACCACCCCCCATGCACAAATTTTATGCACTGGGCCTCTAGTATGCTAATGATATGCTTAGTCTGCTCAACCCCTTGCTATGATGTGCACTGACCACCAGGTGGCAGACAGTCGACCTGTCAACCAGTCTCTATGACATGCACTGACCATCAGGAGGCAGACACTCCAACTAGTAGGTTAACTTGCTGCTGGGGTGCAGCTGATCAGGACTGAGCAAGATGGACTGGACATGCCTTGGAGCCCTCCTGCAATCCCCCCACAGCTGGCCAAACTCCTCCGTCCCTCCCCGGCCCCGATTGTGTACCAGTGGGGTCCCTTGGCCTGGCCTGCACCCCCTTTCTATCTGGGACCCCTCAGGGGATGTTGGAGAGCCAGTTTTGACCCAATGCTGCTCAACACAGGAGCTGCCCCTTTGGTGGTCAGTGTGCTCCCATGGGGGAGCGCCACTCAGCCAGAAGCCAGGCTCAAGGCTGGCGAGTGCAGCAGCGGTGGTGGGCACTAAGGATGTCCAGCTGCTTGAGCAGACCTAAGCTGTCAGTTGGACATTCCCTGAGGGCTCCTGGACTGTGAGAGGGTGCAGGCTAAGCTGAGCCCCAATCCCCCTCCCCCCAAGTGCATGAATTTCGTGCACCAGGCCTTTAAGCATTAGAGTAAAATAAATTCGCTGAAAGATTGTGACCTTTCTGACTACTCCTTTGCCCACCTGGGAGCTGGGTGAGGGACATCAGGAGCACCACTGAGGCCCTGGACCCAGGTTACCAAGGGAGACCCTGGAACTCTCCAGAAAAGACATTGGCTTGATGAGGGGCAGGGTGCAGCTGACATGAATGGTGGCACTAGGTTTATTCTCAGTCTTCTCTCTGGCCAAGCAGGGGCTGTTGAAGATCCGCTGCAGGGAGGATTTCACCATCCTGCTGCTGGAGTCCAAAGCCATGAAAACCTCTGCTGTGCCTCTCCATGCTGCCTCCACTGCCTCCCCTGCTTGCTGTTGGCTTTAAATGCAAATGGTTAAATGCTCCAATCAAAAGGCATAGATGGCTGAAAAGATAATTAAACTGGCCCTTACATATGCTCCCTAAAAGAGTCTCACTTCAGATGGAGAGAAACACAGATTGAAAGTAAAGGGATGAAAAAAGGTATTTCATGAAATTGGAAACAAACAAACAAAAAAAAACTGGGGTAGCCATACTTGTACCAGACAAAATAGATTTTTTTAAAAAATGGCTATAACAAGAGACAAAGAAGGACCCAGCAATTCCACTTCTGAGTATTTGCCTGAAGAAACCCAAAACACTAATTCCAAAATATATATACACTCATATGTTTATTGCAGCATAATTTATAATAGCCAAGATATGGAGAAACTTAAGTGCCCATCAATAGATAAATGGATAAAAAGAAATTATATATATACCACATATAATGGAATATGATACAGTCATAAAAAAAGAATGAAATTTTGCCATGTGAAACAGCATATTTGAATCTAGAAGGTATTGTGCTGAGTGAAATAGTCAGACAGAGGAAGGCAAATGCCATATGGTTTCATTTATATATAGAATCTAAAAAACAAAATAAATGAGCAAGTAGACCAGAACATACAGTTGCCAGGTGGAAGGGGGGTTGAGGGGACTTAGAAGCAAAAATTGGTAATTACAGAATAGTCATCTACACTAATAAAAGAGAAAGATGCAAATTGACCATACCTTCATGATGCTCACCAGTCAATCAGGAGTGAGCCCAGCAAAAATGGTGGGTTAATTTGCATACACAGGCACCGAGTGGCCATGGGTGGGATGCTGGTGCCAGGCCATGGGGGAAGGGAGGGTTGTGGACACAACACGGGGCTGCTGGGCTGGGGGAGTGCTCCCAGCAGCCACCGCACGGCTCGGGGTATGCCCCCAGCCTAGCACACATAATGCAGGTTTGCTGGGCTGGGGGCGTTCCCCCATGGTGGCTTCCTTCGCGTGGTGGTGGCGACAAAGCCCCCATGCCCGGCAGACAGAGAGTGGACAGCAGGGCGTGGGTGCTTCCTTCATGCAGCAGCGGCAACAAAGCCCTCATGCCCAGCAGACAGAGAGTGGACAGCAGGGCGTGGCAACTTCGTTCGCACAGCAGTGGCAAAGCCCCCAGGTCCAGGGGACAGAGAGCAGAAAGCAGGGCATGGAGGCTTCATCGCCAAGTTGGCGGTGAAGCCCCCAGGCCCCGCAGACAGAAGACAGCGGGGCGAAGCAGCCAGCCCCCACAGAGAGCAGAGAACCACGGGGAGTGGGCCTAAAGCGTCAGTAGGACATCTCCTGACGGCTCCTGGATTGGAGAGGGTGCACCCCATGCACAAATTTCGTGCACCAGGCCTCTAGTGGGGATATAAGGTACAGCACAAGGAATATAGTAAAAAATATTGTAATAACTATATATGCTGTCAGATGGGTACTAGATTTATCGAGGTGGCCACTTCATAAGTTATATAAATGTCAATCATGGGTTGTACATATGAAACTAATATAATATTGTACACCAATTGTAATTTAAAATGCAAATATGTTTTTAAAGCAAAAAAATTTATTTATTTATTTATTTATTTTTATTGCTTAAAATATTACAAAGGGTATTACATATGCGTCCATTTTATCCCCCTGCCCTAGACAGTCAGCTAAAAAAATTTAAATAATAAAAAAAAGAGGGTTGTCTTAGACAGGCAAACTCTTGAACTCTGGGGCATTTGTAATGGCTAGATGGCCACCTGATCACCAGAGGTTTGCAAGGACCATAAAGGGATTCCTGAGCCTTGTTATTTAGTCAATGTATATAGGTGGGGATGAAAATAAAGCTATCAAAGTGCCTATGTCTATGGTGAAAATTGATTGCAAGGAGGTTCTCAAGTGACATATAAACACAGCGAAGTTAAGCTGACATTGCTGGTCCCGTTGCTCTGAGGTGTTAATTCAGTTGAATTTGGCTGGTTAAGTGGGTTTGCCCTCCCTTCGCCCCCGGCCCCCTTCCCTGCCCCTGCACTCCATGTGTGTCCATTCTGGAACTGCAAGCTCCAAGGAATAGGACACCCTGTATCACCCTGCTGCACCCCGCCCCCCCCAAACAGACTCTCTGGTCCATTTGTAGGAGTCAATAGGGATGCCCACCTTGACAGTGAGTAATAAGGAACAATGGGACCCCATGATAACTCATATCCTGACATCAAAGGACCCTCCAAGATCAAGATCAGCGATTCTCAACCTGTGGGTTGCGACCCCTTTTGGAGTCAAACGACCCTTTCACAGGGGTTGCCTAAGACCATTGGAAAACACATATATAATTACATATTGTTTTTGTGGTTAATCACTATGCTTTAATTATGTTAAATTTGTAACAATGAAATTGGGGGTCACCACAACATGAGGAACTGTATTAAAGGGTCGCAGCATTAGGAAGGTTGAGAACCACTGTCCTCGATCATTAGTTGGGCCATGCTCTTCCTTATTCCAACATGAGGGACTCCAAGAACAAGTGATGGAACTTGATTCCCTTGACCTTTGTTATCTGCCAAATAAACATATCTCATATGGACCATCCCTTATCCCAGGGGGTCCTCAACCTCAAATCCAGCCATGTGAATATTCAAAGTATTTCCGTTCGTTTCTCTCCTTTCATCAGCCTCCATCACTTTCCTGTTTCCCTCAGGTCTTATTTGTACCTTTAAGTGGTTGCTAAGAGGTAGGCGCCTCCTTCTAGATTAGTCACACAGAATATTGATGGATCTACTGAGCACTCAAGCCTCATTTCTATTTCCCTGTTGTTCTGTCAGATCCATTACATTTTTAGTTTCTTTCATTTTTGAATATACTTCTGAATACATATTTGCCAAAACAATTTTCTCAATGAAATTGCAATAAAAACATAAATCCACAAGGGGCACACAACCCAAAGCACTCTAGTTTGTTTCAGTGTTGTGGTTTGGAGAATTTTCTTTTATACTGTTGTGGAGTCAGGAAAATAATTTTATCAGAGGAGTTTCTCATAAAAAAGATGGGATATTTAGGAATCAGGCAACTGGCTCCATGTCATTGTCTTAATAGACAATGGTAATTTACCTCTCTACTTTCCACCATGAATAGGTTATTTACTTACAGGATTGTAATAAGTGGTATTCTTGTACTTAAGGATATAAATATAAAGTACTTGATCCTATTATTCAAATCCCTGTAAAACATACTTTTTAAACTATTCCTCACCATGAATCCTTACTCCCCCCAAAGTAATTTTTCTTCCCGATCCTGCTATATGTGATGCTTATTACCAAGCTGAAGTGTGCATGCTTGCTGCTCCTTCCCTAGAATGCAGTTTCTTGTCTCCTTCATACTAGTCGTCATGATTTGGAAAAGACCTGAGTATTTTGGTAACCCGATCAACATAGGCAGACATCACATCTTGGCAACTCTGGCTCTAAACTGAGTTTAAGCAGGAAGAAGGGCTTCCATCTATCCCTTTGCTTTCCATGTACAGACGAAGTCATAGTAACTCTGGATTTTCCAGGGGGAGGTTCTCAGCTGTATGATCACTTTATCTCATCTGCCTGCAATTTCCTCCTTTATAAAAGGAGAGACCTGGAATATTAGATTGTTCTCTAAGATTCCTTCAGCATCCTGCATTCTTATAATATTCCACTTCCCTTATTTCCTCTCTGGTTTTCACCCCATTCATCAGCTTATTGCCCATTAACACCCATTGCTACCAGGTAAAGAAGGCATTTTATCTGTTCATCAGGACCTCTTGTAATAATGGAATAGAGCAGCATTTAAAAATAATTAAAACCCAGTTCCTTAGCTTTAATTTGATCATGACTTTGTCATTCTCCTACAATAACTTAGCTTTACAAAACTAGTGGCATGTTAAACGGACGTGTCTCTTTTGGGAGAGAAAAAAAACACTCAGAAACACTAAAATGCACACTTTTCCTTTTTTATTGATTAAGTTATTACATATGTATCCTTATTCCCATGTTACCCCCCATCGATAACCTCTTTTTATCAACACTCTCAGATATGACTCATCATTAGTAGAGAGAAGTGGTAGCCATAGAAACTGAATTGAAAAATAATATTTTTTTGATTGACTATAAATAAATGAGGTCACTTCATTTAATTTTTTAATTTATTGATTTGATAGAGGAAGGGAGAGAAACATCGATTTGTTGTTCCACCTATTTATGTATTCTCTGGTTGATTCTTGAATGTACCCTAACTGGGTATCAAACCCACAAGCATGGCTTATTGGGAGGATGCTCTAACCAGCTGAGATACCTGGCCAGGGCCAAGGTCACCCCATTTTAAAAAGGCTATTAATATCTTAACGTTAAAGGAGATTCTATTGATGATTACTGGAAAAACATGAAAATGATTTCTGAGGCTTTAATGAAAAGAACTAGAAAAGAGAAAGATTTAAACAGAATTCCCCAATGAAAAGATGAAAATTCAGTCCCTTGACTTCTAGTGCGCTTTTTATAGCACCTGTTCAGTTGTCAAATACGTAATATGATTCACTTTTGAGATTAGGAGACAATACATTTAGTAAAATAGTTCTTCTCTCCTCTTTGTATTGCTTATAACCAATGAATTAATCTCAATAAAGATACTTTTGCAACACACCCAACTCCTAGTCTAGTTTTTCTAAATTTCCTTATAGTATATGACGTAACGAGAAGTGTGACACAGAATCAACTTACTTTCACAGCTTGTACCCACTGTTTCTACTGTGTGCCAGTTCTAACGGAGGCATTTAACATTCGCTTACTGGTTTAGCCCCTGCTACAGTCCCAGCAGGTGGGTGTGACCACCCCTTTCCTGTTGATTAGGAACTGAGGCTCAACAAGGTTGAGTAATGGCAGTTACTCGTGTGCACACAAAAGAATTAGATTCCCCTGAACCTTAGCTTGTCTTCTCAGGTCTGTAAGATGAAGAGGGTGTGAGTTACTTGTTAAGTAAGTTACATTTATCTGAAGGTAGATCTGACACCAAGTTTCTTCCCATTACAGTGCAGGGCCTTCCTGACTAACAATCCCTAATTAAAAATGTAAGAAATACACTTTCAAGTTGATTCATCTCCAATTTCTTTAAACACAGCCTCTTCCAAAAGTAAGTGGGGAAAATTCTCTCCTGAGGGGTGAAATTGGGAAGGGAGGTAATTGCAATAATCTCTAGGGAAGAATATGGAGTTATTAAAAAAGCATTGACAACAAATTATAGTACATTTTATATTCAGAAAAAGGTTTAAAAGTCTATTGTTTTCATAGTACAAACCCTAGAAAATTGAGCTCTGGAAATTCCCCATGGCCAGTGGATCTTGGGCTCCACTAACTACACGAGAGCTGAGCCAGTAGCTGCATTCTTGGGCAAGTCTCTAGTCCAATCTATTTTCAAATATGGAAAATGAACCGATTTGGATATTTGACTTCTAAGGCTTTTTCTAATGATAAACTTGTGTGCCTTCATGCCACATCATTTTCTCTAGTAGACCCAAGAAAATAGCTTGTTTTAAGGAAAGCTAGTTCTATTTTACTCATACTCACATGCATCTACACACACACACACACACACACACACACACACACACTGCATCCATTTTTATCTGATGAATATAATTGCAACGTTTATGTCTTCCTTACAACTTTGGTATAATATTTAAATTAAATAATTAGTGATGGTGAATACATTGCTTATTTCTGCAAGGTTGAGGTACAGTATATTTTGGGGATGCAATCTAAGGTTTCTGCTACAATCATTAGAAGTTGTATTGTCTATAACTTAGATTGTGCTGATATCTCCAGAAGACTTAATGAAGTAGAAAATGTATCAGAAATTAAAATAAAAATTAATGGAAATTTTACTTTTCATTAATCACATCAGCAAATCAATGTTTTATATTAAGCCATTATATAACAAGATTCTAAATTATGTTCCCAAGAATTTCTGTGTAAAATATTTCCATATGGTAAGAGTCTGTAAAATTTTATAACACATTCACAAATCACTGTGACAAAAAGACTGGCTTTAACTTCTTAAAGTCAATTGCATTTTTCCAATATAATTTTGTGATTTTATTTCTTCATGTCTTGAAACACATATGCATCCTTAAAAAAACAAAAAACAGATACATAATCATCAACATAAATAAACAGATTATATAGTTCTCATGTGTACATTTTTTTAACCTAAACTGAAAGAAACCTAGAGTGAAGCCTCTATTCTTAGTCTGTATCACAACACCCATTTTATTTCTCTTTGGTACGTTTTATAGTTTGTGTGCATTTTGTAATGTATTTGGTCTCTCTTTGGCTCTCCAACTATAAAGTAGGTTGGTTATGGAAAACAAAGCCTCCCCAGGTATTCCAAGCAGAAAGGGATATAAATGAGTAAGTGCCATGGTACAAAAATGTTAAAAGGGTGGAAAGAGAATAATGAAAGTTTGCCAGTAGCTTTAAGAGAGTTGGGGACTTTCTGGAACCATAGAACATTATTGGTGATCATCAGAGCTGCAGAAATCACCCAAATCAGTGATTATAGCAACATCTAGAGCTGCTGAAAAATCTCACATCAGCTGAAGCCCAGATACCTGTCCTTGGAGTAACAATTTGGCTTCTGTCTGAAAATGAATCTCATTGGCAGAATAGAATCTGAAACCCTCCTGGCAAAGGATTCCAGGAAATGAGTTCTCAGGCTTCCAGCCCTTGTGATAGTGAGCGAACCATGGAAGGGAGTGAGTGCTGCTGGGGGTCCTACAGATAATTCATACAAGCTCCAGAAAGGAAAGATCTAAGCTGCTTTCATTCATTCTCACAGTAATTCACAAACTTTTTGGTCTCAGGATCCTTTATACTCTTTTCTCTTTTTTTTTGAGGATACCAATGAGAGCTTTTGTTTTTGTGCGTCATATCTATCAATATTTACCATAATAGAAATTAAAATTGTGAACATTTAAGAGTGTTAATACATTAATTTATTTAAAAATAACAAAAGTAAAATCATTATATATTAACAGAAATGTGGTATTTCTAATGAAAAATGACTGTATTTTAAAAAATAGAACAAAAAATAGTGAGAATAGTGGCATTTTTTTTACACTTTTGGAAATCTTTTTAATGTTTAGCATAATAGAATATAACTTCTTTTTCTTCTATTATGAGAAGATATTAAGAACAAGAGGTAAATATGTAAATAACTTTTCAGTACTATTATGGAAATACTTTGGCTCTTGAAGACCACCTTAAAATTTCTCAGGATTACTTCGTCCCTAGAACATACTTCATCAACCACTGTGTAATCATATTGTTAGTCACTAGCATCATTATCTGCCACAGGATAGATGTATAAAAGATATTTGGTGAATGGATTAATGAGTAAAGCAACATTTTATTCTTGTATTGTTTTTTGCAATGCATGTAGTGAACGATCTGTACTTGTTTTCAAAGGACAATTTTCTGCTTCATTCATTCTGTCTTCAAAATTTTGTTGTTGGAAGATGGGAAACAAACATGTGAGGCCACATTTCAGAAGTGACATATTTTGTTTCAGATCAAATTAAGGCAACATTGTGAATTGCATGAAGTATTCAGTATTCCCTTGTTCTTTGTCAGAGAATCAGAAAATCCTAATTGAAAGTGACCTGCAAGTTGATCATCCCTCCCAATGCTTGAGGCACAGTTTTATGAAGCTTTACTTTCCAAATAAGACAATACATGGGGCACTTGGTAAATTGCCAAGAATATTCAAGTCCATGGAATAATCCTGGAATATGGATTTTACTTGAAGTTTTCAGGATACCAATATTTAAATAAGTACATTAAAGCAAAGATGTATCATGGAATGCATTATAAATTGGAGTCTCTCAATTCTTCCTTACTTTCTGCCATGTGACTTGCGAGCAGTAGAGTAGGTACTGATGTGGGACAAATGGGGCCAGAAGTGACCGTAATCTCCTTCCGACCTGAGGCCCTAGAAAGCATCCTGTATTTCTGATCACCGCTCTTGTGATCTTCCCAGAGAACATACTTCAGGTAGTCAACCACTCGTCCAAAGAGAATGAGGAGACATGGGAAGCAGACTGTAACCCAGCCTAAAGCCATGCCAAGCAAACCCAAAGAACTATAAACAAACAAATACATATATATATTTGCTGTTTTACCCCTGAGGTTTTGATTTGGATTGCTATGTGGAAAACTGACTAATACAGGAATTGATACCTATAAGTAGAATACTAGTAGTAGAAATCGATACAGCATGGACTGTGAGATCAGCTGGCAGGCAATAAAAAAATTATTATAGAAGAATAGAAAAATGTATGTACAGGCACACCTCAGAGATATTGTGGTTCAGCTCCAGACTACCACAATAAAAGAAATATTGCAATAAAGCAAGTCACACACATTTTTGGTTTCCCAGTGCATATAAAATTTTTTTATGCTATATTGTAGTCTATTAAGTGTGAAATTACATTATGTCTAAAAAATCCAATGTGCATACCTTAATTTAAAAATACTTCATTGCTAAAAAATGCTACCCTCTACCTGAGCATTCAGCAAATCTTAATCTTTTTGTTCTGGAGGGTCTTGCCTCAATGTTGATGGCTGCTGACATCAAGGTGGGGTTGCTGAAAGTTGGGGTGACTGTGGCAATTTCTTAAAATAAGACAACAGTGAAGTTAGATACAACAATTGACTCTTCCTTTCATAAATGTTTTTCTCTGTAGCATGTGATGCTGTTTAATAGCAATTTACTCACAGGACAACTTTCTTCAAAACTGAAGTCAATCCTCTCAGGCCCTGCCACTGCTTTACCTACTACGTGTATGTAATATTCTATATCATTGTTATTTCAACAATCTTTACAGCTTCTTCACCAGCAGTAGACTCCATCTCAAGAAACCACTCTCTTTGCTCATCCAAAAGAAGCAACTCCTCATCCATTAAAGTTTTACTGGGTGTACCAGTTAATGATGTGGATTTCTTTCAATAGATGGAGTTACACATATGTTGATATATATGCAAATTGATATGTATATTATTTTGTTGTATTGACAGTAAGCTTCAAAACTTCATATGTCAAATTTGTTGACGGTATTAACATCATAGACATTTTTACGCTTAAAAATGTCGAATTTCGCCAAAACTGGTTTGGCTCAGTGGATAGAGCGTCGGCCTGCGGACTGAAAGGTCCCAGGTTCGATTCCGGTCAAGGGCATGTACCTGGGTTGTGGGCACATCCCCAGTAGGAGATGTGTAGGAGGCAGCTGATCGATGTTTCTCTCTCATCGATGTTTCTAACTCTCTATCTCTCTCCCTTTCTCTCTGTAAAAAATCAATAATATATATATATAGTCAAATTTCATGCCAAAAAAAGAGCATTTGCAGAAAGCTTTAATTCATCACTTTATTTTTAAGAAAAGTGCTACAGAAAGTTATCGTATACTTAGGGAATCTTATGGTGAACAGTCTCCATCTCAAGATACTTGTGAACGCTGGTTTGAACGTTTTAAAAGTGATGATTTCGATGTGAAAGACAAAGAACGTCCAGGTCAACCGAAAAAGTTTGAAGACCAACAATTACAAGCATTATTGGATAAAGATGAATGTCAAACTCAAAAACAACTTGCAGAAAGATTAAAGGTTGCTCAGCAAACAATTTCCAATCGTTTACAAACAATGGGAAAGATTTTAAAGGAAGGCAAAATGGGTGCCACATCAACTGAATTAATGACAAATGGAAAACCGAAAAGTCATCAGTAAAATGTTGCTTCAACAGCACGAAAGAAAGTCTTTTTTGCATCGAATTGTGACTGGCGATGAAAAGTGGGTTTATTTTGAGAATCCCAAATGCACAAAATCATGGGTTGATCCAGGTCAACCATCAACATTGACTGCCAGGCCAAATCACTTCGGAAAGAAGACAATGCTCTGCGTTTGGTGGGATCAGGAAGGTGTGGTGTATTATGAGCTTCTAAACTCAGGTGAAACCATTAATACTGATCACTACCGACAACAAATAATCAATTTGAACCAAGTTTTGATCGTGAAACGACCAGAATGTTCCACAAGATACGGCAAAGTAATTTTGCTTCATGATGACGCACCATCACATCCTTCAAAACCAGTTAAAGACGTGTTAAAAGATCTTGCCTTGGAAGTATTAACCACCCACTGCATTCACCAGACCCTGCTCCTTCAGCTTCCCACTTATTCTGATCGATGGCACATGCACTTTCTGAGCAGCACTTCAAAATGTATGATGGAGTGGAAACTTTGGTCTCTGAATGGTTTGCCTCAAAACAAGAAAAGTTCTATTGGGACAGTATCCACAAATCACCTGAAAGATGGGGAAATGTGTAGCTAGCAATGAACATTACTTTGAAAAGAGCACTTTTGATGTTTCTCTTGAAATTATCATGTTTTCTTTGATTACAAAATCTGCATTATTAACCGGTACACCTATAATGTGATTGTAGCAATTCAGTAAACTCTTCAGGTTCTACTTCTATTTCTAGTTCTCTTGCTGTTGTCACCACATCTGCAGTTACTTTCTCCCCTGAAGTCTTGAACTCCTAAAGTCATCCATTGGGGTTGGAATCAACTTCTTCCAAACTCCTGCTAATGTTGATATTTTGACTCTTTCCGATGAATTGCAAATGTTCTTATTGCATCTAGCATGGAGAATCCTTTCCAGAAGATTTTCAATATACTTTGCCCAGATCCATCAAAGGAATCACCGTCTATGGAAACTATAGTCTTACAAAATGCATTTCTAAAATAATAAGACTGAAAAGTCAAAGCTACTCCTTTATCCATAGGATGCAGAATGGATATTGTGTTAACAGGAATGAAAACAACATTAACCTCATTGTACATCTCCATCAGAGCTCTTGGGTGACCAGGTATATTGTCAATGAGCAGTAATCTTTTGAAATAAATTATTATTTTTTCTGAGCAGTAGGTCTCAACAGTGGACTTAAAGTATCCAGTAAGCCATGTGGTAAATAGAAACAGATGTGATGTCATCCAGACTTTGTTGTTCCACTTATAGAGCACAGGCAGAGTAAATTTAGTATAATCCTTAAGGGCCCTCAGTTTTTAAAATAGTAAATGAGCATTAGTTTCAACTTATTAAATGAATATTGGTTCCAACTTTATTAGCCCCTAACAAGAGAGTCAGCCTGTTCTTTGAAGCACTGAAGTCAGGCATTGACTTCTCTTCTTCAGTTATGGAAGTCCTAGATGGTATCTTCTCCCAATATTTGGCTATTTCATCTACATAGAAAATCTGTTGTTTAGTGTAGCCACCTTCATGAATTATCTTAGCTAGATCCTATGGATAACTTGCTGCAGCTTCTACATCAGCACTGCTTCACTTTGCACTTTTATGTTATAGAGATGCCTTCTTTTCTTAAACCTCAGGAACCAACCTCTGCTAGCTTCTAACTTTTCTTCTGCAGCTTCCTTACCTCTCTTGCCTTTATAGAATTGAATATAGTTAGGGCTTTGGCTTAAGGCAGCGGTTCTCAAACTGTGGGTCGCGACCCCCTTGGGGGTGGAACGACCCCTTCACAGGGGTCGCCTAAGACCATCGGAAAACACATACATAATTACATATTGTTTTTGTGATTAATCACTATGCTTTAATTATGTTCAATTTGTAACAATGAAATTGGGGTTCACCACAAGATGAGGAACTGTATTAAAGGGTCGCGGCATTAGGAAGGTTGAGAACCACTGGCTTAAGGGAATGTTATAGCTGGTTTGATCTATCCAGACCACTAAACCTTTCTCCATATCAACAATAAGGCTGTTTTGTTGCCTTATTATTTGTGTTCACAGGAGTTGCACCTTTAATTTCCTTCAAGAACATTTCCTTTGCTTTCACAACTTGGCTAATTGTTTGGCTCAAGAGGCCTGGTTTGGCTTATTTCACTTTTGACATGCCTTCCTCACTAAGCTTAATCATTTCTAGCTTTTGATTTAAAATAAGAGATGTGAAACTCTTCCTTTCACTTTAACACTTATAGGCCACTGGAGGATTACTAATGGGCCTAATTTCAATGTTATTGTTTCATGGAATAGGGAGGCCTGAGGAGAGGGAGACAGAGAATGGAATGCTGGTTGGTGGAGCAGTCTGAACACACAAACATTTATTGATTCAGTTCACCATCTTAAATGTGGCACCCCAGAACAACTGCAATAGTAACTTCAAAGATTACAATCACATATCACCATAACACACATAATAATAATAACAAAGTTTAAAATATTGTAAGAATTACCAAAATGTGACACAGACACGAAGTGATAAAACGCTTTTGAAAACATCATTCCCACTGATAGACTTGCTTGATGCTGGTTGCCACAAACCTTCAATTTATAAAAAAATTGCAATATCTATTAATAACTATAAAGTGGAGCTCACTAAAATGAATTATGCCTGTAATTGTCAAACCATATGGAAAGACTGTCCTCCATGCTAACTCAGAGCATAGAAAATATTTATAATAACTTGTTGGGTGAGAATGATTTGAGCAAAATATTGAAAAATTAGCTGGTTCCCTTGTAAAGTACTACAAAAAAGAAATGCACTCAGAAAAGGTCAGTTTGTAAACAGAATAGAGAGCCCAGAAACTTTGAGACTTGGAGAGTTGAGAAATGAAAATTTTTAAAAATCAAATTAAAAATAAAGCCTTTGAGACACTGCCTCAGGGGAAGACCTGATCCAGGGCACTGTCATTAAAATACAGCCTCAAGGCAAACACTAACTCAAGACCTAGGTAGTCATACCTTTTAAAAGATATCTGAAATGATTAAAATGGTGCCTATAGAAAGTTCTAACTGAAAAAGTGTTTTTACATAGATTAAGAGTATGATCCCTCAGGAACCTATTAAATTCAAAGAGCTTACAGTTAAGTCTATGAAGAGATCAATGTCCAAAAAGAATGGAGGGTATGGCTTAGGTATATGGAATTGACTGGAATCAAATACATTAAAAACTTGCATAGCTTTGAGGATAATTATATTGGCAGAAGGACTGTCAGGCTTAATTAAAAGCTTATGATAGGCTATAAAAAGACGTAAGTGCAACCAACAGTTCATAAGCAGGAATCACGCAGAGAAAGTTGCTCAGCCACCAGGAAGGACATAATCACCACAAATCTCTTTAGATGTAACCATAAAAGATGATAAAAAAGAAAGGACCTCCTGGCAGGTAGGAGGAAACTATACAGAAGGCACAGAACTCAGTCCCTGTCTATGACCTAGCAACGTTGTCCCAAAGGATTTCAGAATTACAGTGGATTAATGACTGTCATGTGCCTCCCATTCTTGATCTGCCAAATGTCTTGGCATTTAACCTCTCCCGCTTCCACCAGTGTATGTGAGGTATGTGGTGGTGCATGTATGAGCCTAGGGGGTAGGCAGACAACTTGTCTTTTTAGTTTCTAAATCTCCAAACTAAGAGTTGCTTTTGGAACTTATGTTAATAAGATTCAGGACTTTGGGCCTGATGTTGGGATTAGATGAGGCTTTTGGAAGTCTCAGCATGGAGGTGAATATCTATACTAATAAAAGGGTAACATGCTAATTAAGCTGGGAGACCTTCTGGACAGCTTTCCGGACAAAGCCATGGTGGCGGGGTCGAGGCAGAGGTGGTTAGGGGCGATCAGGCTGGCAGGGGAAGGCAGTTGGGGGAGAGCAGTCCAGTGGGGGAGGGGATAGTTGGGGGAAATCAGGCCGGCATGCAGAGTGGTTAGGGGTGATCAGGCAGGCAGGCAGGTGAGCAGTTAGGAGCCAGTGGTCCTGGATTGTGAGAGGGATGTCTGAGGAGGTTCCAGATTGGAGAGGGTGCAGGCTGGGCTGAGGGACCCTCCCCCTCCCCGGACCCATGCATGAATTTCATGCACTGGGCCACTAGTATTTTATATGTGGAGGTGAATAATTGTGATCAAGAAGGAAGGTTGTGATCAAATCAATTTCTCATCTCAATTCTTTATTTCCTTTGGCATGTGACTTTGCAGTATAGTAGATCAAACAAAATGTGTATCTTGGCCCACTGACTTTCAGCTCAGCTATAAGATATGCTTCAGCCCTCAGAAGGAGATTGGAAGTGATAGTTGCTTTACCAGACATGGCCTTTTACACTTCTTTATTCTGCTGTAAGTAGAACAAAGATACCCTGGGGCATTGTGGGCTATCCCATTCCATCTTTACCCACACAGTCTCCCCTTCCCCCTAACATACCCTACCCATGGAAACTCTGAGGTCCTTTCTCTGGACCAACTCAGGATTCAAAGCACCAGCTGGAAAGAAAGGTTGCCAGGGAGAGAAAGACTCAAAATGGGATAAAGTAAAACTCCATATGTTGAATTGTGGAATTCTCAGATACCTCCCTTAGACCTGCTTCTAGAATGCTGGCAGCCAATTAAACTGGATGATTCCACTGAAAGGAATCAGAGAGGTAGTCTCCAAATAATACCATCTATCATTAGTTTGATCAGTCCCTTGATCATCTGAGAGTAAGGCTCATCAGTCAGCACAATTAGCCCTCTCAACATAAACTCTCAGTGAAGCCCTTTTCATTGCCCCTATCTCAAATAGGACACAGCCAAGGTCATCAGACACTGAGTAAACCTCCTGCCTGAAAGAGATAGACCAAGGCAAACACTAAGAAGCAAGATCACACTGGAAAATGACAAACTGCAAAGAATAGAGGAAAACTTGAAATATATTTGACCTTATTATGATTCAAAAAGAGAAAATTTTATATTCATAAACTAAACACGGGTTGCTATAAAAGAGGAACAATCAGCAAGTGTGAAATAATTCTTGAAAAATAAAATAAAGTAGCCAACATATTTTAAAGATGTATAATTAAGGTAGAAAATAAAGTTAAAGAAATCTTCCAGAAAGCAGAGCAAAGAGATGAGGAGTAAAAACAAAGAATTTTAAAAATATATTTTTATTGATTCCAGAGAGGAAGGGAGAGGGAGAGATAGAAATATCAAAGATGAGAGAGAGTCATTGATCTGCGGCCTCCTGCATGCCCACACTGGGGATCGAGCCTGCAATCTGGGAATGTGCCCTGATAGGGAATTGAACCGTGACCTCCTGGTTCATTGGTTGATACTCAACCACTGATCCACACCAGCTGGGCAAAAATAATTTAAATATGTATATATATAAAATTAGTTGAAATCAGAAAGAAATAGCCCAGGTTGAGAACTTTGGAGCAGTCCATCCAGAGACACGATAAATGAGCCAGGAGGAAGGGGCATTGAGAGTAAACCTGTGAGCTAGCTTCCAGACTAAAGTATCAGTTGGGAGAGGGCAGGAAAAGAGTGGGAGAGAGGCAGGGCAGAGAAAGCAAGCACACTTAACCATCTGAGAGATAGGCAAGAATGCTCCCAACTCCCTCTTGGGAAAACAACAACAACAATAAAAATGTGTTTTATGTGCTTTCTTGTGTCTTTTTTTTCATTTTATAATCTCTATATATAAAAGCCTAAGCAACCAGCCAACCATTCGACTGGTATCTATGATGTGCACTGACCACCAGGGGGCAGATGCTCAATGCAAAGGCATGGAAACATGGAACAGACTGATGAATCTCAGAGGGAAGGGGGTAGTGGGTATGGCAGGAAGAGATTAACCAAAGATCTTATATGCATACTAGAGGCCCAGTGCACAGATTCGTGCACCTGTGGAGTCCCTCAGCCTGGCCTGCAGGGATTGGGCTGAATCTGTGCAGCAGGCCTCCAACATCCCCTGAGGGGTCCCAGATTGCTAGAGGGCACAGGCCAGGCTGAGAGATTCCACCAGTGCATGAATCCATTCTCCGGGCCTCTAGTAAAATGTTAAAAAAGTATCTTAGATCAGAAAAAAGAGTCCACATATGAAATTTTATTATATTTTTCCTGAAGAAAGGCAAGAAGAGAAAAAGAATTTAAGGGGGCATAAAATGTGGGATTGTTTGTGCAGTGGGAATCCAATCTTAAAATATAAATTCTATTAGAGTGAGAATGAACATTGAAGGATTTTACTATCAGATCTGTCTCCCACTGGGGCTGGCTATCCAGACTCTGGCATGTCATGTCACCTCTTTGGGACTCAGTGAGAAATCCTGCAAAATTACTTCTAAGATTCCACGAAAATCTCAAATCCATAAATCTAAGGAGTGTTGGGTAGAGTAATATTTCTTCTCCTCTTCGGTTTTCTGTGGTTCAAAGTGATTTTCTATGAGAATAATTTAATCAAGACTTACAGTCATTCATTTCAAAAATGCCTTTGAGGACAGAGGTCTCTGTTCCACGGTTCTTTGTCTGACGTGCCAGGTCTTTGAAAACATGAGGCTTTCCATCCATGTGCCTTGCTCATATTGCTAACAAGCATGTAGAAAAGCCTAAATAGAGCACATTGAAATGGCTCTCCCTGCCATAACTCAACAGGGCCACCAGAGAGAAATGGTGGCTAGAACACGATGGTAGTCCAGTGGCCTCATAAGAGGATGTTAAAACTTGGCTTAAAAAGGACTTAAGCCGAAACCGGTTTGGCTCAGTGGATAGAGCGTCGGCCTGCGGACTGAAAGGTCCCAGGTTCGATTCCGGTCAAGGGCATGTACCTGGTTTGCGGGCACATCCCCAGTGGGAGATGTGCAGGAGGCAGCTGATCGATGTTTCTCTCTCATCGATGTTTCTAACTCTCTATCTCTCTCCCTTCCTCTCTGTAAAAAATCAATAAAATATATTAAAAAAAAAAAGGACTTAAGATAATTCATTAAAGTATAGGAAAAATAAAATACCTATTTATAGTGAGCTCATCTTTTAGTTTGCACTTTCAATGTATGTGTTAAAGTGCATATTGAGCATCAGTATATTATATATGTGTACATTACATATATGTGGTACACATATTTCCAGTAATATTTGGAGTCTATTAATTCTATAGCTAGTCCATTAATTCTCCATAACGTTGTGCTTCAAAAGAAAACTTACAGACATACAGGAATGGGACAGGTAAATACAAAGTCCTGACACGAATTCAACATGAAATACTGCACATGAAGAATTACATTTTAATTTAGGCTAATTCATCCAAATAACTTCAAACCAGTATCAGAAAAGATACCCACACTTTTTTTTTTCCTGTTCAAAGCAATAATTGTCTCAGATTAGAAGAGGAAGTGAGCAATAAATCTGGGAACATTTAGGAGGTTTTCTTTCCTTGAAGGAGGTCCCATGGTCGGCAAACTGCGGCTCGCGAGCCACATGCAGCTCTTTGGCCCCTTGAGTGTGGCTCTTCCTAAGCCTTAGGAGTACCCTAATTAAGTTAATAACAATGTACCTACCTATATAGTTTAAGTTTAAAAAATTTGGCTCTCAAAAGAAATTTCAATCGTTGTACTGTTAATATTTGGCTCTGTTGACTAATGAGTTTGCTGACCACTGGTAGGCTAAAGGTTAAAGGCAGACAGGTTTCAGTCTCAGCTCTTCCAAAATACAGACTTGACTTGAGAGTTCGCAGAATCTTGAGAGGACAACTCAAATACTAAGCTTGGCTTGCAGACTCGTGACATTTCCATTCTTCACCTGAAATCACCATGATGATGCTCATTGCCATTTTATGAGCAGAATGTGTCATCCTATTCCCTTATTGGTTTCGGAGCAAGCAGTCATGTTTAAGAAAAATGTTTGAAAAATGAGCAGTGGAAGAGAAACTCAGTGGGTATTGTGATAATGGAATCTATTCTACAATTACTAGGAGCTCACCTGGTTTTCTGAAGGATAAGAAATAGGGGGTGTTATTCTTAAGGAGTAGCTTGTGTGCATCTAAGGACCACAGGCAAGGTCTCAATGGTAGTAACTGCTCCTGAAGTTCTCTTTTCAAATTAGAGGGCCGCTGAGTGAACAATTTGAGCTACTCCTTCTGGTCTACTTGATCTCTTCCAAATTACCTGGTGTCTGCATTAATTTAAAAGGAAACATCATTGGGAGTAGCTATTAATGTAGGAAATAACATTAACTTTAAATTGTGGCCCTAGAGAGCTGGGCAATGAAATCTTTTACAAGTGTTCATTAATTTTTCATTTTATATAACACTGTTGAGGGCTTTAAAACATATAAAAATGGAGTAGATTTTCATTTCCAACTGTTTTACTTTTTGGGAAGCTGGGTAACCTTAGTAAGTTTCTGTCAGTCCTAACCCTTGCCTTTATTTTACTTATTTTCCTCTTCATTCTAACACTGGACCATTAGAGTGTGACAGAAAAAGCATTGAATGAAACCAGTCAAAATTCTAAAAACTAGGGTTGAAAGATGGTACTTATTTCATTAAAGAAAAAAAAAATGTGACAAACTTTGAAACCATTTTTCTTCTTACAACTAAATACAAATTCTTTTCAAACCTTGGTCATGAATCAGCCTGTGGAACTAAGAAGGACCTAATCCTAGAAGCAACATTTTTTCAAGGGTACTCATCATTTCATTTAGATATGAAAAAGATCTCTGTCAGCAGAAAAGCTCATAGACTAAAAGTCATATCAACTTTATCTTTTAGCTATTATTCTGCTGAGAAAATAAGTGGTGTCTCATGTGGTTAACTCTCTGACTTCAAATGACTTTGTCCCTGGACTTCTTTTGTACAAATTAAACCCCCACACAGAGTCTTGATTTAAATAAAGTAAAGCATTTTTCATCTTGAAACATCTAGAGTTTCCCTTGATGTGGTCAGTGGGACATAACCTTGTCTTCATTGGGACTCACTGCCCCCAACCTGCCCACCAGTAGCCATTGGCACTTCAGGACCTGGCATGTCTTTGGTAACCATAGCCTTTGGACTCTTTCCTTCCAAATTTCCTCCACAGGCATCTTCAATCTTCAAAATCTGTATTGAAAAAATTTCCCCTCTAATCTCTACATCATATAGAAGAGTGTTGAGCATACATGAAATACTCATTAAACATGCACTGATTGAGTATTGAGGAACATTATCTTGTATACAAAATAGTATGTGAGTCTAAGTCAAGAGGGAGAATTCTGGCATAGATGTATGTGACATCTGCCTAGAAGTAGCTGTGCCTTTGTGAACAAATTATCATATTTTAATATGTCTAAGTTGTCATTAACAATTGAACAGTTGCAGTTCATTTGAGAATACACCACTTATAATCTTGTAGAGGAAGAATTTTCCAAATAAGCTGCTACTCAGTAAATGCCCACTCTTAGTGACAGGAAGAGGGGCAGTCTCCAGTGACAAAGAAAGATCTTAATTTCTAGCCCCAAGTTGTCACAAGCTGCTTGCGTGACCGTGGATTGATTGCTTTATCTCTCTGAGACTCAACTCAATCCTTTGTCTAAAAATGAATGAATTCAGTTGGTTGATCTGGTTAGTTCTGACATTGAGTGCGGTGTCTCTGAATTTATTTTGGACCTGTAGATAATGGGTCAAACAATGGGTACAGCCTGCAGATGGAAGCAGGTGAGTTTCTAGAAACTGCGTGGTTAGCCCTGATAAGTTGTCCAAAAAATGGGTGCAATGGGTCAAACAGGGATTTGGGCATAGGATTCTAAGAATCACATGGAACCATCTCTGTTTCCAACTTACAACAGGGATCCATTGTGATATTTTCAATAATGAAGGAAAGCAAGAGGAACAAAAATCCCTTACTCCAAGACCTCCAATACAACGGAGGTATGTTGTTCAGTGGTTGTGCGGGGAGTTTGCACCAGTGAGGCTCTGAGAATAAATAATCATTGGTGTCTCAAAGTTAGCTCAAAACAGTTGACCTTCATGCTTCCTCCCACCAACAGCATCTTCCAGGGAAGTCGCCTCTAGCTGGGTAAATGACTTGCATTCCCCTTTGTGAGTTCCTTTTGACTCAGACAGGGAAGTTAAGGAAGCGTTGGCTTGTGCGTTTTCATCAGAACCTAGGGAGTGCTTCACTTTTACCTCTTATTTTCAAAGGAACTTTCTGTATTTCTAACTTCATTTCGGGGTAGAAAGTAAAAGCTGGAAGAAACTGCTGTGGGGACAGCAAGTTGAAACCTTAATTTCAGATACTTGCTTTTTATAAAATGTGTCCAGCCTACCAGTCAAGCATCTCCCTGAGAGTAGATCTCACTTCCAGTTGGAAAAGAATGTGGGGAGCCAGACGAGAGGAGTGAGGGTAAGGCAAAATCAGCCGGCACAGGAAGTTCTGGGGGCCAGTGGCTTCCATGGAGGTTCTTAATTGAAAATGCACGTTTCCATGTAGGGAAAAGGGACACTGGCAAGCCATCATCCCAGCTCCTTACTTCTGCATATATCAGCTATGTGAATCACTGACCCCGGAAAGGCGTGCTTTCTGCAATGTGCTTGGGATAATTAAATTAAAACTCTGAGGTTAACTGCTAAGGAGAAAGAAATAAGACAGATATACCCAGAAATCATGAAAGGAGCCAGAAGTTTTCTACATTTACATTATAGCCAAAGAGGAAATGCCTGACCATAGGAGGGAAGCATAATGTTTAAAATTATGAATATTCTTTCAAATTATAAAGTGGGGAGAGAAAAGTAATATATACTGAATCCCTGATTCACGGTAGGCAGTGTACTAGGTGCTTCATATAACAGGAATGGTAGTTATCCTATATAATAAAAGCCCAGCGATTGAATGGTGGAATGACCAGAACGACTGGTTGAGTAGTCACTATGACACGCACTGACCACCAGGGAGCAGATGCTGCCCCCTGGTGGTCAGTGCGCTCCCACAGTGGGAACCCCTCTCGGCTGATTAGGATGAGCAGCTGCTCAGAGGGTGGGTCCACAGCTGCTCAGCTGACCCAGATGAGCTGTGCTCCCATGGTGGGCCGATCCCCGCAGGCCATGCCCCCCACCAGGGCATGAATCCTGTGCACCAGGCCTCTAGTAGTAGTAATATAATAAACAAAAAAAATAGTGCATGCATATTTTAGTATGTAGTAGGACCCAAGTTCGATTTCATGTGCTTTATACATGTTATCTTACTTAATCTTCACAAACCTTTGCATTAATAACCTCATTTGCAGAAAAAAATCTGAGAATTAGAGAGGCTAGCTGTTTATCCAATATCACACAGTTGATAAGAGAAGAAACTAGGATTTGATTTTTGGTATAAAGAATTACAAAGCCCAGGTCTCTGATCTCTATATCAGAGTACATATTTAACAGTTAATAGCATACCGTTCCTATAGGCAAAGGAACTAAAATTTGGGGTTTTGTAATTTCTCCAAAGTTAGCATTTTACAATTGTTGGATGCAGACTTCAAACCCAGTCCTTCAAAACACATGTTTTCACTCCTCTACCCAAAATAAACCTTTCATTATGCAATATGAGATGCCTTATAATAATGAGATGCCTGACAGCTAAGTGTCAAGCCTTTAAATCTGTTTTTTAATCTGGGGTATACACATGACCAATGTGAATGCGTCTTTCTTTTGGTCAATGAATTTACCCATATGCCTTCTAGATTAGTCACAACCTTTTTTGTTTTCAGCTTTAAAAAACTGATTATTTTTTAGAGGCCATTTGATTAACATATGATTCTAGGATTGTTCCAGAGAGTTGAACATGCAATGCTAGTGGGAATTTTGCTGCATTTCCTTTCAGAGGTAAAATGAGATATTTTTCCAAAGCATATAATATTTTCTTTCTTGACCAGAAGTTGGTGTGAGTTCTAAGACTTGATAGAAGCAAATAGACTTGCAGTATGAACCACAGCTTCCCATCATGACCTCTGGCAGCCTGGGAGAAGGATGAACCTTCGCACAAGGAAGCAGTGTGCTGGCTTGAAATATATTCAGGAAGTACTGGATTTGCTAACTGGTCTTCCTTTTTAATCTGGATATATACATGTATTTGTTCTCCTAATACATGATGCCATTTTATAGTTTCACCATGAACCCTCTGTGAGGCTGGGGACCATTTTAGCAATGGGCAGTAGGCTGTCTTAGAACTTCAGATTCAGGTAGATCTGGCTTTGAATCCTAGTTCTACTATTTATAAATAGCATGACTTTGGGGATATTACTTAATATTTCTAGTCTTAGTTTTCTAATCTGTAAAATAGGTTGCTTTAAGGGTTAAATCGGATAATATACTTAGATAAGAGTAAGTGCTCAATAAATTATAGCTATGATTATAATGATAAAGATAAAATTCTTCAATAATTCACTTTTTCCTCCCTAAGAGCTATTTTTCTCTTATTCTTAATTCCTATGTTCCTAAATAACAAGAATGTAAAAAACTGTTAAATCATCAGCACCAGCTGACAAAATGATATCACAATTTTACAGTGGATAGCAAAAAAATCAGAGACATATGCTTTTCAAATTGAGCCTTTTCAGTTCCAACAGTCTTAATACTGACAAATGTGTGTGAAAGCTAGAGTGTAACAAAGTTATGTGATAATTTTCTCATGAAATGTAATGTAAATTCTCTCACAAGGAATGAAATTTTTGTTTAACAAAAAGTCATAAAAACTTGTTAGCCATCAATCAACATTGACTTTAGAATATTTAAGAAGGTGATGCTGGCAAGAAAATTCAATTAGAGAAAGAATAGTATTTTTTAATAAATGGTGTTGGATTAACTGGATATTCACAAGAAAAAATAAATTTGAAATTTTTTATACAATAAGTAAAAATTAATTTAAAATAGATCATAAACCTAAATATAAAAGTGAAAACTATAAAACACTAAGAAGAAAACATAAAAGTAAATCCCTGTGACCATGAATTAAACCTTCTTTGATAAAACACAAAAAACACAAATGACAAAAAAAGATATATTGGAGTTAAACAAAATTAAAAACTTTTGTACTGCAAGTGATTCTATTAAGAAAATGAAGAAACAACACACAGAATAGGAGTAAATATTTGAAAATCAAATATTTGATAACGGACTTGTATCCAGAATATATTAAGAACTCTTACAACTTAGTAGCAAAAGATAAATGATCCAATTGAAAAATGACCAATTTTGATTTATCCAAAATATGTAAAACTAATTGATTAGTACATGACAAGATTCCCAACATGCATTATGAAAGTTCAAATAAAACCACAATGAGATCTCATTTCATACACACTAAGATGGCTATAATAAAAGATAGGTAATAACAAGTTTTGGTGAGGATATGGAAAAAGTAGAACACTCATGCATTGTGATGAGAATGTAAATGGTGCAACCACGTTGGAAAACAATTTGGCAGTTCCTCAAAGTGCTATATATACATAGAATTTCTCTGTGACCCAGAAATTCCACTCTTGCATATGTACCCAAGAGAAATAAAAAGATACAACCACAAAAAAACTTGTACACAGATATTAATAATATCATTATTCATAATAGCAAAAAAGTGGAAATAATCCATCAACTGATAAGCAGATAAATAAATTTTGACTTATCTGCATAATGTAATATTATTTGGCAATAAAAAGGAATAAAGTGTTGATACATGCTGCAAGATGGCTGAATCTTGAATGCACAACACTAAGTGAAAGAAGCCAGTCATAAAGGGTCACACACATATTGCATAAATCCATTTATAGGAAATGTCCAGAATAGGAAAAGCCTTAGGATGGAATGTAGATCAGTAGTTAATTGGGGCTGAGAGGTTGGTTGGTAATAAAGAGTGACTGATAATGGCTACAGAGTTTCCTTTGAGGAGGACAAAAATTGATTTGGTGACAGATGCACAACTCTGTGAATACACTGAAAACCAATGACTTGTACACTTTAAAAGAGTGAATTGTAGGATATGTAAAATCTATCTCAATAAAGCTGTTCAAAACAACAACAACAAAGACTGTAGTGCTTGGGTGCTTTGCAGAAGTCAAATTCCCTGAGCCAAGTGTACATGAGCCAAGGAATGAAAGGAAATAAGCCATACCTCTTAGAGAGCCTTCCCTATTAAGCATAGGATACCTATTGGCATCATTCATTGTTAAACAGCTCGTTGGTATTCTTGTCTATAGATGCATCATCAAATGTTTAGCTATTTTGCTCATCATGATGGATGCAGAATGTTTCCAGCCTTAAGTTTGATGTTGCAATATGTATATAGTCATATATATGTACATTTTATACATATACATACATACTTTGGTATACTTTTGGGAATGTCTCTGTGGGAATATCCTTAGATAAGTTATTTGAAGGGAAATATGGTGCCAAATTGTCACCAAAAGTTGCACCAATTTACATTACTACCAGCAATGGAGAAAAATTTCTATTTCCCCACATCTTTGTCAATACTATCTAGAATTCTAATAGGTGAAATAGAATACAGTTTAAAAAAAATAAAATTTCTTCAGCTATGACGAAGTCTAAGCATTATTCCATTTATTTATTGACCATTTGTATTTCTTTTCCTTGAACTCCTTTTTTTTAAAATTCAGTTATGGAAAAATTAAAAATTCATGCTTTCATTGATATATATGTTGTAAATGTCTCCTTTTGTTGTCAATTTTTTACTATAATTTGCTGTGTAATTTTCTAAAACTTTATACTGTCAACTTTGTTAATCTTTTTATTTATGGCTTTGGGTTTTTATCATCTTAAAAAGGGTTTCCCTGCTTCAAGATTAGAAATAAACAAACTTAACCTTTCTTTTGATACTTTGTGGCTTTACTTTTTGTATTTAAAACTTTGATATACTAGTATACAGTATAGAATTTGTTTTGATATAACAAATAGTATGAAATCTCAACTTTATTTTTTTAAACAATTAAGACCTATTTCAACTTTACTCTTTTATTTGAAATTCACTTTTACATGAACAACATTCCATAAATTTAAGTCTTTTTATAGACTCTGTATTCTATGCCCATAGTCTTCTATTTTGTTTTTAGAATTAAAGTATTTCATTATTTCAGTTTTAAAACATGTCAATAGTTCCTATCATTGTTCATCTTTTGCTGAAATAGTCTGGCTAAGATCACTGGTTTATTTCTCCAGATTCATTTTGTTAATGTCCCAGAAAAATATCTTCTTGGTACTGGTATTGAAGAAAAATTGATATTTTAAAATAATGTGTCTTTCATATATTCAAATTTTCTTAAATATCTATCAATATAATTGGTAAGGTTTCCTTCGTGCAAATCTGGTATATTCCTTTTAAAGTTTGCTCTTATGTATGCTTTTGTTGATGTTATAAGTGAAATGTTTTCCATTTCTCCATTACTTTTATCCTCTGATGATTGGTTTGTATATGAGAAAACATACATTCATTCATACCTGTGTTTTACAACCAGTAATTCTTTTTGAATTACTTATTAATGTCAATGTTTTCAGTAGATTCTCTTGTGTAATACAGTTTTATATTCATTAACTGTACATCTGTAAATAATTAAAAATTATTCTCCTTCCTAATATATATTATTTATATAGAATATATACTGCATAGATATTTATAAATTATATACACATATAGTACATAATCTAACATTTTTTGTCTAGTTACTTTGGCTAACTTTTCTGAAATTATGTTAAACAGAAGTGGTAGTGACAGTGCGATTTCTTGAATTATTTTTGTTTTCAATAAAAATATCACTGTATTCTGTTTTAAGCATAATATTAGAATACTAGAGGCTCAGTGCAAATTTGTGCACAGGTGGGGTCTGGCTGGCCCGCCATGATGGGGACCCATCAGGCTGGGTGGGCAGGGGAGGGCGGGATCACAAATGGTTGACTGGCTGGCCCCACCCCTGATAGAGGTGTTGGGGGCTGATTGGGGGCGGGGCCATCCGGAAGGAGGGGCTGCGGGCTGTTGGGGCCCAGATCAGGCTGGTTGGCTGCTGCAGTGTGTGTCACAGCCACTGGTCATTCTGGTTGTTCTGCCGTCCCAGTCGCTGGGCTTTTATATATATAGATGTATGTATAACTGGCTTCCTCAGTGTTCTAGAAAATCCTCAGCCATTATTGTACAAAGAAATCTGTGCTGCTTCTCACTCTGCAGCACATGAATAGTTAGTTGTTTTTTGAGAAGTAACTTTTGCTTATATGCCTTTGGATTGATGTGAGGTATAGTTTTGAAACTATTGTCTGTTTTTACAACTATTTTGTAAGATGACTATCCTGTCCTTGGGATAGCTCTCTGGAGCTATCTTATATAATAAAGCCCTAATATGCAAATCAACTGAATGGTGAAATGACCAGTCACTATGACACACACTGACCACCAGGGGGCAGATGCTCAACACAGGAGCTGCCCTCTGGTGGTCAGTGTGCTCCCAGAGGAAGAACATCACTCAGCCAGAAGCCAGGCTCATGGCTGGCAAGCACAGAGGTGGTAGCCCGCTCCCTGGGGAGCGGACCTAAGCCAGCAGGAGGACATCCCCCGAGAGGTCCCAGACTGCGAAAAGGTGCAGGCCGGGCTGAGGGATCCCCACCCCCAAGTGCATGAATGTCATGCACTGGGCCTCTAGTACAGCTTATATTTGAGTCATACTATCCCAAATATAGCTTTTATATTTAGTAAAAATTTGTATGTAAGTTTTCATGTATATGGTAAAAGGCAAAACTAAGTTTTGTTTGTTTAGATTTATAAAATTGAATCATCCTTGCAATTCTAGGATTGATCTCATTTTATTGTGGTGAGTGATTTCTTTTTGTACTGTTGACTTATATTTAGTGAGCTTACAGTTCACATTTTGCATTCATCTAACTAAACATGAGTGGTCTGCAGATTGTGTGTGTGTGTTTCTATTACCAGCAGTCTTTTAGTTCTTGCCCTTGCAAGAAGAATTTGCAAGTTTCTATCCTTTCTTATGTTATAGAAAAGTTCATAGAGCATACTAAATTACATCTTATTTAAATGTTTGAAAGAACACCTCCTGCGAGTTCATCAAAACCAGTGCTGATGGTGTGTGTGTATTTGAAGGAAAAGGAGATGTTTTGATAATATTAATTTCTTCTGGGTTTATTGGTCTATTTAGATTTTTCTCTCTCTTGAGGTCAATTTTGTTAGCATCTATTTTTCTAGAAAAATTTTAGCTTGCCTTTCAAATTTATTTGTGGAGTCATGTATATTACTCTTTGATTACCCATTTATTTCTCTGTATGCATTATTTTTCTTTTTCCATTTCTATTCTTGTGAAGTACATACTCTTTATTTTCTTAAATAAACTACTCAATGGTTTATCCTTCTGTTTTTTTTCATTTTCTTTTTAAAGAAGCTACTCTTAGGTTTACTTATTAACTAGAGGCCTCATGCACCAAATTCATGCAAGGGGCTCTGAGGGCCGAGGCAGCAGCCCCAGCCACCACTCCAGCCTTCACAGCGGCAGCCCAGCTTTATCCGGAAGGTCGTCTGGAAGGACATCTGGTCTAATTAGCACATTATGCTTTTATTATTATAGATTCTATTATTTACTGTTTTCTTAGTTTATTTATAGTTGTTCTTTATTTCTTAAATTGACAAAATTCATTTATTTTCTTTGATTTAGGTGTATAAACATTAAGTATTATAAAGTTAGTTTTGTTTTATATTGTTTTTTATGATTATTATTTTCTACCAGTTTTGTAATTTAATTTCATTTTTTGAAGTTGTTTTTTTTTAAAGGGGGTTTTATATATTTCCAAGTGGTTGTTATTTGAAAAACTTAATAATTCTTTGCTTGTCAAATTTAATTGCATAGAAATAAATTTTGTGAAAACCTCAGATTGGCAACTTCATTGATATTTAGTTTTAATATAAAGGGGTCATCTGCCAAATCAAGACTATACACTCTTTGAAGATGTACATGGATTGCCTACTGATAAGAATGAAATTGCTCTTGATGAATTCATAATGTTCAAGTTACTACCTGCCCAAAGAGGATAAATTATATAATTATGACTCATTATATATAATTCTTATTACATTATTTTTTCTTTGGAATGAACAGTTAGGGAGGTCTCTGCCAGTCCTGATCATGAATTGATAGTCTCCATCCTTGTTCATATTTCTCTGGAAGACTGGTCTAGGGAGGAATGCAGCTTGGGTAAACAGCAAAGAGAAGGGACAAGAACACCTTTTCTATTCAACATCTGCCTCCTGGTTAGCAAGAATGGAGGCTACAGACAGTGAGATATGGTAGCAGAACAGTTTGTCATAAGCTAAAGGGAACCAGTTTGCCTGTTACTCCTTGAGAAAGCAGAGTAGGCTCAAAGGGGGTCTGAGTGGCCACAGTCCACTCTGGCAGGTTTGATAGGTACACTGGCAGTATTTCTTTTCCCCATTCGCTCTATTATGAGACTTTCCCAAACACCTCAATCCACAGACTGTGGAGTTTCATTACCTGCCCACCCCATCTTTGAGATTCATTTCAATTCCATAAACAATGCTTATAGCATTTGTTCCGATTCTTTGGACCTCCCCAGAGATTGTGCTCATGGAACCTTGTTACCCCTGAGTCAGCATCAGCAACATAATTTGCAGGTCCCAGTGCAAAATGAAAGCATGGGGCCTGTTCAAAAATCAAGAATCTCCAATGGAAATCGCACAGCATTAAAGTAGGAGCGGGCCTTCCTAAGCACAGGGCTCTGTGAGAGGCTCAGACCATACTCCCAGGAAGCCAGCTCTGCCACCCATGGCCTCCCCAACAGTACCACGGGCGATCAATGTCCCAGGAGCAATGTGGCTAAAACAACCTGAAAGAATCATGGCATGTCAAGAACAAGCTATCAAATCAGTGTCAGTTACAGGAACACAGTTACCCTCCATTTCTGAAATTGAATGGGTATCTTTTAAGAATATTAAGGTAACAGGATGGAAAATCCTTCAGAGACCCTTTGGGCATAAAGCGAGATGTTTTCTTGCCATGTATCCTTAGCCTCACATGCTAGACACCACACCTTATGTAACTCCAATCACTTGAGAAAGCTGCATTGCCCCCTACACTGTGCTGAAAATGTTTATCTTTTGTGTATTTTAACAGCTCATTTACTGCAGTCACCTTTGCTCTCCTCCACTTCCTGTGTCTCCAAAGACCTCATAAGCACCTATAGATGGCAATGTCATGAATTTCTGATGTGATCATGATCATGCTCATGTGTAGTGGAATTCCAGCTACTTATTCCTCGGTGGGTTCTTAGATACTTTCATATGCAGCTATAGACCCAGACCCTAAGGTGGAAACAGGGAATCACCCAAATCACAAAGTCTTTTATTCACAATTACTAAACTAACCTCTACTCTGCTGCCACTGACTGACGTAGGAGCAGGAAGCCTAAAGGGCACGTGCTGATGAGACCACGCACAGGTGGGTGTGAGGCATACATCAGTGTAGTTGACAGGATCTAAGGTCACACTTTCCCAGAGGACTCATGCACGGGCTTTTTCCTAGATGGGGCTCTGTCATAATGGACATAAGGTTTCCTCTGAGGTGATCAAGTTAAAATGAGGCCATCAGGGTGGGCTCTAATCCAATATGACTGGTGTCCTTTCAAGAAGGGAAAATTTGGACACAGACAGATCCAAGCAATGCAGAGAGACACAGGGAGAAGATAGCCATCTATAAGCCAAGGGGAGCGGCCTGGAACAGACCCTTCAGCTCTAGCCCTCAGAAGCATCCAACCCTGCTGACACCATGATTTTGTACTTCTAGCCCAGGGATGGGCAAACTTTTTGACTCGAGGGCCACAATGGGTTCTTAAACTGGACCGGAGGGCTGGAACAAAAGCATGGATGGAGTGTTTGTGTGAACTAATATAAATTCAAAGTAAACATCATTACATAAAAGGGTACAGTCTTTTTTTTTTTTTTTTTTTTTAGTTTTATTCATTTCAAACGGGCCGGATCCGGCCCGCGAGCCGTAGTTTGCCCACGGCTATTCTAGCCTCTAGATCTATGAGACAATACATTTCTGTTGTGTACCGGTAAGCCATCCAGTCAGTGATAGCAGCCTGAGAGAACTCAACACCATCTTAGCTCAGCTGCTGTCAATTTATTGTCACATTAAAAAATAAGAATCATAGGAGTTATTTTTGAGATAGTTTATAGATGAAATAACACATGAGAAAGTGTGCTTTTATCATCAAACCTGCAGTACACACAGAGAACCAGTGACAACTATGAATGCAACACTTGCCAAATAATTTGTTTTAATTATAGAAGCTGTCATGATATGTGTTGCTCTATAATCTTCCTACTTAGAATGTTTGAAAGTCTCTGTTTCAACCTGCTCTCAACCCATGACACTATTGGCTGATAGTGTCACAAAAATGTTTCTCAGTGCCATTTCAAATAGTATTTTTAGATAACATGGTCCTCAAAAAGTCACATGAAAATAACAAGGAAAGTAAAAGATGGAATAATTATTAGGTTAAAGATGGAGCAGAGGCACAAAGATAAGCTAAAATGCATTAATATGATATTTCATAGAAATTGCACTTTTATGCGGCTCTACAAAAGTCCTTAGTGGCCCATGAAAATTCTTACCTTTAAGTGTTTTATGCAATTCCACAGAATAGCTTCCAATGCAAATTCCAATATTCCCTAGAGGCTTTGTTAAAATCTTACAGTTTTTCAAATCCATCAAAATATAACTTGAACATTCTTAATGAATTATGTTTATATTTTAGTGGCTTTGATTTTTCTAAGAACATCAAGATCTCTCTTTTAAATATATTTTAAATTATATGCCTTTAGATATAGTAGCTCAAAGATACAGCTGTCAAATACTATTTGATATTATAAAATAACTAATGCAAGAACAATTATGGGAAATACCGGATAAACTATCAAGCAGTTAGCTCATATCCATCTGTGTTTTTTTAAAAAATGGATTATTTTGAACTATAAGAATAAAGACTTCCCCCGCGTGTGTCGCTGCCCTGCCGTCTGGTCCCGTAAACCCACGACCACCGGCCGACCGCCACGGACAAATCTACTCTGCACTGGCCTGCACCATGTCTGGTTCCTCCAGTGTCACCGCTATGAAGAAAGTGGTTCAACAGCTCCGGCTGGAGGCCAGGCTCAACAGCGTGAAGGTTTCCCAGGCAGCTGCAGATTTGAAACAATTCTGTCTGCAGAATGCTCAACATGACCCCCTGCTGACTGGAGTATCTTCAAGGACCAATCCCTGCAGACCCCAGAAAGTTTGTTCCTTTTTGTAGTAAAATGAATTTTGAAGGTGTTCTAAACCACTGTTCTTGAACTGGTGAATATTCAAAGAGAGCTAAATCTGAAGCCTGTACCAAAAGCTTACCCTATATAACATGTGCCATACTATACAAACTTCCGCTTTTGTCAGTCCTTAACATCTATCTCTCTGAACTTTCATGAATTTCTATTTTACAAGAATGATTACTTTATATACACTAGCAGCAGCATACAAATAAAATACTTAGTATAAAAAGTAAAAAACAACAACAACAACAAAAGAATAAAGACTTAATGAATCCAAACCAGGTGAGGGTTGGATCCCAGAACTGTAATGGCTATTTGCTTAGCTTTGTTTAAATTTGTGCAACATTAGTTCCATTTATTTATTTCCCCTTGGCTGTCTAGGATACTATTCAACTATGAAACAAGGTAGAATCAGAAGAAGCAGAAATATTGTACTCCACTATTTCCTTTTCTACACAAATATTCTTTTATTTCTGAAATGAAAAGTGTGCTCTCCAACTTTATTAAAGGTAGAACATACTATTAGTTAACCAAACTGGAGATCCATAAGAGGAAGAAAAAGTGGAGCTTTTCATTTTCTTTAAATTGCAAGCAATTGCAAGCAATAAGAAAATATTTTTATTATAAGAAAAGTTGAATGAATGGCAGAAAGAGACATGTAGACAGCTGTGAAGATCTATGGTCTCCAAATATGTGACAATAGTCAGCACTTCAGACGCTGCATATCAAGGTATATGTAGGAGACATCTCTTGTTCTGTCTTACCAAGCCTTTTCCTTCTTTCCATAGCAGAACCCCTCTTCATGTAGACATCCACCCTAGCACACAATATCAGGTCTATGGTTCTAGAGAGCTGCTAGCATAGAACACCTCTGCCAGGCCCCAGGAGTGGATGGGTGTGCTACTAACCAAGTCACTGAGGGCTCTTCTCTAGGTATTTTGAATAGCATCTAAAGAGAGTGTAGTGACAACCATTATATAAGAAAAATTTCAGAAAGTGACTGATTAGTCATTAGTTTTACTGAGAAAGTAAAACTAATACCCAAAGTAAAACAGAGATGAAAGATGACCAGAAGAGAGCCTCCAGCAGCAAACTGGCCTTTCTAAGGCACGACAGCCACTAAATTCCCCATATTGCCTAAACTAGTTGGGTTAAACTAATCTCTCTTATAACTGAAACAAGCAACCAAAATCCTTTCTGTCTCTCTCTTTCATTTCCCCCCAAAAGTTAGAAAGAGTTGTTCATATGAATGAATCATTCACAGGGAAAAAGTTACAGTTGTTCTCAACAAACTTTTATATTAAACTTGTATTTGATTTTAATGTGGGGAAAAAAAACCTTGATTTTTGCGCTATCTCTTGAATCTGTTCCTTGCTTTCATTCCCTTCACCATTAGCCCAGTTCCTCATGCTTTCATTTTTCTCCCCGCCGAGATTGCTCTCACCCACCGATAAATCATTATTGCTAAAATCATCGGGGGTTATGCTATTGGTGTGACAATATGCTTGCCCCAACTTATTGGTGTGATATTCAAGGCCATCTTCCCTTCTAGCCACCTGCCTCTATAGTCACCATAGTCCAGCGGTTCTCAACCTGTGGGTCGCGACCCCTTTGGGGGTCGAACGACCCTTTCACAGGGGTCGCCTAAGACCATCGGAAAACACATATATAATTACATATTGTTTTTGTGATTAATCACTATGCTTTAATTATGCTCAATTTGTAACAATGAAATTGGGGGTCACCACAACATGAGGAACTGTATTAAAGGGTCGCGGCATTAGGAAGGTTGAGAACCACTGCCATAGTCCCTCATGTTTGCTCTGTTAGATTTGTCACCATTTCAACAGTGCCACCCTGCCTTTGGCCATGTGCTTATCTTTGCATATCTTAATTCTGCTTATCCTTAAAAGTCCATTTTAAATCGTTGGAGATTTCCTCAGTCTCACTACAGAGAATGAATGGCCTTCTTAACTCTATCTCATAGTATTTCCTTCCTTCTTTTTTGTTAGGTTAGTTGCAAATATCCTTTTTATCTCCAAGCATAGTAAGTTATTTCATGCATTCATTCAACAAGTATTTGGCATCTCTCTGTGTGGGGCACTGGGCTGGACACTGGGAATACAGCAATCAACCTCCTCCTCAAGGAGGATTGTGAGTTTGTTTTTGTAGGACTTGCAACTTAATTATACCACTAAGTATGTAAATAAACTTCAGTGATAGAAACATGAAAAAAGCATAGAGTATTCAAAAAGAGTGTAGGAGCTAGCTCGGTGAAGCCAGGAGAGCTGCACAGGCAGAAGCAGACGTGTAAAGACTATGGGGAAGGAAGGGGCAGGGCTCCTCTGAGAAAATGACAGAGGAGACTGGAGAATGGTGCAGCTAGAAAGGGAATGTGGGGATGCTGGCCGGTCCGTGAGGGCAGCACACAGGGCTCTGGAAGGTCTGAGGTGAATTTGGGCATTATGCTGAGGGCAGCTGGGTACCGGGAAGAGTTCTTGGGTGGTGGGGGGAGTGACATGATGAGCTTAACAGTTTAAAGGACAGATTGCTGTTTAAAGGGAGGGAAGAGGTCTAGGCAGGCCTGTGAGAAGTTGGGGTGGTGATACAGGCCTGAGACAGTGGTGGCAATTGGCAAACAGTGAAGTGGAGTGGCAGTCCTTAGAGAAGTCCACAGGATTTGGTAACTGAGTAGATGGGGTTAGTAGGCGCATCGAGGTCCCTGCGGGACACATCTCTTCTAATGCATATATACTGCCTCATATATACTATGTCTCCATGATGTGTATTGGACTGAACTATTGTAATGTACCCATAACTTACCAAGGATACTCAGCAGTTTATATGATCTCTATATATAAAACCCTAATATGCAAATAGACTGAAAGGCGGAAAAACTGAATAACTATACAACCGGTCGTTATGACGTGTGCTGACCACCAGGGGGTGTGCACAGAACATGGCGGTCATCAGTGGCGAGCATCGGCCGCAGGCAGCAGAGCACAGATCATGGAGGGAGTCGGCCACAGGGGGATGGTGGAGCAGGTGAGCGGGGGTGCCAGACCAAGGCAGGGAACCAGTCGCTGTCATGGGGGCAAGCCTCTGGTGGTTACTGAAAATTCTTTGCTCCTGTGCACCATGGTCCCGCCCGGCACTCGCACCCACTGCTGGCCCCAATTGCTCTGCGGTGTCAGTGAGTGCGAGCAGGGCTGGCGCCATCAACACATGGGAGTGGTGGCGTCAGGAGTAGGGCTGCCAACAGATAGGGGACCCAGGGCCATGGCGGGAGGGGCTGGGCAGAGGTGTGGAGGATAGGCCAAGACCCACCCCTGTGCCCACCACAGCCTCACGGCCCACAGTTCATTTCAAGGTGCACAAATTCGTGCACTGGGCTCCTAGTATACAATAAAGCTAAAACAAATGTGTGTGTGTGTGTGTATGTGTATGTGTGTGTGTGTGTGTACTGCTTAGTTTTAGGTCTTAAATTTGGGATAAGAATTTATCAAAAGATATAAGCGCAAAAAGTTATCATATAAGACCACTCTCACTTAACCCAGACTCGTGCATTTTTATATTTGTTGTTAGAATATTAAAACAGGACTATTAGGAGTGTTCATAAGTTGTAGGTCCCTTGTGGATTCACCTCACAAAATGGCTCTGGGAGTTATTTGTTTCACTGAGACTGTCCTTTTGCCTGGAGCTTTGGAAAATATTTTCATATGACTGTGATTGCTCTCTGTAGTCAATACAGTTAATCATCTTTCCGCTTCAACTAGCAAGTACTTCCCTCTTTTAGCTGTTCCTCCAAATTCACTGATGCCAGATCTAATCTAAAGCTTTAGGCCGTTCACATCTTCTCTTATTGTTCCTATCCATTTAATTGCTCATCTGAAAATAGAACTTCTCTGCATCCCTTAAGATTTCTGTGATAAGATGAACTGAAAAGAAATGAGGAACCATTCTTAACAATTTGGACTAACAACAGAATAATGGCTAGTTAATTTAAGAGTATTATAAGTTTAACTCTCCATTAGCAAAAATCAAATATATGATAACATCTCTAAGCAATTGTATTATCTAGTTAACTTGTCATTGGGTGGGTGATGATTTGACTCCTTAATCTTCATTTTATCAGCCACAGCCTTCCATGGGGTAAACAATTTTCCCATTACAGACAAATGGACACTGGACAGTCCATCCCAAAATGTTATTTCCTTAAAGATTAGAGAAATGGCAAATGCCTGTTCAATGGAAGGAAAGAATCTAAGACAATATAAAGGGTGGATGAGGAGCCTTTTGATGGTTAAAGGGAATAGTAGGCCAGCAGTCATATTAGGACAGTGGTCAGTGGTCCCCAGGCCAGATTGCCCCTTCTCTGAGAGAAGACACCCCTTGGAAATATCCTGTCAATAATGTGGAGTGAAAAGTTGATGGTGACAATGATGTGTATTTGTTGAGGTCCTACCATGGGCACTTTATTACATTACTAGAGGCCTGGGGCATGGAATTCATGTGCAGGTTTGGTGCCCAGGCCTGGCCTGAGATCAGGGCTATCTTCCCCAGCTGCCAGCAGCTGGCCCCGCTCCCTCCCCCCCTCTCCCCACCACTGCCACCCACTCCCGGTTCCCTGTTTGACATTGGGTAATCAGAGCCTGTTGGCCGGGGGGCGGGGGAGGAACCGAGAGGTTGGCCGGCAGGCCCCGATTAGGAGATCAGGGCCTGCGGGCTGGGGGCAGCTCCTGCGTTGAGTGTCTGTGTCTGCCCTCTGGTGGTCAGTGCACATTATAGTGACCGGTCATTTCTGCCATTTGGTCCATTTGCATATTACCCTTTTATTGTATAGGATTACCTTGAGTGCTTGAGTTTGAACTTGTGCTCTACAGCTCACTAACTGTGTGACCTTGGGCAAATTGCTTAATCACTTAGTGTTTCAGTTTTGTGTTCTGTAAAATAGGGATAATAATGTTCTCCACTTTAATCAGGTAGGTGTGTAGATTAAATGGGTTAATATACATAATAGTCATCAAAAGAACCTGGCACAGTAAGTCCTACATAAAAATTCCTGTCAATAAGCCTATGTAAGTTTAGTTGCTATTGTTGTCATTATTATTATCTTCATTATATGTATGGATAAACTAAATTAAGTAAGTTAATCAAGGTATAATGTTAGAAGTGGCAAAGCCAGGATTCAAACTCAGCTCTTTCTCACTGCAAAGTATATATTCTTTCTATTATTTTCCTCCCCTCCCTCAAGAATAGTTCAAATCTAGGCCCTACAATTTACCAGTTTTGAGACCTTGAGCCTGTTACTCCACCCTCAGTTTTCTTATCTGTAAACTAAAATAATACTGTCTCATAAATTTGCTGTGATGATTAAATAAAATGACATGTCAAGTTCAAAGCACAAAGCAGGTAATCAGTACATGTTCATTTTCCCTCCCTTTTTATTGAGACTCTTGAGCCAGTGGCCAAGACTCATAAGAATTTTCCTGCCTGCTTGGTACATCTGCTTTACTCTCTCTTGCAACTGACTTTAATTAGAGGAAGAAAGCTCCAGATGATTTTATTTATTTATTTTTTCAGTTTTTAATTTCTTTATTGATTAAGGTATTACAAATGTGACCTCATTCACTCCATAAACCCTCCCCCCCCCCACACTCATGCCCTCACCCCCCTGTTGTCTGTGTCCATTGGTTGGGCTTATATGCATGCATACAAGTCCTTTGGTTGATCTCTCTCCCTTACCCCCACCCTCCCCTACTTTCCCTCTGAGGTTGACAGTCTTATCGCTACTTCTCTGTCTCTGAATCCATCCCTGTTCATCAGCCTATGTTGTTCACTATATTCCACAAATTAGTGAGATCATGTGGTATTTATCTTTCTCTGACTGGCTTATTTCACTTAGCATAATGCTCTCCAGTTCCATCCATGCTGTTGCAAATGGTAAGAACTCCTTTTTTACCACAGCGTAGTATTCCATTGTGTAGATGTACCACAGTTTTTTATTATTTATTTTTTAAATATATTTTATTGATTTTTTACAGAGAGGAAGGGAGAGGGATAGAGAGTTAGAAACATCGATCAGCTGCCTCCTGCACACTCCCTACTGGGGATGTGCCCGCAACCAAGGTACATGCCCTTGACCGGAATCAAACCTGGTACCCTTGAGTCTGCAGGCTGACACTCTATCCACTGAGCCAAACCAGTTAGGGCTGTACAACAGTTTTTTAATCCACTTTTCTGCTGATGGGCACTTAGGCTGTTTCCAAATCTTAGCTATGGTGAATTGTGCTGCTATGAACATAGGGATGCATACATCCTTTCTGATTGGTGTTTCTGGTTCCTTGGGATATATTTCTTGGGAGTTCCATTTTTAGTTTTTTGAGGAAACTCCATACTGTTCTCTACAGTGGCTCTACCAGTCTGCATTCCCACCAGCAGTGCAAGAGGATTTAATATAAAAAAAAACAGCCTCCTGAAAAAAATCACAATATGATCTTGCTCAGTGGATATAGAAAATGAAAAACACTTCAAAGAACTGACATCATCACACAAATGCGTTTTCATCTGGACTTTGGTTAAAATTGACCTAAATCAGGAGAGTGCTGGTTTCATAGCAAGAGAAGAATGTCATCTAGAAATTGTAAGACTCGTAATGTTGTAATAGTTGTTTAAAGAAAACTCAGAGCCTACTGGAAATTAACTGATTCTTGTACTAAAGGCTCTCCACTAAATAATTCAGAAGTCAGCTATGAAGTGCTTTCATCACTTCTAATACAATTGACTATTAGGCAATTCAGTTAATACCTAACATTTATTATGTGCCAGGTATATTAAATGTTTTATGTATATTATCATGTTTGATCTGCACAATAGCCACATGAGGTAGAAACTATTATTATTTCAGTTAAGTTATACATAAGGAAACCTAATTTGCCCAAGCTTGGCTAAGAAGGAGGTGGAGCTGGGTAGGTAGAGACACCTAATACTTCTCTGAATTGGTTCTACCCTGCTTCCTGGCAACATGGGAAGACTATACTTGCTAGACCCTAGTAGTTAGGCAAAGCCATAGACTCCTCTAGCCAAGGAAGCATAGATGAAAATGGATGCCAAGGTATTTTAATGCTAATGTGTCAATTTCATACTAACTTTTCCCCTTGCCTTGGCAAATTGGGAAGTCACATGTTTAGATGGCAATGTCTCAAGTTGGAAGGAGCCTCAATTCCTGAGACACTGGATAAAGGAGAATCATTATTGACCTGTATCAGGTTTTACATGAAATATAAATAAATACATTTACAATATATTAAACCACTGATTTTTCAAGATTCATTTCTTCCTGTAGCATAACCAAGTACCATTCTAACTAAACACTGTGTTGTTTTATTGGGCAGAACTCAAATTCTTAACAATGTTTGCTAAGAACCCAGCCCTAAAGTTAGTCTTTTAATAATATTTAAGATGCCATTGAAAAGAATTATAGAATGTTTCTACTGTCTTCTCTCAGAAAGTAGACAAGAAGTGACATTTATAGAACCACTTGTTTGAAATCCCTGAAATTTGTGTTGTTGCCTTTCTTCATGTTTGTGAATAAAGGCAGTCATATGATTTGGAGGTGCTACTAATACTCAGCAATGTTTCTATGTCATTGAGCCAAGTTCTCTGCTTGAAATGATGGCTAGTCATAGTAAGGGAGCTGAAACGCAACAGGTTAGGAAACTGAGGCAGAAAATGAAGGAATTGTAAATGGAAAATCTAAAGCTGAGATTCACATTTTCCAAATCCTAGTACCTTGTTCTTACATGGGAGAAAATGACCAAGAAGAGTGCTGAAGAGCCTTGTTAATACTGCCATGATAGAAGAACTTGAGTCACCAGCTGACTCTAGGTTAGTGGTTCTCAACCTTCTGGCCCTTTAAATATAGTTCCTCATGTTGTGACCTAACCATAAAATTATTTTCATTGCCACTTCATAACTGTAATGTTGCTACTGTTATGAGTCATAATGTAAATATCTGATATGCAGGATGGTCTTAGGCGACCCCTGTGAAAGGGTTGTTCAACCGCCAAAGGGGTCGCAACCCACAGGTTGAGAACCGCTGCTCTAGGTTATTTAGAACTGCCCTGTTTGTAACATTCAGTCAGAGGCAATTTCTCTCAGCTGTGGACATTATTGGAGGCCCCCATGGTTTCAAGAACAGATCACAATAGGGCTGCCTTTTTACAGACTTGAAGTTCACTATGTTCCTACCTTTGTGAGACATCTGCTGAGCACACAAAGATGAAGGGGAAACAGAATGGTCTAGAGTGCATGGGTGGTGATAATTATAGCAGGAATGTAAAATAAGAGGACAAAAACATTTCCAACTAAAAAAAAATGTGTGGTTCTATGAGCAAGGGCAAATGAAGTCTCCAGAAGAAGGGGAAACTAGCTAACAGGTAATGTAGGATAAGTGCTGCAGATGCAGATGGCATTGGCTGGACACAAGCCCAATCTTCCATCAGTTAGTCTCTGCTTATCACATAATTTGGTACAATTGTTGAGCAATTATTCTCTTGGCACAAGGATGATAAATATCTCGTGTGCAAGATATTTCCTAGGAGAAAATTAGCTTTTTTTGGATGGTGCATGAATCTTTCCAGTCCTTTAATCTGTACTGATTAAATGTACATATAATCCACAAAATGACTCTCTGGTGTCTTAAGAATATGAACACAATCTCTTATATGTTTAGCTTGGTCCCTGTCTACATGGGAAAGTCCAGAAAAGTCAGCTTTAGGTTTCTCTGAGGAATAGGTTACTAGTAAATAGTAAGAAATGAAACTAATGTTTTCCACTTGGAAAGTTTTGGCCACATAAACAGGAGGGCATCTGATACATGAGAGACACTGATCTGTAAGGTCATATGCCTGGGGCACATTAATAAAGCTGCGGCATTTGAATGCAGACAGAACTGAGTTGGAATCTTAATTCATAGGAAGTAAATTAAGCCAATTATTTTACTTTCCTTACCTTCAATTTTCTCAAAACTCAAACAAGGACATTAAGAGCAACTTTAGACATTTGAACAAACTGCCATGCCTCCTCGTAGCTGTCAGCCGTTGCCTTGTTTATTTTGCCTGTAACAACCTTTCCCCCAACTTTTCTGGTGATTCCTCCTATTGCCTTCTGCGTTAGTCTAGAGCTAGAATCTAAGTGGTTCTCAACCTTCCTAATGCCGCGACCCTTTAATACAGTTCCTCATGTTGTGGTGACCCCCAACCATAAAATTATTTTCGTTGCTACTTCATAACTGTAATTTTGCTACTGTTATGAATCATAATGTAAATATCCTATATGCAGGATGTATTTTCAGGGGTCACGGCCCATAGGTTGAGAACTACTGAACCTTGGCTGCACATTAGAATCACCTGGGAATCTTTTTAAAATCCTGATTTCTGGGCCTCATCCTCTGAAAATTCTGTTTCTTTGTTATGGGGTGAGGCCACAACATTAGTAACAAAAAACCCAGAATTTCCAGAGGATAAGGCCCAGAAATCAGGATTTTAAAAAGATTCCCAGGTGATTCTAATGTGCAGCCAAGGTTGAGAACCACTGGTCTAGATGCTCTTGCCTCTTCTAAGCAGGCCATTCTGCTTCCCCAGGACAGGATCAGGTTCCAGGGGTCACCCAGGTGCTTCTTGAATTCCTGCCTTCACAGTAGGTAGAAACTTTCACATTAATAGTAACATCCTGTTTACGTGCTCCTCTCTCAACTGCAAGTTTATAAAGAGCAAGGGCAGCTTCGTTTATCATGGACATCCCAGCACTAGGAAAGTGACTGGCATAGCAAAATGAATATTTATGAAATCATTCATTTAATAAGTATTTATGCCTACTATATGTTAGGCCTCATTTTAGACCCTGAAAATATAACAGTAAAGAAAAAAAATCTGAACCCTCTTGTATCATATTCTTATAAGAGAAAAAAGACAATAAACCAATAAGTAAAATATACAGTAGGTCAGATGGTGATACACTGTTTCCAACCACATCCCATCCCTATCCCCAACCAAAAGCCACCTCCATCTCTATCTTTTTCCATGTCCTTGGGCCCAACCTCAGCCCCATTGGGCCTCTAATCCTCCCCATTTTCATCTACAATATTTCATACTGAAATTCACTTCTGTCACTATCCCCAATTACTGAATTAATAAATGAATGAATAATAGAATAGCTTTGAGGCCTGGCTCGCGTGGCTCAGTGGTTGAGCCTCAAGCTAGGAATCAGGAGGTCATGGTTCAATTCCCCGTCAGGACCCAGATGCAGGCTCAATTCCCAGTAGGGGGCATGCAGGAGACAGCTGATCAGTGATTCTCTGTCATCACTGATGTTTCTATCTCTCTTGTCCTTTCTCTCTGAAATCAATTTTGGTGTCCCAAAATTCACGCAAGAAGTAATTTTGATAGAAAACACAGGTTTATAATTAAAAATTGTAAATTTTTTATTGATTTAAAAAGTATACAGTATAAGGTTATGTATGGAATAGCATATCGGGTAAATGGCCTCCACGGCTTTGCTGGCACATACACACTCTTTTGTTGAAATTTTCCGTGACTGTTTTGCATAAATGTGGCTGAATTTCATTGATGCAGTGCTCAATTTCCTCCTTCAAGGCATGGGTGGTTGTGGGCTTGTTGGCATAAACCTTAGACCTCAAAAAACCCCAAAGAAAAAAGTCCAAGGGCATTAAATCGCATGATCTGGGCGGCCAATTCTGATCACCAAAACAGGAAATTACACGACCAGGAAATGACTCGTGCCATAATTGAATTGTTTCTCGGGCTGTATGGCATGTGGCACTGTCTTGTTGAAACCACATGTTGTCCATATCCATATCTTGCAATTTAGGCACAAAAAAATGGATTATCACGTTGAGATAGTGAGCACCATTAACTGTTATTGCCTGAGCAGCCGCATTTTCAAAGAAGAATGGTCCAATGATGCCTCCAGCCCCAAATCCGCACCAAACAGTGACATGTTGTGGATACATTTGTTTCTCAAAAATCACTTGTGGGTTTTTCTGAACCCCAAATGCGACAATTTTGTTGATTAATCAAGCCATCAAGATGAAAATGAGCTTTGTCGCTGAAGATGATTTTGTTCGAAAAATCAGCATCCACTTGTTGTTCCATAATCCATTTGCGTATGTGCCAGCAAAGCCATGGAGGCCATTTATCCGATATGCTATTCCATACATAACCCTATACTGTATACTTTATGAATCAATAAAAAATTTACAATTTTTAATTATAAACCTGTGTTTTCTATCAAAATTACTTCTTGCATGAATTTTGGGACATATATATATATGACATATATTTTGCATGAATTTTGGGACATATATATATGAGAGAGAGAGAGAGTTACTTTGTGTGTTATTTGAGATATTGCCAGTAAAGGCCCTAACACAGGCCTGGCCCAATTACATGCTCAATAAATTATTCTTTCACCCCATTCTCTCTGTGATTGAGTCTTGTCATTTACTTCTTTAAAACTCAGTGGATCAGAAATAATGAGATATAAAGCTAACACTTTGAAAACATACAAGAAAAAATGTTAAAATACTCCAATATTCAGCATTTGAACTGTATCATAGCTGCTATCTTCACTTAAAGCATTTATAGAATTTTCATAGCACTTCAACATATTGATTGCCAAAAAATCCTGGTAATCTTATAAGAAAAAAGTCTTGCCCTGACTGGTTTGGCTCAGTGGATAGAGCGTCAGCCTACAGACTGAAGGGTCCCGGGTTCGATTCTAGTCAAGGGCATGTACCTTGGTTGCGGGTACATCCTGAGTAGGAGGTGAGCAGGAGGCAACTGATCGATGTTTCTCTCTCATCGATGTTTCTAACTCTCTATCCCTCTCTTTTCCTCTCTGTAAAAAATCAATAAAATGTAGTTTTAAAAAAAAGAAAAACGTCTTAAACTTTATAGACAGTGGCTGGATCATTGCTTCAGTTGCAACTATTATATAATCACTATTTGCTTGATAGTCAATACAGTTGGTACAGGGTCATTCAGGGTTGGAGAGTTAGAGGGAACAGGGTCTTGGTTTAAATTTCTGCTCTGCCATACTAACCCTAGAAGATTACAATTTCCTTAATGCCTCTCATTTGATTTATTAATCTATATGATTGAAATAATTAAATCATGAACCTCCCATGGGTTTCTTTGGGGTTTTTTTTACTAATAGAAACTGAAGAGAGCGCCAATGAGTTAAACTATGTAAAAGCCTTAGAAGAGTGCCTTAAACATAGGAGATGTTCGGTAAATGTTAGCTCTTATAATTCTACTTCAAGATTGCCATGCTCTCCCACACTATGCACTTCATAATTCAACTATTAATGGTTTAGAATACTAGATCATTTTAATTATGAAGTCATAATATTCTCATTTTGATATTTCTCAATTACTTTATATGTACAAAATTGAACACTTTCTGTTTAAAATAAAAAATTTCATTCAGAGTACTTGTACTATCCTGATTAGTAGAATTACTTTTTTCAAAATGAGTCTTTTCTTAAACAATATAAAGATTAAATCTTAAAAAGGTAAAAAAGAAATGTTGATATCAACTTTTCTGGTAAATGAAATCTATAGCTGCAATTTATTTGGGGTATCTGGATTTAAGGCATCTGTAATGTTTATTCTGTACAAATATAAGTAATCATTGTCAGAGAAACAAATTCTCACTATGGATACATGTCATCCAATCTTATGTATTTCTACAAATTAAATAACATAACTCTGAGAAGTAACAAAACCACTGGAAGTGTAAATATATATGAATCAACAAAAACATAATTAGACTTACAAATTTCATCATACAGACATCTCATAACTAAGGATATACAGAAGAAGCCATGTGGAGACCAGTAGGAAGAGAGGAGACTCCAAACAGGATGGTCCCACACCCACATATGCAATGGACCCCAGCCCTACACAATGCGCCCTAGCCCAGGGTTCCAGTGCCAGGAAGCTAAGTCCTCATAACTTCTGGCTGTGAAAAACAGCTGGTATTGTGGATGAGTGATATGGAGGGCTTCTGGAGTCCCAGGTGTTCCTCTTAAAGGGCCATGCACAGTTTTATTCATACTCACTTTCTCTGAGTTCCAGCACCTGGAGAGCAGCTGGAAAGGCACCAGGAACATACAGGAAGGAAATGAATAGTCCGGCTTCAGAACAAAGGCTGGAGGGGCAACTTTCTCCCATACAAAAGTGCTAACAGAGGCCATTGTTCCTTGGGTGAGCCCTCCCCCACAGAGCTGGCAGTGGGCACCATATCTGAGTCTCCACTAACCTGGCTAACACTGTTAACCTAGCCCTGGCGGTGCCCTGAGACCCTGCCTCACCCAACTTGCAGGCCTATCCAAGCTGTTTCCAGTGGCTTTTCCAACAAACAGCCTGTCTTGGCTCATGCTTCAGACTTTCTAAAATCTCTCATACAAGCAGAATCTGGGCCTTGGTATGCCCCATACATTTTGCTAAAAGCACAAAGCCTTGCATAGCAGCAGCTTGCTAGGGTTTGCAGCTTGACCTCTCCCAGGAACCTCCTAGTCCAGACAAGTAGCATCCATCTTCAGATTACTTTGTAGCTTATTCAAGCTGGTCCTGTACAGAGCACAAGTGGCAGGTGATCTTGGCCTGTACCTCCTGTGAGGCTCCAGAGCCACCACACACAGTGGACAACTTCAGACTGTGAGGAAGAATTAACCTATTAGGTCCACCATCAATACACTCAAGAGGTGGACCCAGAAGGCACCAGAGCCCCACTGAAGTGAGTGAGTTCTGCTCTATTCAGTTGGCCCTACAAAGAAGATCCTCCATGGAAGTCAATGCCAATCTTTGCAGCCAATCTGCCTGAGGGTAAATCCCTCCTATTTACCTACCAGGAGAAATCAGGGTTCAACTAGAACAGGAGGGTGCACACAGTCCACATGGGGGGTTGTACCTGGAGCCCCCAGCTCAAGTGACCAGAGAGGCTGTGCCACTGGGCCCTACAGGACACCTACTACACAAGGCCACTCTACCAAGACCAGGAGATATAGCAACTCTATCTGATACATATAAATAGTAACACAGCAAAAAAGAGGAAGCAAAGAAACATTGTCCTAGATGAAAGAACAGAACAAAACATCAATAAAAGAATTAAATAAAATGGAGAAAAACAATCTACAAAATGTAGAGTTTAAAATATTTATTATAAGGATGCTCATGAAGTTAAGGGAAAAGTCGATAAACTTTCTGAGAACTTCAATAAAAAACATAACAATTATTAAGAAAAAGGAGATAGAAAACATAAAAAAGGAGCTGCCAGAAATGAAGAATAAACAAACTGAAATGAAGAATACATTACAGGGAATCAACAGTGGAGTAGATGAAGCAGAGGATCAAAACAGCAATTTGGAAGATAAGGAAACATAAAACACCCAATCAGGACAGCAAAAAGAAAAAATAATTTACAAATTGAGGACAGTATAAGAGCATCTGGGACAACTTCAAGTATACTAACTTTCGCATCATGGGGATGCCAGAAGGAGAAGAGAGAAAGTTCCTATATGTCCCTCTGCAGTCATGTCTCACCTCACTCCCTAGGCAGCCATTGCTCTAATTTCCATACCACAAGTTAGTCTGCTCTTTTTGAACTTCATATTAATGGATTAGTGTACTAATGAGCCTGTTTTGTCTATCTTCTTTTGCTTAATGGTTTTAAAATTCATACAAGTGGTTGCAGGTACCAGTATTTTATTTTTTAATTGCTGAGTTATGTTCCATTGTATGAACATATCATAATTTATCTATGCACTCTCCTATTGATGAAAATTACATTATTTGGAGATATTATAAATAAAGCTGTTATGAAGATTCTTGTAAAAAAGTTTTCTGTGAACATATATTTTATTTTTCTTGGTTAAATACTTAAAGTAAACTTTGGGTTATATAGTAGATGTATGTTTAACTTTATAAGAAACTTCCCAACTCTTCTCCAATATGTATCATTATCAGTAATGCATGACAAGTCCAATATCTCCAAGAGCTGGTGTCACATCTTTTGAAGTTTATCCATTCTAGTTGGTGTAAAGTGATATCTTATTGTGGAACTCTTTAGCATTACCATGATGACCAAGGATGTTGATCACTTTTATGTGTGTTTATTGGACATTTGTACATCTTCTTTGATAAAGTATGTGTTCAAATCTTTCCCAACATTTTAATTGGATTTTGTCTTTTTTATTGATGTAAATTTTGTCTACAACATTATATAAGTCTCAGGTATAAAGCATTGTAATAATTTTTGCATTTTAATAATTATTTTGTGGAGAAACCAAGATGGCGGCATAGGTAAACACTGGGAATTGCTGCCTCGCACAACCACTTCAAAAATACAACTAAAAGACAAAACGGACATCACCCAGAACCACAGGAAGGCTGGCTGAGTGGAAATTCTACAACTAGAAGGAAAAGAGAAAAGCACACTGGGACGCAGAGGAGGTGCAGAAGTAAAGTACAGAGGTACGCAGAAAGGGCTGACAACTGAGGACACGGTTGTCTTTTTCAATCAGGAGGGAGACAAAAGCTCTGGACTGCTCTGAACTCCAGTTCCAGGAGAGTCTCTGGGGACATACGGGAGAAACTGGACTGTCTGGCATCAGGCAGAACTCGAGGGTGGCTTTCTCTCAGAGGTGCTTGCAGCAATTACCAGGACACTGAAACACGGGGCCTCTTAGGGCAGGGCTGAGGATCAGCCATACCTGTTTGCTTTGCCCTGTTGATTCCCTGAAACCTGCCCCACCCAAGCTGTGCACAGAGGCTTTTGCATATGAATGGTCTGGCCCTTTGCAATCTAAAATTACCTAACGAACTGCAGCTGGGTCAGAGAGACCCAGAACATCCAAAAGAAGGCCCAAGACCCCACAGAAGCTTGCATTGCTTCACAGCTGAGCCTCATCTGGGCACCTCCAAACCCCAAACAAAGAAGAGGAATCTGCAGATCTCTCCATAGCTCCTGCTGGGTAGCCTCAGGCAGAGGCTAAATTAGCATCTCCTTAGAAATCCAAGAGCCAGTGTACCCAGTGGTCAGAGTGGGACCATCCAGATCACAACCCCTCAGATCCATAAGGGACACATTCGGGGGCAGACTCAGTGAGCCTCAAAGCCCCATTGAAGCAAATCTTGCCCCTAAGGGTGTCTCCAGCACAGAAGTTCTCCCACTGCAGACACAGCTGATTCTCACAGCCAATTGGCCTGGAGGTAAATTCCTCCCGGTGATACCTACAACAATCAAGGCTTAACTACAACAAGACTGTGCACAAAGCCCACAAAGGGGTGCACCAAGAGTATCCACCTCAGGTAATTGGGGAGGCTGAGCCACTGGGCCCTATAGGACACCTAGCACACAAAGCCACTCTATCAACACAGGGAAGCATAAAAAACGTGGAGACAAAGAAACAGATCACAAATGACAGAAATGGAGGAAAGCAAACTACTGGATATAGAGTTCAAAACCATGGTTATAAGGTTTTTTAAGAATTTTCTAGCTGAAACCGGTTTGGCTCAGTGGATAGAGCGTCAGCCTGTGGACTGAAAGGTCCCAGGTTCGATTCCGGTCAAGGGCATATACCTGGGTTGTGGGCACATCCCCAGTGGGGGATGTGCAGGAGGCAGCTGATCGATGTTTCTCTCTCATCGATGTTTCTAACTCTCTATCTCTCTCCCTTCCTCTCTGTAAAAAATCAATAAAATATATTTAAAAATAAATAAATAAATAAATAAATAAATAAAATAATTTTCTAGAAACCGCCAACAAATTTAGTGAGACCCTCAATAAATCTAGTGAGACCCTCTAGGTTATGAAAAAGGACCAACTAGAAATTAAGCATACACTGACTGAAATAAAGAATATTATACAGAGATCCAACAGCAGACTAGAGGATCCCAAGAATCAAGTCAAAGATTTGAAATATGAAGAAGCAAAAAACACACAACTAGAAAAACAAAAAGAAAAAAGAATCCAAAAATATGAAGATAGTGTAAGGAGCCTCTGGGACAACTTCAAGTGTACCAACATCTGAATTATAGGGGTGCCAGAAGAAGAGAGGGAGAGAGAGAGCAAGATATTAAAAACCTATTTGAAGAAATAATGACAGAAAACTTGCCCTACCTGGTGAAAGAAATAGACTTACAAGTCCAGGAAGCACAGAGAACCCCAAACAAAAGGAATCCAAAGAGGACCACACCAAGACACATCATAATTAAAATGCCAAGAGCAAAAGACAAAGAGAGAATCTTAAAAGCAGCAAGAGAAAAACAGTCAGTTACCTACAAGGGAGTACCCATACGACTCTCAGCTGATTTCTCAATAGAAACTATGCAGGCCAGAAGGGAGTGGCAAGAAATATTCAAATATACAAATTATGAACAACAAATACACATCTATCAACAAGTGAATCTAAAAATCAAGTAAATAAATAATCGCATGAACAGAATAAACTGGTGACTATAACAGAATCAGGGGCATAGAGAGGGAGTGGACTGACTATTCTCGGGGGGGAAAGGGGTGTGTGGGTGTGGGAAGAGACTGGACAAAAATCGTACACCTATGGATGAGGACAGTGGGGGCGGAGGGAGGCGATAAGGGCAGAGGGTGGGGTGGGAACTGAGTGGAGAGAAGCTATGGGGGGAAAAAAAGAGGAACAACTGTAATAATCTGAACAATTAAGATTTAATAAAAATTTAAAAAGATAATTATTTTGTGGAGTTTTTTACATATTGTGAATTTTACCAGGTTGAGTACTATATATATTTACCACATATACATGCATATATATGTAGAAGCTTTATTTTGGGACATAGTTTTGGAAACAGTTTGATTCTTTCCAGGCTTGCATTTAAGATTATCTAGTGTGATCAAAGCAGACTTTAATCTAGGGTTGATGTTCCCACTACTGAAGCAATACCTACCTGAACATTCTAATGCCCCAATGTATTATGAGATATTCCCACTCTGCCAGGTGGAAACACAAAGTATTCCAATGCTGATGTAAGCTCTGATGAAATTTTTGCTTGCTCTTTTGGAGTGGTTTATTCTCCAACCTTAGGAAGTTTCTTCACACACATGTACTGAATGCATTCAACAGAAGACTTGGGAAAGATCTTTTTCAGATCTCCAGTTCTCTCTCTCTTCTCTCTCTCTCTCTCTCTCTCTCTCTCTCTCTCTCTCTCTCTCTCATAGCTCTCCCCTCTCCAATACTCTGCCCTATACACAAGACCCCCTTGGCTGCATTGAACCCCCAACTCTATCTTCTCAACTCAATATGTCTGTGGGCTTTACCTGGGTTTCTGTCCCTTATCCTGGAGTCTGGAAACTCACTCTAGGATATAAACTGGAGCAATGATAGGGCTCATCTCATTTGTTTCCTGTCTCTCAGGAATCACTGTCTTACATCGTTTGCTGCTCAATACCTGAAAACATTGTTTCTTGTATTTTCCCCAGTTTTTTAGTTGTTTCAGGAACACATAAAAGAAGCAAACCTGAGACCTGTTTCTCCAAAATGGCCTGAAGCAGAAATTCCTACTATTTTTAAGATGCCAGATTAAGCAAGGTGCTATAGGGAAGCAAAGAAGGGACTAATTGGCTGGTCGATAAATCTTTCCGTCAGCAATCTTTTATAACCTAGCTTTTTTTTTTTTAAAGCAGCATATAAAACCTTGGTTAGTGGGGCTCAGAGAGGCACAGATTCTGGTGAGCAGAATTGAGGCACCATTGCTTAATGCATAATGGTAAAGAGAATGGAATCTTGAAAGAGGTTACATATAAGTCAGGTCAGCCACAGTGAGTTGGGAGGGCAGGTTCTAGGAATGAGTCCCAGAAAACCAGGAGAAGGCTGATGGTCAATGTGCCACAGAGAAGCCATGTAGGGGGAGCATTTGTTTGGTTGAGCAGAGTATTATCTAACCCAGGAGTCTCCGAAAGCCATTTTTTTATTCCTAGTAGGTACTCTCCCCCACTCCCTTCTGAACACTTCCATCCCTATGATGACATCATAGGTAACTAGCTTTGGGGCTATGATTACTTAACAACAACAACAACAACAAAATCAAATGGAAGAGAATTCAACTGAAGCTGTATTATCATGGTGCAGTACAGCATGACTGCTCTATGTGTGTTTGTTTCCTAGGGCTGCCATAACAAATCACCACTCACTGGGTTGCTTAAAACAACAGGAAACATTTCTCTGGAGTCTAGAAGCCTGAAATCCAGTTGTTAACAGAGCTGTACTCCCTTTGAAGGCTCTAGGGAAGGATCCTCCCTTGACTCCTCCTAGGTTCTGATGGCTGCTGGCAATTCTTGTTGTTCCATGGCTTGTGGCTACATACTCCAATCTCTGCCCATTGTCACATAGCCTTCTTCTTCCCTGTGTGTATCCTCTGTGTCCACATATCCCTTGCTTTTTCTTATAAAGACACCATTCATTGAACTTAGGGGCCACTTTGTTCCCATATGACTTCATCTTAACTTGATCGCATCTACAAATACCTTATTTCTAAATGAGATCAAATTCACAGGTACCAGGGTTAAGACATGAACATGTCTTTTAAGGGGACACAATTTAATGCACCACAAGTAGTGTGCCAGATATCTTCGTTTGATCCCCAATCTATAATCCATCCTTCTCTGCTATTCCCTCAGTCACTGACCTCTATGGGCTATATCAATGGACTCCTGTGACCTCTGGCTTCTAGTTGGTTTCAGTGAATGGGGAGCCCCAGGAGGAATTGAAGGGACAGAGAAGAGTGGGCACAAGGGTTGGTCACCTAGCAAAGATCATGGCCTGCCTCCCAGGAGCCCTAGTTCAAAGCAGAACATTTGTCTAAGAAACTGATTCAGGCTTCATATGAAGACAGTGTTGCCTTTTAAGGCTTTTCAAATGATATCCTTTACTCTGAGATTCTATCATCAGCTTTTCCTTCAGAGTGTCATTAAACAGCTTACAAGGAAGATATAAACACAGAATATGTGCCAAAGACTCCTGCTCTATAGTGTTCAGCAAAGGATATGCTGATTTTATTACAGAATAAGTAAAGGAAGTAAAGTAATAGCAATCATAAGCAGTTTTGAAATGCTAATACAATGTCTCTACAGCACTTGCATTATAAACCGCCTGTAGTTCTAGCTAATCCACTAATTGTTTCTAGAGGTTCTTATGAAATTCAATTCACCTGTCAAAGTAACTACCAAAAAACAAAGGAATTACTTACAAATGGTCCTAATTTTGCTTTAATATTTATTAATTATTTTAAGCAACTTTTTTCATTTATTTATTTTTGCTTCATCATTATCACAAGTATTAAAGAGATGCATTTTGATGTAAAACAGGTTCTGTTATAGTCTGAAAACCAGATAGTAGTGGTTAATACTATCTATTAGGCTACTTAAAAAAAAAAAAAAAAAAAATCCTCACCAGCAGATGTGTTTTTTTGTTGTTGTTGTTGTTGTTGCTGTTTTTTTTTTTTTTATTGATTTGAGAGAGAGAGAGAAAAACATTGATATGAGAAAGAAACATCCTCATATTGATCGGCTGCCTCCTGTACATGATCCAACCAGGGATTGAACCCACAACCCAGGCATGTGCACTGATCAGGAATGGAAATTCTCCATGAAAATAAGATTTAATGGTGTCTGAGGAAGTTCTCTGTGTATAAAATTTTATAGTTATTCCACACTCCCCAGGTATAAGTTTTTTATTAAAAAAATAATGTTGACATTATTGCAGGAGTCCCCTTCCCCCTCCCTTTACCCACCTCCACCTTCCCTCACCTCCCCCTTACTTGGCCTTTACTTCAAAGTAGAGTGTTAGATTCCTGAGTGATGATGGATTATATTACTCAAGTGTCTTTGAAGAGCTAATGTTTCCAAGATTCTCCAGTTGCACTTTAAAGACTAGAAGAATCTGGCTGAATTTATATACTTTGTCTAGCAACTGTGAGACCATCAACAACCAGTTGAATGAATGAATATTGTATGGAGTAATGAGAGCTCTACTGTCATCAATTCAGTTTTGACTGTACAAGTTACACATTTGACTTTTCTCACAAGGTGGGAGGAATATTGTCCACTTGCCCTTACTGAATGCACTCTTATTCTTCTGCACTTTATCTGTGATCAGGAAATTGACTCTTTAGGACTATTGTAAAGGCTCTCTTGCACCCTAGCTTCCGGTTATCTTCATCCAATAGGAGGAAGAAGTGGCAGGAGATGGAGGTGGGAGAAGGGAGAAGCCAAGGTGTTTATTCTCTTGATCCTCCCTGCTGGGCTGCTGTGGTTTTCTTCTACCAACAGCTATAGCTCTTGCCATGTCTTCTCCATTCAGCTCTCTCTCTCGAATCCAATAACTAGACTCCCCTTTCCTTTTCAGGCAGAGAGGTGATGGCAGCCCCCTGAAGCCACTAGCTGTGGAGGACTGCATGATATTTCTCTGTGTTCCTTGAAACCCTGCCCACACCCTTGCAAACAGCCTCTTTGGAAAATTCTCGATTATTCAGCTTGAGTGAATCATCTGTTTCCTGCCAGGATGGATACACAAGTTCTAAGAAGTTGAAGATATGCCATATATTAAAATAAAACATGGGAATATATATCTAACACCACCAATGAGAAAGAAAAATGGTGCTGATTAGTTGCAGGTGAGTTAACACTTTAAGGGCAATTCTGATAAGATTACTTACACTTGAACAGGGATAAGTCACCCACTAATAATTATCATGAGATTTTTGTCAGGCACTGGGCAGGGCACAACCAAATTCTAAGACATAATTCCTGTCTTAGTAAGTTTACAGTATAGTTGGTGGTCTAGGTAAGTGTTAGGTGGAGTATCCTTGACACAGTAAATCTTCTTTCTCTTGGTATCTCTAGGTACAGGGGTTAAATCAAGAGCATAGCTGATGGGGGACAAACCTAGGATTGTCTAGATCAGTGGTTCTCAACCTGTGGGTCTCGACCCCTTTGGGGGTTGAACGACCCTTTCACAGGGGTCGCCTAAGACCATCGGAAAACACATATATAATTACATATTGTTTTTGTGATTAATCACTATGCTTTAATTATGTTCAATTTGTAACAATGAAATTGGGGGTCACCACAACATGAAGAACTGTATTAAAGGGTCGTGGCATTAGGAAGGTTGAGAACCATTGGTCCAGATTAAAATCCTAGCTTTGGCATTGATTGGTTATGTGTCCAAGGGCAAGTTACTCCTTTCCTCTGGGACTCTGTTTATCTATAAAACATAAATGCTAATACCATCCAGGGGTGTTACCGAAAATACTCAAGGCATCCAAGTAAAGTACTTAACATGGTGCTTAACTCTTAGAAAATGTTCTATAAATGCTAGTTGTTGCTGTAAGTGATACTTGAGAGAGTCAGACAGGGTTGGTTAGCTCACAGCCTAGAAACAGGGAGTGTAGAAAAGTATAGAAAAGCACTTAATATAGTGTTCTGCTGTTACATTCTATATGACAAAAATATTCCCATCAGACTTCAGATGTTATGTATTTTTTAATTTTGAAAAAGACAATGAGGTATTTGAACTAAAAGTTCCATATAATTTTGTATCCATCAGAAGACAAAAGTTAGGGACACATCTGAGGAAAGACAGGGTCAATGTGAAAGGGCCACCTATGGTTGTGAAACACACAAGGTTAAGTGATGGTTGAAGGTCTTAACTTTGGGAACACCATCTTCACACTGAGTTAATTTTCACGAAACAGATGGAGCTAGAATGAAATGAAGAAAAAAAGGTAGAATGTTCTTCATTGTCTATCTCCTTTCCAAAGAACCAGAGATACACTGGAGCAATCTGTTTCACTGACTCTGGCTTCTGCTGAAATTGTAAATAGCTCAATTTTCATATTGCGCTTTTCCAGCAAGATGCATAAACTACAACTTCTGATAGATGCTACCAATTATTTTGGTCAGATATACATGTAAACCTTCATTGTAATATGCAAACCAATTTTGAAAACATTCAAATGTGAGAAAATGGCTGCTATAGAATTGTGAGCAAAAATGTGCATAATATAGAGCAAATGTGGACACAGCTCTTGTTGAAGCACTAATGCCCTTCACTGAGAATTCCAACCACTTTACTGATTGAATATTTAGATAATAACTCTGCAAGATGACACAGAAGTAGAAGTTACAGAAGCCGGACAATTTTCTGTATTCATTTCCAAATATCCGAGAGTTGATTTTAAAATCCCTTATTCCAATGCGTCCTTATTTTTTTCCTTCTTACTGGTGCAGACTTTATGGTAATTACTATGAAAAAAAGTATGAAAAATCAGCAGTAAACACAAATAAGGTAAAATTTTAAAAAATAGCAAATGTTCACACTCCTTTCATTGGCTTAAAAAGTCCTATGTACTTTGGCCTCCACATTACCACCTCATCTTGTACTTCTTTCCTCTGACTTGCTAGCCACACTGGACTTTTTAAAAAAGATTTCTGTTTATTTATTTCAGAGAGAAAGGGAGAGGGAGAAAGAGATAGAAACATCAATGATGAGAGAGAATCATTGATCCGCTGCCTCCTGCACACACCATAGTAGGGATAGAGCCAGCAACCGAGGTATGTGCCCAGACCAGGAATAGAACTGTGACCTCCTGATTCATAGGTCAACACTTAACCACTGAGCTATGCCTGCCACACACTGGTCTTTTTGGTGCTCTATCATGCCAAGCTTATTTCTACCTTAGAGCTTTTGTGCATGCTCTTTGCTTTAGTCTTTGTATAGTTGACTTATTATTATTCAGACCTTGGTTATAGATCACCTCCTTAGAGAGAGAGTACTGCTGAGGACTCTCAATTTAAAGAGATTACTCAGCAACTATAGCTTCACCAGATTTTAATTTTCCATGTGGAGGTGACAAAAACAGACTCTGGAGCCACAGCACCTGCATTCAAGATTTTTACTACTTGTGTGAGGCCTGGAGCTCAAGAATTCAATTTCCTCATCCATAAAATACAGATAATGGTAGTATTTACCTCATAAGGTTGTTGTAAACATGATAAATAGAAAGCACTATATAAGCTTGTGTGCATTTAATTCATTGTTCATTGACTTTCTTCCACATCTGAAGGCTGTAAGCTCTATGAGAACAAGGATCTTCTTATGCTTTCTTGAATACTCTATCCCCAGGCCTAGAATAATGCCTGGTGTGTAGTAGATACTCAATAACTACTTATTACTGGACATCCAAGATGGTGGTGGAATGGTGTGACATTGCATTCACTTCCTCCCAGGACCCAACTGGAATTACAACTAAAATACAGAGCAATCAAACTGAATAACCAACTGAAGGCTAGCTGAAGAGAAGTCCTCTGTGACCAAGGATTTACAGAAGAAGCCACATTGAGACTGGTAGGAAGGGTGAAGATGTGGAAAGGGCTGGTTCCACTCCCACGAACAATAGTTGAGATTCTGGAGGGATAACTCAGCTGTGGGGATTCCCTATGAAGAGCATGAGGTTTCAACCCCAAGCCAGACTCCAAAGCCCAGAGCACCAGAGCTGTGAAGAGGCACCCACATAACATCTGGCTGTGAAAATCAGTGGGATTCTGTGCACCAGAAAAAGATGGAAGTCTGCTAGAGAGACAGGAACCCTCTTAAAGGGTCAATGCAACCACTTACCCTGGACTCCAGTGGAGGGAAGGCAGAGAGGACTCAGAGCAGACTAGAATCTCCTGAAGAGATACTGGAGTTTGTAGCTCTGGGGAGAGAGCTGAAGGGATAGCCAATAGGATTCTTGTGCTGAGTCCTTCTCTCAAACTGCAGACACTATCTTTCTTGAGTGGAGCATGAGCCTGGGAGGAAAAAACAATTCCACCCTCTGGACTCCTGTAGCCTCACCCTGCAGAACTTGTATCCTGCTAAGGAGTCAGCTGCCTGGACCAGGGTATAGAGGTCATCACGAACTCAGGGGGTGTCAGTGACTGATTTATGTGGGTTTGGTGTGGGGGCCACTTCCCCCACCTTCCTCCAAGCCTGAATGGCACCTCCCCTCATAGGAGATTCACTAGCCCTATCTTTCCAACACCTGGTGGCCCCAACCTGCTGATATCAGACTCCTGGAAGAATCTAAGACAGAGTGAGTTGGTGGCTCTAGGACAGGGGTCATTTTTTTCCTTGTATGCCTGAGCAGTATAAAGCCCTTCCTTCACGTGGCCAAATCTTGGTCTGTTTGGGCCTGGTAAACTCTGATGACCTCATCCTCATAACTCTCCAAGACCCTTCCCCACCACAATAGTATGCAAGCACCCATAGTGGCAGCTGGATTTGGTATTTCCCAGGGACAATTGCTGAGTGGCCTTAGACCCAGCACTGGCACCAAGTTTGAACTTTTGTCAATCTGATGACTACTACACTCCCCTACCTGGTGACTCACAGAGAACCTATCTCATGTAACTTGAGTACCACCAGAAGCTCTTTCAGTGACTGAGCCTAATTGGCAACTGACAGGTGGAGACAAGCAGAGGCAAACTTAGGGTACTTTGGGACTTTTGCTGACCTAAACCTCCATGCTGGTAAAAACTGGCCTTAGTGCACAGCTTGGTTCTTCCTGCACATAACCATGCCCATCAAAGGCAGCCATTAAACTATGTAGCTCAAAACAGATTTCCCAAGGCTAGTCACATGCAACATCTGACATTGGACTGCACCAGAGACCTTCCCAAGAGGCCCCAGAACCAACACACACAGTGGCCAGCTTCAGACAACATCAGAGCAGGATCAAAATAGCTTCACAAGTGTCATATCCAAAGGGAGATCTTGGCAGGCACTAGACCCTGCTGAGGCAAATTCCACTTCATGTGGTCAGCAACAGCACAGCAGCTCATACACTGTGGTGTGGGTCAATCCTCACAGTCAATTAACCTGAGGGTCAACTCCTGCCTAAATAGGCCAATAGAAATAAAGGCTTAATTATAGCATGAGGGCCCACAGAATCCACATAAGGGACAATCCTAGAGCACCCAGCTCAGGTGATCAAAAAGACTGTGCCACTAAGTCCCAGAGGACACATAATACATAAGCTCAGCCTACCAAGATTGGGAGTCATAGCAGATCTACCTCATATATAGAAACAAACAAAAAGAAGTAGCCAAAATGGGTAGAGAAAGAAACATGCCCCACATGAAAGAACAGGAGAAATATCCAGAAAAAGAGCTAAATGAAATGGAGTCAAACAATGTACCAGATATAGAGATTTAAAAAAATGGTTATAAGGATGCTCAAAAAACTTAGTGAGAACTTCAACAAAGAGATAGCAAAGATAGAAGGGATATAGAAACCACAAATATCTGAAATGAAGAATACATTAGAAGGGATAAACAGTAGAATGGATGAAGCAAAGGATCAAATCAGCAATTTGGAGGACAAGGTAGCAGAAAACAACCAATCAGAACAAAATAAATAAATAAATAAACAAACAAATAAGTAAATAATTTTTTTTTTTAAAAAATGAGGACATTAAAGGGACCTTTGGGACAACATGAAGTGGAACAATAACCATATCATAGGGGTACCTTAAGGAGAAAAGAAAGCAGCAAGGGAATTCAGAACTCATTTAAAAATATGGTAACTAAAAACTTTTCTAACACAAGTCCAGGAAGAACAGAGAGTCCCAAACAAGATGAACTACACTAAGAGGCCTACACCAAGACACATCATAATTAAGATGGGAAAGGTTAAAGAAAAAAAGATAATCTTTTTAAAAATAATTTTTTAATAATTCTCTCCTGCCAATATTTTTCCATTGATTTTTAGAGAGAGTAGAAAGGTAGGAGGAGGTGGGAGAAAGAGAGAGAAACATTGATGTGAGAGAGATACATAGATTGGTTGCCTTCTGAATGCTTCATGTACCACAGTCATGATTGAGCCTGCAACCAAGGTACATGCCCTTGACTGGGAATCAAAGACACAATCCTTTGGTCCCATACTCTAACTACTGAGCAAAACCAACTAGGGAAGAAAAGAGAGAATCTTAAAACAGCAAGAGAAAAATAGTGACTTACAATGAAATTCTGATAAAACTGGTCCCTAATTTCTCAACAGAAACACTTCAGGCCAGATAAATTGCCATGAAATATTCAAAGTGATAAGAAGCAAAGATCTACAACCAAGTCTACTTTACCCAGCAAGGCTATCATTTAAAATTGAAGGAGAGACATCAGGAAGGCCAAGAGACATATGAAAACATGCTCAAAGTCACTAATCATCTGAGAGATGCAAATCAAAACAACAATGCAGTACCATCTCACACCTGTCAGAATGGCTATCATCAACAAATCAACAAATGACAAGTGCTGGAGAGGATGCGGAGAAAAAGGAACCTTCGTGCACTGCTGGTGGGAATGCAGACTGGTGCAGCCACTGTGGAAACAGTATGAAGTTTCCTCAAAAAATTAAAAATGGAACTCCCATTTGACCCAGTGATCCCACTTCTAGGAATATACCCCAAGAAACTAGAAACACCAATTAAAAAGGCATATGCACCCCTATGTTTATAGCAGCACAATTTACCATAGCTAAGATTTGGAAACAGCCTAAGTGCCCATCAGCAGATGAGTGGATTAAAAACTGTGGTACATCTACACAATGGAATACTACACTGCTATAAAAAGAAGGAATTCTTAGCATTTGCAACAGCATGGATGGAACTGGAGAGCATTATGCTAAGTGAAATAAGCCAGTCAGAGAAAGATAAATATCATGATCTCACTCATTTGTGGAATATAATGAACAAAAGAAACTGATGAACAAAAACAGATCCAGAGACAGAAAAGCATTGATCAGACCATAAAATCTTAGAGGGAAGGTAGGGGAGGGTGGGGATAAGGGGGAGAGATCAACCAAAGGACTTGTATGCATGCATATAAGCCTAACCAACGGACACAGACACCAGGGGGGTGAGGGCATGAGTGGGGAGGTGGGGGGGGGAGGACAATGGGGAGATAAGGACACATATGTAATACCTTAATCAATAAAGAAAAAAAAAATTAAAAATAAATAAAATTGAAGGAGAGCCCTAGCTAGTACTCAGTGGTTAGAGCATCAGCTCACAGACTGAAGGTCATCAGTTGAATTCTGGTCAAGTGCATGTATCTTGGTTGATCCATGGCCCCAGTCAGGGTGTGTTCAAAAGGCAACCAATCAATATGTCTTTCTCACATTGATGTTTCTCTCTCCCTGTCTCTCCCGCTCAGGTGAGAAGTAATTTGAAAAAATTGAAGGAGAAATAAAGAGCTTTCCTGAAAGAAAAAGCTAAAGGAGTTTGTTACCACCAAACCAGTATTACAAGAAATGTTAAATGGTCTTCTTTAAGAAAAATAAAAGGGGGAAGGAGGGAAGAGGAACACATTTTTTAAAAAAGGCAATAAATACAGACCCATCAATAATCACTTTAATGTAACTGGCTTAAATGCTTCAATCAAAAGACAGGTAGCTGAATGGTAAGAAAATAAGACACATATATATGCTGTCTACAAGAGACCCACTTCAGAACAAAAGATACACACAGACTAACAGTAAGTGGGTAGAAAAATATATTTCATGCAAATGAAATTTTTTTAAAAGCTGGAGTAAACACATATCTGACAAAATAGATTTCAAAACAAAGACTATAGTAAGGGACAAGAAGAACACTACATAATGATAAAAGGAACAATCCAACAAGAGGATATAAGCCTTGTAAACATTTATGAACCCAACACAGGAGCACCAAAATATATAAAGCAAATTTTGAAAGGTGTGAAGAGAAAGATCAACATTAATACCATCAAAGTGGGGGATTTTAACACCCCCTTGACATCAATAGATCAATATTCCAGACAGAAAATTAACAAGGAAAAGGTGGTCTTAAATGACACACTAGATCAGATTGATTTAATTAATATCTTCAGAGCATTTCACCCCAAAGTAGCAGAATATACATTCTTTTTAAGTGCACTTGGAACATTTTCTAGGATAGACCACATGTTAGGACACAAAGTTTCAATAAGTTTAAAAAGATTAAAATCATATCAAGCATCCTCTCTGACCATAATGGTACAAAACTAGAAATCAATCAAAGCAGAAAACTGAAACACACGAAAACATGGAGATTAAATGACATGTTAGCAAACAATGAATGTGTTAACAATGAAATCAATAAAGAAATCAAAAGATACCTTGAAACAAATGAAAATGAGAACACAACAACCCAAAATCTATGGGACACAGCGAAAACAGTCTTAAGAGTGAAACTGATAGCTTCCTTCTATGTACAGGGATCTCCAGTGGTTACACTCCTGGTTTAGCCTCCCCCAACCCCAGTCCCAGCTCTGCAACCCTGGGGAGAAGTGATTCATTCTCACTGAGGAACAGGGAGGGGATACTGAGCCTGTCTAGATCTGCCCCTCCTTCCTTCTCTTTCCGGAGGGTCCATGTGCCTGAGCCAGCTCTGCCCAGGGGAGGTCTGCTTGGGCCGGGCAGCGCCATGATGGGTCGTGAGTAAATATGCACAATCTGAGTTTCATTTGGAGAAAGTCTACTGGCCTACAGATGTAAGTGAACATTTCCTGCATCATCTTTAACCAGAACATATTGTAGGGTATCTTGCCACCCATCTGCTTTATTACTTTGATTCAGTTCTCAACTGATGAAAACTCAGGCATTAAACAGGAGTGTTACTTTATCCACCAACTTGAATCCCAAACCCCAAGCTGAGGGATATTCAGAAACTTGTGTAGGGTCATACAGCTAGAAAGAGATGGATCAGAAATTAATCCAGCCTGTCTACACAGCCAGGGTTCTTCCAATTTTTCACTCCAGAACTTCTATCAGAGATGATAAATTCTCAAATACTGTTGAGGATTTTGAGAAGCTAATGTGTGTGCTTATGAAACACAAGCCATAGCATCAAAGCTAATTTAATTAAGCTGCAATTCACGCTCTAAATTCTTTTAAAAACATAGAAAATTATTAAGCAAACTGGAAAAGATCAGAGACAGTCATGAAAATACTAAGCCTGGCAAAATTCAGGGTGAAGATGGAGTGGGATGGGGGAGAGAACTTAGCATGTATACTTCCCTTAATATGTTTATAATTCATTGCATGTCTTCCCATTGGAGAGAGGCTCCAGCAATTTTTTTTCACTGTGCCTCCCTAGCCCAGGGCCTGGCTCTAGCTTAATGATTATTTGATGAATGGACACATGGCTGTGTATCTGGAGGAGAAGGAAGAGCTTGGGAATCACCATCCTTTTTAAGTTATCTCTTCTTTTCCTTCTGCTTTTGCTGCCATGGAAGCTCTTCCTCCCCCTCTTATTTCTCTTCCTCTCCTTTCTCCTCCTCCATTTCTAACTAATTTAAACATTTGAGGTGGGGGCAAAATGGAATATTTCACTTAAAAATATTTTCAGTGTCAAGTCAGGATAGTGGGAAAAACATATTAAGTTTCTAGATCTCTGAGAATAATGCTATTTTGACCATCAGACTTTTAAAAATTCCTTTTCTCTAACTAAATCTACTTTTTAAAATGTTTACATATAAAGACTATTTCTCAATTCTTTGTTTTCTATTTTTTTCTCATAGCAGTGAACTTCATACCCTACTTTAGTATCATTTGAAAATTGCAATAATGTCCTTCCATTCACACCCAATCTATACTAATAAAGGAGTAATATGCTAATTAGACTGGGAGACCTTCTAGAGACCTTCCGGACATCCTTCTGGACAAAGCTGGGGGCTTGGCTGGCCTGCAAACTGCCCCCAAACGGCCCTCAGCCCCTCACCCAGGCCGACCAAGCCCCCCAGCAGGGACCCTCATCCTGATGGGGGTGTGGCCAGCCTGCAAATGGCCATCAGCCCCTCACTCAGGTTGACCATACTCCCCAGCAGGGACCCTCACCCCAATGGGGAACATGGCCAGCCTGCAAAAGGCCATCAGCCCTTTGCCCAGGCCCACTCTGCCCAGAGCAGGACCCTCATCTTGATGGGGGCATGGCCAGCCTGCAAATTGCCCCAGGCCCCTCACCCAGTCCAGCCCTGCCCCCAAAGGGGACCCCCACCCTGATCCACGACCCCCTTCAGGGAAGACCAGCCAGCCCACACCCATGCACCAGGCCTCTATCTATATTAATAAAAGAGTAATATGCTAATTAGACCATACATCCTTCCAGACAAAGCCATGGTGGCAGGGCCAAGGCAGAGGCAGTTAGGGGTGATCAGGGCAGCAGAGGAGAGCAGTTAGGGCAATCAGGCTGGCAGGGGAGAACAGTTAGGGGGATCAGGCCAGCAGGGGAGAGCAGTTAGGGGGATCAGGCCAGCAGGGGAGAGCAGTTAGGGGGATGAGGCCGGGACGCAGGTGAGTGGTTAGGAGCCAGTGGTCCCGGATTGCGAGAGGGATGTTCGACTGCTGGTTTAGGCCCAATCCCATATTAGAGAGGGTGCAGGCCAGGCTGAGGGACACCCCCCCCCCGTTCCTGTGCACAAATTTCGTGCACCAAGCTTCTAGTAGTAGTCATAAGACTGAGCTAATCACTGAGGCACTGTCCACTGTATTCATCTACAGCATTTCTCTTTTCATTACACATTACTTTTCATTACAAAAACTTTTACATTTCATGGAATAGGAAAAAAATGGGAGGGATTTGGAGTCAGGAAGCAAAGGTATGGTCTCAGTTTGCTATGGCCTTATGTGTGGCTTGGAACTATTTCCTGAAGCTCTCCATTTCCAAATGCCTTCATCCATGATATGGGAGCATGGATAAGATAACACTTAAGGTTGCTGTCTTTAAAACACTTTGATTCTGCCACTGATCGCTGTCCTAATTTTGTCACAAAATTTGTCTAAATATACAAATCTTGCAAAATACAGGTATTAATCTTATATTTTCTTCTTATGCAGAAGCTTCAAAATTCACTTGCACACCTCAGGTTCATGATAAGAATTTTTCATTCATTCTTTGCTAATTCTGGTAATTATAGTCTCCTTTGATCAGTGTCCAAGATTGTCAGCTTTCCTCTGGTCACTTTTAATAGTACATAAAGGTATATGTATTAGCCTTCTATTGCTGCTGTAACACATTACCACAAATTTAGATTAAAACAACACAAACTTATTCTTTTACAAGTTGCAGAGTTCAGAAGTCCAAAATCAATTTCACTGGGTTACAGTCAAGGTGTCAGCAGGTCTGATTTATTCTGGAAGTTCTGAGGAGGGGAACAGCTACTTTGCCTTCTTTAGCTTTTATTGGTCACTTGTATTCCTTGACTTGTGTCCCCTTCCTTCATCTTCAAAGCACATCACTTCTTCTCTGCTTCATCATCACATTCTCTCAGTAGTCAGACAGATCTCCATGTTATTGGACCCCTGAGATTATACTGAGAAAGGAACTGTTATAATGCTAATCCTGCAGGCTGTAACTATTCTTATGGTTTGTTTTCAACTTGCTATGGACAAAATTGTGGTCAAGAAATTTTAGTTTTTTAAAATGTTCTTTTATGTCTTTTTTTCTGGGTAAGGTTTCACTATTCCTGTGTTACACAGTGAACCTTACTCTTCAAAATTCTTGGTAGGAGCTGAATGGATGGATACCTGTGTCCTATGATTCATAGGTTGAAATTCCAACCCCCCAGGTGATGGTATTAGGAAATGTGGCCTTTGGGGGAGATTAGGTCCTGAGGGCACAGTTTTGATGAATGGGATTAGTGCCCTCATAAAAGCCGGAGAATACTCCCTTGCCCCTCTGCCATGTGAAGAAACAAAAGGAAGGGAGCAATCTGAAACCCAGACGAGGGCTCTCAGAACAGTAAACAATAAATTCTCTTTTTTATAAGCCACCAACTGTATGATATCAAGTTTTGTTTTAGCAGCCTGGATTATGACATCTTCATTTTTGCAGTTATGCCCTTAGTTCTAGCCAAGTTTTCCTTTCCTTATGCTGGCACATTCCTCAGCAAAATTCTCTATATTAGCCTCCCATGATTCTTTGAGTCTTTATATCCATTGAACTCTAAAGTTCTCATTTCTTGGTACACACAATCACAACTTGGTAAATAACAAAGTTTTGCTAATAATAATTTGCTCTATGAACCAAGTAATCTGGCACCTGTTCTGAAGAGGTAATGGGCACTTTTCTGCAAGCTTCTCCCTTCTCTGAGCATCCTCCCAGAAGAAAATAACTGGACTGTGCAAAGACTATGTTAAGCACCCATCTCAAAGCACCGCATGCACATTCTAACCAGGGTCTATTTGAGTCTTCTGGAAATTGGATTCTGATTTCCCTGGCAACGTTTAAGAGATATCCTTGCACTGCACATGAAACATCTGTATAAGAGCAGATAAGCAATACTATATCAACCATGCGAGAAGGAAAAGACAACAATGTGCCTGAATCTCAAACGAAATCTTTCAAGCAGACGAAGGCAGGAGAAACCAAAATGCTTTCCCTGATAGAATCTGCTCACTGGATCAGAAAACAGGGCCGTGAGGAGCCTGCAGTTCTTTGTTTTGGGCTCCAACTGCAGTAAAGGAGTGTTCTGTCTTTCTGACCCAACCCCTTAGAGGCATTATTCATTTTCTGTTCAGCATAGAAACCCCACCACATGTACTTCCCCAGAGACAAGTGTGCCAGTTGTTGAAATGATCCTATTTAAAGATGAAAGTAATGCTTTGTCTTTAAAATGGAAACGAGTTTATAATAAAGTGAAACTAGTTCACATAACAGTAGAACTTCTATTAGAGCTGTCAGGTGATCAGACCATCCTGGGATAGAAAAGTCCCTGTAAGTGACTGTTAAAAAAAAAAAAAGCCAGATAAACACCTCTCAGAATGTGGCAGAGGAATTTAAGTGACAAACTGGGGAATGGGACAGGGAATTAGTCTTAATGTCCTCAAAGGCTCTAGCAAACTTGACGTTTAATCATTCTAAGGCTAAGTCTAAAGTGGTCTGGAGACTCATCTTAAGTAACAACCTGAAAGACTTCAGAGAAACCATTGAATCTAAGGCCACCCAAATAGCTCACATCATTTTCAAAGCAGAATTTTATCAGTCCAGAGATGGAATGCACTTCAACTGGTCCAGCCATTTGGCGATCTTCCCAAAGGAGAGGACAGGCTAGAATAGGATGTCTGGAGACTGAAAGACAAAATGTCCAATTGTCACCTCTGAATTTGCATCCCCAAGGTTGGCCCCAAATGAAATCCTAAAGGTCATGAAAGGTCATGTAGGCCCTCTTCCCTTCATCTGAGTCCTTCCTACAGTGCACTGGGGCAGAAAAGGGCCATTAGTGGAAGTACTGACATGAAGCAGGGTCAAGCCTAGGACTTTCCTGTCCTGGGGTTGCTGGGTGTAGATCCCAGGGTTGATGACCTTTGTGTCCTCATGGAAAGGCCTCTTTGAAGTCACCCAACTTGGAGTCTCCTCTTGGACTACTGACCCTTGGATTGCTCCTTGGAAGCCCTGTCATTCTGGATGTATCCCATAAACCTCCTTATTTCTAGAAATCAGTGAGCTCTAAGGAGCACTCTGCTCTGGAGAAGCCACAAAGGAACTAGGTGGTCAAGGGGGAAAGAGACAAGAGAAGAATTTCTGGTTTTCCCAGTCTTGTCATAGAGACTCCTCTGGATTCACGTCAGAGTTCTTTGGGTTTTGGGACCAAAGTCTTAGGTTAACAGGGAGTTAGTCTTAATGTCCTCAAACATTCTTACAAACTTGATATTTAATAATTTAAAGGCACATATAACTGTGAGGCAGTTATCTAGCTTCTTGGGTTCATTTGCTCCCAGTGCCAAGAAAAGTGCCTGAGCACTTAGTATGTGTGAATAAATGTTTGTAAAATGAATGAGTGAACCTGTATAGCCATAGCCTATTAGACATTTGGGGAAGGGGCGGGGGGGTTGTAGCCAAGGTAAGCAAATGAATTTTTCAGACTGTGACTCTAGTTTCAAACATACATTACAAACACTTGGAATTTGTCATGTTCCTGGTTCAGGACTTTAAGATTACTATTCAATGAGATAAACCCAAATAGTCCCAAACCAGTAACAATAAACACCAAGTAGTGGAATGGGGGTGAGAAGATAATTTTATTTCTCTCAGCCTGACAAACTAATAATGAGTCATTTGCCTCAGTTACTGATGCCACCTGGCCCTGACACCCCACTCCTCAGAGACCTGCCTTTAACCACTACATGCATGCTGAAGACCTCCCTGTATGGCTGCCTTCTAATCAGGCTCAGGGACACCCAGCTCTGATTCCATAGCAATCCCAATGGTACAAAGACAACTGTCCTGATATCTGCTCTCAGCAAACGTGCTCTCTGAGGGCTATTTTTTTTGGGGGGGGGGGCGGGGGGGAGTGAAGATGGGGGTGGGAGATGCTATTGTTGCCACAGACTACATTCTTCTTTAAATTCTTAAAGATCACAAAACTACCACTATATATGGAATGCAACATTACTTGTGCTCCATCCAGTTGTGGGAGCATCTGGACTTTGCTGTTTTTGTCCTGAGCAGGTTTTGGTGGCAGCCTGGTGGTGGCAGCAGGTCTGTGATGAAGCCGGGGCTCAGAGGAGCCTTCCTGCTGAAGCAACGGTGGGAATGTGTCATTCCCAATGGATCTCATCGGTGACCCAGCACTGGACCAGGCCCCGTGGGAAGGCTATCATGGCTTACAACAGCTTCTGAAAAGGACCGGCAAAGGGTCAGTTATGCTACATTATTATGATGAGATCCATTTGCCACTGCTTGTTTTTCCATTTACTTTTCACATAGATGAGATGAGCCCATTTTTCATTGGCCTCCTGGGTTTATTTCTCTAAGAACTGTGATAAAAAATATGTTGCCTCTCAATTAAAAACAGAATCCTATCTAAAAATATTTAAGCTAACACTGGCCTAACTCATTCTATACACACATACATCTACACAGATATACAGGATACACACTCAGAACTTAAAACAGAGTAGTCAGGTGATAAACTCTCACCAGAGGCACTATAGAGCACAGGCCCCTCCTAGTTTTAGACAATGGAATCTATTTTCTCATCCTCTCTTGCCAATCATACCTGGGATGAGTTTTGGGAGCAGGAACCAGAAATCATTTGTCATGACAGCTGTTTGGACAGTTGGGGAGAGCCCTGTGCTGCCTCCTTGGGACTCGCTTGCTGGTTCTTTTTCGCTGACTTTTCATATTGGCTATGACAGACAAGCTCTGGGAATTAACATCTCCCAGCTAAAACACAGTCACTTTCCACCCACTCAGCCTGGGCCCCTGGTTCCAGATCTTTGATCTGTTACTTAATCCTGCTGCCTCTCTCTCCGCACAGCTTTCAAACGCACCTGTCCCCTGCCTTCACCCCACAGCTGTCCACAATCTCCATGTCTTACTTTTACTGCCCTCTTTTGATCAGATTGTAGGTTTGCTGCCAAGTACAGATGGTCTCTGACTTAAGATGGTTTGACTTCATAATGGTGTGAAAGCACGAGGCATTTGTACTTTAAATTTTTATCCTTTCCTGGGCCAGTGAAACTCTCGTGATGCTGGGCAGCAGCGGTCAGCCATAACTCCCAGGCATCCACACATCATGAGGGCAAACAACTGATACTCTACAGTGTACAGTGTTGCCCGCATTTTTTGGATATTGTGTCTTGTGTTTTCACATTCCCATCATGTCAACAAAATGTCCATCTATGTCTCGTCTGGTGTGAAGAGAACAGCAATTATTCTTGAAATGAAACTTAAGATAATTGCCCAACTGTAGGCTCATGAAGGTAGCATCTTTAAGGTAAGCTAGGCTAAGCTATGATATTTGGTATGTTAAGGGTATCAAGTGCATTTTTGACTTACAATATTTTCAACTTACAATAGGTTTATTAAACTGTAACCCCATCGCAAGTTGAGGAGCATCTGTGCTCACAGGAGGGGCACTCTGAGGATGTCACAGTGAGAAATAAGGATGGGAGTGTCCCCTGACCTGGAAGCTCTACTGCCCTGCCTAGAGATTAGACTGAAATCACAGTGGATCCTTTTTGGTGAGCAACAGTGGTTTTGGAAACTGCAAATCAGCAAGACTTCCTTTCTGCATATTGAATCAATTTAGGGTCTCTGTGCGATGCTGTATTTATCTGTTTTTTCCTCCACTATTTCCATAGCTGCCACAGTGTCATTAACACACTAAAATAAACTGGAAGTATGACCAAAAATGTTCAAACATTAAAATTTGGGGCCCAACTGATATGCATATATTCTACCCTATAAGAAGAAAGATGGAACAAAGATATTATGCTGAACATTTCAAATTCCAGCTTGTCAGAATATGGTTCTAAGCTTTATGTGTAAGAAACCCTTTGGTCACCATTTTAGTAATAAAAGAAAGTACTTTTATACTGAGCATTTGAAAGGTACAAATCTTCATTTTAATCTAGCTCAAAAGCATTAAGTAAACAAGTGGCTGCACTATGAGATAATGCTACCTCTAGTTGAAGCTTATGTACTAGTAAAGTGGTGTTAGTGCTCAACGAAGAAGTGACAAACCTTGCCCCGTGGGATGTTGGAGCATTCAGGGGAGGGACCGTCTGCGCCTGGTTGGGTCAGAACTGCTCATAGCCAAAGAGGAAGGCAAAGGATAAACAAGCATTAATTAAAATCCCCTTAAACCCAGCGCTTAAATGAAGTTTAATAGATACATTCTGTGTCATTACTGTGAATCTAGACAACTGAAAGTTCTACTCATCCTCACTGGACATGAGTTTATCTATTAAGATACTTTTAGATGAACTTTTTCATTAGGATGGAGCAAGTACACAATCAGACACAGTAACCTGGACTGTGGTACATGAAACCAGAAGCAGAATATTCTCAAATGACAGCATAGAATGTCGATAACTGGCATATAGTAATGCGCGTAAACTCCTCCATGGCACTGGTATTCTACATTGCCCTAACTACCCCTTCTGTTTCAGTATACACTGGGCTTTTAAATGAATCTCCATCCCTACATCTTCCATTTCTTCCCTCCCTCAAGTTAGTTAGTGACAGCACCTTCTCTCTGACAAAGAAAGCAGGTCCATCTAGGACAGTGATGCCGAACCTTTTGAGCTCGGCGTGTCAGCATTTTGAAAAACCATAACTTAACTCTGGTGCCGTGTCACATATAGAAATTTTTTGATATTTGCAACCCTAGTAAAACAACGACTTATATTTTTGATGTTTATTTTATATACTTAAATGCCATTTAACAAAGAAAAATCAACCAAAAAAATGAGTTCGTGTGTCACCTCTGACACGCGTGTCATAGGTTCGCCATCACTGATTCTAGGAGATGGCTTTGAGCGTCCCACTGTCAGATCTACAAAATGTACTTCCTTGCTGCCCAATTCACCCTCCTGGGTCTGGTCCTTGGCCCTGCTTTCTGACCAATCTTTTCCTTTCTATCTTCTTGGTCTCCCACTCCATCTCTAGAGGTGTTTTCCCAACAACTCACTAAAATAAATCTTTTGTTTTGGAATAATTATTAGATTTTGAGAAAAGTTGCAAAAATAGTACACATTTCCCACATACCCTTCACCCAGCTTCATTTCATGTTAACATCTTACATGCTCATATTACATTTGCCAAAATTAAGGAACCAACCTTGGCATGTTACTATTGACTTAACTCCAAACTTTATTTTAATTTCACCAGTTTTCCCCTCACCTCCACTTTTTCTGTTCCTAATAGCATTTTAAAAATCCAACTCTCTACAATATTAGAAACAAACAGTAAAAGCCCCACAAATCCATTCCTTGTCCATCACAGATAAACTTTATATCTCAGCCCCAGCAGCAGCTCAGATGGCCTCTGCCCAAGTTATTGATGACTCGTCTATTTCTAAATCCTAGGGCCACTTCCTCTGCAGCATTGACCATTTTCCCTAGTTTCTGTGCAGTTTCACTTTCCTGCTTTTCATCTTATCTTCCAGCTATTTCTTTTTCTTACTCCTTCCTTTCCTCTCCTCCTTACCCCTCCCCACCGCTTCTCATCTCAATCTCTTATAAGGTTCTCCTTCTCCTGCTTTCCCTTCAGTGCTAGTTATTTCTGATCTGTAAATTCTTTTCTTCTCACTCAAGATATTTTTTCTGAGAGATCTTATGTAATTCTTCAATTAATAAGTAGATCGAATGACTCAAACCCTACATCTACTCCTCAAATCTCCCTTGAGCATCACACATCAGAGCATATTACAGATGTCTCAGGCTTCCTCCCAGGGCACCTTAAGCCCAGCTCTGCTGCTTCAACTCTCTGCTCCATCCTGTGTCCCCACCTCACTGCCCTCTCTTATTGTGCCATGCCTTATCCTGCCATCGGTTGAAAGTTTGGATTGCACCTACGTGGCTGTCACACATTACCATACAGGCAGCTCCCCAGGCAATTATTTCCTCCTTTTCTGAAAGCAAGATTCATCCTAGACTTAAGCACAGAGGGTATCACAGATATTCCCACTGTCCTGTGACCAAAGTCACGGTGAGGGAGGATGAATTATGGTGGCATCTGATTATGGCCAGAGTCATGGTGGCTGAGTGTGAGCTGACATCAGGACTTTGTACCAAGATGGAGGAAAAGATGGAAGTGTGTAGACTGGTGACTGGCCTCAGATGTGTCCCTGTCACACCCTCAGGTAAGCCCCCTTTCTAAGTTGCATTCCAACTTGAAGGAGTTTTCCTCCATCTGGAAGGGTCTTCCCTACCGGGAAGCTTGGCCAAGGCCCACACATCCTTAAACCTTGGCCACGTGTCCTCTTCCTAGGGCAGTCTTGCCTGAGCCATCAGACTAGGTTGGGCCCTCTCTCCTCATTTAACACTCCTAGGTTAGTGTGTCCCAGGCCTCCACTGGTGCAAGGACTGTGTCTGTGTTGACTGCCACATCCCCAGCACCTAAGAAGTGTCTGACTCTGAGGTTTTCATGAATGTTGGGTAAGTGAAGGGCTGAATGGTGCACACAAGTTGGTCAGCTATGCTTTCGTGTGTGAGGACAGCCGATCAAAGGAGTGGGAATCAGTTCCCTGTTAATTCTAGCCCCCAAAAATGCTTCTTCATTTGACTATATGCCTCCCTCCCTAGTGTATACAGGCAGAATTAGAAAAGGGATAGGAGAAATAATATTTTTATTAGTCTATTTGAAGAGCTTGGCTGATTCCTTTTTCTCTCTCAGAGTCTATGTCAAGCAAGAGTGCCAACACTATTTTGGAAGCAGGAATTTCCCTGGCAGCCTGCCTCATGCTCCACCAACCCAGGACTTTCCAATGGCCTCAGGGTGCCCACCACCACCACCACTACCACCAATTACTCTCCATTCCAGCCCCTGGTCCTCTAATTAAATACGTCTTCCCACTCTCCTTTTCCTCATCACTTTCATTCAAAAAGCACCTCCAGACCCCTATGGAAGTTCCTAAGGCAAGGTGTGGGGGCAGAAGTAATGCTGGAGCAGGGGAAATCCTCCTTTTCTGTTTTTAGGAACAGAAAAGCACCAGGTTAAACACACACACACACACACACACACACACACACACACACACACACACCAGTACAGTGGAGCTCTGCTAGTCTTCCTTGCCAAAGTAAACTCATGTACTTGATAGAATGTCTGTTCTCTGGGCATGATTCAGGATGACAACTCCTTTGTCTGCCCTGCAGTGAAGGCGGCTAATGCAGAGCCTTCAGGGCAGTTCTTCTCAGTAAAAAGAAGGTCTCCATTAGGACTCTGGCTGGCTGTAACAAGTCATTGTAACGCACAGGCTCTTAGGAAAGGACAGTTACAAAGGATGACCTTTGTGCCTAAGGATAAATGAATGAAAATCACATTGCTTTGACTTTGCCCCGCTGGCCAGACTGTGTTGGACGCTCTATAGACAACTCAGAGCAGAAAGTGACCTTCTGAGGAAAACACCAGTGAGACCGGCCAACACAGGCTAAGACTGTCGTGTATTTTCAGAGGACAATGGAGTGGCACTTAGGTGGTTGGCATTCCCAGTTTCCTCTTGCTGCCAGTGTCTAAATGCCGGCTCTGTATTTATGCCACTCTTGCCCTGCTTCTCAAATTCCTTCCAGTGGAACATGTATTGCATGCCTCCAATCACGTCGAAAGGCAAGTGACTTATTTTATTATGCACTGTCTTAAATTTGTTCTTAGAGCCTCTCAATGGTTCTTACTGGTGCTGTGAGACCTTCTTTAATAGACCACCTTAAATGCTCAGAACCTGAGGCCTCATTCACTAGGAACCATCACAACCATGTCATTGTGGGTCAATGCTACCTCCCTCCAGGACAATGGTACTTAAAGCTCCCCTCAAAACTAAGGTGGGGGTTTATTCTTTGTCAATAAAATCCACAGCACCAATGAGCAGGTAAATAGGAGAGGAACCACACCTCCTAGTAGCAGGTAAGTGGCTGCCTCCCTGGATGATGATTCAGAGGCAGAGTGGAGGGTTTAATTCAGGGGTGGGCAAACTTTTTGACTCAAGGGCCACAATGGGTTCTTAAACTGGACTCAGAAGAAGGAGTTGTGGCCGTGTTTCCCAACGTTGCCATGTTAACACTGCTGCTGGTGAAGGAGCGGAGGGGAGAGCAAGAGAACCCTCCGCTCTTTTGGCTCCGTGGGCTGGATAGAACAGCCGAACGGGCTGGATCTGGCCCGAGGGCCGTAGTTCGCCCACGGCTGGTTAATTTGTGTCCGTTCTGCCTTTTGTTCATCATTATTAGAAACAGTCAATGCTCTCCCAGCTTAACTCATAACTACATAGAGCCCGGTGGTCTGACAAAGCAGTCTCATCCCAGTTGCTCACTAACTTCAAAGCACTGCTCTACACAGAAATCAGACCTGAAGGCATTGCACTGCCTCATCTACTTTAACTGCCTAGTCATTAATATCATGCCTAGACATTTGTCTAACCATGGAAGTCAAGACCATCTCCAACAAATGCCTTGCTAAAACACTGGGTAATGTCAGTCCAGTTTTTCCATGCTCATAATAAATAAAACTTCCTTGTCACATCTGTTACTTATTTATTCTCATTTTGAGGTTCAGTGGGAGAAGAAAATGGTTAGTCAGAGAAATAAACCCCCCCCCCCCAACACACACACACACACACATGCACACACACACCATACCACACTAAAAATACATTTTTAACATTTTTGCTTCTAATAGCATCCCTTTTTATACGTGAGCTCTATCTCTCTTCCCTATGCAAAATCCCACTATAGAAATCCCCCTTAGGTAAAGTCTTCTTTACCATCTTAACAAATGTCACAAATAATTTTTTCTTTAATATGTTTATTACTAACTCCAATCCTGAGTAGTACAAAGCAGTAGGTCCTTGGAGGAGTCTTTAAGTCCTCCATCTACAACTTCATGCCAGTGGACTCAGCGGGTCTGAGCGTCCTGCTAATAAGGGCTGGGCCAGGGATTTGAATTCTCTCTTGGCCGGCACCCTTTATGCTGCTCAGGGCACATATCCCGCATGGACCAGCCCCCAGGCCCCTGGCTATTTACAGCTGTGGTCAGTGGATTTCAACTAATGTCCTACTTCATCAAATTTTATCTGCCTACTCACTTGTCACTTTATCTGCCTAGTCACTTGTCACTTCAAGTTCCTTTACCAAGGATTTAACTTTCTTCCTCAGAGTATTTAATTTCTTTTCATTTGTTCTTAAAGGGAGATCACTTTCCTTTCCCTAGTGAAGGGTGTAATGTATGCTGTGGCCAGGATGGGGTGCTAGACACTTCGCCTAGGGACCTAGGCCCATTGATGGCGAACCTTTTGAGCTCGGTGTGTCAGCATTTTGAAAAACCCTAACTTAACTCTGGTGCCGTGTCACATATAGAAATTTTTTTATATTTGCAACCATAGTAAAACAAAGATTTATATTTTTGATATTTATTTTATATATTTAAATGCCATTTAACAAAGAAAAATCAACCAAAAAAAATGAGTTCGCGTGTCACCTCTGACACGCGTGTCATAGGTTTGCCATCACTGGCCTAGGCAGTGATTCTCAACCTTCTTAATGCCGCGACCCTTTAATACAGTTCCTCATGTTGTGGTGACCCCCAATTTCATTGTTACAAATTGAACATAATTAAAGCATAGTGATTAATCACAAAAACAATATGTAATTATATATGTGTTTTTTTCTGATGGTCTTAGGCGACCCTTGTGAAAGGGTCGTTCGACCCCCAAAGGGGTCGCGACCCACAGGTTGAGAACCGCTGGCCTAGGGTCTAGTCAAGACTATGCAGAAGCTTTCCTGGGAATCTGCCTATTCTTTTCTTCTCAACTAGAATTCTCACTTTTCTCTGTTTCTTCAGAAGGCATTTTCACTTAAATAGTTCACTTTTCCCTCAATTTTTTTTTTTCCTGCATAACTTCCATTTTCTACCCCCTCTCCTTCCCCCAAGTTATGCCTTTCCTCATTTGCTCAATTTCCTTTTTAAAAATAATTGGATAGCCCTGGCCAGTGTGGCTCAGTTTGTTGGGCATTGTCCCCTGCACTGAAAGGTTGCTGGTTCAACTCAGGTCAGAGCATATATCTGGGTTTGGGGCTCAATTCCCAGTGGGGGGCATGCAGGAGGCAGCTGATCAGTGCTCTGCTCTCTCATTGATGTGTCTGTCTCTCCTTCTCCCTTTCTCCCTCTCTAAAGACCAATAAAAAATAAATCTCAAAAGAAAGTAATAATAACTGGATAGGCCCTTTAAAAGTTTAAGCACATTCTTCACTCTGAATTATATCCTCAGAGTGCTTATTGGTTGGCCCAAACTCTGTTACGCTCATCTTTGAGTTCCTCGGTCTCAACTATGAATCCAGGAGGTCCTGTCCATCTTCGTGTGCTGGGCCCATAAGGTACCACCTAACACGGTAGGTGGCCAGAGGTTCAAGGAGCAAATTTTTCAGTGACGTGCATTTGGGGAAAGAGTTGGGTTGTGGCAGTAACCTACAAGCTGCCCTATCTGAGCCTCACAGCCGTGGGAGGAAGATGCAGGTGTGGTGTTAAAGGTGGAGCAGGGTGTGAGTATAAAGGTTACTCAGGAACTCTGGCTTCATCTTTGGGGACAAAGAGACATTAAATAGGTTGACACTGAAAAGACTGGACATATCCCAGTGGATGTCCAGCTGGCCCATAAGCTCAGTCAGGGCTGGGTTGGAGATCACCCAGAGAAGGTGTCAAGAGAAAGGAGATAATTGAGGATCATAGCATGCACAGCAACACCTAAGGAGTTAGCCAGCAAGAGAGTCAGTGAAAGGAGAGAGAGGAGAGAGAGAGAGAGAGAGAGAGAGAGAGAGAGAGAGCGAGCAGTCAGACAGGAGGGAGGAAAGTGAGGAGAAAGCAATGCCACCACCATCAGGGAGTAAGGGCACCAGTTCTGAAAAGGGAAGTAATAGCCTGGAAGTTAGAGAAAGTGTAGCTGAGAAAATGAAATCCAAATTGTGGGAAAGTTTTGAAACAAGACAATATACCAATAGGAGATGACTAGAAAGGAAACTTCTCTTCTCTGTTGATATCCTCACACCTGTTGGGCTCCAGTACTGAATTCCTTAGCAGCAGACAAACCCAAGGCAATGTGAGTTCTGCCCAACTTCTCATACTGCTCATGTCAGCATCACTGTGTCTTTGCTTCTGAACTAAACTTGCCCCCCTGCCATCTATGTTTGCTTTCTCACTTCCTGAAATTCTCTCTCCCCAGGTCTTCTCCTGGTCATTGGCTCACATTTCCTCAGAGACTCTTTCACTGACCACCCAATCTGGCATCACTGCCAAGCCCCATCCATTGGCCACACAGCACTCACCATTCCCTGAAATGATCCTCATATATCTTTTGCTACATATCCCCTACATATTCCTCTCGAATATTATCTTCATGAGAAGAGAATACCTTGCTTATGCCTGTTTCTCCATAGCTCTTAATTATTATTTGTTGAAGAAAAAAAAAAAAAAAAACAGAAAAAAAAGCTAAGGAGAAAATAAAGGAGAAAGAAATATAAATGCAACCTATTTGTTGAATAACAACAACAAAAAAGCAACAGCCTAGGTCCTTAGGCCATTTGCTTTAACATACATGAAATAATGGTATGCATTTTCCATGTCAGTTATTTATGTATAGAAATCCATAAAGAGCTTTAAGCTGCCTTAGACAGTTTCATATACATTGGTGCTCTCACTCAATACCTCAGTGTATAAATATCTGAGTCACTGAAGAAGTTATTTTTCTCATAGAAAATAATTTAGATCATTAAATTACACATGTTCTCAAAAACAGCATTCATAAAATGTAAGGGAACCCAGTCATGGCAGCATTGGTCTATGTGATCACTAATTAAAAAAGAAATTGAGTCAAGATGGGGGACTTTTACATCAATCTTTAAACAAGACTTCTCTTCTTTGTTGATATCCACACACCTGTTGGGCTCCAGTACTAAGTGCAGTTTTTCTAGTCATCTCCTACAGGCTGCTTTCCTACGCCCCAGGCTCTCCTACACCCAGCAATCATAAAAGCAAATGCATGCTGGAGGTTTAGTCCTGGACATGATCAACTTTTTAAAGCAGTCTACCCAGAACTATTTTCCTCCTCAACATAATTCTACAAGTAATTGCAAATTGAGGAGGAGCTTATGAAATATTTTGGTACTTGGGCTATTATGCACAAATCAAGATAAAGATTTGTCCTAATAATAGTTTTACCCCAAATAAGAAACTAAAATCACACACAAAACAACTAAAAAGCTCAAACATCTACAACACAATTTCTCCATTTCTCTTTTGTTGTTTAAATAATCTGCATTTCACAACTGGTTATTCAAAGACAGTAGTGAGTTGTGAGGAGATCAGGAACATAAGATCCTGAGAAAAGCTGTGATTATGTGTTTGGTGTGTGTGTCACGTGCGTTCATTTGCTCGCACTTCCTTGCTGTGGCATCTCAGTCTCTGAATTTTTGGGGAATGGTTCCCATTTGTTGTTCAATGTCGCAAAATTGTTGGGGGATGATAATGATACCACAGTCTGATTAATGAGATTGTCATTAAGTCCTCCCCCTTTTCCTCAAAGAACAGGCTTTTTCCAGCTCCTGGGTGCCAACTAAACTCCCCCTCTCTACCACTTGTTTGCTCTTAAAAGTCCATGGCAAAGCCTTTGTGGAGCCCCTTTCAGAGGCTGCAGGTGCATTTGAAGAAGTCTCCCTTAGGATCGTGGAATCCTGGGCTCTCCCTCCCCCATATTGTTAGCTCTATGACTGTGAGCAAGTCTATGACTGAACCTTTGCAAGGACCTGCTGCCATCTCTGTAAAGTGAAAAGCACACTTCAGGCTCCCAAAGGAAGGTCAAGAAAGCTCAACTGATGATTGAACTCCTTCATCTCTAGATTCTGGGCTGGGAGCAACTTATTCCATGGGATACACAGAAGGCCTAATGGAAAGATCTGTATAGATGAGCTCCACTCCGCAGACAGTGCATGTGTGTGTTTCAGGGTCCTGGGAAGATCTCTCCTACCCCATCTAGGGACTTTCTCTGCAGCAATATAATAAGAAGTCCCTTCCTGACTTCAGATGGCAAGTCACACACTGATAATAAATGCTTGGCAATCTGTTGACTACTTGATGTGAAGTCAGTGTGAAGTCTGTTACCAAATAGACCACTGCTTTATAAGACACTGACATAAGTTTTATAAAAGAAGTGCATATTATATATTAACACTGCAATATGTACTTGGTGAAAGGAAGTTCTTTCTCAGTTAAAGTTTTATTTTAAACCTACATGAATATCCAATGATCACCTGAAGCAATATTGAATGTTTTGTCATATGGGGAATAATTCTTTATTGTTTGGGACTTCATTGTTGGGATTGTTTGGTGATTGCATATGCATAATACACAATATCTTATAAATATACTACAGGCCCGGTGCATGAATTCATGCACATGTGGGATCCCTCAGGGTGGCCTGCCGGGATCAGGCCCCAGCTCATCCCCCCCCCCCCCCGGCTTGCATCCCCAGATCGTGCTCCCATCCTCCCAGCCCCGCCTGGCACCCCGTCTTGGCCTGGCATGGCCCTCTCACCTCTCCACCATCCCACCTGCAGGACGATCAATCAGGGCTGGGCCCCCCATCCCCGCCCCTGCCCCCCACCTCCTGCCACTGGTCGCCATCTGTGAGGCAATCGGTGGGGTGATCAGGCCCCTGCTGGCATCCACCTTGGCCTGGTGATGATGCTCACCTGCTCCACCATCCTACCACGGTCCCGCTCTTGTCGGGGCCCATTAGGGCCAGCAGCGCCTCCACTGCCATCTGCTGCCAGTGCCGCATCACTGATGCCTGCCATGTCTTGCGCCAACCCCTGGTGGTTAGCACATGTCATAGTGAGTGGTCAAACTCCTGGTCTTTCAGTCGAACTCCCAGTCGAATGACCACTCAAGGGGACAATTTGCATATTAGGCTTTTATTATATAGGATAAACTTTGTTTTCAAGCCAAAAATCTGTGGTATGAATGTCAAATTAAGACCCACATGATGAAGTATATGGAATCAAGTCCCAGGTTAGAAAGTAATCCTGACATAATGAAACACACAATCTCCTGATTAGAGTCAGATTTTATGTGCAGCCTGTCAATGAAATATCAGTAGCCACTGTTTTCTTATGCTCCCTTAATGATAGCTAAGCACTGGAACCAGAGAAAACAACCATATCACAGATGCTGCTGGAGGCTAAGGGCAGTAGTTAGCATAATAAATACAAGAAGTTCATCAGAAGGCTGATGGACATTTTCAGCAGGGCTGAAAATCTGCATATAATTACTTGCTGCTGAACAGCTATAGGCATTTCCCTTAACTTGATAATCTTATCCTGTTTACCAAACTTTACCTTTGATATGCCTGTTTGCATTCCTAAAGGGCCAATGTGTTTTCCAGTAAATAAAAAGCCTTGGGTCTGGAGATTCAGGGAGCTCACTTCCCTGAGGGTGAAGCCTCCACCTGGTTCCCCCAAATGCCTTCCAAATTGATATGTCTTGTCTAGTCTCTATTCATTTATTCATAGCCCTTCTCCAGATTCCTGAACCCTTGCTGCAAAAAGACTGCGGCACTTATGGCTCCTCAATGAGGGACATCTGGAGAAGAAGATTCACCAGAGCGAAGAAAAGAAGTTAATCACTGGTAAAGGTGGGGATCACCAGTAAATTTGGTGGGGAGATTCACTGCGCAAAAAGCCCATGCCAAGCTTTGGAATTCGTGATCCAGAGTGGGCGGGAATGTCTGTTTCAAGCCAGGCCATAATGGGGAAGAATTCGATTAAAAGGCAAAATTATAAAGAAATTAAAATGTCAAAAGGTACTTTCTTGCGCTGGCTGGTTTGGCTCAATGGATAGAGCGTCAGCCTGTGGACTGAGGGGTCCCGGATTCGATTTCGGTCAAGAGCATGTACCTTGGTTGTGGGCACATCCCCGGTGGCGGGAGTGCGGGAGGCAACTGATCGATGTTTCTCTCTCATGGATGTTTCTAGCTCTCTATCCCTCTCCCTTCCTCTCTGTAAAAAATCAATAAAATATATTTTTTTAAAAAGGTACTTTCTTAAATCAGGCTCAAGGTAAAAGAGTGCCATCGTCATATTTAACTATGTGGGTTCTTGTTCAAATTGCAAAATGCCTAATTCAAAAGTCTATGATAAGTAAAAAAGCCCTGCCAGATCCTCTGCTTCTGGTGTCAAGAGGTTCAAAGGCAGCTAGAGAGGATAGATCTATTAATCGTCTCGCCAGGGGAACTCTTTAACGCTTTGTCTGAAAATTAGCATATGACGCCTTGGGACAGGCAGAATTTAGCTAAAATAACTTTAAAGAGTAGTCTATACTACAGAGAGAAATTTCCAGGAAAAGAACTGTGATACGTTAAGTCTTGTCTATATGTTATCTGTTAAATGTAGTTTTTTCTGCCCTTTTTATTTAGTCTAAAGTGTTTATTATTAGTCTATTAAGCATGAAAATATACAGGCTGGTTTTAAGCAACAAGATTAGTGTTTCCATAGTAAAGGGCAGTTTTTGAATAATAATAGACCACATTCTTCACAGGCTGTAAATTATCTCTGTTACAGCATTTGCCAAAGAAAATGCGTTGGATAATAATAATGGGCTCTAAAATCTCAAAAATTGTTGAAACATGGATAAATATATATAACTAAGATGAAGGACTTGTGGTAAAGCTTTTCAGTAATAAGTATAGGTATACTGATAGAGGAAGGGGCTGGTCGCGTTTCCCACAGCAGAAAACCTTAGATGTTTATCTCTAAGGAAAGAATGTGGTGATTTTACATTTAAATAGCTACAGGCTTGCTTCCAAAGTCATTGGCAACTTAAAACTTTGGAGTTTGCTGAATTAAATAATAGAAATTATTAAATATCTAGGTATTTTTAAATGACAAAATACTGAAATGTGAATCTGAGTTTGCCTCATGTGAAAAATCTAGAGGATAGATTTGAATCTATTAATTAAATATATCTTGTATTTTGTTTGAAATATATTCTTAAAAATGTGAAGTTATTGATAATCTGAGAAATGCTAAGTATTTAAATTGCCACCTAAAATTTGAGGCTTCTAAGAGTTTAAAGTTGAAATTAAGTTGGGAAAAATCATATAGTTATAATAACAACATGCATAAAGTATAGAAATTTATTTTTGAGAAAATAGTTTTTGTATTTTCTCTGGAGAAATTAGTAGTTTAATATATACTGTAGTCTTTAGGTATGGTAAAATTTCAACCTAGGTCTAATTAAAAAAGGGGATTAATTCTGTGTTCTGAACCAAATTTTTAATATAAAAACCAGTTTAAATTTAATTGATAACTTTTAGAATAATTATAAAAAGTATATAATATGATATTATATACTTTTTATATATATACATATATATATATATAGATTTGATAATCTTTCCAAGTTAAATTTCAAGACTTTAACCGAGAGATGACTTTGTAACATTCCAAGCTCCCTGGAATAACCAAGGATTTATTCTCTCTTCTTAAAAGAAATATTTTTAAATAGGCTGATCTAATATATTTGAAATCATGTGGGAAGCTTTATCAAATAAAAATTAATAACTATATTTTATTTATATACATATTGAAAGGGCGAGGACTACGCCCTCCATCTTGCCCCAGGGTAAGGGCTACGCCCTCCATCTTACCTTGGCCATGTGCTCGGCAAGGCTTCTTCCCGGAAGCCCAAGCCTCTGCTAGCCACACCCAGGACTTCTTTAAACTAGCCAATGACAATCAAGGGGCACCGACTTGCAGGAGGCACCAATCAATGATTCTCTCTCATCGTTGATATTTCAATCTCTCTCTCCTGCTCCCTTCCTCTCTGAAATCAATAAAAATATATTAAAGAAAATTTTTTTGTCCTGTTATCATTTAGAGTTCAGCAAAGGTTTGAGAAAATGGAATGGCTCCAACCTGTCAGTTAGCTTTTTCTCTCAGTTTCACACAGCTCTCAGGGGCCTATGAAGAAACATCTTCAATATACTAGTCGAAAGGACTGTGATCCACCTGTGCATCCTGGCTCCACAGCAGGTCAAAACCATGAGTGTTTGCAGCTCCCACCCTCAGTCCTGGCTGCCATCAGAGAAATTCATCAGCTGAAGCCCTGAGTTCATTGTTCCTCTGACATCGCTGAGCAGAGACAAAGCCTGGAGACAATTCAGACTGGAGCCAAGGGGAGAAAGAAAGGGCAGTGGATACACAAAGAGAGAAACCAAACCAAGAGGCACCATTGAGACAATTTTAGTTACATCAGACCATTTGGGTCTCTGATTTTACTTTGATTTATAAGTAAAATGAGAATTTAAAATGTTGATGAGAACCCCCAGATCACATGCCTGATTTGGTGAGCTGATAAGGTCATTATCTATGGATCTATTAATAGAGAGTCGCATTGCTTACAGCGGAATTTTTTTTCTCAAATGACATGGTTAAATAGATTCTGATAAATAAGAATAACTTCATGAATAGCTAGGGTGGTTCATATTTTTATCTTCCAAAAACCCACTACTTATTACCAAAAAAATGTTATTAAGGAAATGCAGGAATGTCTCTTTATAGCATTAGACTGACCACAACTGTTTCTATCAAATGGAGAGAGGCCAGCCAACAACATAAAGCAGCAAAATTCCTAAGAGTCCACTTAAAGTTTCTAATCTATAGAACTTAGGAATCACCACCAACTCTCAATCAAAGCTTCAGTGTACAAAGTCTCTTTTCACTTGATTCAATTTTGTAAAAAAATAAAAGGTTCCAGGTCTCAGAAAAACTCAAAACTTCAAAACTATAACTGGTAATAAAAAAAATCTCATGTTTAAAGGTGTGTTTGCAGAAAAGGCAAGTGTCACCCAGTGTTGGGGTCCAACCCCAGCAGGTCCAGGGGTTCCCAAAGGTGTGGACAGAGTTGGCGAAGACTATCCACCCTCTTCCTACGGTGGAATCCTATCCGTCCTGAGAGTGGGGCTTACATAAGGGAATGGGGGCTTACCTAGGGGTCTCTGTTCGGGTGCCATCTGTTGGGGTCCAGCCCCAGCAGGTCCAGGGATTCCCACAGGTGTGGACGGAGTCGGAGAAGAATGAATGACTCGGAGACAGCTTTCAGTTGATCAGCATAGCGAGGTTCTCTCGCCAGGTTCTGTTTTTATTGTCCTGTTACATCTGTATTTATACTAGTTGATTTTAATCCTACCCATTCTATTTCAAAGGTTAGGGCGTTTGTTAATCTAGTTCTGTTGAGTTTAATCCTGTCTAGGTTAATCTCTGTGTTCCATTATAAGGGCTATTTCCAAGGTCACTGCTGTACTGATAAGCTACAAGGAAGTGACTGAAGGAGATTATCCTACCCAGTAAAGGTTATGTCCTCCCAGCCTCATTGCTTGCCTTCCCTGGGACTGCCCTGTGTCAGTGGATCTCCAGGGGTATAGGCTTTGGTGCTTTCCCTGATGGGCAGACCCTTGGGGATGTGGGACCAACAAGTCCCAAATTTATTGCCAACAGTCTTAGTCCTGTTAATCCCTAACTCCAGGGAAAAATCCTCACCTGGGGAAACAACCTTTCTTGGGTAGGTGGTCCTGTTTAAAACACATAGTGCGAAGAGGGGGAGCAAACATATGCCATATACGCCAGGTCCCTTGAAACATAAGCTGTGCAGACATTTCTCCCCTGCAGCGACTGTGTCAAGCAGCAAGGGTGGACTGGCTTCTGGCAAATTCCCCCATTTTTATTTTTTAAATGACAGTGCATGTAAATCAGCAGCCACCTCTCAGATTGGGTTGTTTAAGACTCAGAAGAAGACTTGTTTGTGATTTTGCTAACAGGTTAGTCCGAGGCTTAACCCTATATCAGCTCCCCACAACCCAGGTTCAGGTACTGAAGATTTCCCTAAAAAATGAATTCAATTTGGGGACACTATTTCCAAATGAACTACTACAGCAAGAAAATAGGAGTTTGTTTTAAAAAATTATTCTTCACAAGTCCTCACCATCACACACCCAAGTGTTTTATGGGCCAAAGATATCGAGGCCAAAATGAAATCAGATATGATATACCAAAGACTGAAATACACTGTAGAGGCCACCAGCAAGATTTTGATCCACAACCTGAAGCTAGGACATTCTATTCATGTGAAGACTTTTCAGGGCGAGGTGAGGGTGAGGGGAGGAAGAGGATACAAATATATAGCAAGTATGTGGAGTGTGAGTGCCAATAATAGTGTGACAAATTTATTCAGAAATAATTCTTTTACTTGTTGGAAAAAAAACACTAAAGAACCATCTAATGCAAATTGAGAGGTGTAGATCATGAATATAGAATTAACAACAACAAAAAATAAAAAGTGGACAAAAATGATCCTATCAAAAGAATAAGAAAATATTTGCCATTTGCTTTTAATTATCCTTCTGCTTTTCGAAGAAACTTCAATGCTATGTTATGTTTTCTATACTATAAATCAGCTAGGAGAAATAGGGACTCTTTTTCATAGTTTGTTAATGATGGAATTACTTATTTTAAGTTGTGGGATTATTTTTTCCCAATTCTATCAAAATTCTTAATTGAGGTATCTTTTTTATATAATACAGAACAAATGATTATCTCAACTTTGTGAACCTTGAATAAAATTAAAAAGCAAGCCATCATTATTAAAAGACAGTTAACACAATAAATGAAGTACCCTGTGCCAACTTGTCTGTGAGATTTCTCCTCCCTAGGGAAAATGACAATTAATGCTTAATGCATGCCATTAATAACTCTTAGTTCAAAGGCTGATTTCTGTTACCAAGAGGCCAAGTTTCGTCAGCAGACTCCAAGTCCTAAGGCCAGCAGACACTGAGCATATGATGAAAGATGACTCTACTAGCCAGACACGATGGACCACAAAAAATCTCAACAAAGCTTCTGAAGCATGCCATTGGGTACTAGAAACATCCTTCCAGCTTACTATAATGATAATTTTATTTCCATTAGTTAGAAGAAGCCAAACTAAAGGAAAATCTCCTAAAAGGTACTGTTTACTTAAATGTTACCTATATTCTCATATAAGAAATCTCTTTATATATTACTATCTGAGAAGCAATATTTAAAAGGATTTTCAAATTGAACACACATTAAAATGTTTAATAATAATCATTTTTATATAATGATTAATGGTTTGTTGAAATAAATAGTATTTAATTTCCAAACATCCTGTGGTTTTTCATTTTTTAAATCAAATTAATAAGAATTCATAATTAAACTATTTTTTTTCAATTAGGAAGTATAAAAATAAATAATTCTGAGAATAAAAGCTAACTAGAAAAAGCAATGAATAAGAGAAAGTTAACATCTGGAGGTTACGGGAAAAACAGATAAAAGGAATTTATAGAAAGAATTTAGGGAGATCAACTTCTAACCTCAACAGGACCAGGTATCTTTTATAAACAACGAGCCAAAATATATGAGGCAATAACTTCAAGGCAATGGACAACAGAAAATACAGGAATGCAATATCTGAGAGAAGAATAACCCATGAGGTGAGCACCATAATTACCTTGGAACTCTGCCTGAGGACAATTTCCTGACTCACACAGGGGGTTGGAACCCAAGCAAAGTAGAGCAGTTCTGCTGATCTGAGGAAGCAAAGATCAGAGTGATATTGTTGCAGCTATTGAAACCTGAAGGGCTGGGTCCTAGAGGGTAGAGAACTGGCAGGGTGTCGGGGAAATGGACTAACAAGTCTAAATGTGTGTTCCTCACAAGCCATTGCTCAGGGTTGGGCTGTGCATTCACAGAGCAGTACTCAAGGCTTACCAGAGGTTTGCTGCTACCAGGCTGAAAGCTAACAGAGATACTGAGATCAAGCAGTGCTGGTAGATTTTGGAGTTCACTCAGTCAGATGAGAGAGACCTTGGTAATGTCCCAGTATACAATACTGACACTGCTGAAACACCAGAGAGGCTATGTCTTAGGAGAAAGGACCATAATTTAATGGCTTCCACTATACCTGTCTTTATAAACTCTAAACCCACAACTCATGGAAATCCACAGGGGAGACAAGAGTTTGGATATTTGCCAGTTTGAACAGCTTAGGAAATACCTTGGCTTTCCACAGGTCTAATCTAACAAAGTGTAAGAGTTAATGCAAGTTGAACATAATCATTCAGAAATTGACTTTGTACAAGACCAAAAATCAATATATTTTAGAGAAAGGAAACAGAATCCAGTTTCTACATGTAACATCTACAACTTCCAGTGTCAGTCAGACTTTACTGTACATGTGAAGAAACAGAAATATGGTTCCCATTGTCAAGAGAAAAAATAATCAATATAAACAGAACAGACCCTGAGGCCAGCTAAATGTTGGAATTAGCAGATGAAGACATTATAACCACTTTTATAAATACATTCAGGAACATATAAAGTTGGTCATAATAGATGGTCATTGGGGAGAAATATCAGAAGATAAATGAAAATTATATGTAAAGAGTAGTTCTAGGAGTACAATGACCAAAATGAAACATTTACTAGATAAAAAATTCAAAGCAGATTGGAGATAAAATGAGAAATGGGTTCATGTACTTGAAAAGAGAGCAGGAGAATTTATCCAATTGGAAGAACAACAAAACATAAAAAAGATTGAAGTAAAAAAAAATAAACAGAGAGGACAGAAAATGGCTACCAAAAAGGCAAATGTTTCTTACACCTCCTCCCAGGGCCAGACTGGAAATAAAACTAAAAGGGGGAACATACACCCAGAATTACCTACTGAGGTCCAGCTGAGGAGGCGGCAGATCGAGAAAGGACAGAAAACACCTGGAGACCAGTAGGAAGGGTGAGGGCACGAGAGGGGCTGACCCAGCTCCCAGGGCGGCAGGCCCAGAGTGAGGAGGGAGCGCTGGGCCACGGGAGGGTCTGTTCCCTCAGAAGATAGAGGCCTGGAACCCAGGCTGGGGAGCTCAGCCTAGAACACCAGAGCCAAGACCACATAACACCCACCCATGAAAGGCAGCAGGGCTGTTGGTTGCCAGGTAATCTGGAGCCAGTAGACCAGAGCCAGAGAGAAAACCTCAGTTTCTGTTTTGCTTTGTTTTTAAACCTAGAGCACACGAGTTCGTTTACAGCTACTCACCCCAGGCTTTGCTGCAGGGAGGGTGGTGTGGGCTGAAGGTGCCTAAGGAGAGACTGGGGTGGGAAGCATTAGGGGGAGATGTGGAAAAGCAGCAGTTGGGAGTGTTGCATTCGGTTTTACCCCCAAACCTAAATGGCCGTATTTCCTGAAAGGAGCTAGCTGTTCTCAGTAGCGGCAGTGCAGCAAAAGGGAAAAATCCCTTCCTTAGGTGGTACAGCCAGCATCACCCTCAGGGGCTGCCTGCCACACCCTCCATCTTGACCTTTGCAAAGAAGACAGCCAGAGGCCAAGCCTATGGGTTTAAACAGTCTCAGGGAGTTTCTGTGACTGGTTGAAGGTGAGCTCGTCCATTTTGTATTCCAGGGATGCAAAGCTGATACAATATTCACAAATCAATAAACGAAATACTAGTACATCACATAAACAAACTGAAAGACAAAAATCACGAGATCATATCAATAGATTCAGAAAAGGCATTCGACAAAACCTAGCATCCATTTTTGATAAAAACTCTCAGCAAAGTGGGAATAGAGGGATCATACCTCAACATAATAAAGGCCATAATTGACAAATTTACAGCAAACATTATACTCAATGGGCAAAAACTAAAACCATTTTCCCTAAGAACAGGAACAACACAGTGTTATCTGCTTTCATTAATTGTACTCAACATAGACTGGAAGTTCTTGCCACAACATCAGACAAGAAGAAAAAATAAAAGGCACCCAAATTGTCATTCCCAGATGACATGATATTGTACATAAAAAAACCTAAAGACTTCACAAAAAACTACTATATTTAATAAATGAATTTGGCAATGTGGCACGATACAAAATTAATGTCCTGGAAATCACTGGCATTTTTATATACCAATAATGAATTCTCAGAAAGAGAAACTAAAAAAAAATCCCATTTACCATTGCAACAAAAAATTGAGATACTTAGGAATAAATTAACCAAGGAGGTAAAAGACCTGTACTCAGAAAACTATAAAACATTGAAAAAAAAGATAGAAGCAGATATAAAGAAGTGGAAGAATTTACTGTGTTCATGGATTGGTAGAATTAACATCATTAAAATGTTCATACTATCCAAAGCATTCTATAGATTCAATGCAATTCCTGGTAAAATACCAATGGCACATTTCACAGACCTAGAAGAAACACTCCAAAAATTTCTATGGGACAACAACAACAAAACATAAAACAACCCATATGGCCACAGCAACCTTGAGAAAGAAGAACAAAGTTGGAGGGATCACAATACCAGATATGAAGTTATACTACAAAGCCACTGTAATCAAAGCAGCCTGGTACTGGCATAAGAACAGGCATATAGATTAATAGAACAGAACAGATAACTCAGAAATTGACCCAGTCCATTATGCTCAATTAATATTTGACAAAGTAGACAAGAGTATATAATAAAGACAGTCTCTTCAATAAATGGTGTTGGGATAATTGGACAAGTACATGCAAAAGAAATGAAACTAGACCACCAACCATACACAAGAATAAACTCAAAATGGATAAAATATTTAAATGTAAGTCATGAAACCATAAAAATCCTTGAAAAACATATGCAGCAAAATATCAGACATCTAATGTAGCAAAATTTTCATTGGTACAATGCCTAGGGCATGGGTGGGCAACCTTTTTGTGAGTGCGTGCCAAAACCAGAAAAATCTATGACTCAAAATTCTTCTGCGTGCCAACCCTAGTATTTTGAGAACATGTTACGCCTAATAGATATCTCTTAAGGTGTACGTATGTGAAGAACCTTGAAGAAATAATAAAATTCATTCGAGTGACAAGAACACAGTATATGATGATGAAAAATACATTTATTTTTTAATGTATACATGTACACTGATAGTCCGACAGAAAACTTTATGACTCCGTTTGATATTATCAGTGGGACTTTTGCTGCTGCATCACTGATGACAGATTTTACATCAGGTTTATATTTCGTGACCTTCAGAGATATGCATGAGCTACTACTTTCATCCGTCAGGCTACTCCTATTACGAGACTTAACAAAATTCATCACTGAGAACAAAGATTCACAATTGTAAATGGAAGATTATAAGAGAGGGTTTTGTGTGCCAGTAAAAATTACTGGTGTGCCATTTTTGGCACGCATGCCAGGGTTGCCCACCCCGGCCTAGGGCAAAGAAAGAAAAAAATAAACAAATGAGACTATATCAAAGTAAAAAGCTTCTATACAGCAAAAGAAACCAGCATCATAACAAAGAGGGAACCCATTGAATGGGAGAACATATTTGCAATGATACATCTGCTAAGGGGCTAATATCCAAAATATATAAAGTACTCATACAACTCAGCAAAAGGAAGTCAAATAACCCAATTCAAAAATGGTAGAAGACCAGCCTGGCCAATATGGCTTAGTGGTTGAGCCATGATCTATGAATCAGGAGTCATGGTTTGATTCCAGGTGAGGGCATATGCCTGGGTTTTGGACTCAGATCCCAGTAGGGGGTGTGCAAGAAGCAGTCAATTGATGCTCCTCTCTCATCAATGTTTGTATCTCTCTATCTGTCTCCCATCCTCTCTTTCTGAAATTCTCAATAAAAACATTTTTTAAAAATGGCAGAATACCTAAATAGATACTTCTCCAAAAAAGACATACAAATGGGCAAAAGGCATATGATAATGCTCAATGTCAATAGTGATCAGAGAGATACAAATTAAAATGGCAATGAGGTACCACCTCAAACCTGCCAGAATGGCTACCATCATAAATCAACAAACAACAAGTACTGGTGAAGATATAGAGAAAAAGGAACCCTAGTACATGGTTGGTAGGAATGCAGAACAGTACAGCCACTATGGAAAACGGTACATGGCATGCCAGTAAATGGAAAACAGTGTGGATTATCCTTAAAAGTTAAAAATAGAACTGCCATTTGACCCAGTGATCCCACTTGTAGAAATATATCCTCAGAAGCCTGAAACAGCAATCAGAAAGAATATATGTACTCCTATGTTCATAGCAGCATTATTTACAATAGCTAATATCTGGAAACAGCCCAAGTGTCCATCAGTCGATGAAGGGATAAAAAAACTGGTAAATTTACACAATGGAATACTATCCTATATAATAAAGAGGGAATATGCTAATTTGTCTGTTATGGTGTCTGAGTAATGACCAATTTGCATATTGACAGACCAGCAGGTGCGAGCAACGGGGGACTTCTGTGAGGCTCACCGGAGTCCTCTTTTTCTCCCAGGTGCACACGCCCGACAAACACCCCGGCCACACCACACCCTGTCAGAGAGCACTCTGTCTGTGGACACCACCAAACCCCACCGAGAGGTGACACCCTCACAGCAGAAGGCCGCTTCTCGGGGGACAGTCGGCAGAAGGGCCCTGGCGTGACAACAGAGAGTGCACAGGCGACCCTCACACCACAGGGAAGCCACCACAGCTTTCTCCAGCCGTCCATTCATTCATCTTCCAGTCCGACCCGGATGGGGGCTCGCATACAGGCTGGAATGCCCTCCGAGGACAAGCCGGCCCAACCGTGCCTGCACAAGCATGCCCGTGGCCTACGAATTCCGGAGGGGAGCGGACGGAGAGCCACTGGAGGCGTGGGAGTGGGCACGACGGCACTCAACGCTCAACGGGAGAAAAGCCTCGCACACGCATGAATGCACTTGTGCGTGCACATAATGCAGTGGTCCCGGGTCCCTGCAATGGATGCAGGCCCGGGCCAGCTGGACCCTCCCCCAACTCGGAGTGGGGAGGTGCGGGCCACAGTAGGCAAGACACAGCTGCATTGTCGCTCGGCCCCTCAAAGCCGGTGGGAGAGGGGCCCAAGTGCCCAAACAGAGGCGGCTACAGGTCCAGAGAGGAAAGCAGTCAGTACTAAGGGAGAAAAGCATAGAATGTTTAATTAGCCTGTAAAAAGAGTAAAAGAGTGAGGGAGGAAGGGGGAAAGTGGGGAAGAAGGGAAGGAGGGAAGAACTTTATAAAGGAGTCAGTAGAGAACAGAGTTAAAGAAGGAAAGAGGATGTATGAGTGAACTGTAGGAGCTATAATGAAAATCAAGTATAGTTGTGTACTGGGGACAGATTTTAAAAGTAGGAGTCAGAAAAGAAAAAAGATAATTGGTAGTGAATAATTAGGCACGTAGATAGATATTAAAACAGTGGACGTAAGTAGAGAAGAGTGTATGGGAAAGATAGGATGAGAGAGAAAGAGGGAGGGAAGAAAAGTTTTAAAGGGGAGCTGGTAGAGCTTAAAAGGAGAATGGGAAGAAGGGAGAAATGGGGGAGGGAACAAAGCAGGTCCGAGGGAGGAAGTGAAGAAAAAAATTAAGGTAGGAAGGAAGGAAAAGGGGAGGGAGGAGAGGGTTAAAGATAAAGGAAAGAAGGAATGTGGGGAGGGAGGGAGGGTAGGAGAAAGATGGGAAGAAGGATGATGAACAGAAGTAGGAAATAAGGAGGAAAGAAAAGTTTATAAATGATGAGTCAGTAGGAAAAAGTGTTGCATAAAGGAGAGAGAAAAATTGTGTGAGCGGGAGAAGTCAATAAGGAAGTCAAATACAATTGTGTGTGAAGGGGATAAGATTTTTTAAGAAAGTTAATAGGGTGACCAGGCCAGCAGGGGAGGGCAGTTAGGGGTGACCAGGCCAATAGGGGAGGGCACTCAGGGGGATCAGGCCAGCATGCGGAGTGGTTAGGGCAGGCAGGCAGGTGAGTGGTTAGGAGCCAGAGGTCCCAGATTGCAAGAGGGTTGTCCAACTGCCTGTGGGATCGGGCCTAAACTGGCAGTTGGACATCCCCCGAGGGCTCCCACATTGGAGAGGGTACAGGTCAGGCTGAGGCCTCTAGTGCAGCTATAAAAAAGAAGGAAGAAGGATCTCTAATCTTTGAGACAGCATGGAGGGACCTGGAGAGTATTATACTAAGTGAAATAAGTCAGAGAAAGACAAGTATCACATGATCTCACTCATATGTGGAATCCAATGAACAAAATAAATTGACAAACATAATAGATCCAGAGACACAGAAGCATTAAACAGACTGAGGAACCTCAAAGGGAATGGGGGAGGGGAGAGGGAAGAGATCAACCAAAGATAACCCATGACAACTACAATAGGGGGGTGAAGGCCTGGGGAGGGGACAAAAGTGGGGAGAGAGGGGGTCACTGGGAAGACAAGGGGGCATCTGTAATAATTTCAACAATAAAGATTAATATTTTTAAAAATATAAAATAAACTACTTTAAAAAAATAAACAATGTTATTGGAATCACAGGACAAGTAATAATAGCCCAAATTTTCCCAAATTTAATTTAAAATACTAACAAACAGATACAAAAGCTAATATGTCCCCCAAGTAGGATAATTACCAAAACAAAATCACATTTAAGCACATCATTACTAAAAATCAAAGAGAAAGATAAAATCTTGTAAATAGAGAAAATGATGTATGGGAGAACCATGATGCAAACTATGGCAGACAGAAAAGATAAATAAATAAATAAATAAATAAATAAATAAATAAAGACCAGAAAACAGTTGAAAACACATCTTTCAAGTGTTGAAGGAAAAGTAAAACTGTCAACCTAGAATTCTATATAAAATAAAAATATGCTTCAAAAACAGGGTGAACTACATATATTTTAAGGTAAATGAAAGCTATGAGAATACATTGCCAGCAGAACTAAGGATTTATTTCAAGCCTAGGAAAATGATACTAGATGAAACTAAGAACTGATAGAAAATGATGGAAACTCATTTCTATATCAGAGGAATGAATAACAAAGAATCAAAATTAAGGAATAATAGGTGGGTAAGTGTAAAATAATATTTTTCTTATAATTTTTTCAAAGATAACTGCTTATTTAAAGTAAAAATAATATTATTTTAAGATGGGATGAATAATTTATATAGAAGTAAAAGAAATGAAATCAATTGCCTGGAAAACTGAGAGAGACAGATAAATGGAATTATACTGAAGTAAGATAATTAAGTTTATGAGGGGAAAAGCATGAAGTGTGATAGGAAAAGTAAGTAGGAAGAGAATGTGAATAGGTACAATAATAAAGCTAAAAGAATCATTGATAAATTAAAGATGAATATTGTATGTTCTGGAGCAACCACTAAAAATAATAAAACCTAAATAGTTAAAAAAATAAAATTGAAATTTAAAAGTTTTTCAATGAACTCAAAAGAAGATAGTAAGAAATAACAGAGAAAGCAAAAACAGAAAGCACATGGGAAAAAATAGCATGATGTATCTTAAACATAATATGAATTGGCACATTGAATATAAATGGGTTGAACCAAGCAATTAAAAGGCTGATAATACCAGACTGTATGTAAAAGTAAGATCCAAATAGATAATGTACTTTATAAATTAGAAAGACACATTTGAATATATTAAGCAAATGTGTTAAAAATTAAAGTGTTTGAAAAGATTTCTGTGTGAAGAGTAAGGATAAAAAGAGTTGATGATGCTGTATTACTACCAAGTGGTGTTTGAGATAAAAGTATTAGTTGGGTAAAAGAGAGACATTGCATAATGGTGAAAGAGACAATTTATCAGGAAGACCTAACAATCCTAAATGCATATACAGTAATAGCAGAATTTTAAAATATGTGAAGCTAAAGTGAACAGAATTAAAGAAAGAAATAGACATCATATTTGGAGTCTTTTAATATTGCTGTCAGTAAATAGGTAAAGTAGGCAAAAAATCAGTTAAGTATACAGAAGATCTGAAAAATACTATCCACTCAATGTCATCTACAAATCATTGTATCAGAGTACTGCATAATCCATATCAGTTTTTTTTTAATATTTTATTGATTTTTTACAGAGAGAAAGGGAAAGAGATAGTTAGAAACATCAATGAGAGAGAAACATTGATCAGCTGCCTCCTGCACATCTCCCACTGGGGATGTGCCCGCAACCCAGGTACATGCCCTTGACCGGAATCGAACCTGGGACCTTTCAGTCCGCAGGCCAACGCTCTATCCACTGAGCCAAACCGGTTTCGGCCCATATCAGTTTTAATGGCACATGAACTACTCATCAAAATAGACTATGTGCGAAACCATAAAATACAATACAGAAGTTTGAAAAATGACAAAAATATTTGTTCTGACTATAACAGAGTTAATTTTGAAATCAGTAGCACTAAGACATCTAAAAAAAATCCCAAATGTTTCAAAATTAAACAATACACTTTTTAATAGTCAAAGACAAGCCAGAAAACATTTCAAAATAAAGGATAATGAAACAGACACATCAAAATATGGCAAAAGATGAAAATTTATTACTTTAAATGATTAAATTTAAAAAAAGAGGAAAATCTATCATCTAACTATTGACCTGAAGAATTTAAGAAAGGTATTTTGTTAAATTGTACACTTGAAACCTGTATGGTTTTGTTAACAAAGTCACTCCAACAAACTCAATTAAGAAAAAAAAAAAAAAGAATTTAGAAAAGGAAGATCTAATTAATCCCAAAGTGAATAGAAAGAAGAAATAAAGAACAGAAATCATTGTGAAGAAAACAAATGAACTATATCAAATTGCCCAAGCTGATTTGGCTCAGTGGATAGAGCATCAGCCCGCTGTCTTAAGGGTCCCTGGTTTGATTCCAGTCAAGGGCACATACCTCTATTGCAGGCTCGATCCCTGGCCCTGGAGGAGGCAACCAATTGATGTGTCTCTCTCAGATAGATGTTTCTCTCTCTGTGTCTCTTCCCCTCCCTTCCACTCTCTCTAAAAATCAATGGAAAAAATATCCTCAGGTGAGGATTAACAACAACAATAAAAAGAATATCCAAGGAGAAACAAGATGATGGCATAGGTAATTGCCTGTACTTTCTGCCTCCCACAACCACACCAAAATTACAGCTAAAATACAGAACAACTATTATCCAGAACTGCTGGAAAGGTGGCTGAATGGAAGTACTACAACTAGAAAAGTAAAGAAGATAGCACACTGAGACTGGTAGGAGGTGCAGAAGTGCGGAATGGCTGGTCCGGCACCCAGGAGTGCTGCTTTTTTAATTGGGAGGGAGATAGCCTCTGCAGAGGCTGCTCAGAGGAGTGAGGGGTCCCAGCCCCACACCAGACCCCCAGCCCAGGGTTCCAGAGTTGGGGAAAGAAGTTCCTATGGGCATTAAGAACTATGGACTGTAAAAACCAGTGCGGATTGGGGCTGAGTGACACACAGGCTGCTGGAGACCCAGCTGCTCCTCTTAAAAGGCTGGCACCACAACCTGAATTTACAAGCTCCTGCTTGCTCTGAGCTCCAGTGCCCGGCGAGGCTCTGGGGGACCCAGACACATATGAGGAGAAACTGGACAGTCTGGCATCAGAGCAGGAATGAGGGGGTGGCTTTCTTCCAGATGGAAGTTCTCACAGCAGTCATTGTTCCCATGCTGGAACCTCCCTGGTGCAGGGCTGACTGGCAACTATTTCTATTTGCAGCGCCCTAGTGATTCTGTGAGATCCTGCCCCACCCAAATTACAACCCCACCCAAGCTGTGCAGCAACTTTTGCATATGAATGGCCTATCCTTTCTTGGGCTAAAAATCTGTCAAATAAGTGGAGGCAGGGTCAGGGAGCACCAAACCTATCAATAAAAGAACCAAGATCTGACACCAGCACCAGCCTGCCTTGCTTCACAGCTGGGCCTTGTCTGGCTACTTCCAAACCTGATACAAAGAGGAGGAATCTGCAGATCTCTCTATAGCTCCTGCTGGCTGGCCCCAGGCAATGGCTGACTTTGCACCTCACTGGGGACCCAAGAGCCAGTGTACACAGAGGTCAGTGTCAGACCATACCAGATTACAACTCTATACATCCATAAGTGACACACTCAAGGGGCAGACTCAGTGAGCACCAAAGCCCCACTGAAACAAGTCCTGCCCCATAAGGGTGTCTCCTGCACAGCAGCTCTCCCACTGTAGTCGCAGCTGGTCCCCACAGCCAATTGGTTTGGAGGTCAATACCTCCCAGTGATACCAAAAGCAATCAAGGCTCAACTACAACAAGACTGTGCACACAGCCCACAAAGGGGTGCACCAAGAGTGTCTGCCTCAGGTGACTGGGGAGGCTGAGCCACTGGACTCTATAGGACACCTACTACACAAGGCCACTCTGTCATCTCAAGGGGACTTAGCAGCTACCCAATATATAGAAACAAACACAAGGAAGCAGCCAAAATGCGGAGACAAAGAAACATGTCACAAATGGAAGAAATGGAAGAAAGCAAACTACTGGATATAGAATTCAAAACCACAGTTATAAGTTTACTCAAGGATCTTCTAGAAACCTCTGAGGAACTTAGTGATACCTTCAAGGATCTTAGTGAAAATGCCCCCCCCACCCCCCCCCCAAAAAAAAATGGGAAAGGACTAGTCAGAAATTAAGCATACACTGACTGAAATAAAGAATAATATACAAAGATTCAACAGTAGACTAGAAGATTCTGAGAATCAAATAAATGATGTGTAATACAAGGAAGCAAAAACACCCAATTAGAAGAGCAAAAAGAAAAAGAGAACCCCAAAATATGAATATAGTGTAAGGAGCCTCTGAGACAACTTCAAGCATACCAACATCCGAATTATGGGGTTCCAGAAGAAGATAGAGAGCAAAATATTGAAAATCTATTTGAAGAAATGACAGAAAACTTCCCCTACCTGGTGCAACAAATCCACTTACAAGTCCAGGAAGCACAGAGAACCCCAAACAAAAAGAATCCAAAGAGGACCATACCAAGACACATCATAATTAAAATGCCAAGGGCAAAAGACAAAGAGAGAATCTTAAAAGCAGCAAGAGCAAAACAGTTAGTTACCTATAAGGGAGTGCCCATACGACTGTTAGCTGATTTCTCAACAGAAACTATGCAAGCCAGAAGGGAGTGGCAAGAAATATTCAAAGTGATGAATAGCAAAAACCTACAACCAAGATTATTCTATCCAGCAAAGCTATCATTTCGAATAGAAGGTCAGATAAAGAGCTTCACAGACAAGAAAAAGCTAAAGAAATTCATCACCACCAAACCAGTATTATATGAAATGCTGATGGGTATTCTTTAAGAAGAGGAAGAAGAAGAAAAAGATAAAGATAAAAAATATGAACAACAAAGTGACAACAAATACATATCTATCAACAAAGATAAAGATAAAAAATATGAACAACAAAGTGACAACAAATACGTATCTATCAACATTGAATCTAAAAATCAAAAGAATAAAAAAAATCTGATGAACGGAATAAACTGGCGAATGGAATAGAATCAGGGGCATGGAAATGGAACAGACTGATGGTTCTCAGAGGGAAGAGGATGGGGGGCGGTTTAGAAAGAGATTAGACAAAGATCTTATATGCATGTATGCATTACCTATGGACACAGACAATAGGGTGGTGAGGCCTGGGGTGGGGTGGGAACTGGGTGGAGGGGAGCTATGGGGGGTGTGGGTGGGGAAGAGGGACATCTGTAATAATCTCAACAATAAAGATTAATAATAATAAAAAAGAATATCAAACATTTCATCTTTGAAAAAATTATTAAAATGATAGACTACCAATACTAGTTATTTAAAAAAAGAGAAAACCTAACTTACTGGTAGTAGAATGATAGTGGGACTGTCACTATAGCACAGACAGGTTATAAAGTGGAGATAAGGAAATACTATGAAGAATTTATTCCATTATATTCAATAATGTGTATAAAATGTATACACTCCTTAAAAGACATAACTTGCCAAAAATTCCCTTAAGAGGCAATGGAAAATCTGAATGGCTCTATATTTATTAGAAAATTTGAATCTATAATGAAAAAGCTTCCCACAAGACTTTATGCTTACATGATTTCACCTGGGATTTGCTCAAACATTTAAGAAAAAAATTAATATCAATCTGACACAAACTCCTTTAGCAATTAGAGGAGGGGAAAATGCTTGTAAAATCATTAAGGTGGGAGCATAGTAAAACAAGTAAATAGTTTAGTAAGCTGCTCCTTGCACATGCTTTGGACATCCTATGTGAGACAGGCAGGAAATGTTTGGAAAGATACATAAGAACAATTTCCAACTTGATAGTATTCTGTTTTGCAAATGTAAAATTCTGCTAAAGACTGGCCAGTAACTGGGTAATATTTACTTCAGGTGTTCCAAAAGCCAATAAAATCCAATTCTTTGATGAAATTTCTTAGTCTTTTTTTAAAAAATTTAGGTTTTTATAAGCCAATCACATCTGGATCTTCACATAAGCCCCACAAGGTAGATTTTTATTTAAAAAAAATGTTATATAAGAGAGATAACTAAAAAGGATTACTTTTATAGTCTAATTATAGTCAGTATAAGCAAATTACAGGACTAGCTTGTATTCCAGATATAATTTTGTTTTTCTTGTGTGACTAGATATTGATCCCTTAGGACACCGATGTGAAAAGACATTCTTTAGACATAGATTCCACCTTATCCTATGTTTGCCTGTAACTGTATTTCTTTCTTTCTTACTTTTTTTTTTTTTTTTACAACTCTGTTGTAAGAACATCAGTAATGGGAAATTTTCAAAGAAATGTGATATAGAGATTGAAAGCAAACACTATCCTCCAACAACTACACAATTTATTTTCTGCATCCATATTTTCTTAAATATAAACACATATAATGCTTTGGGGTAACTGAGGTTCAGAAGGATTAAGTGATATCTCCAAAGTAAGAAAGCTAGAAAATGACAATGCCAACTTTAAAGTCTAGAATTCCTAACTGTTAATCTGGTCATCTATCAAACATAGCCAGAAATATGTTAATGATAAAGATTAAATTAAAGAGACTCACATCCCTTACATTATCGAAAGCCTTACAAGACAAGACATGGGAACATTTGTTCTCTACTTGTACAGAAGTTGAAGAATTTTACTCCAAATTCCAAATGACTAACTTCCTAGCTGTACGTTCCTTCAAAAAATTTATTTTAAAGGTCCTTAGCTCCTAGTATCTTAAAAACTACTAATCCATTGTCAAATCACATTTTTTAGGAAAAAGAAATACTTTTAAATATAATAACGATCATAAACCATTCAGTCTCAAAGAGGCTGTGTCTTCTCAGACCATGAAGATGTGAGAAATGAGTCTAAACCTGAACTTCGTGTCTCTCCCAGTCTTTCTGCCGTCCTTGATTTAAGTCTGTTCGGCTTTCCATGGTTGATAGCAGCCAATTCAGAGACCACGCAGGATTTCTCACCGCCGCGCCCTAGCAAGCACGTTAAAAATGAAACGTTTACCAACATCCTGCGGATTCCTCAGCCTGGCCTAATTTGAAAGAGCACACTGGCCTCGGACTGATCGGGCTCCTTTCGCAATTGCCTTTCCCAAAAGAGCGTACCAGAGCGTTGCCTTTCAGAAAGGGCTTTGATGGGAAAGCCACTGACAAGGCCAGGCAGACATGTGCACTGATGGCAATCCTTCTGAATAAACATGAAACACCCGATTTTCAAAGAAATAGGTTTTAGAAAAGCATTGTTTTCTCTCTCTCTTTTAAATATATTTTTAATGATTTCAGAGAGGAAAGGAGAGGGGGAAAGAGATGGAAACACCAATGATGGGAGAGAATCATTGATCAGCTGCCTCCTGCACACCCCAAGTGCGGATCAAGCCTGTAACCCAGGCATGTGCCCTTATCAGAAATTGAACCATGACCTCTTGGTTCATAGGTCAACGCTCAACCACTGAACTATCCAAGTAAGAAAATACCCATGTTGATATCCATAAAGTTAGCAACAGTGATACTTGGTGCTCATGGCTGCCAGAAATCAGGAAAGCCCATTACAGTGCCAGCTTTTCCCTCTTTTTTTAAATCTTTGTAAAGTCTAGACAGATGATGAGCAGAAGCCAATATCAGGATAATGATTTATCTATTAGCACTAAAGGCATCACCAATACTATCATATCTGTGGCAGAGTCAAAGGTACAAGTCGTATTTTAAATAACAGGCAACACTTCACACTTATGGAGTGATCATAAAAATAACTATTTTTCTGAGCACTTTTCTTTACACTAATGGGTTAGTGGATTATTGTTAATATTTCAATGATTTGAAATATAGTTCAATTTAGAGTTCTTTGTACAAATAAGGTATATAAACACACAGCTTCAAACAGGAACACATCACAGAGATGTCTGGGGATAAAAGCAGGGGTGAGAAGTCTATTTTCTTCCTTCCGCCAATGCCCCATCATCAGTTGTACTCAGTCGCTAGTTCACCACCATCCCTGGTTCGCTTGTGCGCATGTGTGTTCTGTTCAGTGCAACAAATATGTATCAAGTACCCTCTAAGTGTCAAACACAAGGCTACATGCTGAAGTTACAAAGACGAACAAGACACTTCCTGAACTTATGGGGTCAAGTTTATAAACAAGCTGGTGACAGAAGCATTTGTCATTCCTATTTGCTCCATATATTGCTTTACCTGAGAGTCACCTTTGGTGAGGTCCCTTATCTTCAAATCTACTTTCCATCATTTCAGCTTTGGTACTTTTATTTATTTGTTTTTTTAATCTTCACTCAAGAATATGTCCATTGACTTCAAAGAGAGATGAAGAGAGAGAGAGAGAGAGAGAAAGAGAGAGAGAGAGAGAGAGAGAGAGAGAGAGAGAGAGAGAGAGAGAAAGAGAGAGAGAAGAGAAGAAACATCATTTGGTTGCCTCCTGTATATGCTCTGACAAGGATCAAACTCACATCCTAGGTATGTGCCCTGACCAGGAATCAAGCCCACAACCTTTTGGTATACAGGACAGCACTCTAACTGAGCCACCCAGCCAGGACTCAGCTTGGGTGCTTTAAAACAGTACACTGTAAAATACAGAACTCAAAGTACACCCAGTCTTTGTCTGGAGGAAGTAGAAATGCTTCCCTTTATTTTATATTTTGTTTTTTTAAAATATATTTTTATTTATTTCAGAGGGGAAGGGAGAGGGAGAGAGAGATAGAAACATCAATGATGAAAGAAAATCATCCATTAACTGCATCCTGCACACCCCACACTGGGGATCGAGCCCACAATCCAGGCATGTGCCCTGACTGGGAATTGAACTGCAACCTGTCAGTTCATAGGTCAATGCTCAATCACTGAGCCATGCTGGCTGGGTGAAATGCTTCCCTTTACAAAGCAGCAATTTAAGCAGCCAGGAGAGAAGAGTGCTGTGTTATGACACAGAGAAGAGAGGAGGAAAGAAGACAGGGAGACTCACCAAACAACTCTGTTTGAATTCAGAGCTCAGAGCTAGAGTTGATGAGTGACTGCAGAGACCTGCCATTGTTAGCATCCTGAGCAGATCAGCAGGTGCCAGACACTCCGTGATTGCCAAAAACAGCCCAAGGATGCTAAGAAGCAAGTTACTTGGAACAAACTTCAGCCTGCAGCAAAGGGCAAATCTGCTGGAATAATTCCTCTCATTCTACCACACATATCAATGCCTGTAACAGGATAATTACAGAGGCAACTGGAAAAGCAAGAGATTATGTATTATAGTGGCTGAATTTTATCTTTCCCTGGATAAGAGTCCAGCTACTGGGGAGAGAGAGCCCTCTCTACCTTGAAAAATAATTTTTCTCCTGTGACTATTGAACTGACAGTGTAATACTAAGCTAAATTGGTTTAACAGATGAAGATGATGCTCTGAGGCAGTCACCAGACTAATAGCTCTCCTCCCTTTCCTGTTGTTCACATATTGCCAGCGGTCATATTATCATTGTGATTAGTATTAATAGTCGGAATATTAATAATCGGAAGAGAGCAAAGGGGAGGCCAGACATTATAACCTTGGCCATCTGGGCAGCTTCCCCAGGAGGCTACAGCTTCACGTGCCAAGGGAACCACTGTTCACTCCCTGTAGATCACGGGGATTGAACAAAGGGGGAGAGGGGCACGTGCACAGTAAAGTTGGGGTGACCAGACTTTTGAGACCAGTAAAAGGCACTTCATTTTGCAGAATTGGGTACCGTATTTTATCCTAAAGAAAGAGGCAAACAACACAAGATCATGTTGTCTCACACACACACACCTTTGACGTGACTAGATTATATCTTGGAGGTGGGCATGCGGGCTCCAGCATCACACATCAGAACATAAGTCGGGGCAGTGAAGACAGAACCAGTGGGATGTGACCTGGCCACAAGGCCGTGTCAGAGGAGCTGTGCATGGGACAACCATGCTGGGTCTTCATGAGACAGGAAGTCAGCGCTCCCCATTCAATCAGGGCGTGGGGTGTGGATCAAGGCATCCAAGCTGCCTCCTCTGGCAGTGGAAGGAAAGGTCATTAGATTATGTCGTGAGGTGGCTAGCCCCCAACTCACCCCTAGAAATTTTGAAGTGTACTAGATAAAATACTTTCAAAGTCAAGCATTCTATAGCTCAGGCATTAGTCTTACATAACACAATTTTTTCAGTTGGATTTTGAAAAGTGTTTCTAACCACAGTAAATCCCTTTTCAGCAATTTAGCAAAATTAAAGTGATTTACAAAATAAGTGAAGAGATACATTATGTTGTTTGTCATCATTTTCCCAAACCACTGGGGTTACACAGAAGCATAAATATTTTAAAATGTGCTCAGGATAGTTTAATTCTGTCTTTGGCAATTTATAACTTTACAGGACACAGATTACCAAGATGTATTCTAGAAAATCACTAATTGTTTTTAGATTATACATTAATATATTCATTTCATAATTGTAAGTGAAAGAATGCATACTAATGTTCAAAGCTGTGGTCCTTTTGCATAACTTAACTAATTTTAATGGTTGAAAATTTAATTAAGTAGATTCAAAGTGAAATCAGCTTTGGTGATAAATGTGCTTACCTTTAATCAAAATGGGCAGTAGTTTCACACCATAATGAACTAATAGATCCATGGCTTCAACAATTTTTACCCTATTCAGACCTGCAATCCAGTAATCCTACCACTTTTTCACTATACACCACCCCCCTCCATGTCCTACTTTCCCCCCAACTAGCATATAGCATAGGGATCATTGTTAAATCACACCATTGCATATAGCTTCAACTCTGCCTGCGTTGTATTTGCCTGGCCAAGACTCCACCTTGCTGAATCCAGTGTTGCAGGTCCCCTGCACCAGGCAAGCAGCTGGATGTGGCTGGAAAACACACACAAGGACATGCTGCTGGCCTCAAACCAGAGCTGTGTTCTTGGACTGCTCATCAAGTCTACATTTCCTTGTCCATTCACTTACTTCTTTTTCTTATGTGTTTTTCATACTTTGCTATGTCCTGGGCCTCTAATCTTTCCGTACCATCCTATCCCTCATCTGACTACTTTGCTTCCTATTTCCTTGAAAAACCAAAAGCAGTCAGAAATGAACATCCTTCAGCACCTGCTCTCAGTAGCATTCATCTATATGCAGTTGGCCCAGGGCCTCAAACCTTTCCTCCTGTTACCACAGAGTGACTGGCCATGCCCCATCCAGAGTAAACTATTCATTGCACACACACCCCTCTTTCCTATCCAATGTGGTTATTCCACCAAATCTTCCTTCTTTCTCCAACATCATCATTTTCCCTCCCTACTGGATTATTTCCAAAAGCATGCAAATGTGCTAGTATTTTTCCCATCTTAAAACAATAAAACGCTCTTACTCTTAGCTCTCCCCCCAGTTTCCTCCCCACCTCTCTGCTCCCTTTTATAGAGTAACTTGTCAAGAGTTGTCTTTAAAGGACTCATTCCACTCTCTCCCCTAGTACTCTCTTTTGAATCCATTCCAATCAAGCTACTGCCTCACCAATCCATTGATACAGCTCTTGTGAAAGCCACCAGTGAATTGCTAAACCCAATGGTCAGTTCTCCATTTTCATTCATTTGACCTGTGCACAGCATTTGATACATTTGATCACTCTTTCTTCCTTAATGTATTGTTCATTTGGCTTCCAGAATGCCTCACTCTCTTATTTCCTTCTTGTCTCATAGCAGCCCTTGTCTTTGCCAGTTTTTCCTCATCTCCCTGGCCTCTAAATGTTAGCATGCTTGGGACTCTGCCTTAGCCTTTATTGTCTCTAATCACATGCACTTAACACACTTTTTATATACATCCATGTGGGGAGGTTTTTAAAGATACCTATGCCTGGGACCCAACCTCACACCAATTAGAGAATAATTTCTAAGGGTGGGGATGGGTACAGGTTGAGAATTATTGTATATATGACTAGAGGCCCAGTGCAGGAATTCTTGCATGGGTGGGGTCCCTCTGGGTGGCCTGCAGGGATCGGGCCGAAACCCACAGTCCAATGCTGCCTGCAGCTCCTACCTGCTGTTCCTGCTCATCCCGGCCCCAGTGTGCTTGTGGCAGGCTCATGCCCAATCAGTCCCCGATTGGGAGAGGCTCACACTGCTGCAGCAGTGCTCGCCAGCTATGAGCCCTGCATCTGGCGCCCTCCCGAGGGGAGTGGCCTGTGGGATCAGGCTGAAACTGGCTCTCCGACATTCCCTGAGGGGTCCCAGATTGAGAGAGGGTACAACCTGAGGGACCCCACCGGTGCAGGATCAGGCCAGTGAGGGACTGTAGGAGGGCTCCAAGGTGTGTCTGGCCCATTCACTCAGTCCCCGATCAGCCGGACCCCAGAAGCAAGCTAACCTACCAGTTGGAGCATCTGCCCCCTGGTGGTCAGTGCATGTCATAGCAACTGGTCGACTAGTTGACTGTCTGCCCCCTGGTGGTCAGTGCATGTCATAGTGAGCAATTGAGCAGCCTTAGCATATCATTAGCATATTATGCTTTGAATTGTTGTTCGGTTGTTCTACTGTTTGGTCTATTTGCATATTACTCTTTTATTATATAGGATTTCATCCAGCCTCATAGCCTTGAATGCCATCTAAGAACTGATACTGTCAAATGCACATCCTCACAGGTCTTGCCCCTGAACTCTACACTGGAATGTCCAACTATCCACTTGACTTCCATACCTGGATGTCTAAGAGCATTTCAGAATTCACAGGTCTAAAACAGACTGGCTAAGCCCACCCTGTCCAAACTTGCTTCTGTCATTCTCTCCATGCCAGTAAAGGACAACTCCATCTTACAGCTGCTCAAGCCCAAATCCTGTCATTTCTACCTCCACAATAGTTGGAGAACCTGTCACTTCTCGCCACCTTTCTTACTCCCCCCTGCTCCATAACTCCATCACTTTTCTCCAGACATGCCCATGGCTTGCTCCCTACTTCCTTTGATTCATTGCCCAGATATCATCTACTCAGAGAGGCCTTCCCTGACCACACTATTTAAAATAGCACCTTCTTCTCACACTGCATGCCCTGCTGCTGTTCCCTGCTTTATTTTACTCCATTGCATTTACCACAATCTGATACCCCACACCTTTTATTCAGTTGATTATTAATTTTGTCTCTCCCTTAGAATACAGCTCAAGAGGGCCCGGCACCTGAAACGCTACCTACAACATGAACATAAATGAATGATTACATCTTTTATATCCTCTGGAAATAAAATTATATAACTGAATCAAGAGAAAAATAATGTGATCACTTTGAGCAAGAAGGAAGAGCTGACCCAAACAGGGATTGGACGCCACTTTTTGAAGTTATCCACCGGTTTGATGATACAGATGAAACATTTTGGCATATAACTATGCCTCCTCCAAGAAGTGCTGTGTGTGAAGAGTATGTCATTTCAATATAAATCACGTCTGGAAGATTTCTTGCCGTGATCTAACTCAATGTCTCGCACTGCTCAGAGCCAACCTGTCTCATAAGTCAGTCTTCGTGTTTGAGAGCCTTGCTGCCAGGAAGAAAGCAGAGGGCGCCTGTGCCTCTTTACTGTGACAACATGCATCTGTGTTACCGGTAACTCCTCTGAGCTCGCTCTAGCAGCAGCTGAACCTGTGCCCTGGGCAATCTGGCTCCCGCAGTGCCTCTGCAGGAGTCTGACAAGAAACAGTGGAAAACCAATGCCCTTATGTGGCTGCAAATCAAGATTTTGCTGTGCCCCTCAACCCCTCCAGCAGGAACATCGGCATCATAATACGAATCTTTTTATACCTGTGTTTACTTGATATATCACAAAATAGAGGCCGCTAGCCACATAAGCAGAGAGAGTTTTAAAAGCCTATTTTATAATCAACGGTCGATTTATATCTAATGGCAAAGTCTTTGATAGTGAACATTTATTTAGAAATTATCAAAGAGAATGAGTTTCCTAATTTTTAAAGACAATTGTGCATATCTGACAGGGCAGAAGATGTATAGCTCACTGAAACCTGTCCACATCCTTCTAGGGAGACTGTAATTAGGCAAAAGTATATTAACTTCTCAAGATACCAAGGCGTGCGCATGTCTCATTCACACAATATTCACCAATTCTAGCTATGGAGAGAGTGGTGCCCATGGATGGAAACCACTGACTGAGGGTCTAAGGCAGGGCTGGGGAACCTTTGTTCTGCTGAGGGCCATTTGTATATTTACAACATCATTCTCAGGCCACACAAAATTATCAGCTTAAAAATTAGCTGCTATCGCCGTAATCGGTTTGGCTCAGTGGATAGAATGTCGGCCTGGGGACTGCGGACTGAAGGGTCCCGGGTTCGATTCTGGTCAAGGGCATGTACCTTAGTTGTGGGCACATCCCCAGTGGGGGGTGTGCAGGAGGCAGCTGATCAATGTTTCTCTCTCATCGATGTTTCTAACTCTCTATCTCTTTCCTTTCCTCTCTGTAAAAATATCAATAAAATATATATTTTTAAAAATAAAAATAAAAATTAGTTGCTATATTTGATCAAACATTTCATTAACTCACCCCTCGTGGTTTGGCAGGGCCAGACCGAGTGATTTAAGGCCTCGGGCTGGACGTTCCCCTGGTCTAAGGGAACTGTCCTAGGAATGTTAAAATAATTAATAGAATTTCACACATCAGGGCATATAAAAAACAAATCTTTGCCTGCAGCTATAAAAGCCTATTTAAAATTAATGTGAAAAATCAAGCAGGAGGCAGTAATACAGGTGGGGTTTAGGTCCTTTGGTCTATTGCCAGCTGTGGAGAAGATGACCACCAGGCCCTCTGCCTTACATGTGACTACATCTCATAAAAGCCTTAGAAACTTCACTTAAGGATCCAATGAGAGGCTTATATTTCTGAGTAAAATGTGTGCCCTTTGTAACAAACCTTTGTCACTTTCATTCACTTTAGGCTGTTTACTTGCTTAGTCGGGGTTGGTTTCATTCTGAAATGCTGGAAATCTGACCTGAAGTACTGAATGTTAATGACAAACCCTGGGAAGAACAACTGAAAATAGTTATCCTTGTCTATTTCTATCCTAAAAATTAATTGTATGTAAATGAATGTGTAAAGAGCGTTGCTCAGTACTGTCATGGAAATTAAACTCTTACTTTAGTTAGCGGACTTTTCTGAAACACTATTTTTTTTCTCCCCTCACCCCACTTTCCCTCTGGTAATCACCATACTGTTGTTTGTGTCCATGAGTTTGTTTGTGTGTTTTTTTTTCCCCTTACTCCCTTCACCTTTTGCACCCAGCCCCCCTCCCCTCTGACAGCTTTCAGTCTGTTCTCCAGTCTGTTTCTATTTTGTTTGTTAGTTTATTTTGTGTAAAAGAGGAAATTTTACCTTTTGCAACAGCATGGATGGACCTAGAAAGCCTTATAACAACGGTTCTCAACCTTGGCTGCACATTAGAATCACCTGGGAATCTTTTTAAAATCCTGATTTCTGGGTCTCCTCCTCCGGAAATTCTGTTTCTTTGTTATGGGGTGGGGCCACAACATTAGTAACAAAGAAACAGAATTTCCGGAGGAGGAGGCCCAGAAATCAGGATTTTAAAAAGATTCCCAGGTGATTCTAATGTGCAGCCAAGGTTGAGAACCACTGCATTATACTAAGTGAAATAAGGCAATCATAGAAAGATAAGTATCATATTAAATGCTATGTTTTAGTGAACCTTGTGGTTGAAAACCCTGGAAGCAAGCTTGGTGAGCACATAAAAGTGCTTAGGTTACAGATCAAGACAAAGTGGTTTTGAAATTAGAAAAGGAAGGAAAAAAGCACATAATTAACTTGCTAGTTGTTTCTCTTAATGTGAATGCTAGCCACTGGAGATATTTTAGCGGAGGTAAATGAAGCTCTTTGCAGTCTTGGCCAGGCTAGCGCAGAGCAGTCTTTGGGGGGATTGTCCCCATGAGGCAGGCAGCTCAGTCAGCCCCTGCAGCTTTTTCTCTCTAGAAGTTGAGAGCAAACTTTTCAAGTTGAGAGTGAGACTTAGCAGTCATGTTTACATTTCTTTCTATTTTTCCTGCATAGAACGACTTGACCTTTCCAGTTTCATGCTAGGGGTGCGCTCCTCCTTTCCAAGCCCTTGCCTTTTGGAAGGTAGCAAGGATGACTTTCCTCTTACATGTTCCAGGCCAATTGGTCTCACTCTGCTGCTCCTACAATTGCTGACCACAAATACTTGTAGCATCTCTCCTGAATTAAATTTAGAGAGCTGAATGTATTTTTCCCAAATGGGAAAATGCCGTCATATAAAGATCCTGAAACAAAGAAATCACTGACCTTCTCAGAAAAGCTGAATAACATTGGAGAGGAAGGCATTTTTTTTTTTCTGGCCCAAAAGAGTCTGCAAGCCTTGTGGACAGATCCAGGACTCATTGCCACTGATCTCTAGGGCCTAGTAGCCTGGGATATTAGAGATACTCAATGCATGTTGTTTAGAATGGGAAATTTAAAATGACATCTTGGTTTTGCTGCTACTATTACTCTTGCTTCTATTGGCAAATGATTATTGACTGCTACTGAGTTTTCATAGTAATTATTGAATCCTCCCAACAATCTGGGGTTAGGGTTAGAAGCTTGAAAAGACCTCGCCATTGAAGAAGTGGTAACTGACATGTCATTCAAATTCTCCATACTTAGGAAGGCACAGCAAACTTGTAATTAATCAATTTTGAGGGTTGAGGATAGAAGGAGATGTTTGGGTTAATCCTAGCCAATGATTAAAGATAAGGGATAGTCTGTGTTCAAAATAGGGCAGCTGCATTGTGCTAATGGCTTTTCCGTGGTCAAAGGTTAAGAACAAAGTCTCAGTTCCATCAAAGAATTTGACTGAAAATTAAGGAGGATAGAATTTCCATCTTGTACAGGATCGCCTGTGGGGTTAAGAAGAAGGCTGCAGCTCATGGAGCTGCCTTAGGTAAGCCAGAAATTGTGAAAGCTCAGTTAACTTAGAGTATTGAATACATGGTATAGAAGAGTGGGTAAGACCCTTGATTTTAGAGTCAGACTGCCTGAGTAAGAATCCTGGCTAATTGCTACCTGTTGGGTCAATTACTTAACTTCTCTGTGCCTAAGCATTCTCAACTATAAGATATGGATATTAACTACCTCATAGAGTTATATGCATTAATGAAATAATGTATGCAAAGCTTAATCTGCCGGCACAGGGTACGCAGTAAATAAACCCCGACCAGAGTCTGGCTGAGCCCTCACCCTTGTAACTGAAAAACCGCAGGTTCAGCTATGCCACAATAAAAGCCAAACTCATGAGGCAGGTTCTTCTGCAAGAGAAATGAGGTTTTATTCAGGTGCCAGATGACCTGGAAGAATGGTGGACTTCCATCTCAAAGACTATCTCCCTTCCTGCTCAAGCTCTTGGTTCTTATAGGGATAGGGAGGGAAGGCCTTTTCTCTATCTAATTATCTTGCTAGCTTCTGGCATGCTCAGGCCCTATCCATTCATCTTTCTAGCTTTTGGCACCCTTGGTGTAAGAACCTCTCCCCTGCACCATCTTGGCCAATGGGGGAGTCTCTCTAGCACTCCAACTGACTACGTTAACAATTCCCCCCCTTTGAAACTCTGGACCCTTGTAATATTACAAGGGTAAATGGATGGAGTTCTCATCTTCTGTAGTTTCGTCCAGCTATCAGGGGTGCAATCTTACCTATCCCCAGGTCCAGAGGTTCTTGCTATCTAATAAAAGAAGAAGGGGGTCAAGAAAGGAGGAAAGCCTTTATGCAAGGGAGAAGGGTTGCTGTCTTTGGAAAGTGGCATACCTGATAGGCCTGACAGATTCTTTCTAAAAATCCAGAAGGATCTTTGTTTGGTGTCTGTTGAACATGGCATATCATGTTCAGGCTCTTCTGTTTAGGAACTCCTTTCTTAAGCCCTTCCAACATGCACCTTTTATAATGTTCTAGGAAGGCTAGGTCCCCACTATGTGGGTCCCAGTTGGGCTCTGTCAAGGGGTCCGATTCTCATGATGGAAGTGATGAGCCTCCTCATTAACCTTACCTATAACGAGCTGCCTTACATCTGCCATTGGTAGGATATTAAGGAGAGACTTTATACCTTCTCAGTTTAGAGGGTGAGTGGCAAAAATGGAGGTGATACAATCTGTCACTTTCTGAGGCTGTTCCCTATATGAGGGGGGTTGAGATTCTTCCAGTTCAGTAAATCTGAAGTGCAAAATGGAATATGGGCCCATAGTGGCCAGCAGACTGGCCTTCCCATGTTATTCCACCTACAGGATATTGCCACAAAGGGGATTGTCCTGCTCCAAGGAGAGATACTCCCTAGCCAAATTGGATGCCCTGCTGAAATCCAAGGGGAAGACCATTCTTCGTCATACAGGGGTGGTGCTGTCACCCCTCTGGGCCCTATCTCAGGGGTATCTAGCAGTGGGGGTGGTGGTGGGAAATATTCCTGCTGCTAATCCTGGGTCCCCAGGTTCAGGGCATTAAAACACTCATCTCCTCATTTCCTTTCCTTCCTGTGTTTTACTATCAGGGAAGGGTTTTGAAGCCAATTCCCTTCTCTGCATGATTAGGTTGTTCCCTTTCTTTGCTGAATCCTTATTATGTAAAGACATAAACACCTGGACATAAGAGATTTTGTCCCATTTCCCTGACTGTTGGTAAAAACAATTCCAATTATATGATGGTGTGGTAATTTAGGGAAACATTTAGGGGCCATTTCCCCCCATAGTCTAAAGTATACATAGGCCAAGCAGCATTACAATAGAAAACAATTCCTTCTTAGTCATTTGATCATAGCTGCACATGGACCAATTTGCTAAAATTCAGCCCAGTGGGCTCCCTTTAGGAGTTGAAACAGAACAACCCCTGTTGGCACAAAAGTACAAACCCCAAACCATCACCATAGAAAATGCCCCAGACAAAGTGAAAACTTATAAACAGAATTTGGATCCTTAATTCCATTAGTCCAAATGAGCACTCACAAGCAAGTCCTAGCATCATATTTCCTGCCAGCTGATACCGCCGTGGTCCTGACGGGACCCAAATGACATAAAGCCCAAGCAGCACAAAGCCCAAGTGTCACAAAGCCCAGACAGCAGGGATAGAGGCCCCTAGTGTGCATGCTGGTTTGACTTACCCTAGGGGAGCCCATCTGCTCCCCAGAAACCTGTTTCCTTTAACCAGCCAAATGTTTCCGGCTGCTGATACCTTGAGGAGTGCAGATAAATTCCCAGAGAGAAGTTCTTGGCAGCTGCTGGGCAGTCCCCACAGTCCTGCTCAGGGGACAACACGTGACAGGCAGCCGGGACCCCAGGCCAGCCCTCCAGGACTTACCCAGATCCATGCTGTCCTTGCAGAGTCTCAATAAAAACTGCTACTGGAAAAAATGCAGGTTTGCCTGCCTGCCACAATGAAAGCCAAGCCTGTGAGGTAGGTGCTGGTGCAAAAAAAAAAAGAGGTTTTACTCAGGTCTGGCACAACCTGGGAGAACAGTGGACTCCTGTCTCAAAGATCATCTCCCCTTCCTATTTTTTTCTTTTCTATCCAATTATCTTGCTAGCTGGGGTCCTGTCCACTTGTCTTTCTAGCTTTTGATGTGCTGGGGACCTATCCATTCTCTTTCTATCTTTCTGCATGTTCAGGCCCTCTCATTCATCTTTTTTTAAAAAATATATTTTATTGATTTTTTACGGAGAGGAAGGGAGAGTGATAAAGAGTTAGAAACATCGATCAGCTCCCTCCTGAACACCCCCCACTGGGTATGTGCCTGCAACCAGGGTACATGCCCTTGACTGGAATCGAACCTGGGTCCTTTCAGTCTGCAGGTCGACGATCTATCCATTGAGCCAAACCAGTCAGGGCCCTCTCATTCATCTTTCTAGCTTTTGGCATGCTTAGTGTAAGATTACCTTCCCCCCTGTGACATCTTGGCCAATGATGGAGATTCCTCGGTGCTCCAACTGACAGTAATACCTGGCGGTTAGCACCATTCCTTGGTGTTGCTCTAAGCATTTACTGGTGTTTCTTGAAGTATGTGTGTTTGGTGGGAGCAGAGGGCCAGAAGTGGGTTATGGAAAAGACTCATTATGGCTTATATCATATACCTTTATTAAGAAGCCCGAGGGCAAAGAAAACCTAGAATATAACAATATGGGATTTGAAACTCAAAATACCCAAACCTTGAGAAGTCAGTCTCTATGATCAAGCAGTTAGTAGCAAAATCAGAATCAGAAAGGCAGCAAAACATCTAGCAATGCCTCCACCTTCAGATAAATTCCCTCCTCTGGATATAGTTAGCATGTTCCCTCAGCCACCCCACTCTGGACATGTGACAGTCCGCACAGAAGGTAATTAACTGGAAGGAAATCAAGGGAAAAATCCAGCCCAGCGGTTCACAATATTGGGCCACATTTGAGGGACACTGTCTTCTTCAGGCTGTGCCCAGATGTTGACAAAATATTGACAGAACATTTATAAAGTAGGAAGGCAAATATCCAAAACCATTTTTGGAGTATTATCCATGAGAACATTTTGTAGGCATGTGAAAAACAAAATGGCTCATTTGAAAGTTCTTGGTGGCAGTGGCACTGGTCTTCCCACTATGGCAGCCACAAACCACACTCTTCTCCCTCTCAAGAAACCACTTCAGAGATGAGTTGGTGAGAATGACATCACAGGGCTAAACTTATCTATGCCACAACCACAAATTGTTTGCAAACGTCAGGATTTTATTTCTAGTAGCAATCCATTATTGACCTCAGAATCGATTGAGATACACCCGTGTGAAAAATAACATGGTTTAGAACTCCCACCTAGTCTGATACTTTCCTTTGACAGTGGATAAGCTTGGTACTCAGAAAACATAAATAAATAGCTCGAGGTCACACAACGAGCAAGGAGCAAAGTCACCAACCACTTGAAATCAAGTCTGCTGAGTCCATTGCTCTACACAACACATAACATTTCCCTCAGCAGAGGCCTGACATGTTATTCACGTGAATAACAGTTTAGCAGTGCTGAATGCAACTCACTTTTCCTCCAACATACCTACCATCAACCAACTAAGAAGAATCATCTAGTCCCCACCTAGCCACTGGACCACCTTTTAGCTATAATGCTATTTCAAAATATGTGCTACTTATTCCAAAACCTACATTTCATGTTCACACATTAAGCTGCAAATATACATACCCTGAAGTAAAATACATTTACAAAATATTTGGGCTCAGCATTACCAAGAAAAAACTTGTGGTTTTACAGAATTATTTATTATAGCACAGAATCTTTAATTCCAATGACAAGACAGCCTACAGCAATGTTTAATATTCATTCACTTTTACTCAGGCAGAAAATTGACATTAGAACGGGTCTACTTTTATAAAAGACATGTTAGCTTTTCCAAAGGGAAGATAGTTTTTCAAACATTATTCAAAAATATGCTCAGAAAGTGTAGCTCCCACCTGTGATATCAAAGTGATACCTTTTCGTTAGCTACCACATCCAATAACGTGTGTCTTGCAAACACTCTGACTGTGTAGCAGGCTTGAGTGCTGGGTGACTTTGCTAATAAAGAGGATAGGCAGTTTGGGCCCTGGCCTGTGTCCTAGACATAGGTCGCAGGAGAAATGAAGGGTCTTCCTCCAGAGTGAATTGACAGCCATTTATTTGTTCAATGTCTAGGCTGCAGATGTTGGAAAATGTCAGCCTTCAGAAGGAACAAGAAACTAACAACTGCAGCTTGACAAAGGCAGACTGCCAAGAGAGTCTTGGTTTGGTGACAGATGGACACATTTTTTTTTTTTAAATCCCCATACAAAGAGATACACAGACAAGGACAGAAATTAAGGCAAATATGTGAGCAGTGGACTGAGTGGCACTGTGCCCTTGGGTCAGGGCAATCTTTGCACAGGCTTTGCTCAGCCTATTTGCTGGTCTATCTCTGAATCCTTCATGCCAAGACTGGCTTAACTCAGCAGCTGTCCAGCTGGGCTGCTTTCTCAGTAATAAACAAAACCATGTGGTCTGGAGGTATTTGAGGGCTGAGAAAGGGTGAAAAATACTGAAACAAACAGGCCTGAACCAGAGGGAAATAAGGAAACACGTGGAAGTGCATACTGAGATTGCACCAAGGACAAGAGCTCCATAATACCAGGCTTGCACATCTTGCTTCTGCTGTGACATGAGGCCTTATGGTCTACAGAATGCAAAGGTTTGAAAATATTGTGGTCAGGCCAGGAGGCTCAGGTGAACAGAGAGTGAGGGCGGTGCCAGAGAACCTCTGACAGTACCCTTCCTCATAAGCCAGGGTAGTATGCCTGTGGGGTGGGTACCTCCTCTCATTAGAGAAAGATCTATTTGGGCCAAAGGTATAGCAGCAGTCCCTTAGGAAACCAGCAAAATGAAATCAATCCCCATTAAGGAGGGGATTTCTTGCCCTCTGGAATAATAAAAGGTGGTCATAACAATAGGACATATTAGGTCCTTATCTAGCAAAGAGAGAAACTTGCTAAAATATAAAATTTTACTTTACTAAAATTTCACCTACTTTTATTTTAGTGCTTTTTAATCAGTGGAATCGAATCATTCAGACCCAATGGAGGAATTTTCCTTGAGACTTGACCAACATGGAGCAACTATGTGATATTGGTTCAGCAAATAAGCAACTTCTATTGATATGGGAATATTTATTTCATGAAGACAGCAGTGTTTTTCTGCCTGAAATCATATGTGATATAATGCAATTATAAGTAGAATTCCAGAGGGCTGTATGTTTGGTTTGGCATGGTAGGGCTATTTTATTTATTTTATTTTTGAAACTGCATAAAGTAATTTTATGTTTGCATGGAAGAATAAATCTTTAAGAGTATGATGAAATTACAAAAGAGAAATAGAGCATATTGTGTTTGAGAATGAGGATGTAGTTGATTTGCCTTACCAACTATAAATTTATTTATTTATTTATTTATTTATTTATTTTTCTTAATTAAATCTTTATTGTTCAGATTATTACATTTGTTCCTCTTTTTCCCCCCCATAACTCCCCTACTCCCAGTTCCCGCCCCACCATCTGCCCTCACTCCCCACCCACTGTCCTCATCCATAGGTGCACAATTTTTGTCCAGTCTTTTCCCGCATCTCCCATACCCCTTCCCCCCCCACCCAAGAATAGTCAGTCCATTCCCTTTCTATGTCCATGATTCTATTATGATCACCAGATTATTTATTCACTTGATTCTTAGATTCACTTGTTGATAGATGCATGTCTGTTGTTCATAATTTGTATCTTTACCTTTTTCTTCTTCTTCCTCTTCTTAAAGGATACCTTTCAGCATTTCATATAATACTGGTTTGGTGGTGATGAACTCCTTTAGCTTTTCCTTATCTGTGAAGCTCTTTATCTGACCTTCAGTTCTGAATGATAGCTTTGCTGGATAAAGTAATCTTGGTTGTAGGTTCTTGGTATTCATCACTTTGAATATTTCTTGTCATTCCCTTCTGGCCTGCAAAGTTTCTGTTGAGAAATCAGCTGACAGTCGTATGGGTACTCCCTTGTAGGTAACTGAGTTTCTTTCTCTTGCTGCTTTTAAGATTCTCTCTTTGTCTTTTGCTCTTGGCATTTTAATTATGATGTGTCTTGGTGTGGTCCTCTTTGGATTCCTTTTGTTTGGGGTTCTCCGTGCTTCCTGGACTTGTAAGTCTATTTCTTTCACCAGGTAGGGGAAGTTTTCTGTCATTATTTCTTCAAATAGGTTTTCAATATCTTGCTCTCTCTCATCTTCTGGCACCCCTATAATTCTGATGTTGGTACACTTGAAGCTGTCCCAGAGGCTCCTTACACTATCTTTGTATTTTCGGATTCTTTTTTCATTTTGCTTTTCCGGTTGGGTGTTTTTAGCTTCTTCGCATTTCAAATCTTTGCCTTGATTCTTGCGGTCCTCTGGTCTGCTGTTGGGAGTCTGTATAATATTCGTTATTTCAGTCCGTGTATGTTTAATTTCTAGTTGGCTCTTTATCACAACATCGAGGGTCTCATTAGATTTGTTGAGGATCTCATTAAGTTTATCAGCGGCTTCTAGACAGTTCTTGAGAGACCTTAAAAGTGTGGTTCTGAACTGAATATCCTCCATTGATAGTTTTGTCCTGTTTCTTTGTCTCCGCATTTTTTATGCTTTCTTGGTGCACCCCCTAGTGGTCTTTGTGTGCAGTCCTCCTGTAGTTACGCGTTGATTGTTGTAGTTAATACTAGGGGGATTTGACCTCCAGGCCAGCTGGCTGTGAGAATCAGCTGTGTCTGCAGTGGGAAAACTTCTGTCCTCTAGGGAGGTGCTAATCTAGCCTTTGCCTGAGGCTATCTGGCAAATGGCTCTGTGCAGGGCTTGGGCGGGGAGGGTGGGTCGCTCGGGCTTGGGATCAACAGGGTGGGCTGGAGAGAGCAGTTATGGCGGCTCTCAGTTCCGTCCCTAGGGGCTCAGCCTCACAGAGTCCCAGCAACTGCTGCAAACCTCGGAGAGAAAGCTGCCTTCGAGTTCCAACTGAAGCCAGACAGTCCCACTTCTCCCGTTTGAGTCTGGGTCCCTAGAGACTCACCCGGATCTGGAGCTCAGAATCTGAGACTCCCTCCCGATTGAAAGCACTAACCGCGCCCTCCGCCACCAGCCCGCTCCGTGCGCACTCCGTACCTGAGTATTTCACTTCAGCACTGCGCCTCCTCTGAGTCTGGGTATGATATTCTCTTTCCTCCTAGTTGTAGAATTTCCACTCAGCCAGCCTTCCTGTGGTTCTGGATGATGTCCGTTCCGTCTTTTAGGTGTGTTTTGATTTGGTTGTTCAAGGCAGCAATCTCCGGCGTTAACCTATGCTGCCATCTTGGTTCTCCGCTATAAATTTATTTTAAAGTTTCTTTGATCAAACCAGCAGAGGAGCAACAGATTGATTGATAGTAAAAGAATTGCAATGTGCATCATTATTTGTAGTGACCTGCTTTCCAAAGAAATCTCTGCAAATAACCTGGTGTCCATCAATTGACAAATGACTAAATAACTTATGGTACCTTGTACTGTTAAAATATGTAAAATATGCAAAATATGAAATGGTATGTAGCTATTAAGAAAAATGAGCAAGATTGTGATTAACATTTAAATAAGTAGACTTGGAGCAAAGTAGATGGCCCTCCAGTATTGTGGTGGGTCTCATTCAATCAGTTGAAGGCCATAAGCAGAAAACACTGAAGTCATCAAAGGAAGAAGGAATTCTGGCTCCAGAATACCTGCAAACCCATGACTATAGCATCACTCATCCTTGGGTTCCAACCTGCCACCCTGCCCTGCATATTTCAAATTTGTCAGCCTTCACAATCATGTGAGCCAATTGCTTAAACTAAATCTTTCTCTCTCTATGTGTGTCTATACATACTATTGATTCTTTTTCTCTGGGAAACCCTAACTAATATATGCATATGGTATTTCCATAACTGCAGACAATCAAAAATTCTATGCACATGAATTTATATTTGTATAGGTGAGTATGAACATGAAGAAAATTGAGACAGAATTTGCACCAAGCTGAAAATACTTGTGTGTGTGTGTGTGTGTGTGTGTGTGTGCATGTGTAAGCATGCTGGGGAAGAGAAGAAGGCGGGGGTAGGAGGGGAATCTAGAGCAAAATGGAAATAGCATGATACAAAATAAAGTATAATAAAACTGCCAGTATAAAAACTAAACATGCATGAAAGTAAAAACATGAGTCAACTAAATTTTAAAATAATCAGTTTCGACCAGATAGTGAAAGGCCTTTCACACCAGACTGAAGGGCATCTCCTCACCCTGTACACAATGGAGGCTCATTAAATGTTTGAAGCACACACATAACAATGATTTGAGGTGAATTTGTCAAGATCAGCTCATTTCAGGGGGGTGTAGAAGCATAGTATTTAGGAGCTTGGGCTTTCACATCAGGCTGTTCTGGATTCACCTCCCAGCTCTACCGCTTACTTGACTGTGATCTTCTTTGCGTGATTTAATTCCTCTGAGTTCCAGTGTCTTAACCCTAAAATGGGAGTAAATAATAATACCTACACCACAAGGTTTTAGTAAATATCCAAAGATTTCATATGTGAAATGCCATATGCTGTCAGAGTAAAGAGTTAAAACAATAATTGTTTTTTGGTTTGGAGTGTGTGTGTGTGTGTGTGTGTGTGTGTGTGTGTGTGTGGCTATGAGAGAGAGGCAGTGAGATTACCAGGGGACTATTGAAAGAGTCCAAGGAAAATTTGCAAAGAGTAGTTCAGTGGTTAGTAGAACAGTTCATGCAGCCAGAGTAACCTAAGTTGATATGTGTTTGTGAGTGTGTCTATGAGCATACACACATATGTGCCTGGCACACTTAGAGGGAAGAGGCGGTGGCAGTACGAATGAAAGGAGAGGAGGATCTCAAAGGTAAAATCTACAAGATTATTTCAATATCAAGGATGACTGTGAAGTTTCTGGATTAGATAGTGATGTTAAGGTAAAACATCATTCTTTTCCTACATTTCTCTTCTTGCAAGTTCCTGTCCTTTTCCAAAAAACTCACTTGAACCATTTCACTTGTACAATGTGTTTCCTGGTTGACTTCGACCCACTATATAAGGGGCTTGGGTACTCTGTTTTTGCACTACATTAACTTGTGCTCACTTGAATATGGTGGGTGAGTGTGCACATTATACACACACAATTAAATTACGGACTTCGGGGAAGACGTACACAGTCTCCCAACTTTATTTCCTTTAACAAATCTTTATTTAGTTCCTATCATGTACCAACAATTGTTCCAGTTGCTGGAGACAGTATAAGGAACAAAAACAAAGCCCCTCTTCTCATGGAGCTCATATTTGGTGTTGGAAGGTAAACATTCAACAAGTAACAATATGGTGATGGTGATGAGTGGTATGAAGAAAAATAAAACAAGAAGAGAAATGGAAGAAATGCTGTTTTGAATGAGTTGATCAGGAAGGTCTCTGCCAAGTGTACATGGCAGATGTATCCTGTCCTTTGGCTGCTACATTCCTTAAAAAAATGGCCCATGTTTATGTATGCTCTGCTTTTAAGCCATTGAACTCAGACCTTAACAAAGTTAAAGTTGCCTCCCAATTGCAAATCCAATGTCTGTTTTTAATACAGGATGGGGCAAAAGTAGGTTTCCAGTTTTTCATTTGGAAAATACAATAATCTATAAAAATAAAAGCATATTATGCTAATTAGATCAGACAGCCAAACAACCTTCTGGATGAAGCCGGGGCTACAAGGGCTGAGGCCAAGCTGTCATGGCTGCCAGGGCCGAGCCCCTTGCATGAGTTTCATGCATCGAGCCTCTAGTTCATAAATAATAATACAAGAATAAACTCTGTTTTAAATAGTCACACCTGTAAATCTACTTTTGCCCCACCCTGTATTTATTCTTTCAGACTCTTGGCATCCCTTAATAAGGCCTTTGACCATGGCTTTCATTTTTCACCTACTTATAACCAAGTTCCAGCTCTGTGACCCTGAACAAACTGATTAATGTCTCTGTTTTCCAGTTTCCTCATCTGTGAAGTTAGGAAAGTCATTATATCTGCATAGGTTGTTTTGAGGGTCATCAGAGATAAGCACTCAATAAATATTAGTTATTGTTATATCCCAAACCAAATTCTGTATTTATAGCCTTATCCCAAACCATAGAAAGTCATGTGGAGATTACGAGCTTGCAAGAGAGCTCAAAATACATTATAAATTACCCCTCCCCCCACACACACGCTAAAGAAACTCCTCTCATAAAACTGCATTTTACCCATTAATTTTATTTACATATGACTTATGCACTGCCTTCCTCCAATAAGTTAATAAGTTTCAGGAAATTTTCAGAAAATTCAGAACTGATGTGATTTAAAAAGAACAACACTGATGAAGTTCTATATCACTTGCTTTTAGGAGGCATGGAAAACCTGTCTGGGTCACTCCTGTGTTATTTAATACCTTAGTTTCTGGCTAAGCCAGTAGTTTTCAACTCTGATTTCACTTCATGGTCACTGAAAGCTTTAAAAAATGCCTCTGGCCCGGCCCTGCCCCAAGCAGTTAATTCAGAAACTTGAGTATGGTGTCCATGCCCTGATAGGATCACAAAGCTCCTTGGGGCTTATAAAACACATCCAGATTTGGAAGCACAAAGCTAGTATGTTTACGCCAAATGGAATCCCTGAGTACCTAAAGGTGCCCTGGAGGACTGTACTGTCCACTTGCAAAGGTAGGATGACATAGAGAAGGATTTTTCCCTAATAACTTATCAATGTACCTTCATAATCTGAACTTCTTTTTTTTTTAAAATATATTTTATTGATTTTTTACAGAGAGGAAGAGAGAGAGATAGAGAGTCAGAAACATCAATGAGAGAGAAACATTGATCAGCCGCCTCCTGCACATCCCCCACCAGGGATGTGCCCGCAACCCAGGTACATGCCCTTGACCGGAATCGAACCTGGGACCTTTCAGTCCGCAGGCTGACGCTCTATCCACTGAGCCAAACCGGTTTCGGCAGAACTTCTTGTCTTCTAACTTCTATTTCTATTCAAAACTGTTTGGGTACAATACGAACACTTACAAAATGTCTCTACATTTTACACTAGAATATGCAAGGAAATGGAGCTCCTGAGAGGCTGTGGTGGCAAAGACAGAGGTAAAGCCATATAGTTGGTCAAGGACAGAATGTACTTGGTCAGCAGGAATCATCTCAGATGCCCGTATGTGTCAATATGAACAACCTTTCATTTCTCTCTCCTCTACCCACAATTTTTGACCTGTAAATTTTTATTTTAAAATGTAACTTAAAAGGCACAATAACTATTATCTATAGTCAGAGTTCCCTGAAATACATTTTCAGTTTTAATAATATTTTTCTTTTCATTGAATTTATTGGGGTGACACTGGTTAACAAATTATACATGTTTCAGGTGCACAATTCCACAAGATAGCATCTGTACACTGTATTGTGTGTCCACCTTCCCAAGTAAATCTCGTTCCATCTCCATTTATCCCCCCATTCACCCCTCCACTGTCCCCCACACCCTTCCCTATCACATAGGCAAATACATACATACATACATACATACATACAGACAGACATACATACATACATACAATGCAGCTATAGGAATTAAGGAAAGTAGGGGAAGAGAAATTAGGTGTAAAATGCCGCCCGGCAATTTGGGAAGCACTGATCATGGCAGGCTGCTCTGAATTCACACACACACACCTGCGTGCCTAGACTTGAACCTGCAGTCTAAGTGGGATCAGTCCTATTCACAAGCCGTGCAGAGACCTGATCCTTACAATATTGGTCAGGTTAGAGCCAAACTCTTATGATGGGTGCCAGGCTACCTACTTCTATTGTTTTCTATTGCTGTCATGACCGATTACCACAAACTTAGTAGCTTTAACCAGCACAGCCTGTTTCTCACAGTTCTGTTGGTCAGAAATCCTGGTGGCTCAGTTGGCTTCTCTGCTCCAAATCCCGCAAGGTCAAAATACGGTGTTGACTGGTCTGGGGGCGAGAATCCACTTCCAGGGTTATTCCCGCTTTGGGAGCCCCATTTCCTGCGGCTGTAGATGGGGGCCTGTGTCCTTGCTGTCAGTCGGTGCCGCTCTGAGATCCCCAGGCCACCTCATCGTAGAGTCAGCATCTGTCTCCCAGCCAGTGAGGGCAGGCCGGGTCCTTCTCATTCTTGAGTCAAGAATGAATCTCTCTGACTTCCCCTTCTGCCACATCTCTCTGACTCGAGCTCGAGGGAGTACTCTCCTTTTAAAGATTCCTGTGGTTAGATTGGACCCACCTAGATAATCCAGGATCATCTCTCTATGTCAGTGATGGCAAACCTATGACACTCGAACTCATTTTTTTTGGTTGATTTTTCTTTGTTAAATGGCATTTAAATATATAAAATAAATATCAAAAATATACATCTTTGTTTTACTATGGTTGCAAAGATCAAAACATTTCTATATGTGACACGGCACCAGAGTTAAGTTAGGGTTTTTCAAAATGCTGATACGCTGAGCTCAAAAGGTTGGCCATCACTGCTCTATGTTAAGGTCAGTAATCTCAATTCTACAAATTCACTTTGCCATGTAATGTGACATTCTAGGGATTCAAGCATGGACATTTTTGGAGTCCATTTTGCCATCCTCACAGTTCAGAGACCATAAATAACTACCATAAAGCCCCTGTGTCTGTGTATTTCATCATTTTATTTAAATTAATTAGAAATTTCACAAAGTCTGCCTTTCTTCATGAAGTTTTCATGCCCATGTTATTACATAAGACACATTCCTCTGTCAGCCTATGTTGGCTACTATAACAAAAATACCACTGACTGGGTAGCCTACAAGACAAACATTATTTCTCACAGTTTTGAAGACTGGAAGTCCAAGATCAAGCCACTAGCAGATTCAAAGTCTGGTGAGGGCCCACTTCCTGGTTCAAAGATCACCAGCTGCTCTCTGTGCCCTCACGTGGCAGAAGGGGCAGAGAGCTCTGGCTCTCTTTTTTTTTTTTTTTTTTTTTAATATATTTTATTGATTTTTTACAAAGAGGAAGGGAGAGAGATAGAGAGTTAGAATCATCGATGAGAGAGAAACATCGATCAGCTGCTTCCTGCACATCTCCTACTGGGGATATTCCCGCAACCCAGGTACATACCCTTGACCGGAATCGAACCCGGGACCTTTCAGTCCGCAGGCCGACGCTCTATCCACTGAGCCAAACCGGTTTCGGCTTTTTTTTTTTTTTTTTTTTTTTTTTTTTTCCCTCTGGCTCTCTTTCATAAGGCTGCTAACCTCATTCATGAAGGCTCGGGTCTCATGGCATAATCACCTCCCAAATGCCCCACCTCCAATCCATCACAGTGGGAATTAGGTTTCAACATACATATAGTGGAAACTCAAGCATTCAGTCTATAGTCCCTGCCAAGAACTCTGGAGTCAGGTTCCTTGTATCACACAGGAATATAAACCCTTTTCTAGGGGGAAAAATATATATAAAAGAACTTAAAAAATGTTACTTATTCTTGACCTTTATTTTGCCCATAGCAATTTGAAAGCAAGTCATATAGTTACAGTCTGCATGATTACTACTATAACAATTCCTTTCTTTCTTTATTGCTATAGTAGAACTGTATCTGTGTAATTCAAAAGACTGGATGCTTAAATTGTTTACAAATAAAGGAACATAGTAAGTATTTGTTTAATCTATTTATTTTAAACACGATTGGTCCTACATATAGACATTTCACTGCAATGTGTAATACTCATGTCATGAAATGATATACATTTTAAAGGTGGCAAGGGGATTGGTTAGCGTCCATGGGAGTTACATAATGGAAATCACACTGAAAAGAGGGCCAAAGTGAAACAGAATAGTTTCTCAGTAGGTTGAAAACAAGGATTGATGAATGATATTAAATTATCACCTAGGAGACCAGAGGTATAATTTTTAAAGATTTGATCATTAAGATCAGTTAGAGCTTACTGTCAAGATAAAACACTAGGCATTTGCCTCAGCTGCATCAAGGAAGAGCAAGTCAGGGAGAAGAGAGCAAGAAAGGATGCCCTCCCTGGGCTGTGTGGCCCAGGTCCTAGGAGGGGGCCACGGAAGTCAGCGCATGGGAGGGGCAGAGTCCTGCTGCTCACCTTCACCCCCCTTCTACTCAGACAAGTGACATTCAGCACGTGCCTGCAAATGCCATTAGGCAAATGAGCATATGACAGTGGGTGCCCATGCCTTGGAAAGTCTACATGATATTCTAATTCAGAAGCAAAAGTCTCATACATCTGTGACCCTGAATAATTGTTTTTATGGTGGCTGTCAAAAAAGTCACAGTAAAGTGATTTTTGACACTTCAGTCTAAGCACAGTGATGCTTTTATGAGGCTAATAAACCCATCTCAAAAATGTTATAAATTTGTATACTTAGAAATTCTGTTGAAAGCATTTAACCTTTTCTGAAGAACACACTGTACTTGTTTTTTGAATTGGAAGCTTTGTAACATGCTGTGGCTAAAAGTAATAAAGTTCAGATTTAAATGTAAAATTTTGAAGAACAGCTGATTACGTGTGGAAGAAGCCCACATATCAATACAGCCAGCCACAGTCTGACTGCTGCAGGCAGTGGTGATCCCTGGGGTACCAGAGCAAAGAATGCCTCGAGGCATGTGGTTAGTGGGAGGTTGTGCTATTATTTTTCCAACTATGGCTCTGAATATATTTTTATATGGCAAATGATCACTACAGCAAGTCCAGTTAACATCCGTCACCTCACAGTTACAATATTTTTTCTTGTGATGAGAATGTTTAAGATCTATTCTCTTAGCAGCTTTCAAATGTACAATACAGTATTATTAACTATAGTACCATTCTATACATTTAACCCCCATGACGTTTTTAAGATTCCACATATCAATGAGATCATATGGTATTTTCCTTTCTCTGTCTGACTTATTTCATATAGCATAATGGCCTTCAAGATCCATATATATGCCATGTTTTCTTTATCCATTCATCAATTGATGTGAATTGCTTGAGAAAAGACTTCCAACTCCTTCCTTAAAGAGAAAGGCCTGACACTCCACTCCTGCTAGAGGCAGCATGGTTTCCTAACTAGCTGTGCATCAGAAACACACAAACCACTTATTACAACATGCAGATTCCTGGGTCCCAGTCCCAGAGCTTCTGATTCAACACCTTTTACCTGCACCTGTCACTCCCTGGGTGATTCTGGTACAGACACAGGCTTGAGAACCTGTACTGTACGGCACAAAGGTTTTAATTATAGCTAAAGTTCATCATTATTAACAACAGAACTTTGTTTCTAATTGACCATTTGATTCCCGTTCCTTTTGTCTCTGGCCTCCTATTGAGTCCTACCCTTTTTCCTCTATTAGAAAGAAGCACAGCCAAAACCGGTTTAGCTCAGTGGATAGAGCGTCGGCCTGCAGACTGAAAGGTCCCAGGTTCGATTCCGGTCAAGGGCATGTACCAGGGTTGCTACCAGGGTTGCGGGCACATTCCCAGTAGGAGATGTGCAGGAGGCAGCTGATCGATGTTCCTAACTTTCTATCTCTCTCCCTTCCTCTCTGTAAAAAATCAATAGAATATATTTTTTAAAAAAAGAAGGAGCACATACCAACTTTATTGAGCAATACGTTCAGTAGAGGTGATGAAGAAAACTCCAGTGGCCTAAACAATACTGGCTCCTGAAGTATGTCATGAGTTGATAAAGCATTGGGACTTTTTTCTCCTGAGGTCATAATTTATTAATTGCAAACATTGTAAAACCTTATGTGAATCTCATTCAACATTGACTGAAAGGCTACCGATGTGCTCTACCAGACTCAGGGCCTAAGAAGGTGTGTTATTCTTTGTCCCTTTCTTCATGAAGATCACTGTTTAGTAGTAAAGAGAAAAATTAGCCTATACCTATTTACACATCTGCATCTGGCTTCTCCCTTACTGTGGTATTGTCAGCTGCATTCTTTGAAATCCATATTAAAATGGTATTGAGAGGAAATAAAAGAATTGAGGCCATTTTTTTTTTTTTTTTTTTTTTTTTGCCATTCTGGGACACTTAATGAAATGAAAGTGAGGAGCTGGTAACACTTCAAACAAAATTACCTTAGCCTCTAATAGCCAGCCCAGCTCTTCACTAGGGTTAATTCTGTCTAGAGGACATTAACCATGGAGCAAACTCTTTTGTTTCCTCCCAAGGCTGCTGAATGATCCTGTACACTGGAACAATGAGGCACCTGTGGGTTGTTCTTTTTAATTAAACTCTTCAATGGAGTGGACTTTCAGGCACTTACTGGTAGTAGATGCTAGAATTTGGTCCACCTCATTTTCCAAAGTCCAATTTGTAAATTGTGTTTAAAAATAGCCTCCTGGCTTGAGCACACAATAAAAAATTCACAGCAGTCTCTGAAGGATGGATTTATAGGCTGTTCAGACTAGCATGCAAGAAAGATTACAATGTGTCTGTGTATGTATAAATGTTTATAGGTGCCTGGAAATTGGCAGAGGACTCCTGAGACAACAGAGGTCAGCCAAGAGACTGTCACATTGAAAGACCTTAGGCCATCACAGCTGAGAGTGGGTTTGAACAGAAAATCTTCTGATCAATCTAGGGAATGAGAGAGGAGCTAGTCAGAGAGCTGGGAGATAAGAAACCCAGTGAGAGCACCACACAGCAGTTAGTAAGGTGTGAAGCTCAGCTGTGTGTAGAACGCTATCCTGATATGAACTTTCAGATGGAGGGATAGGTAGAGTGATACTCTATTCACCAAGTGCTACTCTAGGTGATTTTAGAGCAACAGCCTTACTTCCCCATATTTTAACACAGATCTAGGTTCCTTGCTCTAAGGAGAGGGTGAGCAAAGAACATTCCACAAGAACTAGCAGCTGTTGAAGCTCCCTATACATCAGAATTTGGATGGATGGTGACTGCATGTGTAAATGAGAACTGGTTTCCAGAAAATACAACTGAATGCCAGCTTCTAGTTCATTTCCAACATTAGTTCTTATTTCTCAATTGAAGATTTATATATATTAAGGCTTCCATTGGTAAAATAATATGATTATAGCAAAACATGAACTCCTTTAATTCATTTGTTCTGTCAACACGTATGACAAGCTATCTGAGGGACTGTATCACCAAAAACATTAAGCTTTATCATATTATCTTTTTATTTATTCACTTCTTCTAATGCCACTTCTTCAAAATAGACTTGCCCAGGCCGAGAAACGACTTCTGCGCATGGGCCATGAAGTTTCAATCGCACTGTACGTGCACGCCCGTATTTTGTGGAAGAGCCACACTCAAGGGGCCAAAGAGTCGCCTGTGGCTCAAGAGCCTCGGTTTGCCAACCACTGGACTAGAGTGAGATGAGAAGAGAGCCCAGAACTGAGCCTTAGGGGATTCCAACACTTAGTAGCTTATCTTGCAGAAGATATTGATAAGCAGGGGACAGAAGTGACAGAGAAAATCAGGAGAGTGTGCTATCTTGGAATTCATAAAACAGACTCTTTCAAAGCATAGTCAACATAATAAAAATGCTGCTAAAATACCAAGTAAAATGAGAATGAGGCCTGCATTTTGGATATGACAGCACAAGTGAGCAGTCACTTAGCAAGATGTATTTGAGTGATACAAGGGAGACAGAAGCTATATCTTGAGGATGCTGAAAAAGAGTGAGAGACCACTAGTTAAGAAATGGTGTATCAAAATAGGCTTTTATCTCACTGTTTTATAAAATCCCACTAAAACAAAAGTAAAATAATTTTTAAAAGGCATAAACTTACAAAGAGAAAGGAAGAGAAGCTAGAAACCACTGGAGACTCTACGAAGCTGGACTAAACTCGTAGGAAAAGCAAAGCAGCAACACAAGTTACAGCTCAGATCCTACCACAAGTCTCAAGAAATTGTCTCTTTGAAGTGAGGATAAAGTGGGCTGCTAAGTGTAGAAGTATTAGTGGAAAATATTTTAAAAGCAGTTAAATCTTCATTTACCCCTTGTCATAGCTCTTCAGCTGTCCCACTTCCCCATGTCAAGACACAATGGGAGGTTACTCTTCGCCAAGGGTAAAACAAGATCCCTCAACTGGTAGACTGCAGGCACAGTTGAAGATAGAGTACCTTGTTGAATAAAGGAGAGTTAAGTCAAAGTTTAGATATGGAAATTTGAGACCTTTGATCCCTCTTTCTTGATACACAGTATATTGTAGCCGGAGCTATATGATTAGGAAGAGATTAGTTGAGCCTTCGTTAGGTAATCTATCTCAAGAGAAAGGACCCATAGGTGCTTCCTAAGGAAATAAGTCAACCAATCTCACCTGACACTGAAGAAGACAGTCAACAAGAACCTGCACTCAGCCTCCTTCTTCTCTTCGATCTCTGGTTGAGTAGCCTCATTGGTCAAATCCACTTGGAAGTGGAAGGGCAAGGTCTCTAGTTGATAGATCAGCCTCCCAACGTAGAAAGAGAATGAGGAAACGGCGTAGTTCTGAAGGGGCCATTGGAAGACACCTTCCTCAAAGGGCAAGACCTTAAGGAGGGTCAAGTGGTGGGTGTGCTTCAGGGAACCCGGGGGGGACAGAAAGCCAGGGAAAGTGTATCTACTGATTTAAGTAAACAGGACTGTTTTAGGATGAAAATAATGTGTTAGACCTAGAAGTTGAAAAAAAAAAAAAAAGACTTAAAAATTAGGAAGAAATAACCTATCTGGTTTGAAGAATCTCTTTGGGGGATTGGAGGATATTGAGTTGTTCTACAAAATTACTTTTACTTGAGATATTACTGTTTTACTTAACCAAGATGTAGGCATTTTAATAAAGAATATAAAGAGTATCTAGATGCTTACAAGATGGTTTATCAAATGTGATAAAAGATTTACATAGCAATCAAAACAGAAATCAAAATGACTCAAATCCCAAACTATGTCTCTTTCACCAGTAAACCTGAGACATTCCCAACTGATAACACTTGACAGCTTAATCCATTTCACAGATAGTTGTAAGTAGTTTCATATAAAATGTTTCATATAAAATGGAAACCTTCCTCAACTTCTGCCGAGTAACTTCTGCTTTTTGAAATACTCTAAAAATGAAGACAGTAATGGAGAAAGCTTGGCTATGACTCAAGGAAATGTTCTTTGTCATTTAAGAGAGGCCACATTCAGGCCTGGGAGGTCCAGGTCCTCAAGTGCCTAACCGGAGTTGCATTTTCAGTATTGGCCTAGATCAGATACATTTCAACTGATGTGCCCCAAGAATTTTTAAAACGTACAATACCTATGCTGCTGTACAAAAGAAGGAATTCTTACCATTTGCAACAGCATGGATGGAACTGGAGAGCACTATGACCTTCCTAATGCTGCAACCCTTTAATACAGTTCCTCATGTGGTGACCCCAATTTCATTGTTACAAATTGAACATAATTAAAGCATGGTGATTAATCACAAAACAATATGTAATTATATATGTGTTTTCCGATGGTCTTAGGCGACCTCAGTGAAAGGGTCATTCGACTCCCAAAGGGGTCATGACCCAGAGGTTGAGAACTGCTATGCTAAGTGAAATAAACCAGTCAATGAAAGAAAAATACCACATGATCTCACTCATTTATAGATAATAAATACCATTATAAACTGATGAAAAAAATAGATCCAGAGGCAGAGCAGCATCGAACAGACTGTCAAATTACAGCAGGAAGGCCGGGGAGGTTTGGGGGGGGGGGGCGGGGCGGTGGGTAAGAGATCAACTGAAGGACTTGTATGCATGCAATAAGCATAACCAATGGACACAAGACACTGGGGAGTAGAGGAGGCTGGGGGAAGGTCAAGGGGGAAAAAAAGGAGACATATGTACTACTCTTTGTAATACTTTAAGCAATAAAACAAAATTTTAAAAAAACAACAACAAAAACATGCAATACCTGACTGTTTAGCCAGGAACATTGACCTCTTTTCCCTTAGATTGTCAAATAAAAGAATGACAACAGCCAACACAATAACTGTTGATGTGAATAAGTCAAAAGTATACCAATTTTTTGTGTGAGATCAGCAAAAAATATATATTTTTGGTGTGCCAAAGAATTTTAGTAATTAGTTTATGTGTGCCATGAAATAATAATAAAAAGAAAGGTTGAAAAATTTCTGGCCAAGACTAGTGAGCTATTGCAGGTTCTAAGTAAGGATACATACAACCACCACAAATGAAGTTAATTTTCTATGTGGTTCTTTTCAGAAATAAACACTTCTTGAAATTTTCTTAGTGCCTACTACTTAATTTCTTTTTCATCAATGTTTAAACTTATGATAATTGTGACAAATCCATGCTTGCTGGCAGTAGGTCTGAAGACTCAAATTATTATATACTTTTTAAAGTCCATTTTGGAAACTCTTGTACTTAGATAGGATAAGTTCCTTTTAGACCCCAGAACTTCACTTATATAAACACATTAAGGCACTAGCATTGCATTCAGCATCATATAATTAAAGTTGTTGTGGTGCATACATGGTGCTTAAGAACACAGACTTTAAGAAGTCAATTCTGGGTTTAAACCTCAGTGCTAGATATTACTGAAACGACTGATGGTGGACAACTTATTCTATTCTTAAGTGTGATGAGGATTAAATCAAAGTATATATGTGTAGTATAATATTATTTTGCCTACTCAGCACACCTTCCAATTCTGAAAATTGCTATATCACTACTCTCTCTTGCTTTTTTCCTCTGACTTATCCTTATGATGACTCTAATTGGCTCAAGGATGAACATCTGATGTAAGTTCAGCCAATTACAATTGTCTCTGGGAATTTGGAGATTACATTGGCTGTCCTTTTGAGCTAAGATGATGTTAATTCAGGACCTGTTGGCAGAAGCCATTATTTTTTTTCCTCCCGCATAGACTGGGAAACAGAATACTGGTCTGCAATAAGAGGGAATAAAGTAGACATGCAGAGATAAGAAAGGGAGTGCTACTGGGATAGGAAGCCCCAATTCCAGCTGTTAGCTGGAGTCCTGTGCTTGCATGCTGTGATATACCCCAATATATTCATAGCAAATTACTCACTAGACTTTCATTAATTCAAGCTAGTTTCCTGTTTCTTGCAACCAAGAATCATAATGCTTATTGGGACATAATACATAAAAGCATAAAAGTTATTATTTTGCATCAGATATTGCCTTTTCTTTTACAAATTTCTAAAAGAAAAATTAAAAAAAAAAGAATGAATAGAAATATAGGGTTAGGTTTGTCTTTACCATAAAGTATATACCAACAAATATAAAAGCCAATCAGATCATTCCTATATATTATGTATTTGGCATGAATAAATTGGGTACTTTGTAAGATGCATTAACTATTTTGGTGCATTAAATAAAATGTACTAACATGCCACTTTACTGCCACCCTACAATGCAATGCCATAGGCCTTGCTGTGCCATGAACATGTCAAGTTCATTCCTGTCTCAAAACTTTGTTGTTGCTTCTTTCTGGCATGGTCTTTTCTGGAGTCTTCATATTGCAAGCTCCTTCTCAACATTCAGGTTTCTGCACAACCTTCTGAAAAAAATCACTTTTACAACAGGAATCACCGAACAGTCTTAGATTTAGCATAAAGAACTAATAATAATAAAAGTCACATACAGCCCAACTGGTGTGGTTCAGTGACTGAGTGTAAACCCATGAACCAGGAGGTCATGGTTCAATTCCCCATCAGGGCACATGCCTGGGTTGAGAGCTCAATCCCCAGTAGGGGTGTGCAGGAGGCAGCCAATTGATGATTCTCTCTCATCATTGATGTTTCTATTTCTCTCTCCTTCTCCCTTCTTCTCTCTGAAATCAATAAAAACATACTTTTTAAAAAAGTCGCATACATAGTGCTTATCATAACAGTGGTATATACTACATAAAGTTGATATAAAGATTAAATAAGTACATTAAATAAGTACATGGTATATACTACATAAAGTTGATATAAAGATTAAATAAGTACATGTGTAGTATATGCCATTGTTATTCCTGCGCTATACATGAGGAAATGGAAATACAGGCAGGTTAACTAAAATTGCCAAAGTGCCTGTAGTTAGTAATTAGTGAACCTGAAAGTTGAACTCAGATAGTCTGGCTCCAGGACTTATGCTCTGAACCACTCTTCTCTGCTTGTTGAAATGAAACATCAAAAAAATGCAGCTACCAGTAGAGTAATATGAAAAAAGTTGATTATTATCAGTTTTATTGACTTCTAGGAAACAAATAATTTATATTGTCTTCTTTTTAAAAAAATATATTTTTGTTGATTTCAGAGAGGAAGGGAAAGGGAGAGAGAAATAGAAACATCAATGATGAGAGAGAATTATGGATCAGCTTCTTCTTGCACACCCCATACTGGGATTGAGCCCACAACCCAGGCATGTGCCCTGACCAGGAATCAAACTGTGACCTTCTGGTTCATAGGTCAATGCTCAACCACTGAGCCATGCTGGCCAGGCTTTCATATTGTCCTCTTAATGATTTTGTCTGTTTCCATGAATTTCTTTAAAAATTAAAGATGATTTATAAATACTTAAGAAGTAGTGATAATGTATTATAGCTTAAATTTACCATCATCAACTAAAAAAATCTAAAATGTTCAAAATAGGAGAAAAAAACTTTCATCCATATAAGTTCTATGATGTTTAAGTTTTTCCTTACATAACATCTTTAAAGACAATGTAAAAGGATCATCAATTCTTCATTTTATAAGTTCCCTTTATTAACCCTATCATTTAAAAAACCATATTCTATCACTTCCAAGAAAAACATAGACTTCTATATTAAGATAAAGAACAGTTAATAGTTTCACATCCACTCTTTTCTATCTTCTCATTGAAATACTCACAACACTGAAAGAAAGACATAATTACAAGAACACTGGCAATAATATACCAGATATACCAACCAATTGACAGAACCCGAGGGGGGACATGAGGTGATTTTCACCGTTGTCCATGGATCAGGCCTGCCTCAGGCTTGGGAACAGGCAATACCTGATTATTTAATACCATGAGGAAAGCAACATGCAGAGGCTATGTTGTGCAGCAGCCAGGACCCCTTCCCCCCATTTCTATTAATTAAAACAATACATTTGGACACATCCATTTTCAAAACTGTTTGGGGTGGAAAAAGACAGATTTGTGGTGGGCAGGAATCCTTGGACACAAAATCTATGGTAAGATGAGGAGAAGAAAGGGTTTGTGGGGACCATCCAAGCTGGGGAGGGAATAGCTGTTCTTGAAATATATTTCGAAAGGGATGCTCTATAGGCTGCATCAGGGTATTTAACAGATTCCTCTTCACATTAATGGATGACGAGAAAGAAGATCCTCTCACAGGGCAGCACAGGCATCTGCATATAAATGACCACCATGCCCTCACCCCCCTGCTGTCTGTGTCCATTGGTTAGGCCTATATGCATGGGCATGAGTGGGGGGGGGGGGGGTGGAGGGGGAATGTGGGGATAAGGGCACATACGTAATAACTTAATCAATAAAGAAATTTTTTTAAAAAATGACCACCATACAAGGAACCTAGAAATGGATCTGTGTGAAATAATCCAGGTGAATATTATGTGAAAGTCTAACTGTAACCAGGTGAGCAAGTCACAAAGACAGGGAGACAATCTAGAACAGTGGTTCTCAACCTTCCTAATGCCGCGACCCTTTAATACAGTTCTTCATGTTGTGGTGACCCCCAACCATAAAATTATTTTCGTTGCTACTTCATAACTGTAATTTTGCTACTGTTATGAATCGTAATATAAATATCTGATATGCAGGATGTATTTTCATTGTTACAAATTGAACATAATTAAAGCATAGTGATTAATCACAAAAACAATATGTAATTATATATGTGTTTTCCGATGGCCTTAGGCGACCCCTGTGAAAGGGTCGTTCGACCCCCAAAGGGGTCGCGACCCACAGGTTGAGAACCGCTGCTCTAAAAGATAATAGCCTATCTGATAAAGTGGTTGAAGAACCAGCATATTAATAATTCAGTGAAACTGCTGGAAAGGAGAACGTGTCATTTCAATGGTGAAATGAGTCAGAGTGAAAACCAGAGGATGGCCTTGGCAGTGCTTGGCTTGAGCAGAGTAGAAAGGGCCTTGGGGAGCATTAAACTACCAAGGTATTGCATGAACCATTTCTACCGACACTGAAACAAACCAGAAGGAAGGCAGGACATTGGATGGAAAGACGTTTTGTGAACTAAGTGCCAAAATCTTCTGTGAATGAGGGGGTTAGGTAAGGCTGTTTTAAAGAGTACAATTCAATGTGGCTTTAAATTAGAAAAGTATTTTCTCACTATTTTGTAGGCTAGCATGTCAAGATCAAGGTGTTGGCAAGGCGAATTTCTTTTGAGACCTCCCTCCTCAGTTTGCAGATAGCTGTCTTCTCCCTGCCTTTACATGGCCTTCCCTCTGTATGTCTGTGTTCTTATAAGGACACTGGTCATGTTGGATTAGGGTCCACCTGAATGACCACATTTAACTTTAATTTCCTCTTTAAAGGCCCCATTTCCAAATACAGTCACTTTCTAAGGGGTTTAGAGCATTAACATATGAATTTGGGGAGGGAGACACAATTTCAGCCCATAAAAGGGGATTACCAGAGAAACAGAGTGGGGTATGCCAAATGAGGTGGACATAAATGAAGGAGAAATGACATGTGGTGGCAGTGTGGTGTGACAAGACACCAACTTTACCAACCCAGTTGTATATGGTATGAAGAAGAAAAAGGATCTCCATTCAAGAAAGCAATCACAGAAATGATGTCCTCAATGGTAAGGCAAGTAAGGCCAGCAGTTAAAAAGCTAAAGATTTAGCAGAAAGAAATTTCGGTTAAACTATTATAGTAGCTTCATAGTTTCTCAGTCTCACTTCTCTAAACACAAGCCAATGTGATCAAATTGAAAAAGAGCAAAACCAACATAGGCAGGCTTTTAAAGAAATAAATATCACGCTGGACCAGGAGGAAAGCAGAAACATCAAAGTCTGAAGCACAGCCTGCTGAGTGCTAATGCAGAGGCTAGAAGGCGGCGGAATGTTCATCATCTCTGGGAATAAAAATGCCCCAAGGTCTGGGTATGGTACCCTTCTCTCCTACTTCACTGGCTTCCTTATTGTCTTTATTGGCTCCTCATCATCTCCCCCACCTCTATATGTAGGCCTAATCCAGAACTTGAACCCTCAGTCCTATTTATTCTCTTCTCTGAATACATTCTCTCTCTCTGTGACTCCACTCAGCTATGGCTAACTACCACATGCTCAAACTCCCAGATTATATTACATTTATTAATAAAATGTTTGAAGTGTACAAGCAAGGATATGGCAGAGCACCTGTGAGGACCGTGGAGCAGTCGTGGGGACATGAAGAAATCAAGAGGGCCCCCACCTGTTTGGAATGAAGCTGACAATTATCCAAGAATCAGAAGAGAAGACAAATTCTAGAAGTGGGGAGTCAGCTCGGCTCCAGGCTCTATGGAGTGGTGTCTCCTGCCCACCTAACCCTAACTCTAACCCTTTCCCTCACTTGTGCCATAGTCAATACCTGTGGGCATTGGAGACTTCTAGCCTTGCCATGAAACCTGCAGATTTCGTGTCTGTGTGGTTCTTTGCCTGGTCACTAAGCATCTACACTAATAAAAGAGAAAAATGGTAATTGGCGTACGGCGATACCTTTTTCATTGGCTAATCAGGGCTATATGCAAATTAACTGCCAACTAAGATTGGCAGTTAACTGCCAACAAGATGGCGGCTAATTTGCATATGTAGGCACAATGCAGGGAGGTGAAAGGGAAAGCAGGAAGAAGCCCCCTGCCACTGACAGTGATCTGAAACCCAGGGGGGAGCTAAGAGCTGGGGGGCAGGGCAAAGGCGGCCCTGGGGCCGCCTTTGCCCTGCCCCCCAGCCATGATCGGAGAATCAGGCGCCTTTGCCGCCCTGGCCAGTGATAGCAGGAAGTAGGGGTGGAGCCAGCGATCGGAGCTGGGCACGGTCGAAGCTGGCAGTCCCAGGAGCTAGGGGTCCCTTGCCTGGGCCTAAAGCGAAGCCCACGATCGCGGCGCCCCCGGCTGCCACTGCAGGTCCCCGCTGCCTGGGCCGGATGCCTAGGCCAGAGGCGTTAGGCCTGGGCAGGGGCGGAGCCTGCAACTGCGGGGAGCTGGGGGTCCCCTGCCCAGGCCTGACACCTCTGCCGGAGGCCTCAGGACTGGTCAAGGGGCCGATCCGGTGATTGGTGATCGGAGGGTGATGAGGGTCAACTCCTCTGGCTGAGGCATCAGGCCTGGGTGGGGGGCGGAGCCGGGGATTGGGGGGATATGATGGTCCCCTTGCCCAGGCCTGAAGCCTGGGTCAGAGGCGTCAGGCTTGGGCGGGGGGTGGAGCAAGTGATCAGAGGGAGATGGGGGTCCCCTGCCCAGGCATGATTCCTGGGCCAGAGGCCTCAGGCCTGGGCGGGGGCCAGAGCCAGTGATGGGGGGAGATGGAGGTCCCCTGTCCAAGCCTGACACCTCTGGTGGAGGCGTCAGGCCTGGGCAAGGGGCCGATCAGGCGATCGGAGGGTGATGGGGGTCAACGCCTGAGGGCTCCCAGTATGTGAGAGGGGGCAGACTGGGCTGAGGGACACTCTCACACACACACACACACACACACACACACACACACACACACAGTGCACGAATTTCGTGCACCGGGCCCCTAGTATATACATATATATGCAACTATATATGTACATAGGTGTAAGTGTGTATATACCCCTCATTACACATGCTTGTGAGAGGAGAATCCATATTGTCCATTAGAAGACTGCTACTTGGGGTCTAAGTGGACCCTTTACCACAGGCAAGCACACAAATTTCTACAACTGGATTATTCTCAGCCAGCCATGGACAAGGTCCTCTTCTATCAAGGTTGTATCATTTTGATTACATGCTTTGTTAAATAGCCACATAATTAGCCTCTGGAGCTACGACCTTAGACGTGGCTGTCAACACAGTGTCTATGACCCAGCACGGGCTCCACAGGTGGAACATTTTAGCCTAAAACAATGTGAGTGCAGAGAACTCTTCTTCTAAGGGAGCAAAAAGAACTGCTTTTCTGCAAAGACCCATAAAGTGATAATTTACCTTGAGTCTAAAGGAGGGAGGTTTTACAGGAGATTGCAACTAGTGAATCATTCTGCCATTCAGTGGATTACTGCATCTCATTAGTTTTCTAGTAACACTTGGAGAAAATGTTGTTGGCAAAATAGTAAAAATCTGGAGCTTAGAGATTTAAACGTTAGCAGCCATTCAGAAACAAACAGCACCAACTTAGCACAATGGAGAATGCTCTGATCTAATTACTTCCACCAGTAAACCTACCATTTCTCTTCCTACTGATTTACTTAGTTTCGCACCATAAGCTCAATTAATTTCATTTTACTAAGAGGTCATGTAAATACATATCTTCCCTGTAAATATTTTGAAATGCCTAACAACTATGCAATGCTTGGTTAACTCATTGGTTCCTGAAATTACCACGTATACAACATTACAAACACAGAAGTTGGTGCATAGAAGGCACTCAGTAAAGTATTATTTAAATAATATGATATAACTGATTCATGTAAAATAAAAGTCAGTAATAGTTTAGAAAGAGAACATGTTCGGACTATCCAGTGGATAAATATAAAACAGTAGATTAAATGCCAAGCTATGCAGAAAACTATAAATGCTTGGATAATTAAACTTTTGAATAAAAGTAGCAAATATAACTGAAACTCTAGATCACATAAAGGAATTTTGTTTCTGCAATTTTCCCCTTTTGCATATTTCAATTACAAGTTCTCACCGAAGCAGTCTCTGTGTTTCTCCTCTAGACATGATACCTGAAACAGAACCAAGAGAACTGACAGCTCCCCTCCCCTTCAGGTATTCAGGATAATCAAATGGCTCGGTGTAGACTATGATTCAAGGCCCAAGCAATTATCTAGGTATCAGGGGGAAAATAGATGATCAAGGGATATACTTAGTTAATCATAGCCCTCATTTTCATAAGTCAATTTAATTAATCCTAACCTTCTAAAGTTTGTTTTATAGAGCCAGAATCATCTTATAACCACTCTAAAAACACTCCTTGGAGCAGAATAATCTGATATGTAACCTTAGCTGTAATTCTGCCAAATTGAATAGCTTTACAGTTTCTTATTCCTTCATCTGGCATCTTAGAAGGATAAAAGAAAAGGGGCAGTATTTTTCTTCCTATTTATTCTGGGGCATTTTATTTATTTTCACCTACTCAGCATAGCCTCTAGGACAGTCGTTCCCAACCTTTTTTTGGTCATGCCCCACTTAAGCATCTCTAAAATCCTGATGTCCCCCCGTAACATATAATTCTTATTATTCAAAAAGTGAACTCCTAATCACATGGAGGAAGCCTAAAAGACCATTAACTTGATCTAAGCAAGCTTCCAAAGAACATGGTGTACATGAAAGAGAAAAATGAAAGAACAAAAGGACAAGTACTGAGGAAGTACTGAGGAAGAAATCAGTAAGAAATTGTTAAAAAAAATCTCTCTCTATATATATAAAAGCCTAAGCTACCCAATAACTGGAATGACCAGAAAGACAGGAACAATGGCCGGAACTGGTCGCTATGACGTGCACTGACCACCAGGGGGCAGACGCTCAACGCAGGAGCTGCCTCCTGGTCAGTGCACTCCCACAGTGGGAGCGCCAGTCAGCTGACCAACCCCTCTGGCGGCCCATCAGCCTGGCAGCAGCCACTCACTCCCACAGTAGTCCTGCAGGTCTAATCTCCAGAAAATGGGCCAGGCACAATCCTGACAGCGCTGGCCTCCTGGAAGTCAGCCTCGGGCATCGTGGCCGCTTCACCTCCCTAGACTCTTCACAAGGAAGAAACTATATAAAAGTGGTCGCCAGGTAACTCCTGACAGCCAGCGTGAATGTCAGCAGGATGGATCAGGATCCCAGGCCAGCAAGGGCATCCTACCACCCACCTGGAGGGCCAAGCGCATCCTGGTTCCCTCCCCCACCCTCTTTGGGACCCCTCCGTGCATGAATTTGTGCACTGGGCCCCTAGTAATAATAATATGAGGTGATATAAAAAATAGCAAATAAAATTTCAAAACATATACTAGAGAACTGAAATGCATAAATATGTCACTATATATATATTCATATACTGTATATGAGGCCCCTAGAACCATAAGAAATGCAAAAATTTCATTGTTAATAACTCATTCTCAGTTGCCCCCATAAGATCAAATTGCCCCCTCTGTGGGATGTGTGTTCCCATATAGGGAATCACTGCTCTAGAGACACTGTGAGATATGTACATAAAATAAGAAAGTGGAGAAAAATCACCAATTTAATAAGAGGCCACATTCCAAAAGTAGCCTGCCATGGTTGTGACACACTTAGTATCTAGTTGCTACATACACCTTGGTTCAAATCCCAACTCACAAGCTGCACAATCTGTAAGACAGACAGAGGGTATACCTCACATCTCAGAGTGCGGGTGAGAGAAGTAGATGAGTAGTGATGTGAAGTAAATGTCAAGCTCAGAGCATTTGAGACCTCGAGCCGCATATGTAAATAGCTGTTGTTACTCAAGAAATTTTAGCTTTTGGAACATGGTTTACTTTTCCCCTTAGATGAAAAAGTTATAAATGGTGGTTAGAACCCCAGGTTAGGTTACCATAGGCTATTTCACTCATAATGTACACAGCCTGGCATTCGTACCACTATAAAACTGAATCACCAGTTTCAAAGGATCACCAGCTGTGGCCTCTATGAGCATCTTGTCAGCCAATCCTCAAGGCCACCTTCCCAGACCAGAGTTTGTCTCTTTCTAGAGTCTCCAGAAGTTTGGAGATGAGGAATCCCTTCCCAACTGCCAGGGCTGCATCAGGGAGAGGCGATCCTGACTACACAGGCCAGAGCTCTGTGCCTTTTCTGCAGAGACACTGCTACACCGGGTCTGGCCTTATAGCACCATGAATCAAGAATGCCTCTGGCAGAGGGAAGGTAGGGGAGGGTGGGGGTAAGAGGGAAAGATCAACCAAAGGACTTGTATGCATGCATATAAGCATAACCAATGGACACAGACACCAGGGGGGTGAAGGCATGAGCAGGGGGGGAGAGTGGGGGGATAAGGACACATATGTAATACCTTAATCAATAAAGAAAAAATAAAGAATGCCTCTGGGTTTTTCAGAGACTTCTAGAGCTTGGCACTGATAGGGCATTGCTTTGCCGAATCAAACAAGAGCTCGAAGCCAGACCCAGGAATACCCTGTTCCTAGAGCAGTTTTCCACCCTTTTTTGTGCACAGTGCTTAGAACATGTAGGGAATCAATAAAGGTCAATTACCTTAAAATTACAAAAGGCCCCTCTCACAGCTGTGGTCCAATCTCTTCAAGTTGCCTTGTTCCTTCCTATCTCTGTAATGTGACTTGGATTATTTTTTTGCCTGAAATGTTCTCCCTTCCATTCCTTTTATGTGAGCAAATAGTCATCCTTGAAGGCCCCGTTCAGAGGCCATCTCTGCCCAGTATCCTCCTGGCTCCCCCAAAAGTCAGCCTCTCTGTGGTATGGGGAACCGATATAGGGTTGAGCCTCGGACTGACCTACTGGCAAATTCACAAATAAGTCCCAGCTTAGAGGGCTCAGTCCTCTTAGCACGTTTCCGTGGAGGGAAACATTTACAACACTGGTAGCACCCACAGTGCTCCTCGCCCAACTCTGTCCTGCCATTGTGGCTTTGTCAGTGCCATTCCTCGGTGCTTTCAGTTCACCTGCACAGGAATCATCTGGGCAGCTTATCAACAGAGGCGATCCTTGGCCTTCCCCCAGGGACTCAGTAATAGTGGTGGGAGGAGCCTGCTCTGTTCACAAGCTCCCTGATGGTTATGTTGGAGGGAAAGTACAGTCTGGGAAACAGCATCCAGGCAGAGACATGATTGTGCTGGCTGCTCTCTCCCTACCACTTAGTACAGTGCCCCAAACATAGTAGGTACTCAATAGAGGGGAGCATTAAAGAAGTGGGTATTCATATATCAACACACAAATGTTTGTTGAGTGTATACTAACTACACAAGGTCCTACAAACAATAAAGTGGGTAGTCATCAAAATCCAATATGGAGCATGAGAACACCAATGGAAACTAAAATATCTAAGACTTTAAGACTACCCTGCCGAAGAGCCAGTGGTACTCAGCTGTGTATACATATTGAAATGCTTTGACCTCCATCTCTAAAGTTTCTGAATTTGTCTGGGATTGAGTGTGTGCACTAAGGTTTTTAAAGCCCCTTTCTCCCCCAGGTGATTCTTCTGTGTAGCCAGGGTTGAACATCACTGCTATATGTTCACAGAACAAACTACTTGTACCTCTCCTAAAATATTTAGTTTATTCTGCCTCACTTTTCCAAGTCTGTTTACTTATCCCCCTCTCATGTCTAACCAAATTGCTAAGCTTCTTGAAGTCAAGTACCAAATCATATTCACCTTTTATTTCCCTATAGTGCCCATAACAGGAATCTATACTTAGGAGTTACAATATTGTGATTTTTTAAATTTAAATTCTTTATTGTTGAAAGTATTACATATGTCTCCTTTATGATATTGTGATTTTTAACGAGAAATATGTATTTGGTCATCCTCTCATTCCTGACACAGAGCTCCTAACACCATTTGAATTTCTTTAGTGATGAGAGTAATAAAGATGTCTTCTGTTATGCTAATGAGATGACTTTTGGAAAGCCTCAAGATCACATAAGGTTGGGGACTGATTGTCAGGGAGCCTAACCATGTGATTAGAGGATTGGAACTTTAAATCTTACAGGGAGGGAAAGGTGGCTGGAGGTTGAATCAGTTGCCAATGGCCAATGATTTAATCAATCATGATGGTAATGAAGTCCCCATAAAGCCCCAGAAGGACAGGGTTAGAGGAGTATCTGTGTTGGTGAACACATGGAGGTGTTAAGAGAGTGACCCAAGGTATGGAGGAAACTGTACCCCTTTCCTCCATAGCTTTCCCTATGTATTTACTCCATCTGGCTATTCCTGAGTTACATCCCTTTATAATAAACGAGTAATCTAGTAAGTACACTGTTTCTCTAAGTTCTCTGAGCCACTCTAGCAAATTAACGGAACCCAAAAAGGGGGGTTATTGGAACTAGGGATCTATAGCTGGTTGGTCAGAAGCATAGGTGACAACTTGGACTTATGCATGGCATTAAAAGTATTGTGAGCATGGTAGTTATATGAGAGTAAAGAAGCAACACAATAGGAAGACTGCATTTTTCTAAATGAGAGGATAGCCGTAGAAATTTGTAGATGAATGAATGAAGATACTATGTAGGGGACTTAATTCTCAGCAACTACATGTGAGTTGGGTCAAGAAACGTTTCAAGAATCTGAACCACAGCATGACACGAGACACTGAATAGGAGTGTTTAAAAAACAACAGCAAAAACAAGAACCAGAAACAAGTTGGCTCTTTGAGTATTTAAGGAGTCTAAGCAGAACTTTAAAATGACAACAGACCCAACACAAAAGAACAGCAACTACAAACCAAAAGGTGCTCTTTATGTACCTGTCATGGAAGAAACCCCTAGGCCATCAAATACACTTGAGCACAGTCTGGTTGTCAGCACCACGGACAAGGGCATTGTTGAAGGATTTATAAATGAGGACCCACCAGAGGACAGTGAGACAAATTTTGCTCAAAGCTATTTTCCTTTTTTTTTTTTTCATTGAAGTATAATTGACACACAATATTATTTAGCTTCACGTGTACAGCATAGTGATTTAACTTTTATACACATTGCAAAATGATAACCACAGTAAGTCTAGTTACCACCTGTCACCATACAAAATTAACACCATATTATTGACGGTATTCCCTATGTTGTACCTTACATCCCCATCACCTATTTATTTTGTAACTGGAAGTTTTTACCTTTGGATCTCCTTCACACAATTTTCCCATTAAGCACCCCTCCCTTCTGGAAACTACCAATCTGTTCTCTATATCTATGAGTCTGACTTTTATTTTATTTATTTTTTTTAGATTTCATATTATATAAAGAAAATCATGCAGTATTTGTCTTTCTCTGTCTGACTTATTACACTTAGCATAATGCCTTCACAGGCCATGCATGTTGTCACAGATGGAAAGATTTTATTCTTACTTATGACTGAGTAATATTCCATAAGTATATACACACACATATGGACGCCTAGGTTTCTTCAATATCTTGGATGTTTTAAATAATGCAATGAACATAGAGGTGCATAGATCTTTTTAAATTAGTGTTTTTGTTCTCTTTGCTTCAAATCCTCACCATCATGTGTTATTTCTTATCCTTTTTATAATAGCCATTCCAACAGGTGTGAGGTGATATCTCCTTGTAGTTTTGATTTACTAATGATTAAGGATGTCAAACATCTTTTCATGTAACTGTTTGTTGTCGGAAGTCGGTCCATCCTTGCTGCTTGACACAGTCACTGCAGGATAGAAACATCTGCACAGCATATGTTTCAAGGGACCTGGCGTATATAGCATACTGTTCTTAATATGTTTGCTTCCCTTAGCGCTGTGTTTTAACCAAGGTCACCTCTCCGAGAAAGGTTGTTTCCCCAGGTAGGGATTTTTCCCTGAAGTTAGGGAGGGGATGAAACTCCTTAACTAAGTGCCAGGCGGGTAGTTAATCACTTTAACTACAAACAATCATGCTTAAGCTACATAATCTTTACTCCCTGGAATGGAGATAAGAAACACCCTAACCTTTGTAATAGAAATTGACAGGATTAAAATCAACTGGTATAAATACGGATGTAACCAGACAATAAACAGCAGAACCTCTCTGGAGATCCAGACCAGAACTTGGCTGGAGATCCTGGCTGGAGATCCTGGCTAGGCTGCTGATCAACTGAACACTGTCTCCGTGTCCTTCCTTCTTCGCTGACTCCGTCTACGCCTTTGGGAACCCCTGGACCTGCTGGGGTTGGACCCCGGCAGTTTGTCATATGTATGTCTTCTTTAAAAAACGTCTATTCAGATCCTGTGCTTATTTTTAATCATACTTTCTTGTTATTGAGTCATTTGAGTTCTTTATATATTTTGGATATTAACTCCTTATTAAATATGTATTTTCAAACATCTTCCTTTACTCAGTAAATAGCCTTTCATTTTGTTAATGGTTTCCTTTGCCACGTAGAAACTTTTCAGTTTGATGTAGTACCATTTGTTTATTTTTGCCCTTGCCCTTGCCTTTGGAATAAGATCCCCCCCAAAACTGCTAAAGCTAATGTCAAAAAGCTACTTTATTTTATTCCAAAAAAGCATACAACACAAAAGAGATTTTTGCTACTCTTGGGAAGAATGGCTAAGCTTAAGGTAGGGGCATTTACTATTGAAATGACAAATGTAAATAAACCTCTGTTGTTTCTGGCCTGTGATGAAATTTCAAGTTTCTAATATTTTTGAATGCCATATTTAAACCGTATAAAGCTTTTCTAAATTAGGTGCCATTGTTGCCCTAATTTCATAAATGAAGCATAGAAGGGTTACCTAATCATTTTATAAAAGCATTTGTTATTATTGCTTTAGCAAATGATCATATAAAACACTTAAACTTCTTTTAGTAAACTCTGAGGATGTAACTGGAAGAAATCAAATATAAGACAATATAAAAGAATACTAAATCTAAAGAAACCAAGTCTTTCATCAAGAAATTAGGGTTTGGGTTTAGATTGGATGATGAGGGTAAGTTAACATACTAGCATACAAACCTTCGCAAGAGGTTAGGATATAATAACTAATAATTTCTGAACTCTGCCTGTGTGCCAAAAACTGTGCTAGGGATTTTTCATTAATCTCATTTAATTTGTATCACTGCCCCCAGGTTGGCATTGAGGTCTCCAGTGTGCACATGAAGATACTGAGTATCAGAGAGGATGAGCAACTTGTTTGAGGACACACAGCTGCTCAGAAACAAAGCCAGCATTTGGTCTAACTGCCTGACTCTGAAATTTGCTTTTTTTTTTTTTTTTTTTTTTTTACTGCCCTGTCATGTTACCAGACCTGGGTGATGCACAATTTTAATCTATGGCAAATTGTATATTTCCTTTATCCAATATTTCCTCAAGGCATTACAATCCAGAATAACACATAGATTATATAGAACTAAACTGCAGTCCACGAAAATAAGTTTTATTTAAACCAATATTGAAACTATCTTATATTTAAATAGCTAGTCCTGATGAATGTAAGGCAAGAACTATACATGTGGTTTATTAACCAAAAGCAACCTGAAATACAGCCTTATTGAAGCCAGTTAGTTTTTCTATTGGTCACTTGCTGTTTTATTTATCATCATCATTTATACGTATATTCACCAGCACATGTTAATTAGCTTGCAAACATGAATACCACCTCTGAGGATATTAAGCCATTTAAAGTGGGCCCAAATGATAAGGGCAAGCTGAAAATTTAATGTAAAAATACTAAAATACTAGAAAGAATATTTTGACTTAATATCAAAATATGAGATAATGAATTTTCACTTTTCTCCTTCCAAAAAGCTTAAAATTACATTTTAAACTACATGTGATACAATGATATATTGAGATGAGAAAGGAAATTTGTTTAAGAAAAAAACACAGTCCTTTTCTAATACCAATAATAGAGTTTACAGACTGTGAATGTCAAGAAACAAGAGATGAATTCAGGAATTAGAAACCTGATTCAGGGATCTGAGTTACCCATGGATGAATTTCTTGCATTTTGTAAAATCCTGAGACCAATGCATGTGGAGCAGATGTTCTGATAACATGTTAAAAGCTGCAAAAAAATAGGTAAACAGTAAATGTGCCTAACATATAGAACTCTATTTATGGAGGATTACTGTATAATATGTGATCCAAATCAGGACACTTATGAGAGTGATGCTACTAGTAAATATGTCAAGACAATTAGTGTAACCTAAAACTGTCTTAGGAAAACTGGAGAGTATGATTACTCCAATAGATAACAAATGCCATAAAGAACCCCAAGACCTTCAATTGACCTTCACTTTACATCCTACTGACCTTTATTTACATCTTCATACATCTAGTTTCTCCTTTACCTACCTTTAGCATATCTTTCTTTTTTTCCATTTTAGAGGTATAACTAACAAATAAAAATGTATATTTGTAAGATGTAAAACATTGATTTGATATATGTATACACTGTGAAATTATTACTACAATTAAGTTAATAAACACATTCATCACCTCATATAATTACCTTTTTTTTTTTTTTAGTGTGATGAGAACACTTAAGATCTACTCTCTTAGCAATATCAGTGACATGTTATGGCATTATAATACAGAATTATTAACCATAGTAATCATGCTATACATTAGATTCCCAAAACTTATCCATCTTATAACTGCATGTTTGTACCTTTTATCCAACCTCTCTTCATTTTCCCCACTCCCCAGCTCCTGGTAACCACCATTCTAGTCTCTGTTTTTATGAGTTTGACTTTTTTAGATTCCTCATATAGAGGAGACCACACAGTATTTGTCTCTTTCTGTCTGGTTTATTTCACTGAATACAATGTCCTTATAAATGGCAGGATTTCCTTCTTTTATATGGCCGAATAATATCGTGTGTGTGTGTGTGTGTGTGTGTGTGTGTGTGTGTGTGTGTGACACATTTTCTTTATCCATTCATTCCTTAATAGATACTTAGGTTGTTTTCATGTCTTGGTTATTGAGAATAATGCTGCAATGGACAAAGGAGTGTAGATAGCTTTAGATAGCTCTTTGAGATACTGATTTTATTTCCTTTGGATATTTATATATCTTTCTTAACCTTTATGTATTGTCCCTCCTCTATAATTTCCTCCCTACCTTTTTTTTTAGTTCAATATTTTTCCTTCTCTGGCTTTCTTCCTCCATTTTTCTCTTCTCTTGCTGTATAGCTCTGCCCTCCTCCATCTATGAAGCTCTTTTCTTTCCCGCATTCCCCTTTTTTAAAATAAATTATTTATTCTAAATTATGTGTTGCTTTTATTCTGCAAACCCATCCCAATTTGCCAGTACCTGAGGCTGATATAAAGTTTTAAATTTATTGTTACATATTGGATAGTTTTATGTATTTTGGTTTTTTAACATAAGAACAGTTGAATTGAATGTTTTATATTTCTTTTTCTACAAAAAGGCATTTTTGTAGGTAGACTGACCCCCCCAAAATATACATACCCTAACCTGTGGACCCTATAAGTATGCTAAATTATGCGGCAAAGGGAACTTTGCAGATGTGATTAAGGTTATGGACTTTAATTATCTGGGTGGGCCCGATCCACTTATATGAGCCCTTAAAAGTAGAGAATTTTCTCCAGGTAGAGACCGAAGAGACACAACAAAAGAGCAAATCAAAGGGATTCTAAATGTGAGAAGTATTCACAGCTTTCATGGGCTCTGATATGGAGTCATATGATGGAGGCAGCAAATTGCCAGGACTGAAGAGAGCCTCTGGGAGCTAAGGGTGGTGCTTAGCTGACAGCCAGGAAGAAAACAGAACTCAGTCCTACAACCACAAGGAATTTGATTCTACCACTGATCAGAATGTGCTTGAAGGCAGAAAGGAATTCAGCCCTGCCAACATCTTGGTTTTGGCTTTGTGAGACTCAGGGCATGTTGTGTAGGACATCTGATATGTGAAACTGTGAGATGATCAATGGGTCTTTTAAGCTACTAAATTTGTGGCAGCAGCAATAGGTGATTAATGCAATATAGGTACATATAATTGAACCTGGCTTAATTTTGGAAGGAGAGGTTCATGGATTAGTGGTTCCTAATAAATAATAACCTCCTCTCTCATCTTTATTTTAGGCTGTTTTGGACATATGGTGCATGTGCTAATTGATTTTTCAATCATTGTCATGCTTTCAGATGAAATGATGGACTTAATAACATAGAGAAACTTGTTCTAAAAGTACACATCATTACTGTCAACACTTAGCTCATTCTCATTCTCACATAACTCTCTGGGGGAAAAGAATTCCTTTTTCTAGTTCTCTCTCCATCCTTACAAGAGACTTAAGCAACATATGTTAGCTCTTTTTTAAAATTTAAATTCTTTTTTTTAAAGTATTACATATGTCTCCTTCCCCCTCCTTGACTTCTCCTTTGCCCTTCCCACCCCCCAGCACATGCCCTCACCCTCCCTGCTGTGTCCATTGGTTATGCTCATATGCAAACATAAAAGTCCATTGGTTGATCTCTTACCCCCAAATCCCCATCTCCTCCCCTGCCTTTCCTCTTAGAATAGATGGTCTGTTCATGCTTCTGGCTCAATTTTTGTTCATCAATTTACCTAGTTCATTATATTCCACAAATGAGTGAGATCATGTGATATTTATCTTTCTCTGACTGGCTTATTTCACTTAGCATAATGCTCTTCAGTTCCATCCATGCTGTTGCAAATGGTAAGAATTCCTTCTTTTTTATAGTAGCGTAGTATTCATTGTGTAGATGTACCACAATTTTTTAATCCACTCATCTGCTGATGGGCACTTAGGCTGTTTCCAAATCTTAGCTATGGTGAATTGTGCTGCTATGAACATAGGGGTGCATATGTCCTTTCTGTTGGTGTTTCTGATTTCTTGGGATATATTCCTAGATGTGGGATTACTGGGTCAAATAGGAGTTCCATTTTTAATTTTTTGAGGAAACTCCATAATATTTTCCAGAGTGGCTGCACCAGTCTGCATTCCCACCAGCAGTGCACAAGTGTTCCTTTTTCTCCACATCCTCACCAGCACTTGTCATTTGTTGATTTGTTGATGACAGCCACTCTGACAGGTGTGAGATGGTATCTCATTGTCGTTTTAATTTGCATCTCTCAGATGACTAGTGACTTTGAGCATGTTTTACTATTTTCTTGGCTTTCTGAATGTCCTCTTTTGAAAAGTGTCTTTTTAGGTCCTTTGCCCATTTTTTGATTGGATTGTTTATCTTTTGTTAAGTTATATGAGTTTGCTGTACATGTTGGAGATTAGGCCCTTATCGAATATAACATTGGCAAATATGTTCTCCCATGCAGTGGGCTTTCTTGTTGTTTTGTTGATGGTTTCTTTTGCTGTGCAGAAGCTTTTTATTTTGATGTAGTCCTATTTGTTTATTTTCTCCTTAGTTTCCATTGCCCTAAAAGCTGGATAGATAAAGATATTGCTATGACATATGTCTGATATTTTCCTGCCTATGGATTCTTCTAAGATTTTTCTATCTTACACTTAAGTTCTTTATCCATTTGATTTTATTTTTGTGTATGGTGTAAGTTGGTAGTCTAGTTTCAATTTTTGCTAGTATCTGTCCAATTTTCCCAACACCATTTATTGAAGAGACTGACTTGACTCCATTGTATGTTCTTGCCTCCTTTGTCAAATATTAATTGAGCTTAATGGCTTGGGTCGATTTCTGGGTTCTCTGTTCTGTTCCACTGGTCTATATATCTGGTCTTGTGCCAGCACCAGGCAGTTTCGAGAACAGTGGCTTTGTAATATAGCTTGATATCTGGTATTGTGATCACTCCAACTTTGTTCTTCTTTCTCAGGATTGCTGTGGCTATTTGGGGCCTTTTTTTATTCCATATAAATTTTGGGGGCCTTTTTTTATTCCATATGAATTTTTGGAGTGTTTGTTCTAGGTCTATGAAATATGCCATTGGTATTTTAATGGGGATTGCATTGAATCTATAGATTGCAAAATATGTTACTTCTTTAAGCATTCAAGGGACATACCATTCTCCACCATACTATCAGAATGGAAGAATAATTAACCAACATTTATAAATGGAACAAAAGGTAGGTAAGTCTGTGATGTAGAGACAGCCGGCCCATTCTGCTTATTGACTCAATTTATCAGTCACATTGATCTTAAGTCGATCAAACAACATCAACAATAAAAACAAAAATTTCTGCCAATTTTTCCAAAAATTCCTGATTTTCTTCCCAACTGCCACAAATTCCTGTATGATGTGACAAGATGATCTCATTATATGAATTTAACTTCTTTTGTTCCTGCTACTGCAATAGGATCTAGGAAAAATGAAGCAAATTTTGCCCCCCTTTTTCTAGATCAGATAAACTCTTCAGCTCTGAGTTCAGGGCTCCTAGGAATTTTAAGTTTAAAATTGCCAGAAACCTGAAAAATAATGCTGGATGCTAATTCCAGCAGGTCATAAATGAAAAAAGCTTCATCAAAAGGTTGATGGAACTTGGGGCTTATTCAGCAGGGCTGAATCATATGTTATTACCTACTGGAATGGCCGAAGGCAATTCCCCAAACCTGAAAAAGATGCATAAATGATTGCTTGCTGCCAGACAGCTGAAGGCATTTTAATCTACATGTTATTACCTCCTGCTGGCCAAACACCTGAATAGCTGAAGGCAGTTCCCCCAAACTGACAATGCCTACTGTATACCAAATTTACCTTTGATATGTATATCTACTTTGCTATAGGGCAAGAAGTGGGAATAAAAAGAGCCCTGGGTCTGGAGATGGAGAGAATGTAGCTACTACAGCTAAACTTCCTCTGGCTCCCCCATGGATTACAAATTTATATTATATTTCTAGTCTATTAATTTACACTGCAGCCCCTTCTCCAGATTCATGAACCCTTCTAGATGCTGGAGAAAGGCCCTGGCATTAAAATAACTCTAGTCAGGCTTTGGATTCTATTACTAGCCAAAGAGATGGACATGGCTTTAAATTAGATAGTGAAAGTGACATGGAAACTGACAGAAGAGACTGGAGTGGTAAGTGCAAGGAACATTGGTACCTGGCCTCTCTCTGATTTACTGTCCAGGTTGTCTAATAAGATGGTCTGGAAGCTGGAGCCTAAACAACCACGTGGCCTTGGTTGACATGGAGAAAGATACCCATGCCCATGTTTGATACAGTAGGAGAAGTGCCTGCTTCCTCTAAATAGACCACAAGGGCTTGAACAAATTGCATCTCAGCAGTGACCACTAAAAAGTTGGAGGCCCACTGCCAATTTTTCTGAACTGAAGAATACCTTGGATTCTTAGAACACTCTCTGGTGCACATGCCGCCAATAATGACTGATACTTGGAATCTGGCTACCCTAGCCAACAAAGGCTGAGATTTAATTAGATATAGAAACATAAAGCAACGTGGTAGTTTTGTATATAATTGTTGCAGAGCAAATGCGTGCCAGCTATATGCGTTACATGCAGATGGGCGGATGGAAGAGAGTAAATGAAAGGAATCCAAGAAATTAGCTCTAAAAAGGAAAGCAAGTGGAAAGGGCCCTGCTTCCTTCTTCTTCTCTAGGTCATCTCTGTGGTTTTTGATGTGCATGGTATTCACCAGGCACAAACAAGCAAGGCTGCAGAGAAGCTTGGAAGATGATCCAGGAGAGAGAGCTGCTTCTGTGCCCCTGATAGCAGACATACACAGTATTGACCTTGATTTGTAGTGTGCACACATGCATTCCTTTTGAGAGATACACACACACACACACACACACACACACACACACACACACTAGAGGCCCGGTGCATGAAAATTTATGCACCAGATTGGGGGGGGGGGGCGGTCCCTCAGCCCAGCCTACCCCCTCTCACAGTCTGGGAGCCCTCAGGGATGGAAGGCAACCCGGCAATCAGGGGAAGGTGACGTCCCATCACACCTCTGCTGCTGCCACTGCTGGCAGTGCAAGCCTTGGCGGTCCTGGTTACCTGAGCTTCAGGGGGCCCTGAGCGGCTGGGCAGCCAACAGCCAAGGCTTGCCTGCACCTTAGGCCAACCCTGGGCGGCTGGGGGGCTGAGGGGACTGGGGAACTCTGGAGGCAGGTGCCCAACGGGGCTGAGGGGGCTGGGTGCCACCATCTTGTGGCTGTGGGCGCCACCATCTTTGAGGGCATGGAAGTCAATTAGCACATTCCCTTCTTATTGGCTGTGGGTGCCACCATCTTTGTGACTGTGTGAGGGCCAATTAACATATTCCCTCTTTATTAGATAGGATATATATATATATATATATATATATATATATATATATATATATATAATTTCAGAGATAAAGGGAGAAGAAGAGAGAGAAACATCAGTGATGAGAGAGAATCATTGATCAGCTGCCTCCTGCACACCCCACACTGGAAGTTGTGCCTGCAACCGGGGCTTGTGCCCTGACCAGAATTGAACCATGACCTCCTGGTTCATAGATCGATGTTCAACCACTGAGCCACATCAGTCAGGCTACATTCCTTTTTATTTGGTCAATCCAGTTTCCTGTAGACAGTTCATGGTGTGTTACCTGAACATGTAACTATGTGCTTTATTCCTGTGACAAAGTCCAAACCAAGGCTTAGGAAATGTCGTGACTCTGTTGGGCAGGGTTGTGCTGCAAAAGAAAGTGATTGGAGCTGACACTAAATAAGGTGGCGTTTTTCTACTTCTAATATCTGTGATAATTTCAGTGATGATACACTCACATAAATGCTCTGCTTGCAATAAATCAGCCGTCTACTTACTCTCTTCCCATTAAATATCACACATACATGCAAACACACACACACAGCCACAAGAAAATTAAGCCCATAAAGATACTTTATTAGTGAAAGTCACAGCCGACGTAACTTGCAAAAGTCAAGCAATTCTAAGTTCCTTCTGCCACTTTATCTCAGCCACAGTACATAAACACACACTGAAGCATGAAAACTAAATATGCAAGTGGAATATCTTTTGTACAAAGGGGACACATTCTTGCAGTGATCATTTTGCCATTCCTTGCTCTGTATCTTTAAAATGACTTGCTCCAGAGTCATATTCTTTTTTTAAAAATATATTTTTATTGATATCAGAGAGGAAGGGAGAGGGAAGGAGAGATAGAAACATCCATAATGAGAGAATCATTGATCAGCTACCTCCTGCACAACCCCCACTGGGGATTGAGCCCACAACCCAAGCATGTTCCCTGACCAGGAATTGAATCGTGAGCTCCTGATTCATAGGACAATGCTCAACCACTGAGACACACAGGCCGGGCTAGAGTCATATTCTTATCCATCTCTCTTCTACGTGAGCTCCTTACATACTCAAAACAAACACTAGGATTAAAGGAAGTATTTAATGCTAATAAGAAAGTTGGGGCAGAAAAAGAATGGCAGGAACCTCTCAGTTCCTGCTCCCAACAGCTCTACCTTGCATTACACTTCAAGCAACCTGGCCACCATCTGCCACATGCTGCTTGGTTATTGACACCTTGGTCCCTTTGCAAATACTCTCTAAGACAAATTCCCCACTTCTCTGACAACTTTCATTTGTTATCTCCATTGAACTCTGAATCAAAACTCATCTTCTCCAGCCCTGGATGGTGTGGCTCAGTTGGTTAGGCATCGTTCCATGCACCAAGAGGGTGCCTGTTTGATTCCTGGTCAGGGGACAAGCTCAGGTTGCTGGCTTGATCCCTGGTTGGGGACACGCAGGAGGCAGCCAACTGATGTTTGGCTCTCGCATCAATACTTCTCTCTCTCTCCCTCTCCCCTTCTCTCTCTCTAAAAATCAATTAATATATATTTTTAAACAAACAAACAAACAAAAAACTCACCTCCTCCAGAAAGGTTTTTCTGATTTAGTTGTCCCACCAACTCTTTTGACACATGGACACTCAGTTAATAATAGAATACTTTTTGCCCTTCTTGATATGTAGCTTTATAAATGAGGTGAAGTACATCTGATGTTAATTAGAGAGGTTAAAAGACTGTTGTCATAGCAAGCAGATTAGTCTTAAATGGGTAAAAACAGAATAGGACTGTATTTTGTGCACTAAATAAAATTTTTGGAATTTAATAAAAACTACAGTACTGGAAGTATTAGCCATTGCAATTAGACAAGAAGAAGAAATAAAAGGCATCCAAATTGGAAAAGAGGAAGTAAAACTGTCCTTATTTGCAGACGACATCATATTATACATAAAAAACCCTAAAGACTCCATCAAAAAACTACTAGACTTAATACATGAATTTGGCAATGTAGCAGGATACAAAATTAATGCGAAGAAATCTATGGCATTTTTATACACCAATAGTGAACTTTCAGAAAGAGAGACTAAAAAAAAAATTCCATTTACCATCGCACCAAAAAAATTAAGCTACCTAGGAATAAACTTAACTAAAGAGGTAAAAGACCTCTACTCAGAAAACTATAGGACATTGAAAAAAGAGATAGAGGAAGACATAAACCGATGGAAGAACATACCGTGTTCATGGATTGGTAGAATCAACATCATTAAAATGTCCATACTACCCAAAGCAATCTATAAATTCAATGCACTTCCCATTAAAATACCAACGGCATATTTCACAGACCTAGAATGAACTCTCCAAAAATTCATCTGGAATAAAAAAAAGGCCCCGAATACCTGCAGCGATCTTGAGAAAGAACAAAGTAGGTGGGATCTCAATACCTGATATCAAGCTGTATTACAAAGCCACTGTTCTCAAAACTGCCTGGTACTGGCAAAAGAACAGACATATAGGTCAATGGAATAGAATAGAGAGCCCAGAAATTGGCCTGAACCAATATGCTCAATTAATATTTGATAAAGGAGGCAAGAACATACAATGGAGTCAAGATAGTCTCTTCAATAAATGGTGTTGGGAAAATTGGACAGATACATGCAAGAAAATGAACCTAGACCACCAACTTACACCATACACAAAAAATAAACTCAAAATGGATAAAGGACTTAAATGTACGACAGGAAACCATAAAAATTCTAGAAGAATCCAAAGGCAACAAAATCTCAGACATATGCTGAAGCAATTTCTTCACTGATACAGCTCCTAGGGCACTTGAAACTAAAGGGAAAATGAACAAATGGGACTACATCAAAATAAAAAGCTTCTGCACAGCAAAAGAAACCATCAACAACAACAAGAAAGCCCACTGCGTGGGAAAACATATTTGCCAATGTCATATCTGATAAGGGCCTAATCTCCAAAATTTATAGGGAACTCATACAACTTAACAAAATGAAGATAAACAATCCAATCAAAAAATGGGCAAAGGATCTAAATAGATACCTTTCAAAAGAGGACATTCAGAAAGCCAAGAGACATATGAAAACATGCTCAAAGTCACTAATCAACCAAGAGATGCAAATCAAAACAACAATGAGGTACCATCTCACACCTGTCAGACTGGCTATCATCAACAAATCAACAAACGACAAGTGCTGGAGAGGATGTGGAGAAAAAGGAACACTTGTGCACTGCTGGTGGGAATGCAGACTGGTGCAGCCACTCTGGAAAATATTATGGAGTTTCCTCAAAAAATTAAAAATGGAACTCCTATTTGACCCAGTAATCCCACATCTAGGAATATATCCCAAGAAACCAGAAACACCAATCAGAAAGGATATATGCACCCATATGTTCATAGCAGCACAATTCACCATAGCTAAGATCTGGAAACAACTTAAGTGTCCATCAGTAGATAAATGGATTAGAAAACTGTGGTACATCTACATGATGGAATACTATGCTGCTGTAAAAAAGAAGGAATTCTTACCATTTGCAATGGCATAGATGGAACTGGAGAGCATTATGCTAAGTGAAATAAGCCAGTCAATGAAAGAAAAATACCACATGATCTCACTCATTCATGGATAATATAAATTTATGAACAAAAATAGATACAGAGGCAGAGCTGCCTCAAATAGACTGTCAAACTGCAGCGGGAAAGCCGGGGAGGGCTGGGGGGCAGAAGGGGAGGGTAAGAGATCAACTGAAGGACTTATATGCATGCATATAAGCATAACCAATGGACATAAGACACGGGGGCGGGGGGGGGGAGGCCAGGGGATTGTCAAGGGTGGGGGAAAAAAGGAGACATATGTAATACCCCTTGTAATACTTTTAGCTATAAAAAAAATAAAAAAAAAAACAAAAAAAAACTACAAAGCACACAGCTAGTAGCCCTTTGTTAATATGGAATTCTGTGAGAGAAGACTAAGTGGGGTAGAAGAGAAAGCATTGAACTGGGAGTCAGGAGACAGAGTTCATTCAAATTCTTATGACTTGATGTTTGCCTAGTTTTTCTGCAGGATTAGAATGTGAATTCCTTGAAATGAGCTTTGTGGTCCTCCTCCTCTCAACAGACATATATCCCATATAATGCAAAGTCGAGTGATCATCTACATATACCAGGCACTCACTAAGTATTTGTTAACATATATTTGCATATATAATTATGGCCAGAATCAGTTTTAGTGGTTTTAAAAGGAAATGGGTAGTTTGATCAATTTACAGCTTGCAAAGCTTGGAAGAATTATGGAGACTACTTAGCCAGAATTTTTATTTTACAGAGGGAGAGAGAGCGCATTAAATACTCCCTTTATAATGGCTTATTCAAGTGCATAGTGCCAATAAGTGACTCAGGTGTCATAAAGTCCAGGCTTTAGCATTCCTCTCAAGGCTCCCTTACAGAAAGTAAGGGGGGATCTGGTTCAAAAGCTCAATAGCATGACATAAAAACTTCAAACCACCAAGGCAAATTGCCACTTCTAATGACATCATATTTTTTTGTGTCTATTAGCAAAACTTTCTGCTTGATGCTTTTTCTTTATGGCCTAAATACTTTAAGATGCGTATTGTTTAGAATTGTATTTGGCTGAATATACCCAGGGATCACCAAGTCAGAGTGATTTAAATAGCAATGACATTTATTTTTCTGTCACTTAAAGAAATCTAGCACTGGAAGATCCAAAGCTGGTATGGGCCCTGTCCCCTGTGCTCCCTATTACATTTGGGTTCAAGGTTGCTCTAGTGCTCCATCCATCTCCTCTGAATTCAGTCAGCAAGGAGACAGGGCAGAGAAAGGCCACACTCCCCTCTTTTAGAAGACCTCTGGGAGGTCCCAAACAATTCTGCTTACTGCACCTTCACTAGAACCTAGTCACGTGGCCCCACCTGGCTGTAAGGTACCCTGGATGACCATGTGCCCTGCTAAAACGTGGGTTCTTTTACTAAGCCTGAAGGAGAGAATGAATATGAGGAGCCACCAGCCTCCTTTTTCACAGAATTTCTGCTCAACAATTCCTTTCCCAATACATTCAAATAATGTTTTTATATGCAAATAATCCAAGTATTGAAATGGATGCTATGAGTTAGATGGATAAAATAATATGAAACCACATAATAGCAATGACTTGTGTGATCATCTACATATACCAGGCATTCACTAAGTATATTTGAAATATAAGTACATTTGGTATATGAAAAATATTTTATTAGAATTCAATTATTATAACCTCATATATTTGCCTAATTGATACCAATAGTAGCAAAATCATCCCAGGGCTATTAGAAAATTCATCATATGGCAAGAAATTAGTCACTAGGTCATGACATTTGTCAAGAGAGCTTATAAGAATGAGTGATTTCTTCAAGAGTCTCACCAGTCCCTTCCACCCACTTAGCCTGCCTCTTTCCTGCCCTCTTAAACTCTGACAAAGGTCAAAGCATTGCCAAGGCAACCGCGGCCCTTCACTCTCCCCAGCTGACTCGGGTTGCCAGAGTCAGGGTCAGACTAGCACTCAGAAGCAAGAAGGCCCTGTGGAGCAGACAGAGGTTGGGTTTGAGCCTCTGTCACAGAATGCCCTGTGTTTTGAGCTTTGTATCCAAACAGAGATTCTGATTCTTCCTTCCTGTGCCTGCTGCTGCAGAGGCTACAAAGGGCGAGTCTGGCAAATATGAGATCCTCAAACTTTAGGTTTGAAATTAATGCAAAATATTTTCACTTTGGACTTAATTCATCTCTTTTAAGGGCCAGGCTCTCATTCTGAAGAGCCAAATGACATTTATTTTCCTGTCACTTAAAGAAATCTAGCACTGGAGGATCCAAAGCTGGTACAGGCCCTGTCCCCTGTGCCTCCCAGTTGGCTCTTCAGAATGAGAGCCTGGCCCTTACACTTCACACAGAGAACCTGCATGACTATGAGCCCACATCTCTTCTGAAATACTGTCTCAAAGTGAGACTGGCATCATTTCTGGTATTGTAACCCAAGGCAATGAAATACTCCTGTCCTTAACCACCTCTTTCCAACTCTCCCATCTCCAATGTCCCACCTGTCAATATTGAAGAAATCTTAGCCCTAGATAGTTTGGCTCAGTGGATAGAGCGTCGGCCTGTGGACTGAAGGGTCCTGAGTTTGATTCCAGTCAAGGGCACGTGCCTCGGTTGCGGGCTTGATCCCCAGTAGGGGCCATGCAGGAGGAAGCCAATCAATGATTCTCTCTCTCATCATCAATGTTTCTATCTCTCCCTCTCCCTTCCTCTCTGAAATCAATAAAAATTAAAAAAATATTGAAGAAATCTTAGACATCCTTCAGCCTTCTGGTGATCTTCTGGATTCTTAAAAGCTCCTTTTATCCTCCAATTGACTTTATATCCCTCAAATTACCTAACTTGTCTGGATCTCTATTAACTTTTTTTTTTTGAGAGGGGGGGGAGCACTTTAGAAAAGACAGTCTCTAAAGCATGTCCCAGCTCAAACACATCCCAGGATTCTACAATAGGATGACCAAATAGCAAGGTCACATAAATGCAAGTGAAGCTTTAAACTTCTCTCCCAATGTTTCAATAAGAAACACAGCCATTTAAAAAAAATTAGACAATTTTTCTGGATAAATTTTTCTGAAGAAGAGATCATTTTTATATACATCATCCTGTCTTATACATTCACAGCTGCCGATGAGTGGCAATTCACCATGCCGTTTTGAGAGAGTTGGTGAAATAAAAACTGATATAGCCTCCCAGGTAAGTAATTAAAATTATTTCAAATCATTATGTAATAGTCTTAGAAGACTGCTTTTGCAAGAACTAGTACTTGGTCTTGTTGCAAGGAGAAAAGAGCCATCTTGTTCCCCAACTAGGCAGGATTATCTGATGTCAATTACCTCTGCACTGCACATTCTGCGGCCCTCTTTGTTATTTCAAGTTCAAAGCAGCAAGGATAGCACTGTATGGTGTAGCCTGAGAAGACCAGAGGCACCTTATTTTTGCATTTCCCTCTCCTTGCCTTTTTTCCCCTCCCCAGAATCTATGAGTGCCCAACTCCACTGCCTAAAGAATAGTGCCCAATGAACGATTCCCAGTGCTCACTCCCTGACTAGGGCTCTCTACGGATAAGCAGAACAAAAGCTTGTCCATTTGCCCCTCATGTTTGATAGTAAAAGGTAGTATTTCCCAGAACTCTCTAGAGTAGATTATATTTCTTACTTCCCCATTCTTCAGACCTTCCAAATAGTGTTGGACAAAGGAGAATTGAGTTTAAATACAGTGTCATTCAAAAGTGAGTATGGGAAGCTGCCCCTCTTAAGAATCAAAGAAATGTTACCCCCAAAATCCCAAATCAGTGTTTTTGTATATTCCAGATGCTACTCATTATTTTATATACAGGACTTTTATAGTTCCAGGTAATACAAACACTGGCTACCAAGAAATAAATTTCTTAAAAGTTTTGCTTAAGGGACTTACTTAACTTTATGTATGGGACCCCCACAGAGGGAGAAAAAGGGAACTCTTAAAAGACTTCATTAACCTTTATTAATTTCAGCATAAATTAACCCCCAGGGAAGATCACACCCTCCTTGCAAGCACTTCCCCAAGGGCAGAGGCCATTTGGCTAACTTAGAGGAAGTATGAAGATGGAAATTAAAATGCTGCATTTTTATGCAGCAAAAATATTTTCAAAGTATTAAAATGATCAATACCAATGAAACCTTGATAACTGAAATTTCTCATTTCAAATTTTTAAATTTACCTTATGACAATAACATTTAAATTGCACTCAAACTCCTTATCAACTATATAGTACACGAATGTAAGCTTGTATTTTCTTACATTGTGAAGATAAATAATAGTCTTTATGAACATTTAAAATTATTAATTTTATAATCCATTACTTATACAGAGAGTAATAGAACTTTGGTTTTAAGAAATGTGATCTTGAAAAAATTCACTCTTTTTTTAATATGTAAATCTAGAGGCCTCGTACATGAATTCGTGCATGGGTGGGGTCTGGCCAGCCCATGCCAATCGAGATGGGGAGCTGATTGGGAGCAGGGCCAGCCAAGGGGAGGAGCTGCAGGCAGTTGGCTGGCTGGCCCTGCCCCCCAGTTGAACTCCTGGTCCAGGAGGCAATTTGCATATTAGGATTTTATTATATAGGATGAGAGATTAGTACTGCAAAACCTCTAACAATCATTCTGGCTGTACAACCTTATGAAATAATAAAAAAGCCCAGCTAGTGTTGCTCAGTGGTTGAGTGTTGACCTATGAACCAGGAGGTCACAGTTCTATTCCCAATCAGGGCACATGTCAAGGTTGTGGGCTTAATCCCCAGTCGGGGGCAAGCAGAAGGCAGCTGATCACTGATTCTTTCTCATCAATGATGTTTCTATCTTCCTCTCCCTCTCCCTTCCTTTCTGAAATCAATAAAAATATATTTAAAAAAATCTTTGCCTCAATTTTAATTCATTCATACTTTTGCTGTGCTTATATCCTCTAATGTAGAGTCCACATTATAATATCCGTGTTTTAGATTTATAAAACAACTTTTCTGGAGGCACTTTCAAATCTATCTCATCTATTCATAGGAAACAGGATCTTCATTCTGTCACTCACATGTTTTTCACTGACAACTGTTAACCCCAGGGAATTTATCAGAGCCATAAAGTCCTGACCTGGAAAGGGCACTTAATTTACACCTTTTTGCAGCCTTCAATAAAGCCAGGGATCAGAACAACACTAGATTTTTCACACTTCATCCTGTGCCTCTTGATTAAATCAGACTCAGTGATTTTTGTTATCTACTAAATGATTTAAAATAGCAGAACCAAAGCACACTGCAAGACTACAAACATGACAGGCTACAAATAATTTATTTCAGAGTGAAATCTCACCAAGGAAGCGTAAGTGGATAATAGCTTAGGAAAGTTTCAAACATGGAGTGGTTCAATTATTAAATGGAGGATTATGAGTCCATAATGTGGAAAATTGGGAGGTTTCTTCCATACACACTCTTTTCTGGTTTTCTGTTGTGTATTCATTTACTCATGATAATTGTATTGAGTCCCTGTTATCAGCCATCCCCAGTGCTTGCTGTTGTTTTGGGGATACAAAAGTGAAGAGTAATGGAAAAGAGCTAACCTTTATTGAGAACCTAGTACGTGCGTAGCTATGTTAAGTGTTTCATGTACACTTAAGGCCAACCTAGGTCACACAGCCAGATTATGGTAGCACCTGGGATCTAGGACTGATCTGCCTGCCCTGAGACCACGCTGGTAAGGACTTACCTCTCATCCTGCGAGTCAGCGGGCGGCCCTGCCCTAAAGGAGGTTACTTAAATCCAGCTGGCAGGGCCATCCACTCATTCTTCCCCCAGATCGATGCTTGCCTTTAAATTGTTCATTTCTGTTAACCATCCCTGTCCATGTCTCCCTCCAAAATAAACCACCAGCAGCTTACAAGCCATCTCTATGAGAGATGTTTTAAAGCTCCTTTAGAAAGTGCTTGCTAATGACCCGGTAATTGTTTAGGCCATTTTAAATGAGGTGCGAAGTCTATGAAAAGTCACAGGAATCCTGTGAAAGCTTTGGCAGAATATATGGCTTCCCAGGGGAACTGCTCACGCTGGAATTGGCAGCAGTGTTCTCAGCTTTAAATAATAAAGGGAGGAGGGCCTCAAAGAGAAGTGTTGTATAGTGACTACTTGATTTTTTAAAGTAATACTATAAAAGTACAATGAAACCAGGCACTAATGAGGAGAGAGTCCATTGGCACAACTTTCTGGAAAGCAATTTGCATTCAGTATAGACAAATGCTAACGTAACGCACCCTTCTCTTCTCTCTCTCTCTCTCTCTCTCTCTCTCTCTTCCTCCCTCAGAAAGGAAGAAGGAGACAGAGAAACATTAATCCACTGCCTCCTGCATGCCCTCTACTGGGATCAAGCCCATAACCCTGCCATGTGTCCTGAGAGGGAATGGAACCTGGGTCATACCGGCCAGGGCAGTAAGCCATCTCTTAACTAGAATCCATTCTAAGGAAAGAATTAGGTTTTTGAACCAAGATGCTTATATGCATGTTCACTAATCCTTAATGGTAATACCACGATATGAAAAGCATTTATAAATGTGCAAGAATATGGAAAGGATTAAATACATTATGGTTCATAGATTACAAAGTGGAGTTTATAGAAACTTTATGTCATCTTTTCCAGATATTTTTGCATTTTTTCCAGATATTTTGAATGACATGGTAAAATATTCACTATAAAATTTTAAGTGAGAAAATACCTTTCTTAAAGATTGATAATTACCAAGAAAAAGATGGGAAAGTACAGGACAAAGTATATATGCATTAAATAAAAAGGGACTATAATGAAACAAAACAAAAACATACAAAAGTAGCTAAAAAATAATAAAAGTTATTTTTTTAAAAAACCACCTAAGAGTGATCTTGGATTAGGCGGTTTCTTAGATATAACACAAAAAGCATCAGCAACAAATGAAAAATAAACTTCACATTATCAAAATTGTGTGCTTCCAAGGGGTATCATCAAGAAAGTGACCTCAACAAAATAGAGAGTCCAGATCCAGCAAAACATTGAAAAGATCATACACCATGATCAGGTGGAATTTATTCTGGGGATGCAAGGTTGGCACAATATCTGCAAAAAATGATAAATAAATAAATATGATACAGCACATAAAAAAAACGAAGGATAAAAACAACATGAACATATCAATAGATTCACAAAAGCATTTAATAAAATCCAGCACCCATTTATGATAAAAACTCTAAGCAAAGTGGGAACAGAGGAACTATACCTCAACATAATAAAGGCATATATGACAAATCCACAACCAACATCATACTCAATAGGCAAAAACTAAATGCAGTTTCCCTTAAGATTGGGAACAAGACAGGGATGTCCACTTTAACCACTCTTATTCAGCACAGTACTGGAAGTCCTAGCTACATCATTAAGACAAGAAAAAGAAGTAAAGGCATCCAAATTGGACAGGAAGAAGTAAAACTGTCATTATGTGCAGATGACATGATATTGTATAGAGAGAATTCTAAAGATTCTACAAAAAAACTACAAGAACTGACAAGTGATTTCAGTAAAGTAGCTGGATACAAAATAAATATCCAGAAATCAGTTGCATTTTTACACAGCAATAATGAACTAACAGAAAGGGAAACTTAGAAAACAATTCCGCTCAAAAAATAAATAAAATACCTAGGAATAAATTTAATGAAGGGGTAAAAGACCTGTACTTGGAATATTATAAGACACTGAAAAAAGAAATAGAAGAATGTTGGGAGCCATTAGCGATATTGGCTTAGACAAAGCCATCTTAAGAACTATAAGTTTCTGGTTCCTCCAGAAACTCCTAATTACCAGAAACCACCTGTGTCTTGCAAATTGGCCAGCAGTTAAAGATAAACTACCCTCACACAGCCGCTAAATCACACATCTCCACTGATAAACACACAGCCATCCGGAGCCTGCTAAATCACACATCTCCGCTGATAAGCACAGCCGTCAGGAGCCTAATAAATCTCTAGTAATAGGTTACTGCCCATAGACCCCTTTACCCACCCCCCGTCCCTAAAACAGTATATATCCTGCCGCTGTGAGAATAAAATTTGAGTCTTGATCAGAACATTGTCTTGCCTCCATTCTTTCGTGTCCCTTGTTTGTCTCATTCTCCTAGGGTGTCTCTTCGTTCCCGCGTTGTTCCGCGGGTCGGGGCAGAAGAAGATACAAATAAGTGGATGCAAACACTGTGTTCATGGATAGGAAGAATTAACATCATTAAAATGTCCATACTACCCAAAGCAATCTATAGATTCAACACAATTCCTATCAAAATACCAATGGCATATTCACAGAACTAGAACAAATATTTCAACAATTTATATGGAACCACGAAAGACCTCAAATAGCCCCAGCAATCTTGAGAAAGAACAAAGTTGGAGGAATCACACTACCTGATATCAAACTATACCACAAGGCCATAGTAATCAAAACAACATGGTATTGTCATAAAAATAGACACAGATCAATGGAACAGAATAGAGAGCCCAGAAATAAATCCATACGTATACAGTCAATTAATATTTGACAAAGGAGGCAAAGACAAAAACAAAAACATACCATGGGGTAAAGATAGTGTATTCAATAAGCAGTGTTGGGAAAATTGGACAGATACATGCAAAAAAAAAAAAAAAAAAGAAGAAACTGCAACAAGTGTTGGTGAGTATGTGGAGAAAAGGGAACTCTTATGCACTGTTGGTGGGAATGCAGACTGGCGCAGCCACTGTGGAAAGCAGTATGGAAGTACCTCAATAATTAAAAATGAAACTGTTCCATTAAAAATGATTGTTCTTCAAATGGTTAAGCAATTGCCTATAAATAGATGTGTGGATAAAAAAGCAGTGGTACATTTCCAAATGGAATATTACTCAGCCGTACAAAGAAGGAAATCTTACCCTTTGTGACATCATGGTCTGGGTGAGAAAAGGTGAAGAGATTAAGCAAAAACAAAGAAACAAAAAAACCTACCTTATAAACACAGATGAAAGTATGGTGATTGTAAGGGGGATAAATGGTGATGGAAGGAGACTTGACTTGGGGTGGTGAACACACAACACATAATAATGTATTATAGAATAATGTATTATAGAATTGTACACCTGAAACCTATATAATTTTATTAATCAATGTCACCCTAATAAATTCAGTTAAAAAAGTGAAAAGACATCCCACAGAATGGGAGGACATTTTTGTAAATCATGTCTTGTACGAAAATTGTATTTAGAATAGATAAAAATCAATTGCAATCCTATATAATAAAGAGGTAATATGCAAATTGACCATCACACCCTTGCACAAGATGGCCACCCCCATGTGGTCAAAGATGGCCACCACAAGATGGCTGGCAGGGGAGGGCAGTTGTGGGTGACCAGGCCAGCTGGGGAGGGCAGTTGGGGCAATCAGGCTGGCAGGCAGGTGAGCTGTTGGGAGCCAGCAGTCCCAGATTGTGAGAGGGATGTCTGGCAGTCGGACATCCCCCAAGGAGTCCAAGATTGGAGAGGGTGCAGGCTGGGCTGAGGGACACCCCCCCAGTGCACAAATTTCGTGCACCAGGCCTCTAGTTCATTAATAAAAAGACAAATAGCCCAATTGTTAAAATGGCTAAAGTAAATGATAGATGTCCAAAGAAGATATACAAATGACCAATAGGTGCATGAAAGATGCTCACATAATTAGCCATCAAGGGAATGAAAGCCAAAACCACAGTGAGGTACTACTTCACACTCATTAGGATGCTACAGTCAAAAAATCAGTTAAATCTGGCCTAGGTGGTTCAGTGGTTGAGTGACAACCTATAAACCAGGAAGTCATGGTTTGATTCCTAGTAAGGGCACCTGCCCAAGTTGCAGGCTTGATCCCCAGAGTGGGGTGTGCAGGAGGCAGCTGATCAATGACTCTCTCTCTCATCATTGCTATTTCTATCTCTCTCTCCCTCTGCCTTCTTCTCTGAAACCAATACCAGACTCATTTCTTTGTTTTATGTATTAATCTCTTCGATCATGTAGAAAACAAAAAGTGGAGCTACAATCTATTGTTACAATAATGCTAGCTTTTGTAATTTCCCATTTGTTTACCTTTACTGTGATCTTTATTTCTTCATATAGCTTCAAATTATTGTCAACTGTCCTTTCACTATAACTGGCATTTGAGTTATTGTCTAATGTCCTATCATTTCAATTGGCAATACTCCTTGAGCATTGCTTGCATGGTAGTTCTAATGGTAGTTAACTCAATTTTTTAAAATTTAAATTGATTAGGGTGACATAAACACATTGCTATAGGTGCATAGGAAGTTTCTAAGGTTCTGACAGTCTTCTATATCTTGATCTGGGGCGTGGTGACAGAAGTATGTTCAGTTTATAAATAATCATCAAGCATACCCTTAAGATATGTGCTATTTATTGTGTTTATATATTATACCTCAATGATAAGGTTAGCAAAGAAGTAAATATAATTGGTTAATAGGGTCATATAAGTTTCAAGTGTACATTTCTATGATAAGTGATCTGTACATTGTATTGTGTGCCCACCACCCAAAGTCAAATCATCTTCCATCACGATTTTTGGTCCTCTTTACCTTTTACTATTCCCTCACCCGCTTTCCTCTGATAACCACCATATGGTTGTCTGTGTCTATGAGTTTCAGTATTATATCCTGCACATGAGTGAAATCATAAGGTCCTTAGTTTTTCTGAATGACTTATGTCACTTAGCACAATATTCTCAAGGTCCAACCATTCTCACAAATGGCAGTATTTCAGTATTTTTTTATGGCTGGCCAACCTCCCACATCCCTCCCTGACCCTGATTGTGCACTGGTGGGGTCTGTGGGCCTGGCCTGCTCCCTCTCATAATCTGGGACCTCTCGGGGGATGTCAGAGAGCCAGTTTCAGCCCAATCTCACAGGCCAGGCTGAGGGACCCCAATGGTGCACGAATTCGTGCACTGGGCCTCTAGTTAAATAATAATTTACCTGGCTATACTATTCTAGACTGACAATTATTTTTCCTCTGTACTTTAAAGATATTATTTTGTTGTCCTAGGACATCTTTTTGCAGATACAAATGTTATTAATATTCTGCATTTTCACAGTTATGTATCTTGTGTGGGTTTGTATTTTTATTTTATTATCTACTGATCATATTCAGGACCCCGTGTGCTCCTTTCCTTAATTCTGAAATATTTTCACCACCATCACTTTGAATATTGCTTTGTCTCATTCTTTATTTTCTCTCCTCCTGGAATCTGTATTGATGTGTGTTGACTTTTCTCAGTGTGGTCTCCATTTCTCTTAACTTCTATATTTCCCATCTCTATCTTTCTGCGCTGAAGTCTCCATGATTTCCTCAGATTAGTATTTAAATTCACCACTTCTTTACAGGGGTTTGGTATGTTATTCAACCCCCTTACTTTTTTATTTAAATGGCTGCAGTTCTAATTTTAGAAGTATATTCATTATTTTCAAACACACTTTTATAATGTTCTATACCTACCCTATGGTTTTATAATTCTTTTAGTTTTTGAATATTTTAATATACTTATGTTGATGTTTCTGGTTATTCAATTATTCTAGTTCTTAAAACCTACATTCTACCACTTGTTGGTTCTTGTAATTCTCTCTGCAGTACTTTGATACTCAGATGGTTTGTACTTTTTGAGTGTGTAAGCTCATTTTCAATGGGGGTTGTTTGCCATTAGAGTTCTGTTGGAAAGGATACAAATATAATGGTTATAGATGTCTCTGCCAGAGGTCTAATTTCCCCTGTTCCATAATAGTTTTCATGTTAATTTACCAATATTTGGTTCCCTACCACATTGATAGTGTTAATCCAGACTTTATATCTTCCATAGCAACAGCCTAGAGTTCTAATCCTTGATGATATATATATATATTTTCATTGCTGTTAGAGAGAGGAAGAGAGAGAGAAACATCGAGGTGAAGCATTGATTGGTTGCCACCTACAGATGCCCCGACTGGGGATCAAACCTGCAACCTGGGTGTGTGCCCTGACTGGGAATTGAACCTGCCATCTTTTGGTATACAAGGCAACAGCCAGGGTAATCTTTGGTGATATTTTCCCTTATGGCCCCAGATGTACAGCAAGCTCCATCAACAAATCTCTGAACCAGTGCATAGTTGTTTTAGTTCTTTTTAAATGGGCTTGACAGTCCTTTTTGACTCCTGGTTTGGTGCACTCGGAGCTCAGACCTGCGATTATGGCCTGAACTCCCTCTCCATGGGACTTCCGCTGCCAGCAGTTAAGGCCTACATCTTTATTGCTTTCTCTCATGGTCCATTTAAGTTTCAGTTCCTGCTCACTGATCTGGTTTTGAGTTCCTCTTCATTTCTGACAGCAGAGGATTTCCAGTTTTTAATTTTGAACTTGGCCAAGGTATTTGCATTTTTATGGGGTTTTTTTGTTTGTTTGTTTGTTTGTTTTTTTACATTTCTACTAGTATGAGTTGAAGTGAAAGGCCAGGAAACTGTTTCACATCAACTCATCCAGTCATATTCATCCCCTCTTTCTAAACACAAATATAATCACATTTACTTTAATGGGTACCCATTTACTTGAAGAACAAAGTTAATCTCCTGGCTATTTAAAAAACTCCACATCCAGGTTAAATTCTGGCTCCCAAACTTCACCTGCAATCATCCCTAACTCCCTCAGCCTATACCACAGCACCAATGGCTCAGAAGTCAGCCCCAAACACTCCATGTAACATCTTTAATTTAAGAAACTTCATTTAGGGTTGGTCTCTAGGTCCAATTTCTATTTCTAATAATGACATTTTGGGCTCTTCATCCAGGTTCTGAACTCTTAAAAATCTGTGAATCTTCCATTTCTGAACATTCAGAATGGGGTTTGAAAGTATAGCTTTACAGGGCACCAACGCACTAAACTAAACAAAACCCAGTCAGGAGAGTGAAAGTGTTTATACAAAAAGCCAGGAAGGCTCAGTGCAGACAGGAGAAGCTGACCCAGCTGAAATGAATTATTGCGTTTCACACCAATGCAGTAATCCTGGGTAGACAGCACCTTAGAATTCATTAAATTCTCAGGACTTAGTTCCCTGGTCTCAGGAAACATATGCTCTGCCCTCTTTAGGAAGGGCAAGCTGCTGAGGAGATAGTAGTTGTATTTTTGTGTGCTTCATAGAGCAAGGAAATATAGTTCACTGCTCAAAGAAAAAAAATCCTAGCTGCTAATGGGCCAAGATATTGTGGATGTAGAGTCAGAATTGCTGGGACATCAGACAATTGATGGGAAAAAGAAAACACCTTAGGAACCAAAGAAATTGCATTTGTAAGCTTCATTTATATAACACATAGGAAGTGAATCAATAACTTGAAATGTACATTGAAGGCCAAAAAGGAGTTGATTGCAATCTTCAAAGAGTTGGCAAAAAGAACAAGTAGCAGTGCAAATTAAACTTATTCAAAAGAGTAAAGACAGTTGGTGCAAACCCAAGAAGATTCAACTAAGCTAGCAAAAAATCATTATTCCTAAAAGAGATGACACAGGAAAGTAACAGAATATGAAATGTGAATATAAAATTTTTTTTTTAAACTCACCCAGATGTTTGCTTTGAGAACTTTTTTTTCACAGCATGATTCAGAAGAATGCAGAATGATATGTTTAGGAAGGATGATAAATATAAAAATAGAAGATCATCTCCAAGGTAAATAGAGCATTAGTTATTAGGGCAGGATCTGAAGAAATGAAAAATTTACCATCTGAGTCTCCAGTTTTATGCTATTATCCAACAGCATAGACAATTTATCATTCATTTATTTATTTTTCAATTTGGACTTGCTTATACATCACTTTTAATTTGTTCTTAAATATGCATCTTTCTTACCTGTGAGAATATTGTCACATAACTCATCAATTACAACATTTTTTTCAACACATCTTTCCCATACCACACCTTCTAGTCACTTCTTTCACACACACACACACACACACACACACACACACACACACACCCCTCAATCAACTCTCAGGCATCTCTGGGTTGAATGTCTTGGGAATTCCCAAGAGGAGAATTCCATCTCATCAGATGACTGGAGATCTTAACTAAAAGTATTTGCATTATAATGTCCTCTTCCATGCCCTAGTCTTGAGTTCAAATTGAGGTTTCATTCTATACATGAGAATTGGGTTAATTGACTAGAGGACTTACAGAAATGATGCAGTCTGGTCTGTTGTCTCAGACTATACACTCATTCAGCCAGCTACGTCATCAATGTCTCCCATGGGTGCATGGAAGACTGGCAAGGGCACATAGCTCCAGTACTGCGCTGGAAAGGTAACTCAGAGCCCAGTGCACACCGAGAGAGGCACCAGGACAAGACTCTTGCTCATATTACCCATGCACATATTCTGTTGAAAATGTTTTTAAAGACAGTGTACCCAAGAAAAGATGAACATTTATTCATATGGGCAAAATATATATGGTTGTGTGTCTTGCAAAGTATCTAAGTGAGTGGCTCCTCACCCTGAACTGACACAAAGATAAGAAATTCAGAATGTCCAAAGGTACCTCTTACCCAGCTCCCTATCATGCTCACCTCTACAGAAAGCAAGCCAGTTGACAAGGGGCTCAGAAAGAAAGTTATATTCACTGCCCTGAAGGATTTTGAAGCATATCTGCAGCATATCAAGTATATCAGCAGCTGATTTATGCCATATTTGAACAGTTTCACTTCATCTGTCCTCCTGATAAAGGTGAAGTACCAGCAGAGAAGAAAAAAAGTGTTGGGCTAAAAACATGGTCCAACAATAAAAAAACATATCTTTCTCCCTGGCTATGTTCTTGTCTGTATGCTTATATTTATGTCTATATGTCCATAGAGTTATACACCATGATTTTATGTATGTAAAATATTTTTCTCTTTATGTCTATATTGTTGTTCATACTTATATCAATATTTCATGAAGATATATAAGGATTTATATAAATGCACATGTATTTGTACTAATTTACATCAATGTCTTTCTCCTTTTATATGTGTATGTATGTATAATTCCTTTAAGTAAAAAAATCAGGGCATTCTGGTGGTAGTTTCATCAAGATGCAACTAAAGATGTATTTCTTCCATGAAGCAATGGGATACAAGAAAAATAGATCTATACATTAAAAAAAAAAATGAACAACCTATGTGAAATGAAGAAGTTATATTTCACTGACTTAAAATTAAAGAAAGGAATATTATAAACCAGACAGATATCATAGGTCAAGTTCCCCAAGAAATAGATTCTGAGATCAAAATGTGTGTGCGTGACATTTATTGAAGAGTGCCCTTGAGAGCAGTACCATTATAGGGCATGAGGGCAGCAGGATATAGCAGAGGAAGAAATTGAACTGCTATTCCATTTCAAAAGAGTCTTCAGCTGACCCAGGGGCAACTCTGGCACTGAGGTGGCCTTTAAGGGATGTCCCATAGTGAGGCACGGGGACTGGGCCCATGCACCCCATAGAGACCAGTCACAGGATATTGGCTGCCCTTGGTGAAGGGGCATACTGTTGGCGTGGGACTCAGCCTTGAGGCATCAGCAGTGACACTCCCAGCAGCTGGGGAAAAGCCAGCCTTAGGCCTGAAGCTGGGCCTGGGGAGTGAACCATAGCATCAACAGGATATTTGTATTCTGCCTCATTTTTTTATGATGGCTATTACTTGTTACTACAAATTATAAGTCCATTGTTTTACCAGATATCCCATCTAAACTATGACTTTCCTTCTGATAATCTGGCTTCCTAGGTCAGTGAGTTAACTGTAGTCCAGCTTTTCCACATGGAAAAGTGTCCTCAACCACCTTGTAGAGAAATCTGACCGGAAAAATGCTTCCCCATGGGGCTTCAGTTACTGCAGCTGTAAAATAGGGATAATACTACTACTACCTATTTCAGGGGTGTTCAGGATAAATTAATTTAGCCATGCAAAGGTTTTAGATGAGTATCTGTCACACCATTAGATATAAGCAGCATTAATCTTTTTAGAAAATTATTTGTGCTCAGTATCACTTCATGATCACAAATGCTTACTCAGAATCTGCTTTGCAAACCACTGCCAGGGTAAGCGTCAGGAGCCTGCTCGTCTCTGAGCATTTCAGTTTCTTGTGTTGTGTTTCCCACCCCCCTGTTTTGAGGTGGTAACCCAATAAATTCACACTATCTTTCGTTAAATTCAATGTCACTGATAAGAAAAATGCATTACTTCTGTTCCTATTGTCAGGAGATATGGCTTCAGTAGACATTTGAGAGTAGATACTTGAGAGTTGCAGAAAAGATAGCATGAATTCTTCCAAAATCAAAACCAACATCATTGTTAGATGTCCTCCAACCTTTAATTGCTCATATGTATTAATTCTATTCACAGGTCAAGCCAATTGGATTCCCACAGTATTCAGCGACTTCATCTAGTGAGGTTGCCAGAAACCACATCATTAAAAGGAAGCTACTCTGCAGTTGCTTTACTGGAATTTTCATATGGCCACCTTGTGCCCCTGGAACAGTATTTCCTGGATAAAGTGATTATTTAGGCAAAAAACTGTGGTGCCTCCATCACTCACTCATCCATGTGATGGGGCCAACACCGAGCGGTTTTCTGCAGGTACTCCCTGGCCAACTCCTCTGCACGTGTGGCGAGAGTGACCACTCACTCACCTTTCATGAGAGGACTCACCCACATCTTACCTGACCCTGAAAGCTCATTAACTTGTCTTTTATCTGCCCCCTAGTGTGTCTTTACCCCAGGAGATGCCACCCACCAGGACCCTCAGTTCTCTGCTCTCTACTCTCACCAAGTCCAGATGAAAGAAATATCCTCAATAACATTTGATCATTCAGTCTTCACAAGGAGGGACTCTTAATCTATTTGGAAGAAATTCAGGGAATTTTGTCCATGTGGTGTATTTGTCTGGAGAGACAAACTTGATGATGTTAGTCAGGTTATCGAAGAGCTTGTCATGGGCAGTTCTGTGCAGGGGTTAAGAGCCAGCTGAACTCAGCCTGCCTGAGTTATACCTAGTTCCATCACAGTGGGACCTTGGGGAAGTTACCTACCTTTTAGGGCCTCAAATTCCTAATCTGCATCAGGGGTAATAATAGCATTTATTCCTGGGGTTGAAAGGCAGAGTAACCTGAGAAAAGCACTTCAAACAATGCCTGGCCACAGTAGTGGTCCAATTTATATTTGCCATAATTCTTCTTATTTTAGGAGTACATAACTTCCTAAAGATTCAGAAATGTTGCTCTGGATATTCTCAGTAAGGACATGGAGTCAAACCATCAGAAAGTTTTGATTTGAACCATGTATATCTGTACCTGTTGATTTTTTTTTTTTTTTTTTATTTAGGCCTTGGTATCATAACACTGGCCTTCACTGAGGGATGGCACGAGAGGCCAACCACAGACCACCCACTATCTATTCACTGCCCATCACCACACACTGTTCTCTATGAGGCCCCATGGAAGGCAGACACAGGCAAGGACACAGGAAAGCTGTCCAGGTGAACAGTGCATGAGCTTTAATGGCATAGAGAGCCCAGGCCAGGGGTGGGCAAACTTTTTGACTCGAGGGCCACAATGGGTTCTTAAACTGGACCGGAGGGCCGGAACAAAAGCATGGATGGAGTGTTTGTGTGAACTAATATAAATTCAAAGTAAACATCATTACATAAAAGGGTACAGTCTTTTTTTTTTTTAGTTTTATTCATTTCAAATGGGCCGGATCCGGCCCGCGGGCCATAGTTTGCCCACAGCTGGCCCAGGCCCTTGTGGCAAACGCCATGGCCTCTGAGAGCCTGCACACCAGCTGAGGCCGCCTCCAGCAAGAACATGGCATCATGTTGTATGTGTTTCACTGCATTAAACCAACCCTAGTTTTCTGCTTTTCTTTTCAAAGCCTACCCATGTTTTCTCTTTGGCTCCTGTTCCCTCAGTTGTTATTTAATTTTGTTGTAATTTATGTGGTTTTATGAACCACATCAAATCCATTGGGGAATCAAGTCATTATGGACCTAAACAGAGCAACAAATCCATACAGAATGGATGAGCATCTTGCTTCTTATTATGCTATTTCCTCTGTTTTATGGGTGTTCTCCATCCTGTTTAAATTAATTTTGATCTTCTATTGTAAAAATATGAGGGGCTGGGAGGGGACTGGTGGGCTATAAGCAGATGAGCAAGCAATCGAGAGATTTCTAACATACCCAGTGGTGACAGTTTTCAAAGCAAACAAAATTGCTGCCAGAAAAATAATATGCAGGCAAGGAAAAGAAATCACTTTAACGTTAATCTTGTTTATAACTTAGAAAGGCATTTCTTGTAGGGCTAATATATTCTTAATTCTTAGTCAAACAGAACTCTTCCCTGTTAGCTGCCTTTTTTAATATAAACCCTTTTTGATATTTTAAATCTAACATTTCGAGGACAGTGATCCTCAGGCTTTTCATATTAGCAGAGAATGGAAGCTGCTAGGTTTCCTTGAACTGAACATTTCAATTTCATACATAAGCCCAGTGGCTTGGTGTATAAGACTGTCTTAATAAGTGTAATAAAAATTCTGAAGTAAGTTTCTTGGATTCCCTTAGAAAAGCATAAATTACTTAGTAGATCCTAATTCTTTGCGAAAATGTGCTAAAGGTGCTTTTTTCCCCCCCGTCTCTCTTAATAACCCTGTGGTAGCAGAAGCATTTTGCCTTCTTCACACTTTCTGTAGACTGGCAGCCTACTCTGTGATGTCCAAAAATCAAAGGGAAATTGGAAGAAACAGGATGAAAATTTGTAAAATGTATAGTAACTACAATAGTAATAACATATCTGTATATCTCATGGTTTATAAAGTGCTTTCATAAACATCTTACATAATCTTAATAAAAACTCTAATGACAAAGTTTAAACTCCTTTGCTGGTTTAAAAGGTTGCTATGTGTTGAATTATTCCCCTAAAATTCTTATGTTGAAGTCCTAACAACCTTAGTCCCTCAGAACTTAAGTTTATTTGGAGATAGGGTTTTTACAAAGGTAATTAGTTAAAATGAGGTCCTTAGGCCATGCCAGTGTTGCTCAGTGGTTCAGTGTCAACCTATGAACCAGGAGGTTACAATTAGATTCCCAGTCAGGGCACATGCTTGGGGTTGCAGGCTTGATCCCTAGTAGGGGGTGTACAGGAGACAACTGATCGATGATTCTCTCTTATCATTGATATCTCTCTCTCTCTCTCTCTCTCTCTCTCTCTCTCTCTCTCTCTCTCTCTCTCTCTCTCTCTCTCTCTCTCTCTCTCTCTCTTCTTCCTCTGAAATCAATAAAAACGTTTTTTAAAAATGAGGTCCTTAGGGCAGGCCCTAATTTGCTATGACTGGTATCCTTACAAAAAGAGGAAATTTGGAGACAGAAACATACACAAGCTGACCACCATGTAAAGATGAAGGCAAAGATCAGGGCGATGCTTCTATAAGCCTAGGTACACCAAGGATTGCCAGAAAACCATGGAAATTGGGTGAGAGGAAGGGAGCAGCTTCTCTCTCAGAGTCTTCAGAAGGAACCAGCCCTATGAACAGCTTGATGTTGGACTTCCAGCCTCCAGAAATGTGAGACAATACATTTCTGTTGCTTGAGCTGCTCAGTTTGCGGAACTCTGTTATAGCCACCCTAACAAACTAATTTGTAACCTTCCCCTCTTTTTTCTCTGGCATCACCTCTCATCCCTCCTTCCAGTGAACTCTACGCTTTAGCCAAATTGGACATCTTAGTCAGAGCTCTGTCTATAAAGAATCTGCTAGCTCTTCTTAAAAAGTCAATTCATGCCTTACCCAGTAGGGATAACTACATGTTTAAGAATATTTGGGAAGACATATCACCAATTTACCCTTTCTTTTTAATTTCAGGAGATAGAATCTAGGGAGCCTACACTCACTTCACCATTAAGTTTTTTTCTGCTTGGTTTATAGCAGAAAATTGTAAAACTCAATTGACAGCCTATGTCTTTATTTCCAATGATTTGGCATACATTAAACACACACACACACACACACACACACACACACACACACACACACACCTTGAAGTAGTATAGAGTGGCCAGAGGGTTAGGTACTCCAGCTCATGGGTGAAGGTGGTATATGGCATGAAGCTCCTACTAATGGTCCTTTGCCGGAGGTGCTGTGACACTCCTTCCAGATAGAGGTAAGCTCTCTGCCCCCTTCTTGAGTCTGAATGGGTGTTGTGACCATCTGACCATCAGAATACAGAATGGTAATTTCCAGGCTTTAAGAAACTGACAGCTTCCTCTTCCTGCCTAGTACTTTTTTCCCCACACCCTGATGGATTGACTCTGACACCGTACTTCAGGGACCACTGTTCTGAAAGAAAAGGCAAAACTAGGAATAAAACAATTCTTTTCATGAATACAGTTTAGCTTGTGGCTGAAGAATTGTATTTATAACCTCTCAGAACACTGCAGATGGCAGTGACCCTAAAGGCCTTCTAGTGTATCACTCCTCTGAGTTTAAATCTCTCCTTTGGTTGAAGAGAACAGGCGGGAGAAGAAAGTAAGATGCTATCCATCTGCTAAGATGAATGACAACCTCTACCCTAAATTGGAATAACAGAATCATGAGTTTTGGAGTCAGGCACATGGAAGTTTAGAATTAGTTACTTAATCTCTCAGAAATTCAGATTCCTTTCTGAACTAGAGATAAAAATATCTTATCTTTAGGTGGTTGTGAGTAGTAAATGGATAATAAACATAAAGCGCCCAATGGCCTCAGGCATATGAGTATTGAATAAAGACCCCCTGTCATCTTCCAGGTTCCTCCACCTAAATCTCTCAGGCCTGATAATACCCTTATGCCTACTCAGGCCCTGCATGGGGAAGGGTGATATGGATGGACTATTCCAGACATACATGACAACATGGGCAATATTTGCATTAAAACATACATTTACAAAGTGCTAAGTCATTGTGCTTGAAGTACTTTGCTCCTCCAAAGAAGGGCTCCTGTGTGAGGCCTTAATGGGCACAGTTGTTTTATAATCCTGTGGGCATTTGGCTGAAGGCTGGGTCTCTGGAGCCCCTCTGCCCTCCAGGACATAGGGGGACACATGAGACTAACATGGCAGGGAGCCGCTGAGGAAGGTGATGTGGCTGCTATTATCTCCATTGTACGAAGAAGGAAACTAAAGGATACAGAGGTGAAATGGCGTAGACAAGGTCACATAGAGAATAAGAGCTAGCACTCTTCCCTAACACACCACTGTGTCTTGGGAACCTAAGCTAAAATCTTTGCACAGCATGGAACAAGGTGCAAATAATTTCATATTTCAGACTTCCTTTGGAGAATATCCAGATAAGAACCAGGGGTAAAGCTGAGACTTCCAAGAGGCCTAGGGAGGAGCAAGGGGAGGAATCTGCTTCTTCAGTAAGTAGAGGCAGGAGGGAGAGATCAGCAGAGAGTGAGATGTAAGAGGAAGGTCACTTCCTAAGTGACCCTCCCGATAGCCCCCAAATAGTCAATAAAGGCTACTAAGATCAGGAAATGTTATCAGTGTTTTTGTTGTTGTTGTTTGTTTGTGTTTTTTTTTGGTTTTTTTGTTTTTATCAAAACTGATTGGGAAGGCTGGCTGGTGTGGCTCAGTGGTTGAGTATTGACCCATGAACAAGAAGTCACTGGTTTGATTCCCAGTCAGGGCACATGCCTGGATTTCGGGCTCGATCCCTAGCAGGGAACTTGCAGGAGGCAGCCAATCTATGTTGATGTTTCTCTCTCATTGATGTTTCTATCTCTTTCTCCCTCTCCCTTCCTTCCTCTCTAAAAATATATCAATAAAAACATATTTAAAAAAACCTGATTGGGGGAGAGCTGTGTTTGGTCTCCAGGCTGGGCCAGGTGAGCACCAAGGCCCAGGGTCCCTTGAGGAAGGAAGACCTGGAGCTTTCCAGCCCTCCCACAAAGGACTTTGGGTGTTACAAGGTGGGAAACTGAGTCAGGCCAAGTATAAACAGCCCTTCATAAAGTAGAAGGCCCCTCCCCCGATCATGTAACGCCATGATACAAGTGGTAATGTCAAGCGATATTCAAGTGCCCTTTGACAATCAGATAGAAGACTATGTCCTTCTATATTTATAATCAAAAGAAACTTTGCACCATGTACATTAAAATCAGCATATATTTTCCAAGGCATTTTCAGAACTTCTAGGAATCTCAGGTTCCCAGGTTTAAGTAATTCATTATGCAATCATTTTATTTAAACATATGTCAGATTTATTCTACATTAGACAAATCATATATTCCATTTACAGGAAATCTGAAATTTTGTTCTGAAGTTTGACAGAATGAAACCCAAAGCATGCATTATATATTACATGACTCACAGTTGTTAACAAAAATCAAATACTCCCTAAAACAGATAACTGCGATTTTGTCAACTAAATGAAAACATGAACAGCAGCTTTTTCTGCTTTTGTAAGCAAACGTCTAAGAAAAAAAATGTGTCCTCCAGTGAAAACTTGAGCTCTGCTTTGTCCCTTCCCTTATCATCAGAAGGAGGTAGACAGCAGAACCAGCTGAGGCAGCTTCCTTATACTCTACTTATCCACAAATCAAGTTACTGTAGGAAAGATTTTTACCCCCAAGCCTTCATTTCACATGTGTTATGCGCTTTATTGAAGTGCTTTCTGGTCAGTGATAATGGCCATCAGTGAGAAACAAGCACCTCAGAAGGACTGGACAATCGATAAGCATTCACTTAAAAGAGCAACCTCCCAAACAGGAGGGAGAAGTGATGTATTTCTCTCTGCACTTTGGTCTGTAAATGAATGACTTAAAAGCCAGTTGGGAAGCAAAGTTTAAGCAACTCTAAAAATTCTGTGATCTTACATTGTTTAAGGATGATTCTTTTTAAGTGAAGACTATCTGGAAGCCCAATAATTTCCTCTTAATAAGCATTTGCTTACTTTTAAAAGCCAGGGTTTAATAATAACAGCCAAAATGCCTTTGATGAATGGCTACTAAAATGAATTTCACCTTATTTGAATTATGGGAAGAAAAGGTCAAAATGAAATAATCTCCTTTGCTTTTAAGTGCTTTTACTGACAGAAGTCTAAATTAGCTCTGTTGGCTTCAAGCCCAGAGCTCAGACAGGCGCGTGCATCATAATCTGTCCATGGCCAGCCTATGTCATAGGTCAGAGGGAGGCAGCAGCAGCCCCAGCAGCCGGGAGGGCAAGAACCCAGGTCCAAACAGTAGGTGCTTCCATGCTAAACACTTTTATGCAAAACTGTGCATGGTTAGGAACTATCAGCATGTTTCAGGCAGTGGATTGCTGGCCAAGGCACTGTTTCCCTTGCCAGCAATATGCTCAATAGAAGGGCCTTTAATAGTGCTAAACTCTCACGGAATGACTGAATGTTCTGGAAGCAAACTGTCCAGGAAGAAACAGTACCACAACTGGAAGAACAGGGGGGATAACTGAAGGGAGGCGTAAACCGGATGTGGCTACTGGCTCACATAGACATCTAGCTCTTAGCCAGGGAGGCATTGGCGCCATGGAATAATCAAGGGAGCAAAGCACCAAACAGATATTGGATACATGCTATCTGGGATGGCACAGAAACTCGAGGTAATGCCAGTCCCTGATTGGGACACCTTGTGAGCTGCTTTTCCATCAGTGACAGTGGGTTCCCTGGGCCAGAGTAGCTTACTTTGAAGTCCTCCTGTGGCTACAGGATCAAGTGAAGGGATAAAAAAAATATATTACAAAGCTACAATAATCAAAACAGTATATGACACTGGCATATAAACAGATACATAGACCAATGAAACAGAATTGAGAGTCCAGAAATAAACCCACACCTGTATGGGCAACTAATATTTGAAGACAGAGCCCAAATATCCAATGGGGAAAGGACAGTCTCTTCAATATATGTTTCTCGGAAACCTAGATATTCACATGCAAAAGAATGCAATTGGAATCCTATCTTACATCATTCACAAAAACTAACTCAAAATGGATTAAAGACTTAAATGTAAGACCTGAAACCAAAGGAAACAATAGCACTAACTAGAAAAAATATATGCACACCTATGTTCATTGCAACATTATTTACAATAGCCAAGACATGGAAGCAACCTAAGTGCCCATGGATGAACCTTGAGGGCATTATGTTAAGTGAAATGAGTCATACAAAGGAAGACAAATACTGTATGATCTCATTTATATGGGGAAGAAGAGAATAGAGTGTTTGTGGTTAGAGGCTGAGAGTGGGGGAAATGAGATGTTGGTCCAAGAGCACAAACTTCCAGTAATAAAATGAATAAGTTCTGAGAATAAAATATACAGCAAGGTGACTATAGTTAACAATACTGTTGTACACTTGAAATTTGATAAGAAAGTAAATCTTAAATGTTCTCACCACACTCAAAAAATGGTAATTATAAGATATGATGGAGATGTTAACTAACACTATTATGGTAATAATTTCATGTATTAAATATATACATGTATTAAATCATCACATTGTATACCTTAAACTTACACAATGTTATATATTAATTATATCTCAAAAAAGCTGGAAAAGGACTCAAACATAAAAATAACTGACCGTGTATTATTAATTGTTGAGGCTGGATGATATGTACACAGACTTATTAAAATATTCTCTTTATTTTTGTATATTTTTGAAATTTTTCATGATACAACTTTTTTTTAAAGTAGCATTCAAAGATTCAAATATTATTATGACCAGAAGTCATACTATTATTAGCTTAAGGATGTCTACATCAATAAACCAAGTTAACAGGAGGGCTCTTGAAAGAATGCTATGCATAAAGAGATTTACAGATCTCACAAACAGTCCATTCTCCCTTATGTTACTTTGTAGTACAGTAAGAAAACATCATTTATTCTTCAAAAATGAGCTATTTTCATCCACATAAAATTTCTGCATGGCATTAACTACAAATATCACCAACATGATCACTTATCGACAACCTAATGTTAAAGAAATATATGCTTCAATAGCTAGAACTGAAGTTGACTACCTCTCAGTATTGAAACTCAGGGTTTGTGCAGTTATGAATTTTAAAAATGGCAAGTGCTTTCTAGGAAGTTTTAAAAATTCTACTTTACCAGAGTATCCTATCTAATAAAAGGGCACTATGCAAATTAACCATCACTCTATCACAAAGATGGTGGTGCCCATAGCCACAAGATGGTGGTGCCCAGTCTTGTCAGCCTGCTGGAGTCCCCCAGTCCTGATGGGGGGCAGCCGCTGAGATCGGGCAGTGTGAGCAGCCTGGCGGAATGTTTGCTTCATCGCCATGGCAACGAGGCAAGCATTCCATGCCTGGCCCTGGAGGGAGGGCCTCCTGGCCAGGCCAGGCACGAATAGGAGGAGCAGTCTTGCAGGGCACCTGGCAGGCCTCACAGCCCTTGGCGGGTCAAGGATGGGATGAATCATGGAGTCCCAAGTGCAGCAGCCAGTGCTGCCAGACAATCGCCTTGCCAGTGCATTCTGAGAGTGGGGTCTATGGCACAGCCCTCCTCTGAGTCTCATGCTGTTAAAGAGGCTGGAGGTCCAGGTGACGCAGTTCAGAAACCACACACGCAGGGGAAAGCCCGTATTGCCTGCTTCCTCACGGGCAGCTTTTGGGGAGGACCCTACTTTTCATGGCTGTCGGCTTCTCTTCCCACCTGGGAGGGTCACATGCTCACCTGCCAGGAGTGGAGGCTCTCAGGAGAACCGGTGGGGGCCAGCTGGTTTGCCCTGAAGGGTGTCCTGGATTAGGGTGGGGGTCCCGCTGGGGTGCCTGGCCAGCCTGGGTGAGGGGCTGAGGGCCATTTTCAGGCTGGCCACACCCCCTTCAGGGTGGGGGTCCCCACTGGAGTGCCTGGCCAGCCTGGGTGAGGGGCTGATGGTTGTTTGCAGGCTGGCCAGGGCCCCCAGCCACCCAAGCTCCCAGTGAAGGGTGGCTGGAAGCAGGTATCTGGGATTTATTTATCTTCTATAATTGAAACTTTGTTGCCTTGAGTGGAGGCCACAGCTGGCCAGGGCAGGCGGGAAGCTTGGCTTCCTCCATCACCAGGGCAACCAAGCCTCCTGCTTGCTCCAGCTCCGTGGCTGCCAGCTGCCATCTTGGTTGGGTTAATTTGTATATAGTCACTCTGATTGGCTGGTGGGCATGGCTTAGGGTGTAATGGAGGTGGGGTCAATTTGCATGTTTCTCTTTTATTAGATTAGATAACACACACATCCTACCTTTTCCCACATATGCAGCTCAGACACCTGCAGGGAATGAGCAGGTGTTATTCCATAGGTTCCAGGTAGTTGGCATTTCCTACTGAATGGAGTTGGGGGTGGAATTTATGATGTAACTAAACCAACTGCATGCGATGACAGTGGATGTTCTGTCTGGTGGCCTGGCTGTCTTGGCAGCACCCAGCCATGGAGGGAAGGCCTCCTGGCCATGGAGGGCCTCTGGACAGGGAGGGCAGTTGGGGGCCATGAGGCTGGCTGGGGAGGGCAGTTGTAGGGCATGAGGCCAGCCAGGGAGGGCATTTGGGGGCCATGAGGCCAGCAGGGGAGGGCATTTAGGCGTGATCAGGCCAGTGGGGGGGGGGGCAATTGGGGGCAAGCAGGCTGGCAGGCAGAGTGGTTAGGAGCCAGTGGTCTCTGATTGCGAGAGGGATGTCCGACTGCCTGTTTATGCCTGATCCCACAGGGACATCCCCCAGCAGTTGGACATCCTCCAAGGGATCCCAGATTGGAGAGGGTGCAGGCCAGGCCAAGGGACACACACCCCCTGTGCACAAATTTCATGCACCAGACCACTAGTATTTTGATAACATTTATTGAGTTATTAGAGGCTCGGTGCATGAAATTCGTGCATGGGTAGGGTCCCTAGGCCTGGCCAGTGATCAGGGCTCATCTTTGGGGCAACTGGTGTGGAGATCAGGGGTCCCCCACTGGCATCCACCTTGGTTGGCCTGGCACCGCCCGCTTGTCGGTCTTGTTCCTTTCCACGGCTGCCAGTCACTTCCCTCTGTGGTGGTGGGGCTATTGGGGGGGGGGGCGGTGGTCAACTCCCTCTGCAGAGGGAGGCGACTGGCAATGACAGCAGGGGTCAGGGCTGGTGAGGGGGCAGCGCCAGGCCAGCCAAGGCGGGTGCCAGCAGGGTCCCCCCAACCGCCCTGCTGGTCACCTTACAGATCGGCTGGCCCCACCCCCTTCCACCCTGCTGGTCACTCTGCAGGGTGACCAGCAGGGCAATCGGTGGGGGGAGGGCCGCTAGCAACCGCCTTGACTGACCTGGGGCCTGCGGGCAGGTCCTGTGTTGAGCATCTGCCCCCTGTTGGTCAGTGCATGTAATAGTGACTGGTTGTTCTGCTGTTCAGACGATTTGCATATTAGGTTTTTATTATAAGGATTGGGATGGGCTAGGAACCTTACTAAGGGCTTTGTCCACTTTACCTCATTGAATCCTTACCAAGACCCTGTGATGTAGAGGCCATATTTTTTTAACCAGAAGAGGAAAAAAAGTTCCATTTTATTTTTTGACTGAGAGTTAATTAAAAAGCAAATTCTAATTTTGCCTTCAATATTGTGTTACAAGTGATTTAAATAGTAATTATGCACAACATAGTTCTCTAAAATTGAAAAAGAAAATCCCAGATTTTTAAAAAATATGTACTCTTTGCCTAGAAAAGTACTGATTCACTTAAAATATGTGTTTATATATAACAACTTCCAAATGCTCATACAAGAGCTTGGTAATGATGCTAAGGAATTTTTTTCTTAATGTGGACACTATAGTCACCCCAATTGTAGAGGTGGAAAAATTGAGTCTTAGAAAGTTTAAATAAACTCTTCCAGTGTCTTTCAGCTGTAGAGAGGCTCAACTGAGATAGGAACACAAAATTGTCTGATTCAGAGCCTGCCTTCAGAGGAGGTTCTGAATGATATGCTTACAGAGAAGGGGAAGCTAAGAAATGGTAGTTTTCTGTTGCAGGTGATTAGTGGTCTGTAAAAACCCAGGTAACCCACACAGAGATCAACATCAAAAGTTGAATCACCAAAGATTAAAAACATAGTTCATCAACACTGGTAAAAATCACAAGCCTCTAATCTTGATGACTTAACTAGGTCCAGTGCATAACAAAATAAAACAAACAAGCAAACAAACAAAAATACACACCCAAAGACCCTCAATAAAACAGAAGTCATTCATTTTCTCTTATAAATTTACTTGGCAACCAGAGGAAGGAAAATAGAGAAGACAGTTTCTTCATTTGGTCTCAGGAAGAGTTTTAGTAGAATTAGAGACATGTAAAAGGAGCTTCCCATTTATTGGTCATTGAGAGTTCATTTACCCCCTCACACTGTGAAGAACTTTATCAAAAATAGCCTCTTGTGACCTGCAGCTCATCTCTTTCATGTCACTTGGTTCTATGGCCATTTGAAGCCTTAAGTAAAAGGACCCTGAGAATTGTAATAACAAGTCACTCGGCTTTCTCTAAAATGTGCCTCTGGCTGTCCAGTTATCAAGGACCATAATTTGGGTGTCTTGTGTTTTGTCCTTGGTGGTTTCTCCTTGTCCCTGTCCTGACCTGACCCAACAGCACTGGCTCACAAGAGCTGAGCATCATAATTAGCCATGTAAATGCAGGCTGTCCCCAAGCCATGCACACATAATCACTCTCCACAATTTATATCAAGATCCCATTGGAAAGCAAATCATTTGTCACCTGACCTTTCATTAATTAACTGGAATATCCACGTGGGGGACAATGAAAGTAGAAACAAAGGATGATGTCACAGTGGATGCTTTACAAAAGAACTATCAGGTCCCTATAAAGCCTTTGTAGGAAAATTTAGGACTAAACACTTCATATATTAGGGAAACAACACTGGATAGGGACTTTAAAGCCTGAGTTTAGCTACATCTTGCTCTACTCCCAGAATCTGAGACCTTGGCCAAGGTGCCTCCTCCAACAGGAACTCAGTGGACACTTGGGTGAGCTGAGGCCTGCAAATTCATGAGGAATTCCAGCACAGATAGTCCATTGGGCTGTCTACCAATGGCAAGGAAAGGGATTTAATTTTTCTCAAATGACCAATTATGTTTCAAAGAGGATTTATTTACCAAAGGCAAATGCCAAATAAAAGATAAAAGACTTTCCACAAACTTCTATCTTGAAGAAAATACTCCAAAACAATTTCAGTGGATTAACATTTTTAAGATTATTTGTTTCATCAATCAGTTTTGAAAAGCAGTATCAGTCAAAGAAGGCTATTTCTGCTTCAGAAATATAATATGTATATGACACATTGCATTTGGAACTTGGACGGTGTGATGAATGGGTTTGGCTGGGTTTGTTTTCTCACGACTCCTTGAAATATTGCATTCTCTCACCTGCAGCCTCTGAATATGCTGGTCTTTCTGTCCCAGAACATCACCTTCAACCCTTTCCTTTGATTTACTCAACTGCTTGGCATGTCTTCTAGAATCCTTCCTTGACCCTCAAGAAGGGTTAGGTGCCTTCCTGCAAGCTCATAAAGACATGTGTTTCCCATTATCTTTACCTGGATGGCCCAAAATTGTGTGGACCTGCCTGCTTCTCCTGACCTTCCTATGATACAGGAAGTTTCTTTACTATTATGTCCCCAGTACCCAGCTGGTACCAGGCATAGCATCAGGGGTAACCAGTAGTTATGGAAAGCTAAGTAACATAAATCTCTTAGAATCTCATATACTCTCATTCTGTTATCAAACAAGAGGATTTTTAAACTCTGTATTTAAATTACCCCAGAGAATCAATGTGATTTGTGAACATTTGAAAATAAGAAGTTTATAGAGATAAGGAAATAGTTTTTGTCATAATATTTTAAAAACATATTGAACTTCCCCTTTTACTATCTTTTATGGGATTGCTTACAATCCAAAAAAATAATTCACAAATCTACTCTAAATTAAAAAAAAATGTTACTAGAAAGAAAAATACCATGTTATTTAACATTTTTAAATGTCTATAAAGCAGAAAACATTGTTTTCCTCTCTCAGTGTCATACTCAACCTCCTCTATTAAGGACCCATGAGGAGCACACAAATGTAGCTGTCATGACCACTAAAGGTTAAGCTTTGAAGACTGGAAAATATTCTTTCTCTATAGAAATTTAGACTTCTGAGCATAAGCAGAAAGTGCCTTCCATGTGATCAGGTGCAGTAACATTTAAGTCACTATCTGGTTCACTATGCCTACTGATCTGAGCACCTCATTCAGCCTTTGGTTTATTCTGATTGCAGAATTTTCAATCCCCCATTAGGAAACAAGGACATGAAACCTCGGCCACCTGCCCAACTTGGGAGCTCACATCCCAATCTCCTTTTTGCTGCATGTAATGAGGTTAGAGTTACAATAGTTATTTATCAGTATGGTGACTACTATTCCTTTGGTTACTTCCGAATATATTGTTAAGCTTTTGGAGAGATAGAAATGATATTGGATGGTTACCATAATAGTAGAAAAACAATATGAGTGAACAATACATCTAAATTGTTAGAATTTGTAGTGACAGAACCCTCGAGAGCAGGGTTTAATATACATGTTTGTTTGCACATTTACATGTGTCTTTCTGTGAGCCATTAAAACTGAGTTGTTTGGCCACACTGAAGTAATCCCAGTTCCCACTCATTCTTCCCACTTTTCACCCTATCTGGAATGTCCCCATCTTCCCATCACCTCTAATTCTTGCTCCTTATCCATTTTATCCAAATCCTCCCTAACCTCAAGGTCAAGGTCAAGCATTGCTTCCCCCTTCCCATAGCCTTTCAGCTAGTTGGAATTTCTTCCACCTCTGGAGTCCTATAAGAACTTTATCTGTACTTCTGTTTGCTCTTTTATTTATTCATTCAATTAACATTTACAGAAGCTCTATTTCCCCAGACAGTTCTCACTACTGGCTTAGTAGTTTTATGAGGACCCATGTTTTAATCTCCTTTACTAGAAGGAAAACTCCTTTGGAGCAAGTTTCATGTCTGATTAATTTTGAGTCCCACTAGACATTTTTTGGTGTGAACACTGTTAGTTGCCTACACAGCATCAGTTTCCTCCTATTTCTTTTTTCCAACAGAATTCCAAGGTTGCCTAGGTATTCCCTCACCTGTGTTGACATCAAGAAATGCCTCAGATTGTTGCATGTCCTCTTCCTTCCTTTCCACTTCTTCCCTCCCTAACTCCTCCCTCCCTCCCCACTCTCCTTCCGCTTTCATTGCTTTCTTCCTTCAAATTATTCAGTAAACATTTACTGAGTCAGGTATTTTCCTGGATGCTAAAGATAGGAAATGCTGTAAAGAGAAATAGTCTTATTCTTGATGAATCTTAGGTTGAGATTTTTAATAACTTGTCCAAGATCCCAAAACATAACTAAGCTCGACTTCCTCATGAGGAGATTGAAGCCTTGAGGTTAAATAACATGTCCAACTTCAGAAAGCAAGTGGCAGAGAGGAGCTAAAAGTCAGGTACACACACACACACACACACACACACACACTCACAAACACTCGGTGATGCCTGTGCTGACCTCTTCAAAGAATAAGCATCTGAAAGCTGGATCAGCTGAGTGACATTCACGGGACCGTGACCCGCTCCGTTTGGCTTCTTGGAGGAGAGGACATGGAGAAGGAGCGAGAGACTCTGCAAGCCTGGAAGGAGCGCGTGGAGCAGGAGCTGGACCGCGTGGTGGCTTTCTGGATGGAGCAGTCCCACGACCAGGAGCATGGGGGCTTCTTCACCTGCCTCGGCCGCAACGGGAAGGTGTATGACGACCTCAAGTTATGTCTGGCTGCAGGGGAAGCAGGTGTGGATGCACTGTTGCTTGTACCGCAGATTTGAGCGCTTCCTGCCGCCCTGAACTTCTGGATTCAGCTAAAGCAGGTGGCGAATTTTTGCTGCACTACGCCCGAGTGGCACCTCCTGGGAAGAAGTGTGCCTTTGTCCTGACGCGGGATGGCCGCCCGGTCAAGGTGCAGCGAACCATCTTTAGCGAGTGTTTCTACATCATGGCCAAGGATGAGCTGTGGAGGGTGACAGGGGAAGCACCTTACCAGAGCGAAGCTGTGGAGATGATGGATCAGATCGTCCACTGGGTGCGGAAAGACCCATCGGGACTGGGTCGGCCCTGGCTCCCAGGGGCCCCAGCCTCAGAGTCCATGGCGGTGCCCATGATGCTGCTCAACCTGGTGGAGCAGCTCAGGGAGGCAGACAAGGAGATGGCGAGCAAGGACGCGGAGCTGGATGATTGGTGCACCCAGAGGATTCTGCAGCATGTCCAGAGGGATGGGCAGGCTGTGCTGGAGAATGTGTCAGAGGATGGCAAGGAACTCACCAGTTGCCTGGGGAGACACCAGGATGCAGGCCACGCACTAGAAGCTGGATGGTTCCTGCTCGGTCACGCCATCCGGAAATGTGACCCTGAACTTCGAGCCCACATTATTGACAAGTTCCTATTGTTACCTTTCCGCTCTGGATGGGATCCTGACCATGGAGGCCTCTTGTACGTCCAGGATGTGGATGGCCTCTGCCCTACCCAACTGGAGTGGGCCATGAAGCTCTGGTGGCCGCACAGTGAAGCCATGATTGCCTTACTTAAGGCTGTGGGGACCCTGCCTTACTGCACCTCTTCTACCAGGTGGCTGAGTGCACCTTCCACCAGTTTCGCCATCCTGAGCATGGGAGTGGTTTGGCTACCTAAACAGAGATGGGACGGTTGCCCTCACCATCAAGGGAGGTCCTTTCAAAGGCTGCTTCCACGTGCCGCGGTGCCGAGCCATGTGCGAAGAGATGCTGGACGCTCTGCTGAGCCGCTGAGCCGCTGAGCCGCTGTCCCTGTCCACGCCCCGATCCCTGCCCAGGGCGCCGGGTCCCCACCTGCCGACCCCGCCCGCGGAACCGCAAAATAAAGCTGGGCCTGTTCCTCTGAAAAAAAAAAAAAAAAAAAAGAATAAGCCTCCGTGGTCATTTAAGAGCCACTGGAAGCACCGGCTGTTGGTAGCAGCAGCGCGTCCGCTGAGCCAGGAAGAGGGCTCACAGAGCCTCTCGGAGCCACCTGGAGAGCAGGGTTTAATATACAGGTTTGTATGCACATTTACATGTGTCAATACTTTTTTGGTTTAAATTGGAGCTGAAAAAGGGATTGGCATTTCAAGACAGTCCCTGCCCTCAACGAACCCCCAGTCTAGTGGGGGAGACCAATGTTTTTAATTACAAAATCCTTTGGCATGTGTAGGCCCAGGGCACAGACGGGAGGGGGCTCCTGATCTGTGGGCGAGGGAGCGGGCTCTGGAACAGCTTCACCGAGCAGGTCACTGTAGGCGAGTCCTGAAGGGCAAGAAAGACCAAGAAATGGGGAATAGGGAATATTCTAGGCAAAGTGCCCAGGGCTTTGTGTCACCTTTGGGAAGCGTGGGTGGAGCTGAAGAACAGGCCACCTGGAGCGCAGTTATGCCGGAGCGCGCCAGGTGAGCTCAGAGCAGTGTTCAGGCCACAAGGGACCTTTCATATCAGACTAAGCAGTTACTATTATCCTACAGATAATAAGAAGCCTCACTGGATTTCAAGCAGGGGGTAAGTAGATTTTCATTTTAGAAACATCACCCTGATGGCAGTTGAAAGAACAGACTGAGAGGGGGCCAGCCCAGAGACAATAAGATTCGTTAGAAAGTTTTTTTTGTTTTCAAAAGTTCATGCAAGAAATAATGGAGGCAGTGGGATATACAAAAATTAAAAGGATTGTGATTTAAGAGGTTGGGCTTTTAAAACGTGGTCACATAAGTAAGGATCACAACTTATCTTTCATATTTGATATGCTTTTATTTTTTACTATTTCTTTGAAATAAATACTTACTATTCACATGAGTGTGTATTAAGTGATTTTCCGGAGTAAAAACTATGAAACTCCTAGAAAGCATATATGTATAAAAGGTGTATTACAATACTAATATTCAATATACAGTAGAGCTTTTACAGGAGAGGGTGAACATAAAATAACAGTGTTGACAATTATTCAATACCAAGGGCTCATCTTGAACTTGTGGTCAATTTAACTTCCAGTTAAGTATCTTCTGGTCACCCGGCCTTGACCGAAAACATTCACACTGAGTGAGCTTTATGTGACAATGTCCCGAATAAAGGCTATTTATAATGAATGACCAGCTCAAAGAGGTTCCTGTCCTGGAGAAGTGATGGAGATGCCATCCTGACTGATTCCAGATGAAGAGAAGGAGGGGGGGAAAAAGTGGAACTTGCATTTTTGCAAAAGGAGGAGAAATAATGATTTTTTTTTTTTCCTCATAGACATTCAAACACCAAGCAAATGTGATGTTCTGGCCTACCTCTGCATCTGCAGGCTCCGGAGGTCCAGGGCAGTGTTTGCTGACTCTAGTGGCCTGTGATTCAGCTCTCACAGTGCACCAGATTGACCAAAGGGAAAGACCAACTAATAAAAAGTTATCAGATCTTTCTGGTCCAAACACAAAAAATGGACATAAACCAGGAAAGTTTGGCATGAATCACTGGATAAAAGAGTATTTCTTCTATAAGCACACATGAATATTAATTGCAGCACTGATCATGATGGTGAGAAGCTGGCATCCGAGTTTATAGTAACAGTAGGATGGATAAATAAATTGTTGGATAGTTATACAATGAAATACCATTCCATACATAAACATGAATGAATTTGAGGTTTGTGTATCATGGGACTAAATATACAATGGCCAGAACATATATTGAAAACAGAACTCGCCGAAACCGGTTTGGCTCAGTGGATAGAGCGTCGGCTTGCGGACTAAGGGGTCCCGGGTTCGATTCCGGTCAAGGGCATGTATCTGGGTTGCGGGCATATCCCCAGTGGGGGATGTGCAGGAGGCAGCTGATCGATGTTTCTCTCTCATCGATGTTTCTAACTATCTCTCTCCCTTCCTCTCTGTAAAAAAAAAAAAATCAGTAAGATATATTTAAAAAAAATAAAAAATAAAAAAAAATAAAAACAGAACTCTGATCCATAACCTTCAGTCGTCCCTTAAACAGGCCAGGAAGCCAGCCTGTTTTAAGATTTGCAGGAAGTCAGATCTCTATCTTTAATGACAATCCAAAAGGCTAAACAATAACGTTTATAACAACTGACCCCAAATGGCCAGGAGTTGATTAAAAACTTCCCTAATTTTTGCCTGGCTGGCATGGCTCAGTGGTTGAGCACCGACCTATGAACCAGGAGGTCACAGGAGTTCAATTCCCAGTTGGGGCACATGCCTGGATTGCAGGCTTGATCCCCAGTATGGGGCGTGCGGGAGGCAGCTGCTCAATGATTATCTCTCATCATTGATGTTTCTCTCTCTCCCTTTCCCTTCCTCTCTGAAATCAATAAAAATATTTTTTAAAAACTTCCATAATTTTTGTCCCATTTCCAACTTGGGACCGACCAGAGAAAGCCAAAAATGCACCCCTGACTAAATACAGAAGGTGCTCCTTTCTAGTCAGCCCACCGATAGCTGCCTCGTGCCAACACCTCCAACCAGGGCACACCTGAAGGCTTCCCTCCTCCTCCTCCATTATAAAGCTACAATATATTACTTGAGAACACCAAAAATAATATCTGAAGCTAATCTAGCAAAGTTTTGACAGGATGAATTGTGGGCTTGTGGCTGTTACACTTTTTTCTATGTGCTTAAATCCTTAATGATACTAAAAAGAAATGCAAATGGTAACTCTTCCAATTATGAAGTAAAAATGCTTCTTGTGCAGTAAATGATGCTTCTACCTGACACAAATACATCCCTAGTTAAGATTGGTAGTCAGCGACTTTTTAAAGAGTGAGACCGAATGCAAGTATTTTCTGCAACTTCCTTTCCTCTCACAACGATGGCAAAACATTGACAGTTTTCTTTTTCTTTGCTTTATTATATCCTTTTAGTGAATGTATACATGTGTATGCACTACCCTTCATATGACCTCTTGTGACCTCATCACTCTGTCCCTCAATTATATATGTCCCTCATGAATCCTTTTTGTTTTTTAAAAATGTCATATTTCTTTTGTCCAAATATAAGAATAGTATGTTCACTGGAAACATTTTATAAAATACAGGATATGCATAAATTAAAAAAAGTACCTATAGTCATACTATTCTGACATATTTTTTCAATATGTATTTTTCAATGTACTTTTTCTAATAATTTTGTCTATACATTTAAAAATAATAGATTTTTAGATTCTATTCATATTAATATTTTATTGAGATACCAGCCTCAAATAGTATCTATACCAATATGCTCCTTATCCTATCTAATAATAGACAAACATGGTAATTAACCATACCTCCAACATGCTTCCCATTGGCTAATCAGGGTGATATGCAAATTAACTGCCAACCAAGATGGCGGCTGGCAGCCAGGCAGCTGAAGCGAACAGGAGGCTTGCTTGCTCCAGTGATGGAGGAAGCCAAGGTTCCCCACCTGCTGCTGCCGGCCTCTGAGCTGCACTCTAAGAAACAATGTTGCAATTATAGAAGCTAAACAAACCCCAGAAACCTGCTTTCAGCCAGCTGGGCCTCAGAGCTGGAGCTGCAACAGTGTTTCAATTATAGAAACCAAACAAACCAGATACCTGCTTTCAGCAGCCAAGGTCTCAGAGCTGGAGCTGAGCCTCAGAGCTAAAGTCAGCTCTCAGTTCCAGAGACAGCCATAGAAGGTAAATAAATCCCAGAATAAAAAAGAAAAAAAGAAAAAAAGGAGAGGCTTCAGTCACCCGCCAGCCTGAAAACAGCCCTCAGCCCCTCACCCAGACTGGCCAGGCTCCCCAGTGGGGACCCCCACCCTGAAGGGGGTGTGACCAGCTGCAAACAGCCATCAGCCCCTCATCCAGGCTGACCAGGCACCCAAGCGGGACCCCCACCCTGACCCAGGACACCCTTCAGGGCAAACCAGCCGGCCCCCACCCATGCACCAGGCCTCTATCCTATATAGTAAAAGGGTAATATGCAAACTGACCTTAACAACAGAACAACCTGGAATGACTGGTCACTATGACACACACTGACCACCAGGGGGCAGATGCTCAATGCAGGAGCTGACCTCTGGTGGTTAGGACACTCTCACATGGGAGGAGCTCTGCTCAGCCACAAGCCAGGCTGATGGCTGTCAGTACAGCGGTGGTAGTGGGAGCCTCTCTTGCCTCCTCAGCAGTGCTAAGGATGTCCAACGGCAATTTAGGCCTGCTCCCTGCTGGCAAGTGGACATCCCTCGAGGGCTGCCGGGCTGCCAGAGGGATGTCTGATTGCCATCTTAGGTCCAATCCCCCAGGGAGCGGGCCTAAGCCAGCAGGTGGTCATACCCTGAGGGGTCCCAGACTGTGAGAGGGCACAGGCTGGGCTGAGGGACCCTGCTCCCCCCAAGTGCACAAATTTTGTGCACTGGGCCTCTAGTCCTACTAATAAAGAGGAAATATGCTAATTGACCCTCATGCTGTCACAAAGATGGCAGTGCCCACAGCCAATAAGGAGGGAATATGCTAATTGACTGCCATGCCCTCAAAGATGGTGGTGCCCACAGCCACAAGATGGCCAGCAGGGGAGGGCAGTTAGGGACGACCAGGCCGGCAGGAGAGGGCAGTTGGGGGGGCCAGGCCAACAGGGGAGGGCAGTTGGGGGTGACCAGGCCTGCAGGGAGGGCAGTTGGGGTGACCAGGCTGGCAGGGGAGGGCTGTTTGGGGCAACTGGGCCAGCAGGGGAGGGCAGTTGGGGGCGATCGGGCTGGCAGGGGAGCAGTTAGATGTTGATCAGGCTGGCAGGGGAGTGGTTAGGGGCAATCAGGCAGGCAGGCAGGCAAGCAGTTGGGAGCCAGCAGTCCCAGATTGTGAGACGGATGTCTGTCTGCCGGTTTAGGCCCGATTGGTGGTATGTAAAATTGTCACTTAGACCTAGCTAGTTTGACTCAGTGAATAGAATGTTGGTCTGCAGACTGAAGGGTCCTTTGTTCGATTCAGGTCAAGGGCACATGCCTGGGTTGCAAGCTCAGTCCTCGGGAGGGGGCATGCAAAAAGCAACCAATCAATGATCTTCTCTCATCATTGATGTTTCTATCTCTCTTTCCCTCTTCCTTCCTCTCTGAAATGAAAATATAAAAAATAAATAAAATAAAATTGTCACCTGAAAGAAGAGACTGGCACAGGAGAATATTATGAATAAATGTATGAAATAAATGCGTGAATAAAGCCATAATGAGTTAGGCAGAGAAATAACATTGACATTTTCATAGGTGAAAATTTTAAATATATATATAGTTAAATCCCTACATATATATACATATATACATACTAGAGGCCCGGTGCATGAAATCTGTGCACAGGGGGTGTGTGTCCCTCAGCCTAGCCTGCATCCTCTCCAATCTGGGACCCCTTGAGGGATGCCTGACTGCCCCTTTAAAGGGGCAGTCAGGCATCCCTCTCACAATCCAGGACTGCTGGCTGCCAACCGCTCACCTGCCTGCCTGCCTGATTGCCCCTAACTGCTTCTGCCTGCCAGCCTGATCACCCCCTAATCACTCCCCTGCTAGCCTGGTCACCCCTAACTGCACTCCCCTGCTGGCCTGGTTGCCCCTAACTGCCCTCCCCTGCCATTGGATGCCCCCAACTGCTCTCCCCCGCAGGCCTGGTCACCCCCAACTGCCCTCCCCTGCTGGCCTGGTCCTCCCAACTGCCTTCCCCTGTTGGCCATCTTGTGGCAGCCATCTTTGATCACATGGGGGCGGCCATTTTGTGTGTTGGAGTGATGGTCAATCACCTCTTTATTATATAGGAGATATATATATATATATTTATTTATATGTATATGTATATGTATATGTATATGTATATATATATATATGTATGTGTATATGTATATATGCATATATATGTGTGTGTATATATATCCAATAGATCCCCAAAGTTCATATATTGAGCATGGACTAAATACCTCAAGGAATCAAGTTATCAACTACACTGTTCCCAGTGTCCCCTGGGGAAGAATCTGGAGACAACAGAATCATCCTCAGGCTTAGTATCAGAGATTGCTATATCAAGAAGACATGATTTGGATTCCAGCTCAGAGGAAACCAGGTTAGCATCTTCAGTGGTCTCCCTTAAGATTCTGGGCACTAATCCAATGTCATTTCTCTAGTTAATAATTAATTCTTTTCTGAACATAACCTGCCCTATAATTTTAAAAGAAATTATTAGAGTTTTTTACCTGACTCAGTGAAAGTCATTTTGATTCAATGTTACTTTCATAACATTATCTGATTTGTCTGAGGGATAATTATGTTTTATAGTTATAGAAGTTATAGAAGTTAACAAGGCTACAACATAAAATGGTTTAAATTAAGGTGATATAAAATACAGAGAAAAGCCACTGACCAGTAAAAATAGTCTGTGATGGAAATGTCTTGCAGTACAAATCAGTTACATCAAAGGAATAAAATGCACATTTATCCCATCATAATGTAATTTCTAGACAGTTTATTCAATCACCCTGTAGCTTCATATGATATGAAATACCAGTATGATCTAAAATGTTGAATTCACAATAAACTAAGTTTAAAATATTAAAATAATGCAAGCATTTAATTTGCTTAGTCAAAATGATAATTAATGTTGGTTGATCATTCATTTTGTATGAAATGTTGATCTACTCTCATGTGCTACACATGTGGTTTACGGGGTGAGGAAGGACAAAAGTTTAGGTGCAGCTCTGACCCCTCTTCCCAGTGAGCACACCTGCCCTTTCCTATCTAGAGACACCTCCAACTTAGGGTACTTGAAGCTGAACTTGTTATCTTTTTCAAAAACCCTCTCTGCCTTCCCATCTTCATCAATAGTATCATCATCTTTAGTTTCCCAGACAACAACAAAATAAGTTCTTATCAGTTCCTCCCCTGAATGCTATTTTCCCAACTCTCCACTTCCCATTCTGTCATTCTACCCATTAACCTAAGAATCAGAAAGCTTACTGATTCTACCTCATAAATGTTCCTCAAATCCAGATACTACTCATCTCACCTTCACGTTCATGACCTCTTCCACAGCCTTTAGTCAGTTCCTCATTGTCTGTGAGCTCATCAACTGCAACAGCTTCTAAATAACTCACTGTCTGAGGACCTCCTCAGTTCACACCTCACTCTGCCCACAAAGTTGTCTTGTACAAAAATAGATCTCATTGTGATAAATCTTTATAAAAATTTGTTAGCTCCCTGTTGCTACTTGGCATAATATATCAAGACCTTCATCATTTGACTGCAGTCTATCTGATCAGCTTCATGTTTGGCATGAAGTCTGCTCTTTACATGTGTAGGGCCTTGCCAAGAGTAGAAATGGAGGCCCATACACCATATATATGAAGATAAAAATTTATAAATCAGGCTTACAAAATGTTAAATAGGTTCAAGCCTTCTATATCAACTGTTTAAAGGACATGGAGACCTGGGATAAACTTAGAATTCTTGAACTCCTCCAAGGCTCACATGGGAACCAGCAGCACAGGAAGGCTCTGGGCCACCAGCCTGTACCCTACTCTCTTTTCTTCCACTCCTAATTTCCCTCCATGAAGAGTCTTGTGAGCAGGCTGTGGACACCCCTAGCTGATGTCAGAGCTCAACCGCACACCCCTGCAAACAGCCACCCCTTTGCCCCACCTAAGGTCTAGAGATGCTTACAACCACCATGTGTTCCCACCATCAAGAGAACTTCCAGGAGAGGAGGTCTACACAGACCATGAAAGTGAGCTTAGGGGACATCTGAACAGGCCATTCTGGGGGCTAGAGCATAGGAGACATGGGCTCCCAGTTGACAGATTACCTTGGCCCCACTGACCTCTGGCCGAGTGACACCATCTAAAGAGCAGGACCCAGCACAAGGGCCCCTGTTGCTCAAGTCTAAGGCCAATACATAGGTTTGAACTGCATGGGTCTACTTATATACAGGTTTTCCCCCCACAAATACTGTGAATGTATCTTCTTTTATTATTTTCTTAATATTTTCTTTCCTCTGGCTTATTTTGTTAAGAATACAGTATATAATACATATAACATACAAACCATGTTAATCAATGGACTATGTTCTTTGTAAGGTTTCTGGTTAACAGTAGGCCATTGGTATTTGAGATTTTGCAGAGTCACCCGGCTGGTGTGGCTCATTATTTGAGCTTTAATTTATGAACCAGGAGGTTCTGGTTCCATTCCTGGTCAGGGCACATGCCCAGGTGGCAAGCTCAATCCCCAAAAGGGGTCGTGCAGGAGGCAGCCAATCAATGATTCTCTCTCATCATTGATGCTTCTTTCCCTCTCCCTCCCTCTCTGAAATCAATAAAAATATATATATTTAAAAAAATATTTGGGGAGTCAAAAGTTATACATTGATTTTTGATGTACTGTTGCCCAGCACACCACACACATCAGCAACACAAATTGTCTCTTGGCTTCTGGAATATATGAGGTCCTTTCACCTCTTCTTGTCTGAATAAGCTTTACATAAAGTTTTTTTCTCAGGGAAGTCAGACACAAATTTTGTAGTTCCTTTTTATATTTCTAACATTTTCCCTGGTGGACTCTGAGACCTTGACTATTCCCTCCTCTTGTTTGAATGTCCCAAATGTATAGCAATGCCAAGTATGTAGTACCCTTGATAACAGTGTGATAAATGAATGAACAAATTAATTAATAAATCTATAACTTCTATCCCCATCTCTAGCCCATCCCTGTTTTTCTCCTACTCAATTTCCATTCTCATTTTTGGATTTCTAAATCCATCAGGAGTTCCAGAAGGAAAAATAAAATAAAACTCTACTCCACTGATGGGGGTAAAACAGGCTCTTTACACAAGGACATGGAGGCAAGGGAAACAAGAAACAGTAAATGAGAGATCTACAACCTGAATAATTATATTGTTATAACATATGATTTTTAATTATCCCATAGAATTAATTCTAGAATGGGGTAGACTAAAATGATTACTTTCATTCTCCTTATTATTTTTTCTACAATATCCCTAATAGTTTGTAAAGTGTTTGTTCTAAATTAACAGCATGGCATAACATGGCATAATACAATGGTGGGTAGCTTTCTACCCAGAATATTATATTTCTTCATTTAGAAAATGGAAGTGATAAAAGAACCTTCCTACTTACCTCAGAAGGTCAGTGTAAGGATTAAGAGGGTCTATACCGTCTTAGAACATTGCCCGATACACATAAATATTACCTAATTTTATTTTCCTAAAATTTCTAATTATTTTTTAATTTATTTTTTCTCTTTCCCCCTCTCTTTCTCTCTCTCTCCCCTTCCCTTCTTCCTTCCCATCCTCCTTCCTTCTTTCCTCCCATCCTTCCTTCTTTCCTTTCCTCTTTTCTTCCTAAGAGAGTAGATCATAAAACTCATCACAAGACATTTTATAATGTATGAGGTGATGTATGTTAACAAATTTATTGTGATGATCATTTCACAATATATACATTACAAAATCATTATGTTGTACTCCAAAAACTAAAACAACATTGTAGATCAATTATATCTCAACATAAAAGAAAAAGAACAACTATGAACATTATATATACTATAAACATCATGATAGCATGTAATCAATAAAATCATAATAAAATCATAATTTATGTATGCAAAGAATTTTATGATTCACATTATACTGACCAAGGACAGTGGCTATTTCTATCATCAACCTCCAAATGCCAATGTCACAAATACTTTACAATCTACTTTGCCGGCTTTGAAATTATACAATTGAGATTATTTTAAAAATTGGAATCATTTATTTTCTTCCAATTTTACACATAAAATGAGATTCTGCTAATATTTACTAACATTTCAATCACACTTTAAAAATTCCCATAGTTTAAAATTCATAAAATTTGACAGAATTATATATTTTTAGATGCTTTCTTAAATTTTCAACATTTTGGCTATACTCCCAAACTCTAAAATGTAGAAGTAAAAAAGACAAATTGCCAAGGCATGGAGAGAATGGAAGCAGGAGGAGGAGGAAGAAGAGGAGGAGGTGGAGGAGGAGGAGGAGGAGGAGGAGGAGGAGGAGGAGGAGGAGGAGGAGAAGGAGGAGGAGAAGGAGGAGGAGAAGGAGGAGGAGGAGGAGGAAGAGGAGGAGGAGGAGGAGGAGGAGGAGGAGGAGGAGGAGGAGGAGGAGGAGGAGGAGGAGAAGGAGAAGGAGAAGGAGAAGGAGAAGGAGAAGGAGAAGGAGAAGGAGAAGGAGAAGGAGAAGGAGAAGGAGAAGGAGAAGGAGAAGGAGAAGGAGAAGGAGAAGGAGAAGGAGAAGGAGAAGGAGAAGGAGAAGGAGAAGGAACCAATTATAACAGACCGAGCTAGCCACGGACCACAGCTGTGTCCTCTTCCCCTGGGGCACACAGCTGGACTCCAGTCTCAGTTTCCTCACATGTGACTGACTTCTGGCCAAGGAAATGTAAATCAGGGTGATGTGTGCCACTTCTAAGCCTGGCCCTTAAGCACATGCAATCCTTCATGCCTCTTTCCCTTTCATGGTGATGTGGAAGCCTTGTATGAAAAATAGCAAAGCCACAGGATAAAAGAAAGCTAGTTCTCTTCATTACTACTTGAAAGGTGCCACCCACTAATCAGGAACACACATTATATGACTGAGATATAAGTTTTTATTTTGTCCAGCCCTTGAGATTTCAAGTTTATCAGTCATACAGTGGTCAGGTTTACCACTATAAACATCATAAATTATCATCAAGAAGCCCTGCTACCCTTGATGCATAAATTAATAGCTTGGATTGGAATAATATGTTTTAGGGGAGTTAGCAGGAAAAATATTTACTTTTCCATTGCTTACTCATGCTAATATTAAAAGTTTGCCTGCATTTCCAAAATCAAAAGCATGCTATCTAAAGAGGAGAAATAATTAGGTTCTAATATTCAATGCAGAAACTCTACAAATTAAGTAATTTATATTAGGAAAGAGCTTTTATTCAACCTACACAACAGAGGAGACAAAGCTATGTCTTTAAAAAGTCATCCCTGAAGGAAATCTAACAATGGCATAAAAATATCATAACCACACCTGGTGGCCTCATTACAATAATATTTCCACTCTTACAATGTACACTTCTTTAGAACTCCCAAGCACTTGAGGACTTCTATCAAGGTGATGAAAGGAAAGAAGGATTGATTGCACAGAGGAAAGCTGGGTTGGTAATATGCTAATTTATGTTGTCACATTAAGGAGCATCTCAAACTTGACCAGAAGTAACTTGAACATGCAACACTAATATTGCCAATCATAAAATAAGTGACTTGATTTTTTAACCAATAAATACCTAATTCCATTAGGCTTCCCACTTTGTTGATTTCCATGACATTGGAAAAACAGATGGGCTCCTCAGAGCCACTGGAAATATACAAAAGGCAATCTGTTCACAGAAGCTACTCTTGTATCCTATTTACTTTGGTGAAATTGGCAAGACTTTGCACCATGGAGTTACGAGATGATCCAGATTAGTGGTGAAGAAGAGGAAAACTCCTATCACCCCTCAAAGGGACAATTGGAAAGTAACTTTTTAGATTGATGCTATCTATATTTATAAAAGCCTAAGTGACCATTATAACCAGTCAACAGGCCAGTAGCTATGACGCTCACTGACCACCAGGGGGCAGATGCTCAACACAGGAGCTGCCCCCTGGTGATCAGTGCACTCCCACAACCAACCTCCTGTGGCCAGCCAACCTGCCGGGTCCCTCCTCTGTCAGGCTGGTCCTGATTGGCCCCGGTTACCCCACCCAAGCATGAATTCTTGCACCAGGCCTCTATTATTATAATAACCTTCTTCACAGGATCTTCTCCATCCTTGGGGGCCAATGTAGCAATGTTTTGATATTGCTTTTGAAGTAGTACATCACCAACTTCTGTCTTTTCCCTTCCATCGCCACAACTAAACTGTCCCTACCAGTGAGTAGTTGGTGAAAATTGAGCTTGGGTCAAAAGGATCTTTTAAATAATCATACTAGTAAACAATGTGTAACTCAACTCAACTGAAACCTAAACAATGAGGACAGCAAGAATCAAGACTCATCCAATGTACAACCACTTGAGAAGTATGATTTGCAAAATTTAGTACAGCCTCTGGCATAGAAGACATGAAAACCGCCAAGCAGGGATGGGTGTGGAGCACAGTGAGAAAAACGGTAGCACATCCATTATATATCATCAACAATAGTGGAAACCACACATCGAATTTCCCAGGCATAATGTTCAGATAGTTCTCCCCAGTCTCCAAAGCGCATATAATTGCCTCAGAATCAAAATTATGTTCACTTACATACCACTGTACATGAAAAAGGAGAAGGAAGGAAGGGAAGCCTTGATTGATTACCAGTTCATCAGGACTGATTACCCACTTTTGGTCCCTAAAAATATAAATGTCTATAATTAATTTTGAGTTCAAAGGGAACCAAGCTCCCATGGCATGCACTGATTGCATATGTCAAAGCTAAATGTGCTCTGGTGTTCTGAATATAGCTTCTTAGACTCTAAGGTCATTAAAGAAAACCTATGAGAGAGTTGGGATGAAAGGATGATGAAGGAGCAATCAATCCCACTCCTTTGATAAAACACATTTGCTGTCCCAACTCCTTCCGCATTACCCTAAGTCCTCACTAGATTTGAAATTCTATGGGAATGGGCAGTGTGCACTGTTCAGCTGAGGACTCACAGCAGTGCAAGCAGCACATTGCAGGAATCAATGATGTTTGTTTACCTCTGTGGCCTGGTCCTGGATAGTTGTTCACTATAGATCTGTGTGGCTCCAGAAGATCTAGGCAAACCTCTATTACCCTAAGTTCCAAGCACTCTCCCCAGGCAAGTGCAGCCCAGGACTGACCATGATCAGCGGTCCTTGAATTAATTCATCTTTGGGCTGCACTACATGGTAACAAGACATGTCCAAGTATTTCCTCAATCCCTCATATCTTGAGATATTGGCCACAGTAAACCGCAACTGCTGCTTTAAAAAAAAAAAAAAAGACTAATTTTCCCTACACCCTTAAAATAGTAGCTTACACTTTCCCTCATAAATATACCTTCGTTCCTGAACGGTATGTTTAAAGTATCTTTCAGTAGATGGAAGTTGTCCAAGACACTTCCTGATGGAGTTGACAAATATTTACCGGGCATTTAATATGTGCCTGATGCCATATTAGGAGCCAGGAACACAACCATGAGCAAAACTAGACATGATTTCTGCTTTCATGTGGCTTTCGGTCTAATAGGAGAGACAAGCAGTAAACACATGAGCATGGGGGGAAAAACGTAATTACTAAGAGTGCTAAGTGCTCTGAAATTCAACAGTAGATACAGGATGAGATGAAAGAATAAAATAGAGCCACTTGATTTAGATTAAGATTTCTTTGGAACAGTTCTAAAGGAAGTGACTTGTAAGATGAGCAGGAGTTGGCAGGTGATGAAGTCAGAAGTACAAAGAGGCAAAGAGGCAATTTCCCTGAGGACAGAGAGAGGACAGTGCGCCGGAGGCTCTGGCTCACCTGGAGCTCTGGCTCTCTCCACCGTTCCCAGCATCTCTGAACTTTGCTACTTTTTTTATCCCGCCAACCCCTGCTTTTCAGCCTTTTCCTTCTGTGCACACAGAACCTGTTTTATCCCCCAACTATCCATCGGCACTACAGTAGTCCCCACTTATCCACAGAAGATATGCGCAGAGACCCCCAGTGGATGTCTGAAATTGCAGACAGTACCAACCCTATATACACTATTTTTTTTTATGTACATACCTATGACAAAGTTTAACTTATAAATGAGGCACAGCAATAAATCAGCAATAATAACTAATAGTAAAATAGAACACTTTTAACAATATACTGCAATAAAAGCTATGCAGATGTGGGGTCTCTCTCTCTCAGCAAAATAGCATGAATTTCTTTTTCCTTTTTCACAATTTTATGGGCAGAAAATTCATTCTTACTTTACAGGCATCTTAGCAATCTCAGCATATGATATTTTTTCTTTCCTTATTCTGTCAAAAACTTTCACCTTTGCTCTTAAAGGAAGAACTTTTTGGCTTCTCTTTGGCATGTCTGAATTGCCAGCATCACTACTCTTGCACTTTAGGGCCATTATTAAGTTAATTAAGGGTGACTTGAACACAAGCCCTGTGCTATTTTGACAGTAGAGGGCGACTACATGACTAACAGAAATGAGCATCTATAATACAGAGACACTGGACAAAGGGATAATTCACATCAGAGGGGGACATGGCAAGATTTCATCACATTACCCAGAACCGCATGCAACTAGAAACTCATGAACTGTACGCTTCTGGAATTTTCCATTTAATAATTTCAAACATGGTTTGCCATGGGTAACTGAAACTGAAGATAAGAAGGATTATTGTATACCAGTTACTACTTGTGGCCCCTACTTAAAAACTTCAATGGGCAGTTTTGAAACCTGCATGGCCTGATTCACCCACAGCACTATGCTCCATTGATTGTTGTCTCCGTGATACTGTCTTCTCTCCTGGATTCAATGAGGATGCTTTTTCCTGTTTTTACTGTCCTCTCTAGACAGCACTGCTTTGATCTGTCCCTTAAACACTGGGCTCCTCCCATATTCCAGCCTCTCTTCTCATCATGAAACTTTCTTCCCAGGTGACCCTACCTCGTTCCAACACTTTAAACTACAACAAACATTCTGATAATATCCCAACCAGCTTTCTTTCCAGAGCAAGAGTTCCTGCTATGTTGCCTCTTGGTCGTTTCAAAGCCTCAGAGTCATTGTGTCCAGCATTAGGGGTGGCTCTGTGGAAAAGAACATGCTTCTGTCACTGTCCCTATAGAGATAATGTCCCTGCCTAACTGTTCAACACCCTCACTATTTCTCCCTCAAAGGAAAAGTTAAAAATCTTATTGCTCAGCTCTTGAACAATTATTGAACCCATTTTTAAGAATGGGTGGGTACTGGAAATATTGACGGGGACACTATATAAAGTACATGTATGTCCAACCACTAAGCTGTACACCTGAAACCAATGCATGTGGCCCCTGTTAAACAGTTGGGGTCACTGTTTCTTAGAGACAGAATGGGGCTTCACCCACTTTGTTGCCACTTTCTAATTCAGACTTTTTACGTGGGTCTTGCTCTTGTAGGTTAAGTACTGCTGGATAGGGCCTGGCCCTGGGGGCAACCAGCCATCCCACTGCTTCTGGTCTCCTGAGTTAGAAGACACAGCATCTGCTTCCCAGATTCAGCTATCTCAGGTTGAGGAGGAAAAGAGAATGCCTCTCTTGGATTCCCAGAATTAAACCTCACCTGTGGGCTTGTTTTGGGGGACAGGGTGTTTACCTGTTCATCATTAAAGCAGTGCTTCAAGTCTCATTCAAATTTTTTTCCTTATGTATACACTTCTGTGTTAGAAAACTATGCAAGGGAGAAGAGCATTAAAATCCCACCCTACCCAAGTTCATCACCAGCCCTTTCTTTTCAAAGTGAATGGCTGCCCAACCCAAGTGGTCCTAGCCTCTTCCTTCTTTCATATCCTCAGTTAATTAGCTCGTTCTTCTAATTCTTTCATAGTAGAATTTAAATATGCCCTTCTTCTCATCTCTCTTTCCTTAGTTGGTGCTCTAGCACTGATCACCTTGATATGCAAACTTGATTCTATCACTCTCCTGCTTAACATCTTTCTGTCTCCCCAAAGCTTCCTAGCAAAGCCCAGCTCCTTTGCATGACACGGACCTCTCCAGTCTCATCCCCTCCCACCCTCAACTGTAATACTCAAGGTGCAGTATACACATGCTCATACCTCTCTGTCATTGCACTCATTGCCCTCTTTGTCCATCTCTTTTTGGAAACCGTTTCTGACTTTCTCCCACTACTCACTTAATCATTCACTGCTTCTGTGTTCCCATAGCACCCTGAGTCTTCATGTGTCTCCCAGCTAATCCATAATATCCTTGGAAGGTAGGACTCTGTATGCCCATCTCTGTATCTCTTGTTCTTAGTATGGGACAGGCCCTGGGTGAATGTTTGCTGAACAAATAACTGGAGGTGAGAATAAGAATGAAGTTGCAGAGATGCAACCTGAACACATAGTGATAATCACAGTTATGGAGTCAAATGTCTCCTATGAATTTAAGTATTTGTGGAATAAGCTTCTAGTTAATACTGGGTGTGGAAAATAAAAGTAGTGCCTAGAGGAAATCATATGATGATAAATTTGATCAAACTATTAACTATTATTTGGATATCAAGACCACTGCCATAAATAAAAGCAATTCTTTAAATATTACAAAAGCAAAAATCAATATTTGCTTTATTCAATCTACCATGCCATCAGTGACAACTACAGAACATGAAACCACACCTGATTTAGAAGCCATAAAAACCTCCTGGGGAAGAACCCAGTTTCCTTTTAGAACACATGATTTTCAACTTGTCATCTGCCTCAAATCTCCTACAGAGGAGAAGAATGCTGAAATCATTGCTAATTAAAGAAATTCACTGTCTACCTCCCATAAGCCGCATTGTGCAAGTCGCCTTCACATTCTTCCTTGCTGTGATAATTTGAAAAAATTTAAATTATGGAGTAATCCTGATAAGACTTGGAAGTTTGAAAGTAGCAAACAGGGAAGGCAGGCTATTAAGTGAATGCTTTTTATTTTGATATTTAATACATGTTACTGGGGCAAGAAACAGGTGATTAAGAAGAGAAAGAAAGGGCAAAACAAGACAAAGAGTTTTCTATCCAACAGTCTTACAGTATTTATCATAACTAACATTGCAATTAATAAAAAGCTCAACACCATGCAGGCATGGCTATGGAAGCAAACTGAAAATTTTAAAGCACGCAAGCAACTTTTTGAGGGAAATTCCACAGACAGGAAACTGGAGGTTCACAGAAGTTAAGCACTTTGTTCGAATCTGATAGCCGGAAAATGGAAGAGCTGTCTATCAGCCGAAGGTCTTTAAATGTAATTATCTTCTCCCTACATCATTATTTACTCATTATGAGTGTTTCTGTTATTGCCTCTACACTATAAATCTATCTATTCTGGAGTCAGGCCTTCAAAGAAATTATAACATTCAAAATTAAATACTAATATAGCTTAACATTTAAAAAGGCATATATGAAAAACCCACAGCAAACATCATACTAATGGCAAAGGACAGAAAGCTTTTCTGTAAGATCAGGAAAAAGGCAAGGATGTCTACTGTCGCCACTTCTGTTAAACAGAGTACTTTATTTTACTATGGAGTTGTGTGAGTTCTTTATATATTTTGGATATTAACCCCTTATCAGACATATCGTTTGCAAATATTTTTCCTTTTTTTGCTGTGCAGAAGCTTTTCTTTTGATGTAGTCCCAATTGTTTATTTTTTCTTTTGTTGCTTGTGCTTTAGAAGTAATTTTCAAAAAATCATTAACAAGACCCATGCAAGGAGTTTTTTACTATGTTTTCTTCTAGGAGTTTCATGCACCTCCATGTTTATAGCAGCATTATTTACAAGAACCAAGAATTTAATTACCAGAGCTGCGGAATTGGAGGAAGATGGTAAGAAAAGTACAAACTTCTAATTATAAGATAAATGTGTACTGGGGATATAACATACAACATGGTAACCATGGTTAATATACATTATAACCATCCTTATGATACATAGTAAAGTTAAGAGAGAAGATCTTAAGAGTTCACATAACAGATGATTTTTTTCTTTTATTTTTATTGCATCTAAAAATAAAACTAACAGATGGGTGCTAACTGACTCTATTGTGGTAATCATTTCACAGTACATGTAAATCAAACCATTATGTTGTATATAGTGACGTATATAACTTTATATAGTGATGTATGTAAATTATTTTCAATAAAACTGAAAAAAAGACATTTTAAAAACAAATATTTTACTGGAGGTCCTAGCCAGAGAAATTAGAAGAGGCAATAAAAGACATCCAAATTAGAAGAAAGTAAATGTATCTCTGTTCATAGATATGATGTCATATGTAGAAAACCCTAAAAATTCCGTACACAACTACTGTTAGAACTTGTAAGCAATTTCAGCAAGGTAGCAGGATACAAAGTCAACACACAAAAATCAGTTGCATTTCTATACACTAACAATGACACTCCAAAAGAAAAATTTAAGAAAACAATTTCCATTTACAATACATCAAAAAGCATAACATACTTAGAACTTAACAAAGAAATTGAAAGACTTGTTTAATGACAACTATAAAACATCTGAAATAAATTGTAAAGTATGTAAGTAATGGAAAGACATTCCATGTTCATGAATTAGAAGACTTCATATTGTTAAGATGTCAATATTACCCAAAGCAATCTACAAATTCTATGCAATCCCTGCCAAAATTCCAAAGATACTTTTTACAGAAACAGAAAAAATCCATCCTGAACTTCACATAGAATTTTACAGAACCTCAAATAACCAAAACAATCCTGAAAGGAACAAAACTAGAGTTTTCATACTCCTTGATTTTGAGACTTTCTGTAAAAGTGCAGTAATGAAACCAGTATGGTGCTAGAATAAAGACATATAAACTAACGGAATAGAATAGAGTCCAGAAATAGAATAGAGTCCCTCACATATGGTTAAATGATTTTTGACCAGGGTGCCAGGGTGCCATGCCATTCCATAGCAAAAGGTCAGTTTTTTCAACAAATGATGCTGGAAAAACTGGATATGCAACTGAATAAAGTTGGACCTTTAACTAACACTATATACAAAAATCAACCTAAAATGGGCTCGTGACCTAAAAACACTCTGAGAAGAAAACGTAGGACAAAATCTTCACAACCCTGGATTTCTTAGATATGATACTGAAGGCACAGGCACCAAAAGAAAAAATAAACAAAATGGACTTCATGAAAATTTAAAAATGTTGTACATTAAAGACACTGCCAATAATGTTGCCCCAATAAATTCAATAAAAACAATAAATGAAAACTTAAAAACTGACACTGCCAACAATAAAAAAATAACCCACAAATCCAATGAACAAAATAAACTGACAAACAAAATAGAAAAAGAGGCATGGATACATGGAACGGATTGAGAGCTGTCAGAGAGGAGGGGGAGAGAGGTAGAGGGAGGGGGTGGGGGGGAAGGGGGTGGAAATGGGGACATCTGTAAGAGTGTCAACAATAAAAATAAAGTTAAAAATAATAAAGAGAAATCATGCATTGAAGTCTAAAAAAACAAAAACAACCAAAAAAAGACAACCCACAGAATGGGACAAAATATTTTCAAATCATATATCTGATAGAAGATTAATATCGAGAATACATAATTTCCTGAAACACAACCAGAAAACCAAACAACCTGATTCAAAAATAGCCAAAGAATTTGAGTGGACATTTCTCCAAAGAAGATATGCAACTGGCCAATGAACACATAAAAGATGCTCAATATCACTAATTATTAGGAAAATACTACAATTAAAACTATACTACAGTCCTAATAGTCACACCTATTAGGATGACTACTATTTTTAAAAAAATACACAGGAAACAAGTTTTGGCAAGGATGCGGAGAAACTGAAATCCTTGTGTACTGTAGTGGGAATGTAAAATGGTAAAGCCATTGTGGAAAACAGAACGGTGGTTCCTAAAAAAATTAAAATAAAATTACCATGTGATCCAGCAATTCTACTTTAGGAAACATACCCCAAAAATTAAAAGCAGGGTCTTGAAGAGACACTTCTACATCTATAGTCATAGCTGCATTATTCACAATAGTTAGAATGTGGAGAATAACCAAGTGTCCATCAAAGGATGAATGCGTAAACAAAACGTTTATCCACAAAATGTGGTATATACATATAATGGAACACTGTTCGGCCTTAAAAAATGAAATCCTGCCATAAACTACAACATAGTGAAGCTTGAAGACATTATTCTAAGTAAAATAAACCATTAAAAAAAGACAAATACTGTATAATTCCACTTATAGGAGGCACTTAATACAGTGGGGCCTTGACTTACGAGTTTAATTTGTTCCATGATGGAGCTCGTAACTCAAATTACTCGTATGTCAAATAGATTTTTACCATTATAATGACACGTGATGCTGGGCTGATGTTGTGGCATTCACTGTGACGTTCGCTGCGTCAACTAGCGGTGGGGTATCTGAAGCTGGCTTGTAACCCGAATTTTAGCTCGCAACTCAAAGCAAAAAATCGGCCGAGAGATGGCTCATATCTCGAAAAACTCGTTAGTCGGGACACTCATAAGTCAAGGTCCCACTGTATAGTTGAAATCACAGAGACAAAGTAGAATGGTGGTTGCCAGGTACCAAGGGAGAAGAGAACAGGTAGTTATTGTTAACAGTTGTAGAGTTTTAGTTGTGCAAGATGAAAAGCATTCTGGAGATGGACAGTGGTGAAGCTGCACAATATAAAATGGCACTTAACTGAATGCGTAAAAATGGGTAAGATCATATATCCCATGTTATGTATATTATACCGCAAATTAAAAAATGGGGGAGGGGGAAGTTTTAAAAATTATACATTACTCATTTGAAAATCAATAGCAATCCTTTAAGAAATAAGTACCACATATTTAACCATCAAACTCATCTTTAGCATCCCCAACATTATTTTTCAAAATATTAATCCATATCAATTCCTATTTATTTATCTACAGGTATCTATTTTTTAACCTTAGACTTCTTTAAATCAGGTCTCAGAATCACATAATAACCAAAAGCACTGTAAAAATCTAAGTAATTAGAAAGTAAAATGAAATAGTGCAATATTGTACTGGTTCATAATGGTGAATGACATGAGGCACAGCTGGTGACTGGAGGCAAACTGGAATCTTTCTTGTGACCATTAGCTCACCATCAGTCCATTAGGCTCTCTGTGATATACAGCATGGCCAGTCTTCTGGTTTTGAGGACTGACTTTTCTATTTTTTTCCTGCTTATTGCTACTCCCACAATAGCCTATTAAATCTTCTCGCTCTGAGCTAATTATTTTCTGTTTCTCCTCTCTTTTCATTCCTCTTTTTTTTTTTTCTTTGTGCTCACTAAAGTCCAGTGGAGAGAAAAGGTAATCTACATTCATCTCTGCATTGCTTGTTCTGTATGCTTTTACCAACAGGATCATGGATATATTGATTAGGGACTTTTATGATCACTGAAGATGAAAGAGATTAAGAGACTTGGACAAATTATAAAGCCAGTTGGTGACTGAATTGTGACTGAACCAGTAGTTTTAATTCCTGGATCATGACAAAAGATCTGTGGTTAGTAACTGCCATGTATACTTTATTCCTCTAGATATAGATTTGGGTTCCTAGGATTCCTTCAAGATTTTAACTTGTCTTAGGAAGCTCCAAGGAGTTAAGCTATCTTCTCTTACATTTGCTGTAAAGCTCGGGAAAGAATCTGGGTCCAGCCAGAGGCTGGGCCTAGAAGATTCTGCGTAGGGGTGGACAGCTGCGGATCTCTGGATCAGGAGCCTCAGCAACACAGGCTGCACAGTCTGTGATTTGCCTGCATATTTGTATAATGAAGATAAAATTCGGTTTGTATTTAATTATTGTTTTGACAATGTGGTGGTTTTAAATAATTTGCCAATGGTATTTTCAAATTCCTTTTCTTCTGATTTTATCCTTCCTCTTAATGTGGCAATTAAATACCACTGATTGAGGCTCACAAATGGAAAAAATTAGCAATACTCATAAGAAAATATTGTAAGGAATGGTACAATGGACCTAACAGCTCCTTCCCTCAGAGGATACTGAGAGATTAAGAAAGCATGAGAAAGCAAAAATAAATAAACAAATAAACAAACAAACAAACAAATAAGGACTATTTAGAAATTAACAAAAATGTTAGGATTCAAGGCCCCAAAGAAGAAAAGAGGACGAGTCTGTCTGTTAGAGTCACTGGGAAAATGCTGGGGAGGCTCCTGGACAGAATTTGTGAAACTCTGAGTTCTAGGCAAGCTTCAGTCTAAAGAGACTCCGGCTCACACAGTGCCAGACCCACCGCTGTGAGCAGTCACCGTTTCCTTTTAGAACAGAGAAGGTTAGTCAGGAACAGGATTCTTCTCTCTTTGAAGTTCTTCTGGGCAATTTCCCCTTTTCCTTTTCTAACTTTTTTTGACATTATTGCCTCCAAAACACACATTCTTTGCTACCCTGTGTGATTCAGTCACTTTCTTAAACAAACATTGAGTGCCACCTGTGTGCTAGGCACTGTACCATAGCCTGAGGATTCTGAGTCGAAGGGCCCATCCAATCCTGCCTAGATGCTGACAGCTCAGCAGGAAAACGAATCATTAAACAGTGTCCAGGAGACATGGTAGGAGGGAACGGTGAGCAAGTAGTCAGAAGAGAGTTCACAGAGGAGGGCGCTTCTGAGCTGGGTCTTGCAGGTAAGTAAGAATTGGTCAGGAAGACAAGGAGAAGTTGAAGTAATTAAGCTGCAAAGGCAGAGTTGAAAATGAGGTTCTGAAGATTTTAAGAACTGCGATTTCCTTTATGTTCCCCCCGCCCCCCCCAAAAAAAGATGTTTTAAAAGTCATTAGATGGGTTGGTACATCAAAAGCTCTTAATTATTTTTCATTGATTGACTGTTGAGATTAGTTTGTAGTTTGGACATATGGTGTTTTCAATCATTAAAAAAGTTAATTTGCTTATTATGAAATAGATTCTCATTCTGTTTTCCAGCATTCTTCTAGAAACTGGAAGTCTGGATAACTCTTGCTTCAATCAGTGAGATTCCTATTCCCAAATGTGTTGAGAGTATATTATAGAGTTCAGTCAACCCAGCCACATGTAGGCTGCAAAGCTCCAAATCCAATTCCTAGCTTGCATCCTAAATTTTCTCTATTATTATTCAACCAAGAAATAGGTGGGTGGCTATTGACTTTTGATTATATTCACAAGCAAAATGCAAAGAATAAGCAGGCATAACAGATAAAGCATGTTACAGTCCAAAGCTCTCAAATTATTTCTATTAACAATTATGAGTTCAGTGGTCATGCTTCTTGGGGTACAATGGTCTCCTAACACTTGAACTGAAGATGTTATATTTTCTTTCTATAAGGCTTCTAAGTGGGGTTATAACCAATGCCTCTGGTTATAACCAATGCCACCGTGTTAGCCAGTTTTTTTTCTCTATTATTGTTGACATCTATTTCATTGGCACCTGTGGGAAGCCGCCTATTGTCTTCACTAGCAGAGAGGTGTGGACAAGGAACCCGGAAGGCGGGTGATCCTTGAAGCCCTGGCAAAAGTCAGGGCTGTGCACCCACTGTTAGTCCAGACAATGGTAGCTGAAGCAACTTCCCCATTTATTATTATGTAAATCCTTGTTGATGGGCTAGTCTGCCTGTTACTGGAAATTGCCTGCCTAAGGGCTATGGGTGTATCCCAAACCAAAAAAAGGTTGGCGAGGCCTGAGCACTGGTGGAAGTCCTTCCCCTTGAGTTGGACTTGCCCGCCTGGTCCCCCAATATTTTCAAATTATTATTTCTTGTCTTGTCTCTTTCATTTGCGTGCGGACCTCTTCCAGATCCTGAACCCTGAACCACGCGGGACGTGGGGGAAACAAACTTTACACAGGCACCCCTGTTTATCAAATCTGGAATCTTTTCCAGCTACATACAAAGTACTTTCTATGTAAACATTGGAACTCCCATCCTATCCTATATAATAAATGGCTAATGTGCAAATTGTTACTATGGTGGGGAGTTGGACCAACCTGGAGTTAGATGTGCACTGACCACCGGGGGCGGTGACGTGGCATAGGCAGTGGGTGGCAGTGGAGGTGCTGCCGGCCCCAATGGGCCCTGATGAGAGCCGGACTGCGGTGGGATGGTGGAGCAGGTGAGCAGGCAGTGCCAGGCCAAGGCAGATGCGAAGGGAGGCCCCGGCTGGTGGAGGCTGTAGCAGCAGGCGGTGGGCAGCTGGGGGAAGGGAGGCCCAAATGGCAGCTGCTAGGCACCTTATCCATGCATGAGTTCATGCACAGGGCCTCTAGTAAAAAAATAAGAGGCTTTAAACTGGAGAATCAGTGTATAAAGCATCAATCACTGGTCTCAAATGTCTATAATCCCAAATTTAGCAATTGCTATTTATGTGAACCTGGGTTTTAGGCATTCAACTTATTTGTGCTTCAGCTTCCTTATATATAAACTGGGAATAATAATACTTTGTAGGGCTCTTGAATAGTTTAACATGATAACATATGTAATGTATATAGCTTAGTACAGAGCTGATCCTTAGATGGCACTCAATAAATGCCTATTTATTTTGTTGGCTTATCATATAATTTTTAAAACCAACAATCTAAAGACATAGAATAAAATCTAATGCTAGGGCTTAATAAAAATGTCTTCTCCTTATGCTTATATTCATTAGTAACATAAATAATGCTTGAGATACAAGAGAAGAAACATCATTCAAAAATAAACATAGTCAAATATAAAACACCCAAGTGAAATAAACTGTGATATTGATGAATAGTGAAAAAATATGTTTATAACGTGTATCTTAATTGTGAGCTAATGAAAATAAAAGCAAATGTCATACATGGTTATTTTAACTGGAGTCTATATCAGGGTGGCTAAAAATAGTCAAATTTTCCTAAATAATTCTTCAGCATTCAATAAACATTTGTGTCAAAGTGCAATTTCCCCCCATGCAATTCAAAGCAATAAAATCAACCTACGTTTGGAGCAAACAAATATTTTATTCAATGACTCCCACTTTCTATAAAGGTTTGCATAAGCCCACAGCTGAAGAATAAATAAAATGTAAGCATCTTAGGATCCAAAATAAAGAGAGACAAAGTTCATACTATTTCAATTCATTAAATTGCTCCTGACAGATAACATAACACTTCCAACTGCTAATTAATGCCATTTTGAAGCTCCAGGAATTGACAAAAATGTTCACAGGGAAATCCAATCTGTTTCTTTATGAAAACTATTTTTGGCCTAACATGCACAACAGGATAATTGAACAGCGACAGAAATTGGTGCCCAGCTGGCTCCACCAAAAGCTCAAAAACACCCACAAAATGCCTCTGTCTTTCCTCTAACCTGAGGGTGACTTTCAAGGGATGCTGAATATGAAATCTGCCGTCAAAAGCAACACAAATAATAACACACCTGACCCACTTTTTGCCTAAAACCAATTTTCCAGAGAATTTAGTTAAAAAGTAGACATAATAAAAGATGTCTACTGATGTGCCCTCATGTCAACATTTTTCAAAACTTGAGCCTGAGCAGTCTCTCTTCCAGGTTCCATTGCCTATAGTTAGTCACAGATATTTTCAGGGCATATAACTGACAAAAATACCCCTGGAGATACCTCAGAATACAGTAAAAGAGACCATTTGGGTAACATTTTTTTCTTCACATTTTTCTTCAATCAGATTTGCTAAACCAAGGAAATGATTCTGATTTGCAAGACCATTAGCCATACTAACAAATTAATTTCGTCAATCACAGAAAAATGGGATGACATGGACTTTTTTTCCATATTGAAAGTCCAAGGGCACTAGGGAAGAAGTGGAGGAAGGGTATTCTATTACACAAAAGACATTTTAGCTCCTGTACCTCATGACTCATAATGAGGGGAAGTGAGAAGTAGAAGACACATTTTCAGCACACATTTTAAAAATGCTCCAGCACATATAACTCTCATCAGTTTAAGTTATTAAAATCTGTGAGTGAATAAACCTTCCAAAAACACATCCTTCCCTGTGCATGGAATGCCTCACACAATATTATCAAGAGCTCTCTAATGGTCAGTCAGCCTGTAATGAATAAAAAAGACAAGGTGCATGTTTGCTGATGAACCACTAGACTTCAAATGTTTCCCAGCTAACAGAGTATTGGAAAACATTAGTGACAATATAAAACAGAACCACCCTGGCTGGCATGGCTCAGTAGTTGAGCATCAACCTGTGAACCTGGAGGTCATGGTTTGATTCCCGTTCAGGACACATGCCTGGGTTGTGGTTTGATCTCCAGTGTGGGGCATGCAGGAGGCAGCTGATCAATGATTTTCTCTCATCACTGATGTTTCTATTTCTCTCCCTTCCTCTCTGAAATCAGTAAAAATATCTATCCATGTCTATCTATATATATAAAGGCCTAAGTGACTGTTACGACCATTCGACCAAATGACTGGTCAACTGGTCACTATGATGCACACTGACCACCAGGGGGCAGATGCTCAATGCAGGAGCTGCCCCATGGTGGTCACTGTGGTCCCACAGCCAACTTCCTGCAGCCGGGCAACCTTCCGTGGTCTCTGCCCCTCTTCCCCCACCCCACCCCTCCCTGGCTGGCCCCAATAGCCAATTTGTGCACCCATGTGCCAATTTGTGCACCAAGTCTCTCTCTCTCTCTCTCTCTCTCTCTCTCTCTCTCTCTCTCTCTATATATATATATATATATATATATATATATATATATATATATATACCAACAACTTCATGAAGCCAAGATGCTCTACTCAAACTTTCCTGCATTTATGCCACCATCAGTCAGTCACAGCCTCTCATTCAAGATCTTAAATTAGTCATTCATTAACTCAACAGATACTGTCCTGGGCAGTGGGGAGTGAACAGTGAACACAATTAGAGTGCCTATGGTCTGGAGCATTCTATCTAGAGATAAAGACAAAAGAAGTAAACCAGCAAATATGACATGCAGTGACAATGGAGAGAAATAAGAAATTGTGAGTGTAAGTGCACACATGAGTGGCACCAAAGCCACTGTGGAGGAGGTCATGTAAGCTGGATAATGAACAGGTGGTTGAAGGAGAGGCAAGAGAAAGGCTGTTATTAAGCAACTGAAACAGACATGAAAGAAAGAATGGTGGTTCTCGCATTCTGGGGACCACCAAAGGTTCAGCAGGGCTGTAAGTTTCGGTTGGGTAGACAAAAGAGTGGAGGAAGAGGTCAGCTTGTGTTAGATTTTAAAGGGTTGCGTATGCCATGCCAAAAAGTTTAGACTTTTATTACAAGCAATGTAGAGAAATTTAAGGTGTTTTAAACAGGAGGATTACATAGTCAGATATTCATTTTAGAAAGATGACTGTTTGGATCTTGAATTTGATGGAGTAGATACCTGGAAAACAGTTTAAGAAAGATTGCAATAACCCAGTCAATAAATGATGATGGGTAGAAGAAAGCTGAGGCAGTAGAGTTCGAGAGAATGAAACAGAATCAAGATATATCAAGTAACCACACAATCACACACAAAAATACAGGGAACAAAAAAAATTTTGAGAGATGGTTGGGAGATGATGTGTTCAATTTATAATAGGCTGAATTTAGGGTCAATATTAGCCCCTTATATGCAATTAATCAGTGCATAGCAGTGAAATAACTATCTAGGCCTCACAAGCAGGTCTGAGGTGGATCTAAATTTGGAAGACATCTCTAATGAAAATGATTATTCAAGGGGTGGCAGAAATAGCACAGGTAGAAAGTGTAGAGTTAATAGAAAAAAGAGAAGATGTAACATTAAGGAACACTAACATTTTAGAAATGGGCATAGATAACTGAGCACAAAAATAGTTGAAGAAGAGATAGGAAGAAACTTAAAGAGTAAGTACAGAGAAAGCCAAGGACAAACATTTCAAGAAGGCAGTCATGGTCAAATTGGCAAATGCTGCCAAGTCATCAATTGAGATAAAGACAGAAAAGTGCAGTAGATTTAATAAAGAGGAGATGGATGACAGATGAGTTGGGGACCTTGGTTGAGCAAAGGCTCAAATGGACTGAATTAGGATGCATCTAGGAGGGGAGGAATTGGAGGTAATGGATATAAAGGACAATTGCATGAACTGTGAATGTCCACTTCTGGAAATTTATACCAATGGAAAAAAAATGTGAGATGTAGTACAATTTCAAGTGGTGATGAGCTCTAGAATGAAGCCAGGAGAATGGATGACTGCAGAAAAATGAAGTGAGGTTCACTGCTATTGATGAGGTCAAGGAACCAAAAAGCTAGTATGTTGGGTGAATCATCTCTGTGGACACTGAAGTTACTCCAGATTTGGAGTAGCAGAGAGGCAAGAGCCAGACAGCAAAGCTTTCACAGCATGAAAGATAGAAGGGCGGACCACTGCCCACAACGATGAGGGGGTTTTATAACCAGGCAGCATGAGCCTCAGAGGGGAGGCACTGATACGCAGAAGAATCATTATCTTTAAAATGCACAGGGGAGACAAAGGGGCTCCAACCCCAGCTCCTGACTCTGAGAACTTCATTCATTCAAAAAAGTATTTCTTGAGTACCTGCTAGTCCGGGTCATGATAGATCCTATGAAGATTCTCAGTGAACATAGTCACATCTGGTTTCTGCTCTCGCGGAATCTTTAGTCTGGAGGCTGATGGAAAAGTGGGAGCCTTGAGTAGAAGGAAGGTGCCAGTCAAGACCTAGTGGTAAAGACCATTTCATCTGAAAAGGACAGAGGAAGGAACTTTTGTTTACGAAGGAACCAATTCACTATAAGGCAGAGTGCACAGGTTTTGGAGGAAAGACATGGCAGAGGCCGGATCAAGGGGAGAAAGCAGAGAGTAGGCTGGCTGCACAGAAGTAACTTACCTTGGAGAAACTTTCATCTTGAAAAACAAGAATGTCAGGGGTGTGTAGCTTGGAGGAATTAGCTAACTGACCTTGGGGTTTCCAGTGGAACTAGTTCCAGATGAGCAGGTACTGAATAATTGGGCCCTGGAAATCCAAGTGTAGGGCACAGCAGTAGCTTCCGGAACCTGGTTCTATTTTTACAAAACCAGCCTAAGCCTGGTAAGACTGGGGACCCAGAGAATCTGAGTGCAGGACCATGGGAAGCATGAGGTATTCCCCAGTGCTCAGAAAAAGCTGGACCTTTCTGCAAAGGGGCCAGGCAGTTCCAGACCATGTTTCCGAAGGAAGCCACTGACCTTGGTCCCCTGTGTCTCTCTAAGCTTTGTGTCGCCTTTGAGTGCTTGTCTTCATTATTTCCCACACCACATGTGAATCTTCCTCTGGGATCTAGTCTCGATTCCTCCCCAATAAGCAATGAGTTCCCTTAATTTTATCAACTACCATGGGCTTGATAGTCACTCCATCCTGACACATTCTGGCCCGATCCAAGATGTTCATTTGCAGTAGTTGGCAATATATTTTCTTGACTTCTCTTTGTTGCCTGAACACACACCAAAGAAAATAGTCCTTATCTTTCTCCTGAAACCCACCACTCTGCTTCTCTTTATAAAGCTTCTGTTACCCAGAGTTAGAAGACCTGATATGAAAAACATGTATCACCGTCTTTACCTAAATTCTGGAAGAAATGAAATTTCTGGCAACATCTTCATTAGCTTCATTTATCTTTTATTTCTCAAGATAAATCTCTGGCCACTATCTCTCCTCAGATGCCTTCTTATTTCTAGCTTAATTTCCTCTCTAGAGACACAAAGAGTTCTTTTTCACTTACCTAATATTTTGATCATATCATGTTGCTATGAACTGAGTGCTGTGCACACTCTAAAATGCTTTTCAAATTAGATATTCTTATGAGTTAAGATGGTCCTCTGGGCCCTGTAGCTTCCTTCCTGGTTGTTTCAAAGCCATCTGCCGGTTTCCTGAATCTTTCTTTACCTCCTATAATCTTTCACTTTCCCTCATTCCACCCAAGCAAATCTTCTTTTGGCACTTTGTTTACTCCTTCCATTTTCATCTCCTTATCTCCTTCCCCACCCACCGCAGCTGGCTGAGAATGATTCCCATTGCCCATCACCACGACTTCTGTTTTCTCATATTCATTTTCACTCAAGTTCCAGCTAACACAAATAATTTTGCCATACCAGCTGGAACATATGAACATGTGCCTCTGTCTCGAACACTTATCTGGGATATAGGTAAACAGAGAGCAAAGAAACACGGTGAACGACTGTTTTGTGCAGCCCTTAGAATAATATCAGCATTTACAAAAGGTGCCAAATAGGGAGAATCTGAACCATGAGAAAAATGTAAGATTGGATTAGTTTCCTCTTCATTTGCACGCAGACCCGATCACAAACAGCCGTTTTCACTCTTTGACCTTTGCATTCACACCTTCTGCCGGATAAACTTCCGTCTGCCAGGGCTGTCTCCCCATGGGTAACCATCCATTCGCTCCGCCGCAACATATCACTCATTTCACTGCGGGCTCTGTGAGAGCGTCCACACTTGTCAGTCTTGTTTTCCGAGGCTACAAATTAGCTGTGGGCCAAGTACAGTAACAAACGGCCTTCACCAGCTTTGCTGGTAAGGAAAATAGATCATCTCTCTTCCTGTTTCAAAGTGACAAAACATAGACGATTTCAAGATTGCGACAGAGTAGGTGGAAGCTACCATCACCTCCTCCAAGGACCAAACTGGGAGTACAGCCAAACTAAAGAACAATCAACCTGAGTAATCGACTGAAGACTGGTTGAAGAGAAGACTTATGAGCAAGGATTTATAGAAGAAGCCACATTGAGAGTGGCAGGAAGTGTGGGGATGTGAAAAGGGCTGGCCATGCTACCACGGGCAGTGGCTGAGGTTCTGGAGAGATACCTCAGCTGGAGGGGGTTTCCCCTGAGAAGCCATTTAAATTGACATCTAAACCCCATGAGGCCTAACCCCCAAGCTGGTACCCAGATCACCAGAGCTGGGAAGAGTGCTCACATAACATCAGGCTGTGAAAAGGAGTAGGGTTTCTGTCCTCTAGGGAGAGACAGAGTCTGCTGGAGACATGGGCCCCACCTTAAAGGGCCAACCCACATAATTTTGTTCACAGCCACTCACTCTGGGGTGCAGTTCAGGGAGGGTGGGGGTGGGGGGTGGAGTGGACTATAGTCGCCTGAGAAGAATCTAGGTTTGTGGTTCTGGGGAGGAAGCTGGGAGCAGCTGCGAAGGATCCCTGTGCTGAGTCATTCTCCAGTATGACAGTTAACATCTTTCTTGGGTGGAGTACTCCCCTCCATGTGGCATCAGCCTGGGGAAAAGCAATTACCCCACCCTCTGGACTCCCTGTTGTCTGACCCTGCAGAGCTCAGGCCCTGGTGAGGAGATAGCTGCCTTGGCCCAGGAATATTTTTAGGGGACCCAGCTCAGGTGATCAAGGAGACTGTGTCACTGGGTCCTCCAGGACATGCTATATAATAAAGAGTCAATATGCTAATTAGACCAAACAGCCAAACTACCTTTCGGATGAAGGCGGGGCTGTGAGGGCTGGTGGGGGCTGCGAGGGCTGGGCGCCTTGCACGAATTTTGTGCATCAGGCCTCTAGTTTACATATAAAAGCTTAAGATGCAAATTGTCCCCTCTGGAGTTTGACCAGGAGACCGGGAGTTTGATTGCTCGCTATGACGTGTGCTGACCACCAAGGGGCAGGGTGAATGAAAAAAGGCCCTGGCCAGCAGCTGGGAAAGGGAGGCCCTGGCCAGCAGCCAGAAGGCCCTGATCGGCCCTGATTGCCAGCCAGGCTTAGGGACCCTATCCATGCACAAATTTCGTGCACCGGGCCCCTAGTTTATAATAAAAACTCTCAGCAGGTCTAACTGGTTTGGCTCAGTGGATAGAGTGTCAGACTATGGACTGAAGGGTCCTGGGTTCAATACTGGTCAAGGGCAAATGCCCAGGTTGTGGGCTCAATCCCCCAATTGGAGGCATGCAGGAGGCAGCTGATTAATGATTCTCATCATTGATGTTAGCACAAACATTCTGCCAGGATGGAAATAACTGAAGTGTCAGATAATCTGTTTCTAAATAAATGAACTCAAATATTTATTCTATTATTCATAATTTATATAACACTTTTGGAGCACCTACCAAACTTAGGTAATACTATAGGTCCTGGGGATACAACATTAAAAAAAAAAATCTTTGGCCCTGGCTTGGTAGCTCAGTTAAAGCATTGTCCCCATACACCAAGGTTGCAGGTTTGATTCCCAGTCATAACACATACAAGAATCAACCAATGAATGCATAAGTGGAACAGCCAATCAATGTTTATCTCTTTCTCTCTATCTCCCTCTTTCCTCTCTCTAAAATCAATAAATAAAACATAAAAAATAAATTTTTAAAAGTCTTGGTGGCAAAAGGACAATAAACAGAAATATTGAGATCTAATAGAGAATCCTTCTACTTTAGTCTCTGGAGGCTATGATGGTTAATATTTTTAAATTTTATTTTTCAATTACAGTTTACATTCAGTATTATTCTGTATTAGCTTCAGGTGTACAGCATAATGGTTAGACAATCACATACTTCACAAAGCTTTCCCCCAGATATTTCTAGTAACCATCTGGCACCATACATAGTTATTACAATATTATTGACTCTATTCCCTAAGCTGTACTTTACATTCCTGTGACTATTTTATAACTACCAATTTGTACTACTTAATTCCTTCACCTTTTCACTCAGTCTCCCAACCACCCTCCCATCTGGCAACAATCAGTCAGTTCTCTGTATCTATAAGTCTGCTTCTGTTTTGTTTGTTCATTAATCTTGTTCTTTAGATTCCATATAGAAGTGAAATAATATGGTATTTGTCTTTCTCTGACTGACTTATTTCACTTAGCATAATACCATCTAGGTTTAAGGTCACAAACAGTAAGATTCATTCTTTTTTATGGCTGAGTAATATTCCATTGTACATATGTACCGTATCTTCTTTATTCAGTCTTTTGATGGGAACTTGTGTTGCCTCTTTATCTTGTAAAGAAAGCTGCATTGAACAGTAGGGTGCATATATTCTTTCGAATTAGTATTTCAGATATATACCTAGAAGTGGAATCACTGGTCATAAGGCAATTCCATTTTTTATTTTTTGAGACGCCTCTGTACTGTTTTCCACAGTGGATGCCCAATCTACATTCCCACCAACAGTGCAGGAGGATTCCCTTTTCTCCACATCCTCGCCAACATTTGTTGTTTATTGATTTATTATGATAACCATTCTGACAGGTGTGGAGTTATATTTCATTGTGGTTTGAATTTATATTTATTTGAGGAGTAGTGTGTGATGGCAAATTTTATGTGTCAACTTGGCTGGGCCACAGTGCCCAGATATTTAATCAAACGTTATTCTGGATGTTTCTGTGTGGGTGGTTTTGGATGATATTCATATTTAAGTTGGTAGATATTGAGTAAAGCAGGTTACTGAACATAATGTGAGTGGATTCATCTTATTAGTTGAGGAGCTTAATAGAACAAGACTGAATTCCCCTAAACCAGCGGTTCTCAACCTGTGGGTCATGACCCCTTTGGGGGTTGAATGACCGACCCTTTCACAGGGGTCACCTAAGACCATCGGAAAACACATATATAATTACATATTGTTTTTTGTGATTAATCACTATGCTTTAATTATGTTCAATTTGTAACAATGAAATTGGGGGTCACCACAACATGAGGAACTGTATTAAGGCGTTGTGGCATTAGGAAGGTTGAGAACCACTGCCTAAACAATAATGAATTCTGCCAACAGATGATAGCCTTGGGACCTGAACTACAATACGGGCTCTTCCTGGGTCCCCAGCTTGATAGCCCATCCTGCAGATTTTGGACTTGCCAGCCTCCATAATCACATCAGCCAAGTTCTTATATACACATTCCACAATATCTCTCTCTCTCTCTCTCTCTCTCTCTCTCTCTCTCTCTCACACACACACACACACACACATTCTATAGATTCTGTATTTCTGGAGAGCCCTAATTGACTAATACAGGGATATTTTTATTTTGATGGAAAGTTTACAATCCTAGCATACCCATACTCATACTCATTTCTATGTTGGCATCAATTGCATACTTCCCAAGGCTGATGGTGGAGGGATTGGTTACACCTGTATCTCCCCTGATGATCTTCAGGATATACTCTGGGCATGCCCCTACCTGGGTTAACAGCCATCATGGTAAGCCTGACCTTGGAATCCCCACCTTTGGGGCTGTCTTCAATTCTGCTCATTCTAGTGTGTTCTCTGAGAAATAACCTGGTCAGCTGGTTCTAGGTCACCTGGGAAGTCTGTGTTTTTCTCCACCACAGTTTTAATGCAGCCATTTTGGATTTTCTTCCAGGATTAAAAAAAATCAACCTTTAGATCTGAGCAACACCACTTTGGATCCTATACTGCGGCCATGCAAATGTCAAAAGCAGCAGGAAAGTGCCACAGTAGGAAGTGGCATTCAATCCTGCCCCAGGGACCGTGCGTAGGCCACCTAGCAGCTCTTGTACTTGTTAACTGGAAACCTTGGACACCACGAAGGCCTGCTTCTGTCCTTAAGCCCTTAACCAGTTAACTGCCGTGCGTCCAAAACGGAAACCATCCCCACATGCCGTGATATTTTGAATTTAATTTAAAAAATCAATTTACAATGAGTATTATAAAAATAAATATATTCCTCACAATTCAGGTGTTCTTGAATATTTTCAGCTGAAAATTCTCACAAAAAATGATTTTAAAGTTGGTCAGGGCTGCCACTTAAGGAAAACATTTATTTTTTATAGACGCGCATGGTGTGTGGGGAAGGTTTTGTTGGTAAGCGTCTACAGATGCTTAATTAATTCTAAGGCAGTCTCTTCCCGTTAGACTGGGCTTGGTCCAGGCACTTCAGGCACTTCCACATGGCCTTTGCTCGTGCTTTCGCTCTGCATGGAATGCTTTCTTCCATTTTTTTCTACCAGAAAACTACCTACCTTCCAGCCTTGCCTCAAATGTTATTATTTTTCTTAAGTCTTTCCTGACCCCCTGCTAGGGAAAATTAATTATTCCCTTAACTGCAGCCAGAGACATTTATATTTCTTTTGAAGATCAAATAGGACACATAAAGATATGGCCACATTAACCAAATATTTAAACATCAGCCCAGTGAGAGCTGTTCTAGAAAACTAGTCTAAATAGGAGATGGTGCAAATTTTACTGGTTATATTTTATTCTGCTTTTAGCAACAGTCTCTATAAATGCAATTTGTAAATAAAGATTCACAGCACTTAACAGCTCAGAGGGCTGCTTTTCAGAGATTAGTTAACACATAAATTGGCCATAATCCTCAAATACAAGAACTCAAAAATATAAAAACTCATAGTACATTGTTCATGACATAGGTGCTGGTCATTTCTCTCAATATAGCTCCATATTGTAATTGTATTACAGTAATCCTCATTACCTCTATATTTTAGATCCCTCATCTCTTAACAACAAATGGAATTGTGCCGTCTTGAAAATAGTTTAAGCAACTATCAATTTATTCCAGTGGAATGTCTTAATAAAATGTCCCCTCTTGCTGTGAATTTTCAAAACTAACACATGTCAAATCCATTTAAATGCCAGAGTTTTCCCCCCTCAGGCTGGTTTCAGCACATATCATGTGCTCAACTTAGAGGTGAACTGCTCAAGAAATAATAAAGCTGAGCTAACCATGGAAATAAATGTTAGATGGGATTACCAACAGACTGCGGTAAGAACCTCCATAAACACTCACTTAATTTTTCAAAGTTCATCTGTCGCCTGGGGCCCCCAGGAGGCAGTTTCAGTCTTGTACTTGGCTTAGCTTTTAGATTCCTTGTGTAGGTAACAATCAAACATAACGTAAAGGTGATAAAATAATCTTACTCTGACTGAAGCTCCTGGAAGTCTGTGTTTTTCTCCACCTCATAGCCATTTAAAAAATATATTTTTATTTATTTCAGAGAGGAAGGGAGAGGGTGAGATAGAAACATTATTGATGAGAATCATTGATCGGCTGCCTCCTGTACGCTCCCTACTGGGGATTGAGCCTACAACCTAGGCATGTGCCCTTGACTGGAATCGAACCTAGGACCCTTTGGTTCACAGGACAACGTTCTATCCACTGAGCCAAACCAGCTAGGGCTCCACCACAATTTTAATAGAGCCATTTTGGATTTTCTTCCAGGATATCTACTCATTACTGTTAACACTTCTGGACAGATTCTGCACTTTCTAATCTCCTTTACTAGTTGGCACATCAAAATACTGCCCCGTCTACATTTGGTCAAGAATGGGTCCCTGCCTGGAGCTCCTTCCAACTTTCCCAAACACTGGCCTTGATGTCACATGATGATAATGGCAAATCCAGTGATCATTACTCTGTGTGACTAACACTCTGGTCCAAGTCCTTATTGCCTCTTACCTGGACCATGGCATCAGCCCCTAACTGATTTACCTTCCCCCACAGTCAGTTCTTCACAGAACATAAGTAATGGTTTAAAGCATAAAGCATATCACTTCCTTGCTCAAAGCCATCCCAAAGCTCCTCATTACATTCAAAAGTGTTTGTTTTTTGTTTATTTGGTTTGTTTTTTTTTTTGGGGGGGTGCAGATTAGAGGGAATTTTAGTTGTCCCCCAACAGATTATGACCTCCATTAATGTGGGGATTTTTTTTGCCTGTTTCATTCACTTCTATAGGTTATCCCCCCAAAAATGTATCTACCTTTTAAAAGCTGACAGCTCAATTTTGAATATGCAATGTATTTTAATGAACACTGCCTTTATAATAATTCAAAGAGTGTGTATACATTTTTTGGAACACCCTATATATGTCCAGTGCCTAGAACTGTGTCTGTCACATACTAGGTGGTACATAGTAAATATATGTTGAATTAATCAATCAAATTACCTATCCATAAATTTCTGCTGTTCAAGAAAAGAAAGGCGAAGTATAATGGCTTTAAAGAAAATCCTCTTATTGCCTCCTTACCATGCTCTCTCCAACCCAAACTTCAAGAAACAGAAACATTTTTTAAGAATATTTACTTTTTGAGCCCAATATGACAAGAGAAATTATTGATCAAGAACCAGATGACATAAGATATGAGCATAGCAAAATTAAATATGTAGTAATTGAAATAAAATCAGTAGGCACACATAAAAATCAATTTATAATTGTAGAGAATAAACTTAAGAAGCACTCTCAAAATAAAGGCCAAATGAATAATATAACTAAAAATATGCACAAAAGGAATGACATTATTTGAAGGACCAATAAAAGAACAAATGTATGGATGAGAAGCAATAATAGGAGGTATGAAAGGATAAAACATTCCAGACCTGAAAAAGAAAAGCTGAGATTAGAAATTGATAGCTTAACATCTTCCAGAGAAAGTTAATGAGCAGAAATAAATATTATGGCATAGCCTCATAAAATTTTAAACTCAAGAATTTTTTTAATGAGTTCTAAAAACAGCCAAACTGGGGGTATGGGATATACTACAGTTTCTTTTCCAATATCTCCCCTATAATAATAAATGCCAGGCATCAAGGCAGTTTATAGTGCATGGAGAGGGAAAGTTTATGATTTAAGGATTTTATAAATATCCATGTGCTATTCATATGTTAGAAAAACATGTGTTAAATAACCACACCTGCAAATGAAGACTGTGATAAAAATATATCAGCTAGGCCTTGAAAAAGCCCTATAAATTTACCACCTAATCAGTTTTCTACAAAAATTGACTGAAAAAATATTCCAGGTTACCAAGAGATTAATAAAACTTTGAGCTAAAAAAATGGAGACATTTAATAAAAAATAACTGTCAGTAAGCATTGAAACTAGTTAACTGCTTGGAGATCATGAAATAAATACATTAACTGCTATGAGAAAAAATAATATATTCTTAAAAATATAATTTTAACTATTACAACTATAGTAACTAAAACACTGCAAAATATATTTATTTAAAAAGATGACTAGTAAGTATTAGTAGAATCTAAAAGAGACTATCTTCAATATATATTATTTGAGAATAAGTCTAATAAATGATGTGCAAGACATGCATGGAAAATTTATAACACTCTTTTGAAAGACAGTGAAGATTCAAATAAAGGGAAAGAAATACCGTGTTCCTGGGTGAAAATATTTAATTTTGTAAAGGTGTCAATTAAATGCAATTCAATCAAAATCCCAGGAAATTTTTTTATGGAACTTAAAGGGAATAAAAAGGTAGAGGGATTTATACTACCAGATCTTAAGACTTATTATAAAATTGCAGAGGTTAATTACCATAGTGTGGCACTGAATTAGGGATAAATGAAACAAAATAGAGATGATACCTGAGCCACTCATATATGAAAATGTGATGTATGACAGAGGTGGCATTGGAGGTCACAAAAGAAAGGACAGGTAATTTATAGATGATGCTAAGACAACTGGTTACCCACATGGGAAAAATAAAATCGAATTCCACGTCATACCACACTTATCACATTACAGCATGCACACCACATACACCACTCACACCATACTCACAACAGTACACACACCACTCCACATACACTACACTCACTACACAACAGACCTCACACTCACCACCTCACACCATGCACACCACACACACCACACTTACCACACTCCACACTCCATACATACCACCCTCCACACACTACAGACCTCACACTCACATCACATCATGCACACCACATACACCGCACTACATTCACCACACCACACACAACACATTCACCACAATAGGCATATCATTCCACTCACACCATTCTCATCACATTACACACTTCACACCCCCCACACCATACCATGCACACCATATACACCACACCACACTCACCAAACTACACATCTTGCATTCACACCACACCACACTCACCCTACCACACACTGTACCATACACACCACACTCACCACACTATATACCTGACACTCACACCACTCCACACTCATCCTACCACACAGCATACCACACACACCACACTTACCATACTACAAAAGCTTACATGCACAGCACACCACACTACACACACCACGCAAAAGGATTAAAGACTTGAACATAAAAGTCAAAAATAAAAAACTTAAATACATATAGGAATATTATTATGGTCTCAGGTGGGAAAAACTTCTTAAATAACATGCAAGAAGAGGTAATGAAAAATACATTTAACTAGCTTAGAGTTAAGAACTTCTGTTCATAAAAAGATGTCATTAAAAAACTCTCATACATTGCTAGCTGAGCGGTTAAATGGTATGGCCACTTTGGAAAAACAGTTTAGCAGTTCCTTAAAATGTAAATATATACCTACAATTTACCCAGCCATTCCACTCCTAGGTATTTACCCAAGAGAGAAGGAAAAACATGTTCACACAGGCTTGTATGAACAGCCTTTTTGGTTTTGTTTGTTTGTTTTTTGGTCTGCTAATATGGAGTCCTTTTTTTTTTAGTGTTTTTTTTTTATTTTTAAAATCTTTATTGTTGAGAGTATTACAGGTGTCCCCCTCCCCCGCCCAATTGCCCCCCTCTACCTGGTTCCTGCTCTGCCCCAGGCCTTCACCACCCTATTGTCTGTGTCCATAAGTAATACATATATGCACATAAGATCTTTGATTTATCTCTTCCTGCCCCTCATCCCTTCCCTTGGAGATTCATCAGTCTGTTCCATGTTTCCATGTCTTTGATTCTATTTTATTCATCTGTTTATTTTGGTCATTAGATTTCTTGTTCATTTATTTTTATATTCAATTTTTTGTAGATATGTATTTATTGCCATTTAATTGTTCATATTTCCTCCTCCTCCTCTTCCTTCTTCTTCTTCAAGAATACCCTTCAACATTTCATGTAATACTGGTTGGTGGTGATGAACTCCTTTAGCTTTTCCTTATCTGTGAAGCTCTTTATGACCTTCCATTCTGAACAATAGCTTTGTTGGGTAGAGTAATCTTGGTTGTAGGTCCTTGCTATTCATCACTTTGAATATTTCTTGCCAATCCCTTCTGGCTTGCAAAGTTCCTGTTGAGAAATCAGCTGACAGGTGACTGGGGAGGCTGATCCACTGGGCCCTATGGGACATCCACTACCCAGGCCACTCTGCCAATTCCAGAAGACATAGCAGCTCTATCTAATACATAAAAACAAACACAGAGATGCAACCAAAAATGTAGAGACCAAGAAACATGTCACAGATGAAAGAAATGGAAGTAAGGAAACTACTGGATACAGATTTCAAAACAATGGTTATAAGGTTGCTCTAGGATTTTAATGAGAGCTTCAAGGGACTAAGTGAGACTTTCAAGATTTATAGAATTTCAAAGATATGAAAAAAGACCAGTCAGATATTAAGCATACATTAACTGAAATAAAGAATAATTTACAGGGATCCAACAGTAGAGTAGAGAATTCTGAGAATCAAATCAACAATTTGGAATATGCGGAAGCAAAAACCACCCAATCAGAAGAAAGAAAAGAAAAAAAAAAACGCCAAAAATATGAAGATAGTGTAAGGAGCTTCTGGGACAACTTCAAGCATATGTGCAGGAAGCCACCATTGTCTTCACTAGCAGAGAAGTGCAAACAAGGATCCCGGAACACTGGTGAACCTTGCTTGAACCCATGGCAAGGGCCAGAATTGTTTACCGATTGTCTAGTCCAGACAATGGGGGCTCAAGTTATTTCCTGATCAAATAGTCTCAGAGTAAATCCTTCTAATATCTACTGACCTTTAAGATAGTCTGTCTGTTAACGCAATTACCTGCCTGCCTAAGAGCTAGATGTGTATCCAAAATTGAATAAAAGGTTGGCGAGGCCTGGGCACCAGTGGAAGTTCTTTCTCTTGCATTGGGCTTGCCCGCTGGGCCCCCAATATTTCCAAATGATTATTTCTTGTCTTGTCTCTTTAATTTGCATGCAGATCCTTCTCCAGATCCTGAATCCTGAACCACATGGGACGTGAGGGAACATTCACATCTGGCACCTCAATGAGACATCCGGAGGAGAAGACTTTGCCTAGAGCAGTGGTTCTCAACCTGTGGGTCGCGACCCCTTTGGGGGTCGAACGACCCTTTCACAGGGGTTGCCTAAGACCATTGGAAAACACATATATAATTACATATTGTTTTTGTGATTAATTACTATGCTTTATGTTCAATTTGTAACCATGAAAATACATCCTGCATATCAGATATTTACATTATGATTCATAACAGTAGCAAAATTACAGTTATGAAGTAGCAAAGAAAATAATTTTATGGTTGGGGGTCACCACAACATGAGGAACTGTATTAAAGGGTCACGGCATTAGGAAGGTTGAGAACCACTGGCCTAGAGCGGAAAAAAACGAAGAAGAATTCGTCGGATAGGTGGGGACACTGGATAGGTGGGGATATTCACCGCACGCAAAGCCCACGGTCAGCTGAAGAAATCGCGATCTGTAAGTGGGGTGGGAATGTGTCTTCTTAGCCAGGCTAATGGGGTAGAATTCGGTTAAAAAATAAGAAACTTTATTGTAGACTTTTGGTTTGCATGCTTAAGGAATTAAGTTTCAGAAGGTATTCTCTTACAGTTTTTGCTTGATGTTATACAGCATAACCCTTGGTTTCCTGAAGAAGGTACATTAGGTCTTGAATGTTGGGAAAGAGTTGGTCAAATCTTGGAAAAAAGCTCAGCAGCAGGGAAAAAACTTGCCTCCAAACTGTTTCTCCTTGTGGAACATGGTATTGCATTTGCTAGAGCCTTTTAAAGAGGCTAAGGAGGATAAACCTGGCTGAATGCTCAAATAACTTATGAAATGTTAGCAGGGCTGGGACAGTATAATGACGTGCAAAATCAGCTAAATTATGTGAAGAAAGCTTATAAGCAAATTAGACTTTGTGTAAAAACAGGACATTTTATAAAAGAATGTAGGCAACCAAGAAGGAACAAGGTGGCGCTCCAGGGAAAGGCACGAGCAATCTGCTTCCTAATTCGATCAATGCAGATTCAACCTCTTTTATGTCCTAGATATTGAAAAGGAAATTATTGGGTACTTATCTATTAATTATTGTTTTTCTTTGTTGTTTATTGTTAGTTTATTAAACATGACTTTAATTTAATAAGAAAGAAATGATAAATGACCAGGCCATTGCTGAGTTACCCCAGAACAAAAAAAAGAATGCGGGAGTGGGGAGAAAAAGAATATGAGCTGTACATGTGGCCAATAATACAGGTTATAGAAAATTCCCTAGAAAAAGGGAAATAATTTAAAAAATTACTAGGTCTTTTGGCGATCCTGTAAAATAGGTGCCCACTCTCAAGAGTATTATTAAGTCTCATTTTTGCCGTGTTTTATTTCCCAGTCCATCATTTGAAATTTAGACAAATGAAACATTTCCCAGAATTTGGGGATGCACCTGGGATTTCTGTAACCATGAATAGAAAAGCAAACGTAAGAAAACAGGCACGCTCCACCCGAATTTGGGTGATTTCTTGAGCCCCAATCTCTTCACGGATGCTACAGAATAACACAGACTGTTTTCCTTTAAAAAGATGGCAAAAAATGACACAAAGAAAATATACAGGCTATATTTGGACAATAGGATTACTGTTTCCATAATAATAGGTAATTTTACAATAATGTACCATATTCCAAGGTTTCCTCCCAAATCTTGGGGGCACTCCTGTTTTGCCACAAAATAAAAAAATAAAAATAAAAATAATATAATACTTTAACATTAAAGCCACTAAAAATCAATAAGTTACCTCTGTTACAAAATTTGCCAAAAGAAAATGCCTTGGTGGTAATTGGCTTTGAAATCTTAAGGTTGTTAGAACATAAATAACAAAAATAACTAAAATAAAGAATTTGTGGTAAAGCTTTTCAGTAATAATATATTAATGATAAAGGGCCAGTCGCTCTTCTCCCTGCAGAAGTGGGGAAGCCAGAGAAGCCAGAGGGAGCAACAGAAACCTTACCTGTTATCTCTAAAGGAAAAATGTGGCGGTTTTAAATCCCCTCCCCCTGCCTTCTCGCCAGAAACATAGTTTTACAAAGGTTTTGGTAACTTAAGACTTTAGAACATTGCTAAATTAAATAATAGAAATTATTAAATATCTAGGTATTTTAAAATGACAAAAATACTGAAATATTAACCTGAGATTACCTCAAAAAAAATCTAGAGGATAGAATTGAATCTACTAATTGAATGTCTTATATTTTTTGAAATTTATTCTTAAAAATATAAAGGTTTTACTAATCAAGAAATGCTTGACTTGCCAGCTCTAAAAGTTTAACGTTCAAATTAAATTGGGAGAAATTATATAGTTGTGGTAACTAAATGCCTAAAGCATAGAAATTTATTTTTGAGAAAATAATGTTTGTGTTTTCTCTGAAATAATTAGGAATTCAAAATCTGTTGCTCATTGGTCTAATTAAAAAAGAGGATTAATTCTGTGATCCCCGCTGAATTTTTTAATACAAAACCAGTTTAAACTTAATTAATATCTTTTAATAATTATAAAAAGTATTTAATCTTTAAATATATATTTGATGGTCTTTCCAAGTTAAATTTTAAGGCTATAACTGAGGGACGATTTTTGGAAAACTCCAAGGGCCCAGAGTGATTCAAAGAATTAGTTCTCTCTTCTTAAAGGAAATATTTTAAATTTAGCCAATCTAATATACTTGAAATCACATGGAAAGCTTTATCAAATGCAAATTAATAACTACATTTTACTAATATACATATACTTTAAATGTTATGAAGGTTTTTGCCTCTAAGGAAAGCAAAATAAAGTAACAAAATATTTCTTAAAATTCAACAGCAGAATTTTAAGATGGAATTTTAATTACAAAAGCTCCCAGCCACCTGCATTTTAATTAGGCTGGAGGTGGGGCAGCTTTTGTGCCTTGTGAATCAGATGTAAAAGTTTACTAAATTTACTTGCTTTGCTTTTTAAATAAAGATACCTACTTTACTTTATAAATTAGCTTTATAAATTATAATCAAGATTTCATATAATTTCAGCTAAATGAAAAGCCTATATTTTTATAAACAATTAAATTCTAATACATCCCTCTGAAAGTTACTGAAACCTCCCATAATCCCTCTGTATATGCAAATAAGCCAAAGTAAATACTCTTTAAAAATATAATTCTAAGCTTAATAAAAAGGAGAAATTTAAAAATCTTGAAATCTCTTCTGCTAATATTTACAGGGTAAATTAAAGATTGTTGTGAAAATACTAAATCTGACAATAAATGAAAAATGACTTGAAGTATATAGTTTGGCTGCAGTATTTGTTAAAATCTCAAAAAGCAACCATGTTTGTTATATTTGTTGCTTCATGTAAAGAAGAAAGAAAATTGTCTTTTAAAAGAAACTCTCTAAGTGTGTCCTAATAGAAAGAAAATTGTCTTTTAAAAGAAACTCTTTAAGTGTGTCCTAATAATTGCTCTGGAAGGAAATAAAGAAAGGTTTCCTTCAAACATCTGAAGAACTGTAATTAAAAATCAAAATATTAGGCCTCAAGAAGAAAAGTAAGTAATTTGTGTTTTTGCCTCCCTGACAAAATTTATGTAAAGTTAATCAAGGACTAATTGCAGAAATTTAATTAATGTCATTTACTGTCTATAGCCTAGGACAAGTAAAGTTAAAAAATAAACCTTATTTCAGATTGGTTTAAATTGGCTAATTAAACTAAATCAGTATTCATAAAAACTTTTTTGTACCGGGAAGGAAACTTTTCCTGAAGCATTAACTAATTTTTTACTAATGGTTTATCTCATAGTTCAAAAATTGCTTAAAATGCAATGAATCAAAAGCAGTCATATTTCTGTACAACAAAAAATAAAATTAAGAAGTTATCAAGACTGCATTGCAAGATTTCCAAAAGCCTCTTAATATTATTTAAATCAAAAAAGAAGGGGTAGTGGAATAACCCCCTGTGAGTAAATTACACCAAGAAAATTTTTTACTTTCAAAATTATTTTTCACTTGTAATGCTGAAGACAAGACACCCATGAAAACACACATGGTGTCAAAATAAGCCAAAGGAAATGGTTTGGGCACATTGAAAAGAAAGGATCCCAAGTCTAGTTTATAGAAAAGATTTCTTTATTAATCTTTGGTAGAGAATATGTTTGTATATTTCCAGAAAACTCCTCCAAACTGGTGTGGATTCCTGCAACAACGGATCCCAGAGAGGAACTGACCAGATTGCTCCAGCCACGAAGACAGGAGGAGGAACAGTCCAGAGATGGAGATGGTGAAGACGCCTTGCCATGCTAGCAGTCAGCAGCTGTGTGTCACTGCAGGTTGCCCAGGACCAAGCCAGAGAAGGTCGGACCTGCATTGCCATTGTTTGTCCACCATCCAAAACGAGAATATCATTGCTGGCATGTACACATAAGGAACTGTTGGACATTGAAATTGGGATTCAAAAAACTGTTGGCCCAGAAAGAAACTTACTGCAGGCTGATTCTTTGGATGCCTGGAAGCAATTTTAAAATGACATGACATTTGCCTCTCAGCATAACCACTATTGCTTGTCTCATTTTTGTTCTCATATGTTTATTTCTAGTCTGCAGATGCGGAATGAAGAGTCTTAAAAGGACTCAACCCCTTCAGGTGGCATTCACTTTTCAAGAGTCGCTAAGGAAAAGAAACGGGGGAGATGCAGGAAGCCACCCATTGTCTTCACTATCAGAGAAGTGCAAACAGGGATCCTGGAACGCTGGTGAACCTTGAACCCATGGCAAGGGTTGTGCACTGATTGTCTAGTCCAGACAATGAGGGCTCAAGTTATTTCCTGATCAAATAGTTTCAGAGTAAATCCTTCTAATATCTACGGACTTTTAAGATGGTCTGTCTATTACCGCAATTACCTGCCTACCCAAGAGCTAGATGTGTAGCCAAAATTGAATAAAAGGTTGGCGTGGCCTGGGCACCAGCGGAAGTCCTTTCTCTTGCATTGGGCTTGCCCGCCTGGCCCCTAATATTTCCAAATGATTATTTCTTGTCTTGTCTCTTTCATGTGTGTGCGTCTCCTTCTCCAAATCCCAAACCCTGAACCACATGGGACGTGGGATCTTTCACAATACTAACATTCACATTATGGGAGTGCCAGAAGAAGAGAGAGAGAGCAAGAGATTGAAACCCTATTTGAAGAAATAATGACAGAAAACTTCCCCTACCTGGTGAAAGAAATGGACTTACAAGTCCAGGAAGCACAGAGTCTCTCAAATAAGAAGAACCAAAGAGGCCCACACTAAAACACATCATAATGAAAATGCCAAAGGTTTAAAACAAAGAGAGAATCTTCAAAGCAACAACAGAAAAGCAGTTAATTACCTAAAAGAAAGTGCCCATACAACTGTGGGCTGAACAGCTTTTTTTAATAGCCTAAAACTGAAACAACATAACTGCCAACCGTTAAATGGATGAACAAATTGTCATATATCCATATAATTTAGTACTCATCAATACAATGAATTAAATATTGACATATTAACAAAGCTGAATCTCAAAATAATTACGCTGAGTGAATAAAATCAGATAAAACTAGATGCATATAGTATGATTCCATTTATACAAAACTCTAAAAAATATAAACTAATACACAGTGTCAGAAAGCAGATCAATGGATACTTAGAGATGGGGAATGTCGGGGGACACAAGAGCGAAATTGGAAGAGGTGTAAGGGAACTTTGGGGGGCCCTGAATATATTCACCAGCTTGACTGTGCTAATATGTGTATCGATGTCAAATATTATTTAATTCTGTATTTAAATCTGTGCGTTTTCTTTCTTTCTTTAATTTTTAAAAATTGATTTCACAGAGAGAAAGGGAGAGAGAGAGAGAGATAGAAACATCAATGATGAGAGAGAATCATTGGCTGCCTCCTGCACACCCACTACTGGGAAGGAGCCTGTAACTTGGACATACGCCCTGACCGGCTATCAAACCGTGACCTCCTGGTTCATTCATTGGTTGATGCTCAACCATGGAGGCACACCAGCTGGACTGTGCAGTTTATTATATGTAAGTATAACTCAATAAAGCTGTGTTTTCATAAAAGATACATAAACTGAAAATAGAAACCAAAACCTAGAAGATATCTGCAATACTTATAAAAATAAGTGTTCATAATATATATTTTTTGAAAAACACACGTCCTTGAAGCCAATGAGAACAAAACAAATAATCCAATAGAAAAGTGGGCAAAAGATAAAAACAGGCATTTCTCAGAAGAGGGACCAAAACAGGTAAATAAACATATAAGAAGATATCAATCTCATTCGTAATCAGGAAGATGTAATTTTAAAATCATGATATACATTGAACTTCCATAACTATAAACATTAAAAAATCTAACAATACAAAGTGTAGGCAAGGCTGCAGATCCATAGGAACATATCACTGGAGAAGATATGCCACTTCAAAATACAAGGTAGCCTTTATACTTTAAAATTGAAGCTCTAAAAATAAATAAACAAAATTGAAGTTTTTCATATACTGTAACCTAGTAATTCTGTTACCAGAAGCACATGTTAGGGAAATTCTTACATGTTACTAAACACTGACACAGTTACACTCATAGAAGCAATTTTTATAACAGTAACACACTGGGAGAAACTCAAATGTCATTTCATCAGCAAGAAATGAATAAATAGCCTGACCAGTGTGGCTCAGTGGTTGAGTATCGCACTATGAACCAAAAGGTCATGAATCAATTCGCAGTCAGGGCACATGCCCAGATTGCAGCTCAATATCTAGTGTGTGTGTGGGGGGGGGGAGGGAGAGGGGGGGAGGGGTGGCGGGGGGGAGGGGAGGCGGAGAGGCAGCCTATCAATGACTCTCTTTCATCACTGATGTTTCTATCTCTCTCTCCCTCCCTCTCTGAAATCAATAAAAATATATTTTAAAAGAAAAAGAAATGAATAAATTGTGGTATATTCTCTTACTAGAACTTTATCAGGGAAAATATAGAGGCACTATATCTAAATGCAAAAAGTGGTTGATTCATGAAAATGTCGTATTACAGGAGAAGTAGCAATTACATAGACCACACAGAGTAGGGCACAGGTTGTTGTTGTTTTTTAATTAAAAAAATAAAGCCAAATTGAACAAAATTTTGCTTAGGAATAGAAAAAAAAATGTGATAGAACTTTAAAAATTACTTTTAAGAGATTGATAAATCTCAAAAACTTATGGATGAAGAATAAGCCAGAAAGAGCATGCAAGTGGAGGAATTGTTGGGGCAAGATTCCATTCTAAGTTGGGTGCTGATATTCTGGTTAAGCTGGGCTCCAGTTAAATAGCATGATTCCAGCTAAGGCTTATTATAATAATATAGATTGATTTTTATAACTTATGTATCTGCTTCAATGTAACAAATGCTACATAATAAAAATATTTGAAAGAAAATTTTTCTACTTCTTAGCATGATAAGGAGTAATACACAAATACATAAAAAAAATCTTAGACATTCAGTAAATTTTCAAGTAGCAAAGAACAATTTACAAAGTACAAAATGCAACTAGAAAATAAACATGGAAAAATATTGATCTTAACTAACAACGAAAAAATCGCCAATTGAAGCCAGGAATTACTGCCAATTAATTTAGCACATTTTTTAAAATTCAGCATCAATTATTGTTAAATGTGGGCACTTAAAATTCTATAATTACCATATTGTATGGTATTATTGAAAAATTATTAAAACATTTTAATAGTATAAAAACATTCTTATATTTTAATCCAAATATCATACTTTTGATCATTCTTATTTGTGTGTGTTAACTGTTGCCTGAGGATATTTTTCTATTGATTGTTTTTTAGAGAGAATGGAAGGGAGGGAGGGAAAGAAAGAGACAGAGAGAGAGAGGGAGGGAGAGAGACATAGTTGTGAGAGACACATGGATTGGTAGCTTCCCCCACATGCCAGGATGAGGGCAGGGATGGAGCCTGCAACCAAGATACATGCCCTTGACCGGAATGGAACCTGGGAGCCTTCAGTCTGCGGGCCAATGCTCTACCCACTGAGCCAAACCGACCAGAGCGTCACCGTCCTTATTTTGTAATTTACTCACAATAGTGAAAAGTAAATGTTCAGCAATATAAAAAATATTAATAAACCATCATATATCTCCTCAAGCGATTGGTTTACAGGCATTAAAGCTGATAGTGTTGAAGATTATTTAACAACAAAAAGCAATGTTAATAAACATTAGATGAAAAAGAAGAGAAAGATTTACGTACATCAAAGTGGCAACTACATTTTAAAAAAGAAATAGCCTGACCCTAGCTGGTTTGGCTCAGTGGATAGAGCGTCGGCCTGCAGACTGAAGGGTCCCTGGGTTCCATTCTAGTCAAGGGCACATGCCTTGGGCTCGATCCCCAATAGGGGCATGCAGGAGGCAGCCAATCAATGAGTCTCTCTCATCATTGATGTTTCTATCTCTCTCTCCCGCCCCCTTCCTCTATGAAATTAATAAAAATATATTTTAAAGAAAAAGAAATAGCCTATAAAGAGAAATTAAATTAAATACTCGAAAATCATAAAAGTGGTTTGTTGGGTGAATATGACTACAAGTAATTCTTCACTTTTCTCTATATGCCAAGATTTTCATATGTGAATTATATTGATTTTATAAGTTGAGAAAGTTAATAAAAACATAAAAACCAATGCTCAAATATTAGACATACCTTTTTACAAACATTTTAGTCTTACCCTTCCCAAAGCCCTAGGAACATTATCCAAGTTGGTACTAAAAAAAAAAAAAAAAAAAAAAAAAAAAAGCCAGTACCAAGAAAAACATGTTGAATTTAAAATCCGATAAGAAACAGAAAAGAGAAAGATAATTTAATTGGAACAGTGGATAAGGTAATAGAGAAATATTCCCTGAATGCATATAAAAACAACATGAAGGGAAAAGTTGCAAACAGCTATTCTGCCCACAGAATGGTTCATTTTTTGAGTGAGCAAAGAAAAAACCACAAATTCCAAAGCATAAGTGCCTTATAACCCAGCGATCCCACTTCTGGGAATTTATCTGAAGAAACTCAAAATACTAATTCAAAAAAAAATATATACATCCCTATGTTCATTGTAGCGTTCTTTATAATACCCAAGATTTCAAAGCAGCCCAAATTTCCATCCTTAGATGAGAGGATGAAACAGCTATGGTGCATTTACACAATAGAATACTACTTGGCCATAAAAAAGGAATAAAGTTTTACCCTTTGAGACTGCATACAATGACCTGGAGAACATTATGCTCAATGAAATAAGCCAGTCAGAGAAAGACAAGTAGCACATGATCTCACTCAACTGTGGAATCTAATGAACAAACTGAACTAACAAGCAACAGACAGACTCGGATAAAGAGCAGTGTGACAGCTCTCGGGGTGGGGAGTTGTGGGGAGGCAGTGGGCATGGTGGGGGGGACTGAGCAACAAAGGGAAAAAAAGAAAGAACGCATGGGCATGGATGACAGTGTGGTGATTGTGGGGTAGAGGGCTGGGTGGAGGTGGAAGAGGGTATGGGGGGATAAATAGTGATGGGGAAAAAATTAAATTTGGAAAAAAACTCCATTTTCAAATGAGTAATTACATCAATTTGAACTTGGCTCCTGAGATACAGACAGCATTTCTAAACAACAGGACAAAGGTGAAGAGCTGGTGTGTAGATCCATCAGCAGACAGCTGCTTATAATTTTGATTTAGGGTTGGAAAACTATTCTTGGAAAAACCAAGTATGTTCAATTTATAACAGATGTAACCAAGTGTTTATTACAGTAAAATGCTAGTTTTTGTAAGTCAAAAGTTCAACGAATAAACAAGGCCTGTATGTAAGCAGAATGACATTTATTGTTCCGAACCTAAGAATTCACTCTAATCAGCAGTGAACATTAATTATTCCATTAACTGCAGTGTTCCAAATTTTACTCTACTTGGAAAAAAACAGGGCAACTGGCTCATTTGCTGTGTTATTCTTTGTTATTTGCTTAATATGTCTTTTTCTCATAGATCCCATACATGATTGCAATCATGAGGTTAAACTTAGGTAAATACCTAAACCTCATGTAAACCAGCATTTCTCCCACGTAGCAGTCTTTAATATAAAGGTGGAAAAGTATAATTCAAGACCTAATTCACAATATGTCTGTAGTCCTTACATAATAACATCAAGTCATGCCAGCCTTCTCTCCAAACAGCCTTCTAACTGGTGCCCTCACTCCATAGTTCCCCACTTAAACCCTTCTCAGAGACCAAGATTCCAGGAAGACTGAATCAGCCACACTGTTTTATGAAAATCTTCAATTTTTAGTCCTGCTCCATAGAATGTGCTGAGTCTGGGTAACAAGAGCTCAGATTCAGTTTAAAAGGGAAGAAAAATGCCAGGAAACAGAGAAGCAGTTTTGGTGAAGATATAGAGGGAGGGAAGTGGACAAGCACTGTGGGAGGAAGACTGGTGTCAAGGACAGAAAGACTGGGTGTAGGAGGGCTCCACTGTGTAGAACTGATGCTGATCTGAAGACCTCTTCATGAAGCTCGCAGAACGAACTGGGACGGCTTCACATTCACCCAGGACCAAGGTGAATATGGTCAGATATAGAAGTTGTGGGTGTGGGACAGTTTGAATGTACAGTCATCAGATAAACATGGCATGTATTCCTGGTGCATCAATTAACTCAGTGACAAGTAATCAAAGCATAACTCATATTAAAATAATTAAGCACGTATTATGGAGGAAAGACAAAATTTACATGAATTTTTTAGTTGCAACATGAGGGCAGAAATAAAGTTTTGTTTTTGGGGGAACCCTTTAGGGCTAACTACCCAAATTATGGGATCATACCTTCATTCTCTTCCACCACTAGGGATATATAGGGATAAAATTTGAGAGAATTTGCTAAGTTATCCAGCCTAGTAATCAAAGTCTTCCACAATCAGCTTCTTGTCCATCTTTCTACCTTATCTTCTGCTACTGAAAAATCTAATACCACTATGAAAAATAGCTTGGACAACTCCTAAAAATGCTAAAAGTTCTAATTCTACTATTTTCACAACAGCTTTGAAACATGTAAAAGTCATACTTAGAAGTTACTCATGAGCCAGTCTCAACTATTGAGGAACTTGAGACCAAAGCAGTCAATGAGCAAAAATGAATATGAACAGCAAAAAAGTCATGATATAAGTTGCATGCATTAAAGTCCATGCAGTTTTTTTCCTTAGGAGTGACCACCATGCCATTACTATTAGTCAATCCTATATAATAAAAGCCTAATATGCAAATCAACCGAAAGGCAGAATGACCAGTAGAACGACCGGTCGCTTTAATGAGCACTGACCACCAGGGGGACAGTTGCCCCACAGATCAGCCCTGATTGCTGGCCAGGCCTTGGGACTGTTCCCTGTGCATGAATTTCGTGCACTGAACCTCTAGTTTTTATATAAACCCCTAATAATGTGGTGTGGTGGTTTTTTTGTTTGTTTGTTTTTCCATTTTCCCAGGCACAGCAGCTAAGAAGCAGATAATTAAATAATCAGAGGAAGAATGGAAATACTTCTGGGAACGAGCACACTAACAGAAACTGGAAGAAGCAGTATACAGTGACAGCAAGAGTTAGAAACTGTAATAAGCCAGACACAATCAGGCACATGGCACAGAAGTGTAGGACCATTCAGTGAAGAAACAAATTTAAAAAAAAAAAATCAGTAACCCTAAGAAAGTGGTATGATACAGAAGAATCAGATAGGCTAACATTGTCATGATGATGGACTCCTATCCATTTAACCCCAAATGAAAATTTAAATTCACCACTCTCTGCTAGCCAGTGATTGGTCTAAGAATGGGGGTGTGAACCAATGTTGGTCAATGAACTATGTGTTGAAACCTACGGAAAGGCTGTCTGATGATTCTCAGATTCCTTTGGGCCACTTCACTACCACTCAGAGAATGAGGCCAACATACTAGGTAGGACAGAATTAAGGGAGGAACAGAGAAACAGCTACACCCAAGATTCAAGATCCAAAAGCTGCCTATCAAGAACTAATTCCTATAAATTTATGAATTATATTGTCTACTTGTTGAAGCCAATGTCACTTGGAATTCCTATTACATGCAGTGCAAAGCTTCTTATAATGCAGACTAGGCCCAAGTTCTGGTTTCAGCACTGGGTGACTTGAAATCGGGTACTGAATTTTCTTGAGCCTCAGTTTCCTCATTGGTAAAAGCTTCCCCATTGATAACTGTGAGGATTTAATGGAAAAAGAGAACTAAAATGTATTGCATCATATGTGTTCTATCAAAGGATGCCAAAACCCTAAGAACCAAGACTATACATAAACTATATTTAAGAAGCTAGGTACATCTGGAAAAGATGGTCATCCAGAATTATTTGCATCATAAGATAACTAATAAAAATAACAGCAAGATTGTTTTCTCCTTTAACATGATGAGTATTTATCCTAATCCAATAGCTAATGAGACATAATGGAAAGTGCTAAAACCATTCCTTTTATAAGGAATTAATTGTGGTAAAATGTAGATAACATAAAATTTACCATCTTAACCATTTTTAAGTGTACAGTTCAGGGGTATTAATTTACATTCACATTGTTGTGCTACTATCACCACCATTCATCCACAGAAAAACTAAAAATCTGTACTTATTAAACACTAGTTCCCCATTCCTCCCTCCCCCAGTCCCTAGCAACCATTCTACACTTTATCTCTATAAATGTAATTACTCCAGGTGCCTCACTTAAGTGCAATCATACAGTATTTGTCTTTTTGTAACTGGTGTATTTCACTTATCATGAGGTCCTCCAGGTTCATGCATGTTGCAGCATGTATCAGAATGCTTTTCTTTTAAAGGCTGAATAATATTTCACTCTGTGTGTGTCCCCAAAAAATGTATACACACACTTTGAATAATTACAGAGGCAGTATTTATTAAAATACATTTCATTTTCAAAATTGAGCTATCAGCTGTTACAGTGTGTATACATTTTTGGGACCCCCCCCCCCCCCCACACACACACACACCATGTTTTGTTTATTCATCCATCAGTGGACACTTAAGTTGCAATAGCAAAATGTTTTAAAAGCAAAAATCATAGAAAATCTGGATAGAAACAAGAATAATAAAAACAATATAGAAAATCTGTGTACCTGACTTAATGCAAAAGTGGAATTTCAAAATGTTTTTTAGAAGCACCCACTGCATATGTGTGTGCATGTGTGTGTTAGGCATTAAGATGGATTTATGCTAATTTTTCCATTGTCTCAGGAGGCAAATAATTTAGTTCCTAAATGAGGGAAATTTTTCTGGGAAATTTAAACAACTTATTTATATTGAAGGTAAACATACTCAGAGAACATTTTAATTACCTTTGTTTGGATTGGTTTAGGTAACCAAGAACATGGGTTATTTACTTACACTTCTATAAGCATTGAAAAGAAATAGCATACCCCAGTAGTAAAAGAAATAGCAGAAGTTCGTCACTTCTTTTTTAAAAAAGAAATAGAAGATATGACTTATAATAGTAACCCTGACTCCAACAAATGATGATGTTTTCCCTAGTATTTTACCCATTTGCTGTGAAATGAATGGGGTCTGCCAGAGCCAGTCAGGTGAAAGGTGATAGCTCTGAGTCTAAAACATGAAATTAAAATAATGGTGGGAACAGGGAGCCTTAACCCACTTTCCCATTTGTCCAGTGCTTGCACCTTGGGGGCAGAAGTGGTCAGCATGGAGTGAAGGAATGGGCTCTGATGGCAGTTGGGAATTTTCAGAGTCACTCTGGAAGTCCCATCTGACTTTTCAAGGGCACTCTCTCAGGGAAACTAGCTAATTTCCCAGATGTTTGATGAAGTTCTCACTTATTTCATTCTAAAAATGATTTTTAATGGGCCTAAGAAATGGAATTTAAAGACAAAGCCTATACAGAATCGGTGGTAGAAGCTATTATTAATGCCCTGAATCCAAAAATATTCTTAGGGTCTTCAATAAGTTAAAATGGCATCAATGGGACTCATACTTTTTCATTTGAATTTTCTAAGCATAACCTACACCCATAGATATTTTATCCCTTAGAGAACATAAGACATTTCCAGTCTGGTGACCTGTGAATGTCAGTAGAATAACTCTAGGCTTAAAGTCGTTAATAGACTTGCATTGAATTTTTATCTGTGAAATTTAGGAAGGGTTTCCTATTCCAAATGGGAGTATTCTTACAACAGTTCCAAGAAGTAGTTGTGAGATTCCAGTATCCTTTTTAATTTAAACAAATAGAAAATTGGAATAAAAAAAGAAGTATTTAGAGCAGGTTCCTGTTACTTCTACTTTCACCTTTGGGGAAGTCCTTTCTGTGATGCTACAGAACTTCAGCCCAGTCCTCTGCATGTGTCACCTCATTCTGTGGCCAACTCCCTCTCATTCTTGCCATCAACCTATGCAGCTTGGCCCTGAAATATAGCTCAAAACTCATTTTCACAGAGATTTCTTTAAATTACCCTCAATATTCTAATTGGTTTTTAAATTTTTTTAAATGTATTAATTTGAGAGAATGAGAGGGAGGGAGGGAGAAAGAGAAAGAGAAAGAGAGAGAGAGAGAGAGAGAGAGAGAGAGAGAGAGAGAGAGAGAGAGAGAGATTTGTTGTTTCATTTATTTATGCATTCATTGGTTACTTCTTGCATCTGCCCTAACCAGGGATTGAACCCCTAATCTTGGTATCAGGACAATGCTGTAAGACACTAAACTACCCAGCCAGGGCTCTAATTGTTCTTTTTACTTAACATTTCTCCAGGATTTAAATAGTTCATTGTTATTTACTGTATATTATTATACACCTTGGTAATTGAACATTTTTAAAGTTTTAATTAATTTTTTAATCAAGTGACACACATAGTTTAACAGGCTAAATGCTACTGCAAAACTTAAAACAAAAATTCTATGACACTATTTTACTGATTTACACATCTCCATATTAGCACATAATATGTATATATGGCTATTATATAATTTGAGGTAAACTTCCACATAATACAAAATGAACCATTTTTAAGTGAACAGTTCAGTAGCTTTCAGTACACTCCCAATGTTGTGCAACCGCCACCATCCCTTTCTAGTTGCAAATCATTTCAGTCATTCCCAAGTAAAAACCTTCTTACCCATTAAGCAGTTTTTCTCCATTACCCCTTCTCCCCCTTATGCTAGAAACCACCAATCTGCATTTGGTCTCTATGGATCTAATCTGAATATTTCATTTTAAATGAAATCATACAGTATGTAAACTTTTGTGTCTGGCTTCTTTCACATAAAATAATGTTTTTGAAGGTTCAACCATGTTGTAGCATGAATCAGTCCTTCACTCATTATGGCTAAATAATATTCCATTGTTTGCATAAAAAAATGGATAATTTGTTTATCCATTCATCCACTGATAGACATTCAGACTGTTTCCACCTTTTGGCTACTGTGAATAATGTGGCTACTTACATGGATGTCCTATATGTACTTGTCTTGAATTCTTTGGGGTATATAACTAAGAGTGGAATTACAGGGTCATATGGTAATTCTATGTTTAACTTTTTGAGGAAACATCAAACACAAATGCTTTGTGTACACATTTTATCAACATAAACACATTTCTTGAAGGAAAAATCCCTGTGTTTAATTAAGCTTACATTTTGCTGCCCCTCGCTCTCTCCTCCCCTCTCTTCTTTGTCTCCCCAAGTTGCATAGCTCCTGATATGATTCTCAAGATGCCCCACACTATTTTTTAGTTTCTTCATCTACATAAACCTGGAGATTGCTGTAAGAAACTATTGTAAAAAGAATGTCTTTTTTAACAAAAAGAAAATACTGTCATTTATCTTCTTTTGCTAAACAGATCTTACATAAAATTTTTTTTCCCTTGCTCTCCATCTTGTAAATGTATTCCGTATTAGGCCAGTCTTATTGTTTCTCCACCCACATACTTTTCTCCCCCGATAAAGGGTTGATCAGTAACTAAAAAACAGTGCAATTTTAAAGCTGTTTTAAGCTTGTGATAAATAACAAAGCAAGCATAAAAACTATTTAAACACGGGAAAAAACAAACCTGGGACAACTCCTGAGTTATAAAATATTTCCCTATGACACAAAACTTGCTTATACACAAATGGCTCTTCATGATAGTAGTTCTGCTATCTTAGAAAACACATTTAAGTATCTCCAAAAATGAGAAATAAAACTTTTTTTTTTAAGTATTAAGATAGTCAATAGATGAAGGGTCATTTCAGAGATAGTCACTTATTTTAATGACTGGCACCGTACTTTCTATTGAGGATATAAGGTGAGGTGGGAGAGAAAACTCAGTTATGTGCACCTACTGAATCATACACTAAACAGGTGAAAATGAAAACAAAGAGGATTTCAGCTTTTTCCCAGCAGCAAAGCCTGATCATAAAGGCTTTGACACTGGAACACAGCTCGAGAAAATTAGGAAACCCATCTGAAACATTTTTTTAAAGACACATACTTTAAGGGGATTTATATGCAATCCTCTAATATGCGATCGTTGCTAGAAGGGCTGGTTCTCATTATCAGGATTAGCTTCACTTTGCTTGAACGACAGGTTTGTTTTCAGTTTGTAGGCAGTGCCTCATGTCACTGGTGATGCTCTTCTCTTTGCACTGGCTGCTGGTGAGCTCAGGGCCTAATTTTCTGATCCACAACTCCAAAGGTAGAGGATTTAGTAGCCTACATCTAATATACTAAACTCTCAGCTCATTTTAGGTTCATTTTTTTTCCTATTTCTACTCTCCTTGTGTATGTCTCTATTGCTCTGACCTAAAATCGATTAGGAGCAATGTAAGAACATAAAGAAATTAATCTCTCTAACAATCCTACTCCCAACTTTTGAATTTGGGACTCTAAGCCTTGTTGGTATATTTCCAGCAATCTATGGGCTAGGGTGGTCTCGGAGTGACCTCTATTATTGTGCTTGAGAACATAGCACAATGTACTGCACCTCACCTTCCTGTTATCAGTGGGCAAAGTTCGTATCTCCTCCTGTGGTGGTGATGCACACTAAAGAGTTTAGCACACTGCTTGGACCATAATAAGTGCTCAATAAAAATTAACTCTTATTCATTATTGTGTATTAATAGTCCTCCTGTGAGTTTAATTTAAAGCAAAAAATAAAAATAAAAATCTGAAAGCAGAATTCAACCTACTTCACTAGCACAGGTGTAAAAAAGTATTTCTTAATACCGAGAAGCACTTTAAGTTCACAGAAACTTAAAGGTGAAGATAAGGTGAAGAAGTAAAGAGAGCAAGTGTAGGTAATTCTTTCAAAAAGGCTGAGATGAGAAAGGGCGAACTAGGCAGGGAGGTTAGTACTGAAGGAGAACTTAGATTTTGTGTGTGTTTCTTTGATTGTTTAATGTATGTTTGCACGTGTGTGTGTGCTTTTACGATGGGTAAAATAGGACTATATGCTATGACAGACACAGGGATTATGACAAACAAGTATAAATAAATTTTATATATAAGAAGTGGAAAACGTCAGAAAAATGAGAAAGTAGGACCAAAAAAACTATGGATGATCGTTCTGTAGTAAATTGGAGTCTGCTTTAGAAAGCAATCATTCACAATCTACTTATCTTTAAAGGAGGCATCTATAGCAATAAAAGCATAAGATGCTAATTAGACCCGACAGCCGAATGACCTTCCAGACATCCTTCAGGACGAAGTCATGGCAGCAGGGGCCAAGGCAGAGGCGGTTAAGGGTGATCAGGCAGGCAGGTGAGCAGTTAGGGGTGATGAGACAGGCAGGCAGAATGGTTAGGGGTGACCAGACAGGAAGGCAGGCAAGCAGTTAGGAGCCAGCGGTCCTGCAGGGGGTCGGACATCCCTGAGGGGTCCCAGATTGCAAGAGGGTGTGGACCAGGCTGAGGGATCTCCCCACCCCCCCCCACCCCCCGTGCACGAATTTCATTCACCGGGCCTCTAGTTAATAAAAAAAACCACATAAAAGTTCCTTGTTGTTAGGCACACAAATACCTTTTAATTTACACAATAGATGCAGACTTTAAAAAGCTGCTTTCAGTAAACTGGATTCCCACTGGTTTACATCATCAGATCGGGTACTGCCTCTGTGTTCAGTGCTGGGCCAGGAGGGAGAGTCTCCAAATGAAGAAATTGGTTGTAAACTTCATACTTGGGAAGGTCCACGTATGAAAAGATTCTTATATGCAATATTACTCAGAATTCTTCCATAAAATGCTTAATTAATGAATAAAAAGAATAATGATGCCTTTCAAAATTGAAATATGTCATTTGTATTTCTTAACCCTGTTAGAGCAAAAATACAACGGTTGGCTTGTAAATTAGAACAAAGTGTTTCCCTTTAAAACAAAATCATTTCTTTTTTTAAGTTCATGGCTTTGAAAGGTCATTTTAGTAACTGGATAATGGCATTTATTCTCTAGATAAAATGTTGTAAAGTGTCATGTAAGCTTTGCTTTTCTTTCATGGACCAGTTTAATTGTTAAAATTTGGGTAATGTGATTACTTGCTTTAGAATCAGTTCTACCTTATATTCAAGAAGATATGTGTTGGTGATAGAAATGAATTTGTTTTTTGACACTGAAATTCCCAAATTCCCAAAACTACATGTTAGTCATCTGCTCCATGCTCATTTTAAATCTCTCTGGTATATTTTTGAAACTTCACATTGTGAATCATAAAATAAATGTTAAAATCTTATAGCTACATTGGGAAGGCTCTAAAATTGATACAACTTTTATCATTAGGTCACATGATATTCAATAGCAAAGAGGAAGTAAAATAAAATAAAGAATTAGGCTCATCATAAATTAGGACATAATATGTACAAATTCTGGTCATAGTGCTGTCATCAAATTTATTGACTTCTTCACTCATTTCATTGACTCAACAAATATTGGGCTAACCACCAAAGGGATAAAAATGAAAAGACTTTGTCTCTCTCCTCTGTCATCAAAAGGAAGAGACAGGCATGCAAATGACAGTTGCAATACAGTAAGCTAAATTTATCACAGAAGTGGTACATAGTGCTGTGGGAGCACAGGGGAAGAAGCTACACTGGAGATAGAAGAACTATTCAAGCCTTAACTGGCAGATCTTAGCCACCGGTTAGAGGAGGTAAAGTCAAAGAAGAAATCTGAGATAAGTTCGTATATCTGACTGGGACAACTAGCTGGTGTAGATTTCTGAGTGAGGAAACAGAAACAGAAAGGGGAACAGATCTGGAGTTGTGGAAAAGGGGTGATGATTTAAAATTTGTACCTATTACATGTGAGATACCTACCTATTAAACAACTGGGTTGGGTGCCTAATAATTAGTGTATATGCAAGTCTGAATTCAGAACAGAATTCCAAGCTGAACAGGGTTGAGAGTAGGTTTGAAGCCAAGGATATAAATGAAATTTCCCACAGGTATCAGAAATAGGAGATCATGAAGCATTAATTTTGGTGAGCAATAGAGTAAACTAAATTGACTAATATTTTTAGAAGTAGAGGCCTGATGCACTAAATTCATACAAGAGTAGGACTTGGCAGCCCTGGCTGCCTCCCTCGCAGCCTGGGCTTTGTCCGTAAGGTCGTCCGGAAGGTCGTTCTGCTGTTCAGCCATTCAGTCGATTTGCATATTATGGTTTTATTATTATAGATGCCTTGAACTCCAGAATCACATTACATTCCCTAGTGGAAATTAAAGCCACACTTTATTAGAGATACTGAAGAATTTTAATGGGTGATAGCTTCAGACAGTTCTATTTGGTGATGCCTAATATCTTGCTCCCTGCACTCCTAGCTTCTGCTACCTCAAGTGCCCCATGACACATCCCTCCCTGGTTCTTTTCCAAATTCTTAGTTCATCATTGGAAATCTTGGTTTGACTTGGCTCCACATTCAATTTATAGATTCCTCCTGACCTCCTGGTTTTAACATTGGCTGCTCCCCACCTTCATCCTCTGAGATTACAAACGGAGCCAAATACCTGCGTGCTGCACTGCACCGTGGCTGCACCACCCCCTTTGCTGCTTTTGACATACCAGAAGCAATTCTAGACTCTTCTGAGGCAATTAAAGATTGAACTAGAGGTATTATGCAAATCTTCTGAAAATACTTGATTGCAAGTATTAAGAAATAAGGCATGCTGAGTTTATTCTTGCATTATTTAATTAAATGGCATTTATAACTATCAATAATTAGATAATAGTTACATGTGCAACCTCTTCAAATTTTACAAAGTAGAGGTAATGGCATGATAAAATCTGATCTCTCACAGTAAACACAGAAGTTCAAAGGCCCTATGAAACTAAAATTTAACTGCTTCTGACACTGACAATGAAATTTAATTGGGCTTAAATTATTTGTTAAAAGCTTCAAAAATGCCCTTGAAATAATGTAGGTTCAAAATAGTTACCTCCTAAGCTGCAGTTAAGTTACAACACAATCATTTTAAATTTATTTATTCACATTCAATTTCACAACCATCACCTCTCTCTGCAGTCTGAGTTTATCGAATGGCTCTGCATAATATCAAGAGTTTGTCAGTATATTCATGATGGTAGCTATTGCCCCAGTAGGCCAAGAGAACAAACAGACTGGGGGTTGCAGTAAGGATATTTATGATCCCCTTACCACGTTTCTCCCTTTAACTACAGAGAAGCAAGATTTGCCATCATTTTCTCTTCACCCTCATGTCAGATATTGCTGATACCCTGTACAGTTCAGCCCTTGAACTTCAGAGGGATAATGTCTAGAAACTACAGTTCTTTCTTGTCTTCAGGGTCCCTGGGTGAATCCACCACTGACAGGGCCTCCTGTGAGATCTGGGAGGTGGGAGTTTTTATTTTTCGTTGGAGGCTGCAGGCAGGCTCACGGGGGTTAACAAACAGCAGAAGTGAGGTTTGACCTGTAGATTTGGCACCTTTCTGAGTCTCTTCTAGTGAATGTCACACTTCCAGATTTCCTAAGGGTGGTCATCCTGGGCTTGGCTCTCCCATCTTCCAAATGGTTGTGTAAGTCTCTAATTCTTGAAGTTAAACTTCTCCCCACTGAGATTCCTTAATGAGCTTCTGTATTTTCTCACTCACTCCTTTTCAGGACAGGAGTGTGGTTGGTTTGACATATTGAAGTTTGCTGTTAACTGGATGTTTTATCAGCAAGTAGGGTTATTTCATCCTTCACTTTCTGGGATCAGACCCAGAGGGTTCCCCTTTGTTTCTTGCTTCCTGTGGTAAACACATCTGCGCAGGTCCCCAAACCTTCTGTATCAATTTGCTATTGCTGCTATAATATATTACCACAACCTGAGTGGCTTAAAATAGCACATCTTCTGTAGATTCAAAGTCTCATTAGGTTAAAGTCAAGGTGTCAGCAGGGTTGGGGAGATCCTAGGTGAAAATTTGTTTCCTTGCTTTTTCCATCTTCTGTAGACTGTTCACATCCCTTGACTTGTGTGATCCTCCATCATAGATGTTTGCTTCGTCACATGTCCTTCTATAACCCTCCTCATCCTTTTTATAAACACCCTTATAATTATACTAGGGGCCCGGTGCACGAAATTCGTGCACTGGGTGTGTGTGTGGGGGGGAGTGTCCCTCAGCCCAGCCTGCCCCTTCTCACATACTGAGAGCCCTCAGGCGTTGACCCCCATCACCCTCCAATCGCAGGATCGGCCCCTTGCCCAGGCCTGACGCCTCTGACAGAGGCGTCAGGCCTGGGCAGGGGACCCTCATTTCCCCCCATCACTGGTTCTGCCCCCAGCCCAGGCCTGATGCCTCTGGCCCAGGAATCATGCCTGGGCAGGGGACCCCCATCTCCCTCTGATCGCTTGCTCCACCCCCCACCCAAGCCTGACGCCTCTGACCCAGGCTTCAGGCCTGGGCAAGGGGACCATCATATCCCCCCAATCCCCGGCTCCGCCCCCCACCCAGGCCTGATGCCTCTGGCCCAGGCATCAGGCCTGGGCAGGGGACCCCCAGACCCCCGCCCAGGCCTGATGCCTCGGCCAGAGGAGTTGACCCTCATCACCCTCCGATCACCAATCACCGGATGGGCCCCTTGACCAGGCCTGAGGCCTCCGGCCGAGGTGTCAGGCCTGGGCAGGGGACCCCCAGCTCCCCGCGGTTGCAGGCTCTGCCCCTGCCCAGGCCTAACGCCTCTGGCCTAGGCGTCCGGCCCGGGCAGCGGGGACCCGCAGCTGCAGCGGCCCCACGATCGTGGGCTTCGCTTTAGGCCCAGGCAAGGGACCCCTAGCTCCTGGGACTGCCAGCTTCGACTGTGCCCAGCTCCCATCGCTGGCTCCACCCCTACTTCCTGCTATCACTGGCCAGGGCGGAAAAGGCACCTGATTCTCTGATCATGGCTGGGGGGCAGGGCAAAGGCGGCCCCAGGGCTGCCTTTGCCCTGCCCCCCAGCTCTTAGCTCCCCCCTGGGTTTCCGATCACTGTCAGTGGCAGGGGGCTTCTTCCTGCTTTCCCTTTCGCCTCCTTGCATTGTGCCTACATATGCAAATTAACCGCCATCTTGTTGGCAGTTAACTGCCAATCTTAGTTGGCAGTTAATTTGCATATAGCCCTGATTAGCCAATGAAAAGGGTAGCGCCATACGCCAATTACCATTTTTCTCTTTTATTAGTGTAGATTGGGCCCACCTGAATAACCCAGGATAAGCTCCCCATCTCAAGATCCTTAACACAATCACATCCATAAAGTCCCCTTGGCAGTGGCAAAAGGCTCACAGCTTTGAAGGATTAGAATGTGAACTTCTTTAGGGCTGGCCATTATTCTGCCAACCACACTTCCCTTCTGGAAGCAGCCTGCCAGCCTCATCCATACTCAAGCAGGTGGCACCGGAGTCTGGCGACATGGTCCCTGACTCCCTCTGCAAGCACACCTGAGCTTGCGGGCACCAGTTTTAGATAAACAAACAGAGTAAAAATCCCACTTTGGATAAAGCCTAAAGCGCATATTCTAATGTAAATTTCATAGAACTCTACATTGAGGGTTATGCACACAAGCAAAACCACTACTTATATTTTCCATCTGGCTAGCAATCATGTTTGGTTGGTTTGCTTTATTGAGAAGGGTAGATGGTAATCCAGTCCCGAAACTCATTATACTCACTCTAGATATTTGATGAACTTCCTGAAGATTCTTTGGTAACAGACATCATTTCCAAATTCTGCAATTCTAGGCACACCTGCATAAATCTATATTTGAGCAAAAGATCAACACAACTTGAATCGTCTGCAAAATGTAATGAATTTTTCAAAGATGCTTTTACCACTTGACACTAAAATACAGTAAAATCATAGCACCCAATACTTTTCAACTTTATATCAGCACAGAATGAAAAGCCTTATGAATGTTGATCAATGAAGCCACTCCATTCATTCTCTTCAGATTAGCAAGCATGCATTATACTGTTCACATTGCCAGATTCTTCAGCCAATACAATCCTCAGCTAAAAATAAAGTTGTCTTCGTGACATTCATAACTGAATATTTAAATCAATATCAGATGCAGAAATATCCTTGGTGACAAAAGAGCAACTGTGTCTAAAGAGCATAATACCTGCCAGTGCAGGCGCTTCATCATCTGTTTCACTGAGAATAGCATTATTAGGTTAGAACACATCAAAGGATTAATGGAAACTCTTAAATAATATGATGTCAAAGGCATAAAACATTGGTCTGAATTGTCATGCAGCTCAGGGATTCTTTGGCCTAGAAAAAGTGCAGTCTGCATATGGTTACAGAAGCCCCCTCCTACTCCTGCCACTTTAATTTCTTATACCCTCAGCCATTCATTCATTCATTCATTCATTCATTCATTCATTCATGTTCATTCTTTCACTCATTCTGCATCTATTATGTACCCAACACTGGAGATATGAAAATAAATATGCAGCTTCTGCTTTCAGTTTGCTCATTCTCTACCAAAGAAGAAAAACATTTAAACAACTAACTCATACTTTTCACATACTATTAAAAGGGGTATAACAGAGGTCACTGAAAGCAAGAGGAGTCAGTAATTCTGGACAGAGAACTCCCAGCCAGAGGCAACACAGCATAGTGTGGCTATGTATGGGACTGTGAAGCCTCTTTGTGACTTAATCTCTCTATGCTCCATATTGCTATATGTTGAACAGAGAGAATGACCGCACGTTATGCAGAATAATTGTTATATAAACATAATAAACATGTTATATATGTGTTTGCTAAATCACTAACTTGGAAGTTTGATAGAAGAGGTAACATTTGAGACAAACTTTGAAGAATCTATAAGCATTTCATCAGGAAAGAAGGAAGGGCATTCTGGGTGAAAGGAAGTTCTACTTCTCTGAGAAGCCCCTCCTACTGGTGGGGCTACATCTGATCAAAATATCTCGACAATAAGTCATGGACACCTTAATCTAAAACTTCGCACTCCTCAGGAGCTTCATAAAAAGCCAACTCTCTGGGGATAGCGGTGGGGCATCTACACTTGCCCTCTTTCTCTAAGTAAATCCAACTTCTTCTGGAAGTGCTACCAATGCCTTAAATTGCAAGTCCTATCAATTTTAACTCCAAACCAAATCTCTAGTCTATCCACTTTCCCTTGCCTATCTCACCTTCTACAGAATCACACCTGGACTCTCCACCTCTGCTCTGTTCTCCACAAAGTAGTATCAAGTCATCTTAACACATAAATCTTTTTGTATTACTCCCCTCTTTAAAACTGTTCACACTGCACTTAAATAAATCCATACTCCTTATCAACCTACAAGTTTCTTTGTGCTGAAGGCCCTACCTTACTGTTCCACCTTGTTTCTCACTGGCTTCCCATCACTCCCTCTGCTCCAACCAAGCCACCATCTTTGACATCTGCATATAAGCTCTCTCCTGCCTCAAGGCCTTTGTATACCAGGCCCCCTCTACCTGAAATCTCCTTCCCCTCATTCGTTACCTGACAAACAGCTTCTTATCCTTCAGAGATCACCTTGAGGAAAGGTATCGGGCACTGCCAACTCAGACGGTGTGAGCAAGAAGTCACCCAGTGTTTCTGGGCCTGTGTGTTCACTTGGAAAATGAAGAGAATGGACCAGACATGTGCTCATTCCCCTCCAATCTCTTTGCCTCCTTTTTCTACTGTTAAATAAGTGTAACCTTGTTACCCTCTTTCTTTCTTCCTTCCGTTTATAAGCAGCCTGAAACCATTTTTTTTCAGCCCTCACTCTATTCTAGTTCCCGAAAAAAAAAAAAAAAAAAAAAACTAAAATGGAAAGAGCAGAAATAACGAATATTATTTTTTTCTTTAAGGAAAACTTGAAACAAAAATATGATTGGTGATTCTAGACAAGCAAATTTTAAAAGTGAAAACACACTGCTGTAAGAATAATGACGCAGGTAGTTAGCCTGGATTTACGTGCCACGTGTTCCTACCTGTCTCATTAAGGGGCCAAGATAGCCAAAATAATCTTGAAAAATAATCACTAAGCTGGAGGATTCACATTTTTCAAGTTAAAAACTTACTACAAAATCACAGTATTCAAGACAATGTGGTACTTGCATAATTTATAAACATATTGATAGATGAATAGAATAAAATTGAGAGTCCAGAAATAAACCCTCACATTTATGGTCAAATGATTGCAGCAAGGGTGAAAGACAATTCAATTCTTTCAACAAATAATGCTGGGTCAATTGAACTTCAACATACAAAAATAAAAATAAAGTTGGATGTCTTCCTCATACCATACACAAACATTAATTCAAAATAGATTAGACCTAAGTTAAGCAAGAGCTAAAATTACATAACACTTTGAAGAAAACCTAACAATAAATATGAATGAATTTGGATTTTTTGCACAAGTGACAAAAGAAAAAAACACACAAATTGTACTCCATCAAAATATCAAAACACTTTCTTTTAATCAAAATATTAAAGCGTTTGTGCTGCAAACTAAACCATCAGAAAAGTGAAAAGACAACCCTCATAAAGGGAGAAATATATGCAAATCATAAATCTGACAAATGACTTTACCTAGACAATTACAAACCAATAATAAGTACAAATAACTCAATTTACAAATAGATAATATATTTAAATAGACATTTCTCCAAAGAATGTACATAAATGTCCAATAAGCACACACAAAAAATGTTCAACATCATTAGTATTTAAGGAAATGCACATTGCAAATCAAAACCACAATGAAATACCACTTCAATGAGATACTTATACCATTAAGATGGCTATAATTTTGTAAAAAACTAGTTTTGGTGAAGATACAGAGAAAACAGAACCCTCATATACTGCTGGTACAAACTGTAAAATGATGCAGTCCCCCTTTGGAAACCAGTTTGGCATCTCCTCATACTACCAAACATAAGAGTTATTATCACCCAACAACTCTACTCAAGAGAAATGAAAACATATATCTATACAAAGACTTGTATATGAATCTTCCGAACTTCATTATTCATAACAGCCAAAAACTGGAAACAACCCAGATGTCCACCAACAGAAGAATGGATAAATAAGTGTGGTATATCCATACAATGGACTATTATTTGGCAATAAAAAGAAATGAAGTTTTGATACATGCTGTAATGTGGATGAACCTTGAAAGAAGCCAGTCACAAAAGGCCACCAGATTATATGATTCTATTTATATAATATGTCCAGAAGAGGGAAATTCATAAAGACAGAAGTTGTTGTTGGAGGTGGTAGTGGGAGAGGGGGTATTAGGAGAGGGTGGAGGGATTGAAAAAAAAGGGGAAAAAAAAGAGGAAGAAAGAAATCATGGACACAGAAAACAGTGTGGTGATTGCCGGTGGGAGGGTGGAGATGGAAGAGAGTATAAGGGGGAATAAGTGGTGATGTGGAAAAAAAAAATAAACTAGATTAGTGGTTTCCAAGGGCTGGCAGGACAGGTAGGTAGGGAGGGGATGGCAATTGAGTGCTAAAAGTATGGAGTTTGCCCAGCCGGTGTGGCTAAGTGGTTGAGAGTTAACCTATGAATCAGGAAGTCACAGTTCAATTCCAGTCAGGGCACATGGCCAGGTTGCGGGCTCGATCCCCAGTGTGGGGTATATAGGAGGCAGCTGATCAATGATTCTCTCTCATCATTGATTTCCATCTCTCTCTCCCTCTCCCTTGCTCTCTGAAATGAATAAAAATGTATTTTAAAAATAAATAAATAAAAGTATGGAAGTTTCTTTTAGGGGAGATGAAAATAGTCTACAATTAGATTGTGGTGATCACTGAATAATGCTATGAATACATTACAAAAATAGAACTGCATACTTTAAACAGATTAATTAAATATGTAAATTATACCTCAATAAAGCTATTTTAAAAAAGAAAAAATGCCCTGAGGCCATGCTTTTCCGAATTCACCACTGAGATCATCACTTTAGAGTCCTCACCTCTTCTCACCCTCAACTCCAGTGAAATGCTCAGGATAACCTCACTAAGTCTGGACTTTTCCTCTGAAATAAACATATGGTATAGTATGTGGGCTATCTTATAGATAATATAACATAGTATATATAAATTATAAACTTCAAGTTTCTGTAATATGTATTTCTAAAGACCTAACCGGATCATCTAATCCCAGAGTCAGCAAAGTATAACCCACAGGCCAATGTAACCCTCAGCCTGTGTTTTTGTGCTGTCCTTTAGTTAAGAATAGTTTCCACATTTTCAAAGGTTGTTTTTTTTTTTTAATCTGTGACCAAAACCAATTATGAACTGCAAACTCTAAAATATTTATTTACTATTTGGACATTTATAGCCCAAATTTGCTGACATATATACTTTTTTTTTTCTGTGATTCACTGAGTGAAAAAGGCAAAGGGGGTGTAGGTGTGGCAGGTAGGAGAAGGAAAAAGTGGGAGGAAAATGAAAATCTCTTCTTTTATATCATTGTTCACAATAAAGAGTAGAGTGTGGGGATCCAGCTTGTCCAGATTCGTGAGAGCCAATTGTTAAATTTTCAAGAATTATGCAAGTCAGCTGACGTCATGCTGGAATTTGCTATAGTACAAATATGTACAACACAGACATCAGCAAACACTATAAATCAGGGCTTTTTCCTCTTCCAGAGAGCCGGCACACCTCTGAATGAAAACCTGAAAATCTTCTTACCTCCCTACTTTTCAGAAATCAGAGGGTAGGGAAGAAACACTGGACCTTCTTTTGGGTCCACAGGAAATGTGTACATGGGACACCATGATGAAAAGCTAGAAGCAGAGATGGAAGTACACAGGGTAGTGTTGGAGAGCCTCCAAAGAAAAGAAACCTCAGAACCTCATAGTGATTGTCTCTGATCCTCCCTCCCCTTGTTCGGACTCTGCTGAGACACCCCGTTTTTGCATGAAAATCTCCACTCCCAGGTCTCTGGACCCTGCTGTGAGGGAAGGGCCCAGCCCACTGCCAGGACTTGTGTGTAGCCTGTGACAACAAAGGCAATGGATGCTAGGAAAGTCGATCTGAACTGTTCTCACCACAGAAAGGAAATGGTAATTACGTGATGTGATGAAGGTATTAGTCAATGCTCTGGGGGTAATAGTTTTCAAGTACATCAAGTCAACACCTTAAACTTACACAACTTTGTATGTCAATTATATCTTATAAAGCTGGGGGGCAGAAGGCAACGGTGGAGAAGATTTTCTAATCACCACTAGAGGGAGGGCGGGTCACACTTTGCATTAAGGTGCTTGAGGGACCAGAATGCTGGGGTTTAACCTGAGGATGAAGCTAAAGGGAAGGAGAGGCAGTGAAGACTGCAGGGCAGAGGGAAGCAGGACTAAGTAGAGAGGAAAAGATCATTGTTCTGTGCCTTCTACAAAAAGGTACTAGATGTCAGCATCCAAGCTTAGGGATCTACTAAGCAAAGGACACAGGTACGACTGAGAAAACTGGCAACAGGACTGTGTATTCCCAACAAGCTAAGTGTTCTTATCCTGTGCCGAATGGGGTCACAGCACAGGCCTCAGGGTGAAGGCTAGTGAACATCTCACTCCCTCCAAAACCATGAGTGACACTGATGACTATACCAATGCTGAGAACTGTCATGCACGAGTCATAATTCTCAACAATGTCTACATACTTAATGTTGATTTTGTATTTTATTTTATTAATATAAAATGATTTTATAAACTTGTTTTTAAAACCTGGTAAATAAAGAAGATCCAATATTGTTTATTTGAATAATGATATATAATATATTAATACATTTTCTTATATATGATATAATATATATTATAATTCTCCTCATTGGTCGAATAAACCAGTAAAGAGTAAGGAATTAAGGGAGAGATTACTTACAAAAATGCCAATCTAGATCTTTATGGTAACATAATGGAAATTAGGATTTTCTTAATTAGAAATTAATATTCCTTTTCTCATATAACAGAGCAAACTGCAGTATCTTTTTTTAATACTCAGCAATGAATTAAATGGGCTTTTCCCCAGGCAGCTGGGAACCTAAATTCCACACGTAACATTGTTTCTATGAGAATAAAAGTTCCAAACAACCTACTTATAAAAATAAGACGTTCAGAACAAGATGTATATGTAACTTAAGTCAAAAAAAGTGTGTATACCAGTTGTTTGGAAAGCTAAATGCTTTCTTTTCCTTGTTATGATAGAATCCATACCACCCCCAACACACTCTTGAAGAGTTGCTGTGGCTGCATCTCGTACAGTTATAAGGAAAAGGATTTCTCACAGCTATACTTCAAGGTTGTTGGCCCCATTTTGCTTCTGTATTAACTTTTCCTGGCTCCAGAAAAGGTTCTCTAATGCAAATTAGACAAGGTCACAGAGCATGCTAAGAACATAACTGGTAACCTACAAGTTTTAAACCCAAAGCCCTCTTTCTATTTCTAGAGAAAAAAACTGGTACAACATAACACTTTTCTCTGTTAAGGCAAAATTATTATGTACAGTCATGATTGAAAATACTATCTGTTGAATCAACTTGTAAAGTATGACTGCTCTGAGATAGTAGGAATTATGAGTTATAGTAATTTCATAGAAATATAATGAGTATGCCCAATTTTTACACATAAGACAATATCTACTCACAATATTCTGCTAGAACCATTCAAAAATCCTATCAGCTCGCCCTGACTGGTTTGGCTCAGTGGATAGAGCGTCAGCCTGTGGACTGAAAGGTCCCAGGTTCGATTCTGGTCAAGGGCATGTACCTGGGTTGCGGGCACATTCCCAGTAGGAGGTGTGCAGGAGGCAGCTGATCTATGTTTCTCTCTCATCAATGTTTCTAATTCTCTATACCTCTCCCTTCCTCTCTGTAAAAAAAAATTAATAAAATATATATTTTTAAAAATCCTATCAGCTCAGCCAACAGAGTTATTTAAACAGGTATAGCCTGGCTTCATGAGGTCGTTTTAATAACTATTTTTTCACAGAGTGTCTCATTGGTTAGTTGATATGTCCTCATAACTCATCTTCCACTAATATGTAGAGGCAACCTGTGAGAATAGTCATGTTAAGAAGCAAGAAGCAAACCCAGCAACAAGAGGAAGAAAAGCAGTGAAATGCCATGCTGGGTGGTCAACTAGCTGACCTAGAACGTCTTCCTCAGTTCCCTCTCACAGTCCTGTTTTCAGTCCTGACTTGATTAGATGGCTCCACTAAGAACTAATGTTCCAGAAACAGGTCTGTTTCCCACTTTGGCCCTGAATCTCCATGTTTGGACCCTGGACCGCCACTCTTCTAGCCTCCCACTGCCATATAAGAAATACACTATGACCCCTTAAGGGAAGAATACTCCACCCTGTCCGAGGAGGACATACATGGATGGCATGATAGAATGTGATACTATCAGCCTGGGGATGGGACTTATAGCAGCAGCCTTCCAGAAGCCCCACATCAGAAGGAATTTCAGGAAAAATGGGCCTATCTTGGAGAGATAACTGCATTTATTTCCTAATTATTCCTAGCAGGAGACCTTTGGGACTTCTTCCATGTCATTTCCAAAATAAGAGCTAAGGATCCTGGAGGAATTCTGCCTCTGACCACAATCCTAGTCAATGGAAAAACAAAAAGGCTAGGAGACCAGAGATGCCACTATAAAAATAATGTCATATTAATTAAGTATATATTGTGTGGCAGGCACACAGAGAAACACAAAACATGCATGAATAGTATACATGGTATTTATAGTCACAAGAGCTAAACAGGACATTAGTGCAGACAAGGGGACAAAAATTAGAGAGGTATCATCTCAAATAGGATAGTCAAGAGAGACTTCACTGAGAAGGGAAATTTAAGAAAAGATTGGAAAGGAATGAAGAGAATCTTCCAGTAGGTGTTTGGGGAAAAGCATTCCAGACCAAGTTCAATATTGCTTAGGAGAGAGCATACTGGTATGTTGTGGGAACAGGAAAGACATCAGTGTGGCAGAAGCACGGTGACTGGGGATGTGGGGGGAGCAGGAGGAGTCAGAAGGGTCAGAAGGAGCTAGGTAGTGTGGAGCCTAATGAATTCTATTAAGTTAATTGTAAGGACTTTTTCTTTTACTCTGAGAGAGATGGGAAGATGTGAAATGGACAGATGAAAAGATGTAAAAGTCAGCAGAGCAGTCTGACCTCACTTATGTGTTCACCTTGCTCTGTGTGTTGAACCTAGACTTTGGGGTGGGGCAAAAATGGCAGCATAGAAAGAAGTTAGGAGGCCACTGCAATAAGCCAGGTGAGAAATGGTAGAGGCTTGGTCTAGGCTGGTAGCAAGGGAGTTGGTAAGAGGTGGTCAGATTTCGAATGTATCCTGACGGCATAGCTATAGGGTTTATGAATGCATTATATGCTGGCTGTGCGGGAAAGAGGAATTAAGGATGACTCCAACATTTTGGGCCCAAGCAACCAGAAAAGCAGAGCTGCCGCCTGCTGAGAGAAAGGAGAACATGAGAGAAGTAGGTTCGGAGAAGGGGCATATCACAGTCTCATTCACCCAGAATGTTGGCAAAGGGAACAGTATTTTAGTTTTAGAATGTTTAAACGGATATGACTCCCATATTAATAATCCCAATTCTATGTTAGTGCTGCCTCCTTCACTCAATCATTATTTTTTTATATATATATATTTTTGTTGATTTTTTACAGAGAAGAAGGGAGAGAGCTAGAGAGCTAGAGAGCTAGAAACATCGATGAGAGAGAAACATCGGTCAGCTGCCTCCTGCACATCTCCTACTGGGGATGTGCCCGCAACCCAGGTACATGCCCTTGACCGGAATCGAACCTGGGACCTTTCAGTCCGCAGGCTGACTCTCTATCCACTGAGCCAAACCGGTTTCGGCCACTCAATCATTATTATACTCAGTCACTCATCCATTCATTCATTTCTTTATTCAACAAATGTTTATTGAGTGCCCACTCTGTATCAGTGTGCTGTCTTGGGACATGCAGTGAGCAAGAGATACTTGATTCCTTTCCTTATAAAACTTAAAATCTAGAGGGGAAACAATAGACAAATAATCATGCAGACATCTGTACCTATATCTATAATAATAAAAGCATAATATGCTAATTAGACCGGACATCCTCTGTACAACTTTCTGGACGAAGCAAGGGCTGCGAGGGAAGCCCAGGTCCTGGGTGCCAGAGGGAAGCTGGTGCTGGCAGCCGGGGGAAGGAAGGCCTACTCTTTCGTGCATTGGGCCTCTAATATAGTTTATAAGCTTTAAACGAAGGAAGACAAAAAAACAAAAAATTTACCAATAAATAAAGGTGTTGAAGAACTTAAGCAACTTGCTCATGGTTGCACAGCTGAGGAGATCCAGGGTTGGAATATAAACACAAGTGTCTCCCTCCAGAGCCCACATCTTACCTTAGTGGAGTGCTGGAATACCAGCCAGCATCATTCAGTAGAGACAGAACACAGCAGAGAAAGAGAGAATCAGAACTCAGTTCACAAGTCCTGCACAAAGGCTGTAATGTGACTGTCGCAGAACCTTTCTGGGGCTGGAGATCCCTCATCTGTTAGTATAAGATGATCTATAGAGAGAGGTCAGATGATCTCTAAAGACCCTTCTGGCTCTGCCATTATGATTCTATGGTGCATATGGGTATCTAAACGTAGGAAAGAAGATGCGGAGGCCACCCAATTCTAACTTCACTTATTTCACAGTTCTGCCTTGGCCTATGCCTGTGTGTGAGTCTGGGGTCCTCTGGTGCTCTATCCTGTGAAGGACCTAAAACGTAGCAGGTACAGTGAGAGTAGCTGGTAAGCAGGTAGGACCCCTTTCAGAGATGGGGTCAGGGGGAGCGGGTAAGCCCAAGAGAATGAGAGAAATCCAAGGATAGCAGATCCCTTAAATTGCCCCTATATATGTAGGTGCCCTAAGAGCATGAATGGGCAACATATGCAACTCTTTTGTACATTTGATGCCGGAAAATTTAGATCCTTCATCATTCTAGGCTACAGTTTTCTCATCTGCAAAAACGAGGCCAGATAATTTTAGATTGGTAATCTATGACCCCACCCTCCTATAACCTTAGCATGTCTGTACCCTAACTCTACTAGTGTGTCCAAAATAAAGTTCTGTCCTCTAGAACGGATCCTTGTCAAATCTTCAAGATTCACCCGAACAGTCATTTGTCTAACGGTGCAATTCTGGTTATTCAAATCAAATATCCATGACAAAAGAAACACTTCCGTTTTGGTTACAGAATCCCAAAGTTTAGGTACCTCATTTAGTATTTATTTACATTTACTTATATAATATGATTTTTAATCACCATACATGGTCCACAAACATACTCTTCCTAGGACTCTGATAATGTACCAAAACACCTGCAAAATGCCTAATCAAGGGAAATATGAGTTTTATTCTAGTTATTAATTACAAATTGCTTGTCAGTGTTGGTATCTTAATGAAATCAACTCTAGAAATGACATATTCTGATTTTAAATGCCTAATTAAATCATTTAAGTGAAATAATTTCATTTTGTAAATACAGAAAATGAGTTCTACAAAAATTCTAGAATGACTCCAAATCACATAGCACTGAGAAGAAAAACTAAATCCATGATGACTGCCTATAAACTTTGGTTCAAATCACTGAATTATTATCACCAGTGGTAAATACTGATTTTAAAAATAAGTAGCTCTGTTGTCAGAAAAACATATGAAGCTTTAGCTTTCTAGTAAAAGTAATAAAAGTAAATTAATGGGGAAAAAGCTTTATCACTCACCTTGGAACTTACCACCTTCTACCTGAGTGCAATGGTAACTTGGGTTCCATTATTTAAACCAAAGACAGTCTTGCATATATGTGTTTAATATTCACTAGTAAAATCTATATGTAAATATTTTAATAGAGTTTAGTTATATATGGTTAACTTAAACTTTAAAGTACAGGGGTAAAAATATGTGTACATTCAGTAGCAAAATATTATGAGCTGTTGGAGGAAACTATTTTGGTAATTCTAAAGTATTTTTTTCACCAACTTGTTCCCCTGTCCTAGAAACATCCAATCACCATCTATTATCAATATATCCACAAGAGCATGGCATTACGACCTCTATATGGTAAAATAACAGAGATCCTACTCTAAAAAATTATCATTTAAATATCCACAGAGATTCATGAATTTCATAGAGATAGGAGTTGGGTGCTGCTAATTTCCATTGTGAGAAAATGGAAAACGAAACGTGCCTGTTAAAGAATATATACTTTCGAATGTTTATGAGCCCTACCTTCTTTTCTTCCTTGCCCTCTCCAACTCCCTCTATTTCCTCCCCTTCCAACTCATTCTCTTTCTGGCCCTGGCCAGGTAGTTCAGTTGGTTAGAGCATTGTTCCCAAGGTTGTGGGTTCAATCCCAGCAGGGATCAAACAAGAATCAACCAATGAAAGCATAAATAAATGGAGCAAATCTCTCTCTCTCTCTCTCTCTCTCTCTCTCTCTCTCTCTCTCTTTTCCCTTCCTCTCTCTCTAAAATAAAAAATTTTTAAAGTTACATTTCCATCTCTCTCTTTCTTCTTTACATGTTCCCCTAATATAGCATGATACCTTTCTTTAAGATATTTTTCACTATGAATAATTCATCCATTTACCTACCAGACCTTATTGATGACCTACTATGTGCCTGGCAGTGTCTACCACTAGCCATCAAAGAGGAATAATAGTGTCCCTGCCTTCAGGGCCCCACAGTTAATGAGCTGGAAGTGAGTCACTGTGATAAAAAACAAATAAACAAAAACAGGTAGTAGCTACCCTTCCCTGTAGGACATGCATTTTTCCCATCTTCTTTCCAGAATACTTGCTCTTCAAACTGTAAGCTCCCTGACCATATGTCAGTTGTTTCTGTTAGCCCAGCATCTACCTAACACAACTATTTTCAACCTTTTTCATCTCATGGCACACATAAACTACTTATTAAAATTCTGTGGCAAACAAAAACCATGTTATATTTTTTGCCAATCTGACAAAAATAGGTATAACTTTGATTCATTCACTCTGAACGGCTAATGTCTTGTTGGCTGTTGTCATTTTTTTTTATTTGACAATCTAAGAGAAAAGAGGTCACTGCCCCTGACCAAATACTACTCAGGTATTGCGTGTTTTAAAAATTCTCTGGCAAGAAGGTTGAAAATTGCTGATCTAACACAATGCCTGGCACACATTAGGCCTCAGAAAGTGTTTTTGCATGAAGAAATGAATAAATCTGACAAAATCAAACCGGGTAATTAGTATGCATCATGCATGACTAAAAAACAAACAAACCAACAACGCGATTTAATTACTAGTGGCTATCTCCCTCGCCCCGCAAAGTGTACCCTTGATACCAGAAGCTGAGTGGGAGTCCAGTTTCCTGGGTTTCCTAGGCACAGACAGTGCTACTCCGGAAGATGCCCTCCTGGCTTCCCGGATAACCTCATCACATCTAATACAGACTCGCTGAGAAATTCCCCAGGTGAGACCAACGTGGGCGCGTGGCCGGCGCCGCCCTCCCTGCACTCCGTTGGCTCTGCTCCTAGAAGGAGCGCAGCGTCTGTGAAGTTTTTTCCCCCGTTAGAAGTTCGGTCAGTTGAAGAACAAAACCTATTCGGGAGTCCGATTAAAGAAAAGGGCGCCAGGAGGAGCCGGACGTGCCCCGAAAACAAGTGAGCAGAATGCGTGCCGGGGGTCTCCCGAGCAAGCGGGTCTCGGGCGGCCGGGCCTCCAGGAGCAGCACCGCGCCTCGGGGAGCCGCGGCGGCGCGGGGAGGGCCGCCGCCCGTCAGCCTGCGTCCCCGAGCGCTGTCGCCCTCAGAGCAGCCGCCCCATGACAAGAATTGGCCACCGAGGCTCCTGAGGCTCCCAGCAGCAACCCTGGCGACCCGAAGCGTCACACCCGCCTCCCCCTGGGACCGCAGTCCCCCGCGTCCGGGCTGGAGCGTCTCTAAGGACCCAAACCTCCCACTCGGAACCTTTGCCTCCGGACAACCCCACCCCAGCGTCGCCGACCCGGGCGGGCTTCTCTCTCCTCTTGTCCCCAGTCTCCCAGCGTCCGGCAGCGCGACGCCCTCGGCGCGGTCCCGAGTGGAAAGCCACGCAATATTCACCCACCGCCAGCCTCTCAGAAGCCCCTGGCTCGCCATTCCAGGGGGGCGCGCCAAGGTCACCAGAATAGGCGAGACCACTTCCACCTTTACTCTCCCCAGATCCTTCCCTTTCTGAGATCCCCAGGGTCGCGCCCCTCGCCACGGTTGGGGTTCTCCTCTGGCACCCCCTCACTCCACCGGGATCCCGCCCTGCCTTCACCCTCCCGGTCCTTGTCCCTCGCATAACTCTCACTTTCTCTCCCTGGTGAGGCTCCCTGGTAAGTCTGCCCTCGGCAGCCTCAGGGAACCAGAGAGGACGCGAGCCTCCCACTCGTGCAGGGGAGCGGCGAGGAAACCGACGCAAACTTCTACTGCACTTACTTCGGGCCGAGGCTGCCGCCCCCTCGCTCTCCAGGCGCTCCCACGGGCAGCTGCTCCGCGGCGACCTGGAGCCACCAAGCTCGCATTCCCCTCAGCAGCGCAGCTGTGAAATGCGCAAACCCGGGTCTCCGGAGGCCAGTGCGCCCGGGGCCAGAGTCCTCGGGCCGAGGGCCGGCCGCTGCGCGCGGTGGCGAGCTGAGCGGTAGCCACCTCCGGCGGCCCGGGGATGCTGCGCCCGGCGCCTCCGCCGGGTCGTCTCTGTCCGAGTCGCAGTGCCCGCCAGGACTGCAGCACCCCCTCTGTCCTCCCCCGGCAACGACTTTCAGTTCACCCGGAGGCTTGCGTGGCTCCCCCGCGGGCCCGCAGCGTGACAGCGGGTGCAGAGAAGAGGGAGGAGCGCGCGAGCGGCAGCTGCCCCAGGGCGCCTCCAGCTTTCTAGGCGCGGAGCGCGCAGCCCTCCCAGCCCGCTCTCCTCGGGACTGCAGTCCTGACGTCACCCCACCCCCCACCCGGCGGAGAAGCGGTGAGGAGGGTGGGGTGCTGGGAGCGAGAACGCGGGAGTGTGAACTGGAGTGTGAGCGCGTGCGCGCGTGTGCCTCGCGAGGCTGGGGACCGGCTGGAACCGCAGCTGGATCCTGCGACGAGCCAGAAATCGAGCTCCCGGAAAACCAGCGCCGCGGGGCCGCGGTGAACAGCCGGGGGCGCTCGCTTCCAGGCTGGGGCGGGGATACTACGGACAGCGACTTTCTTAGCGACCGAAGGAAACGGATTAACGCGGTAGGGGCGGTGGGAAAGCAGGAGTTGGGCACTCTCTTTCCCCAAAGTTGGGGGATGCATTCGATGCCCTTAAAATCTGCGCTGGAGATTTAGGAGGAAGAGAGGACTTAGGAGGAAGCCTTAAGAGGACTGTGCCGGAGAGTTGATTTTCACGTCCTGGTCGGAAGGAGACGGAATGGGGCTAGGGAGCAGCCTTCAGGGTTCTTGGCTTTCACTCCCGCCGCAAGGTCCTGGGGGGGTGGGGGGTGGGGGTAGGGGAGTCCGCTTTGGTGCGACAAAGGAGCCTACCTTAAGTAGCCCTCTGCTACTGTGTACTGCGAAGTTGCAGCAAAGGGACCAAAGGGGCCGGGCCTACCGCACCTGACCCCCGCCCTGCGTCAGCCTAGGGGAGTTTCCGCCAGAAGCTGGGCAAAGGCACCCGGAACCAGATGCGCGATACCGTGCCCAAGGGCTCTGCGTCTGAGGCCGCGGAAGTTAGCCCTGCCAGCAGAGTTCCTTGATATCATCCAGCCGAGGCTGCAGTGTGTCTTTGCTACCCTCCAGGACCTTACTCTTGAAAAGGACTTGAGTAGCCACCCAACTTTCCTCGTTCTCTGAAGTTGTCCCGGGAACCAAAAACAGAAGAGCCTTTCGGCGGAGGCACCAAATAAAGGGTGTTTAAGAGGTTTAGGGTGGCTCATGGTTGATCCTGGACCTATTGTCCCTTAGCAACGGCCCTTTTGTCATCTCTGGGGCTGGATGCGTGACCCCGCGCGCCCGCAATGCTCTGCATCCGTAAGCTGCACCCAGCCGGGAGCCTCTCGCCGCCTCCCGGCTGTAGGAAAATGTGCAATGCGCTCTGCTTGGGCTGGATCCGCTGGCAGCAGAGAGGCGTCAGGCGCGCAGTGCAGGGACAGCTATTTTGCCCGGGTTGAGTGGCAGTGGTTTTTAATTGCAAGAGTCTCCCTTCCTGAATCGAGAACACCGATCACCGAGATACCTCTTATTCATTAAACTACTTGTTTAAGACAGAAAGTGTGATTGGTGAGAAGCAGGAAGTAAATGGAATGGGAGGGAGAAAAAGATACCCTGCCCACAAACACGTTTTAACTTCAACTTCTTAAAGTTACTAAAACGCAGGATCAAAGCATGGTTGAAGCAGCAGAAAGTTGAACTGCAGTCTTGATTCTCAAATGGAAACTTAACAAAATAGAGGCAAGTTTGGGATCCAGGTCTCCTCCTGCCTTAGGCTTCATAATCTTAGGAATTCCTGCATGAAAATTAGAATTCCAGCTAATTAGGCAGTGTTACGGGTATCCTTAACTATGGTTGGATTTAACAAATAGATAGAAAAATTAAACTAAGTAGAGATACGGAATGTTCCTAATTAGCACAAAGAACAAGGGAATTTCAGAGAAGAACATAGGGTACCAACTTTCAGGTCCTCTAGCAACCGTCCTATTTTTTAATATATAAATTTGAAAACACCCTGTCATCATCAAGAAATTATATAACTAGATCCTAGTTATGCATGTTTCAGAAAGAACAGTTCCTCAGTAGGAATCACTGTTCCTGAAAAGTTTAACTCTGATTAGTAGTATGGTAATAAGCAAGTCATTGACAAAGGAACGGTGTTAAGACTGTGAAGTGGCAGCTATGCTAGTACATTTGCACCTTCTAAACTGGATCACAATTTTGCTTCCTGTGTTCAGTGCCACGTGCTAGCTAGTGGTGCTATATTAGCAGGTACAATAGCCTGGCTAGCACGGCCACGTAAGTAATGCTCCCAAGTGCTGCTGCCCACAGAGCAGCCACCCGTGGCAAGAATTAGCCCCCGAGGCTCATGTGGTAGGCCCAAGCGCCCCTTTCTTGACTTCCTATTGTATTGTGTTCACACTTCCAGGATAACTTTTTCCCAATCTACTGTGATTGGTTGTTTAGATTGGTCATCTCCCTTCGAAATTTATAATCTTTCCCAGGGCAGGAATTTCATTTTACTTTCCCCAGGACCCAGCAGAGTGCCTGGAAAATAAAATAATAACTATATGTTGACTGGATTAATTGTTTTTAAAGAGTATAAAATAACTACATTTTAAAAACTGTTTTAGACTGACTCATATGCCATCTATGTGAAACAAACTATATATAATTCTGCATGTATATTTATATATGAAATGGAAAGGAGAGGAGAGGAAAAACCAGTTTTTAGAAGGGTAACTGTCAGCGGCTGAGTAGGAGTTTGAATTGTCCATAGAAACATCATTTGCTGCTCTTATGCTATGAGAATTCTTGGCTGTTTGTTAACTGGCATTTACATGTTTAAAAAGTGTGGTGTTGGAACTCAGACGCACTGTTCAAAATGCATTACAAACTATTTCCTATTGCTTAGAATGCAGCATATTATTTAAGTTTGGTACATGCATTTCTGATACGTTAAGACATACTATTAGCTCAACTTGCTCTAATCAGTGTGAAGATAGCTCACACTGGTCGGGGCACTGCCAGTATGACCCAAAGGCTCCAGGCCAATGGTTGTATGACCACTGAAGACACATCTATGGCCAGGCAGTTCAGGTATATGGTACATTCCAGAAAGTAGATGGAAAATTAGCCACACATACAGATCAGTTCATAGCTACCATAAAGCCAGAACATCATGTTTACAAAGAAGGAATAGCTCTTTGGGGAGAGGGATGGGGTGTCCAGAATAGGGTGGGGGGACTAATTTAATATAGCAATGGCTTTTCATAATACACTCCCTAACTATTAAAGCATCTAAACTAAACCCTGTAGCAAATAAATGTTGGCAGAACTACGAAGGCTCATAATCCTGTCCTTCCAGAAGCTCTCCCCTGAGCAAAACAAGCTCCATGATACCCATTTTCTGCAATAAAAAAAGGCAAAAATAAGAATGAACGTTATTTCACATAAGACTAATCAGTTAGCATATCAGCTAACACATATATCTTGTATATAATTATAGTACATATAAGTGCATTTATATATGTGAGGGTGTATGTATATATACCACTTATAGATTATGGTCAAATGATTTGAATAAGTTTGTCCAATTATGCAGATACATTTTTAAAGAGACATTTTAAAAGAGCCTAGAATAGTTCATAATAAAGAAAACATAAATAATTGTAAACACTTGTTTTCAGAACATACTAGATTTAGTATAAAACACTGGAATTTTTCTGTAGCTCTTCTCAGGACTTAGATTTTCTCTTAATATTTTATGCCTTATGATTTATTAATAGTTTTGTATTTGAACTGCTTGTGTAGTACCCTCTAATTCTGGTAGAATTAACCCCAAAGACAATATCTAAGTGGTTAATTTCTTTTAAGAATTTAAAGTCCTAAACTAATAAATTCAAATTTCAAAAATTCCTTAACCAAAATAAGTAGTTGGCATAATATATTTATAGATAGTATCCCAAAATTACTAGTACAGATTTGCAATAATTTTGTGATGAATATTGGACTTGGCTGATGTTATTTTCATTGTATTAAAACATTTTACTTATACATGTGTTCATAAACTTCACCATAGAATTTCAAAAAGGACTTAGACCATTCCCTAGATCTGCCCCCCCCCCCCAATGAATTACAGCATACTCATCCTAAATGACAACAGGAATATTTTTGTCACGTTATAAAACCTATTGAGCAATAGTAAAGAGACAGGTTGTTGTCCTTTCCAGTTCAGATATTGGAGAGGGTTTCCTCAAATGGTAGGTTTTAGGGATTTTTATAAGGGGTGAACCTGTATGTAGATTTGCTTATATGCAAAAACAATGCTGCTAGTTACAGTTTTTATTTTTCCCATCACTGGTACAAAGTCAAGGAATGTCCTAGCCAAGATAATGTATTTAGAAGGTCAAGTTTCTATCAGACTTGGTTTCTGGCCTCAAAGAATCTATAAACTGGTATCCTTCTTTCTTTTCCTGCTTTCTTTGTGAACGCCCTATGAATTATGCTTTGGGATCTAGGGTTTCAGACACCTAGGTCTGGATAAGGATAGTAGAACCAAATTTACAGGAACCAATTAGAATTTCTTAAAAGGCTTCAGGAAGAATTTTGAAGTGGGTATAGTTTTTTAATACTTTAATTCTCCCTGAATTGTACAGTGCAACTTCAACCTAAGTCTAAAAGGATATTTGCTTTCATCATTCCGCCCTTCAGAAACACTTATTTCTTTAACCCCATTTTCTGCTTGGTTCCCTCCCACTTTTGCCCAAAGTAGCTGCTTTTCATTTGCATTGTCTAATTCAGACAGTTTAGGACTTAGGCACCTCTCGGCAAAGCCCTTGTCTGCCTACGTGGTTACAAAGCATTATGTACACTCACTGCACTCCATAAATAATAACAGTAATCACCCTCTATGCAAAATTAGAATGTTAGCATCTTCAACCAGTCTAATATGCTGATTTACTTTAGTGCTTCATAATTATCTCATGAAACCAATGGCATAATGGGCACTACATTATACAACCTTCCAAAAATATGTTACTATATATTCTGGCAGAGTTGTACCTGCGGTTTTCCTCCACCCACCTCCAAGATGCAGGAATGGCAGGGTGATACTTAAGATGTATTCATGTTGCAAACTATTCAAAGTCATCACCTTTTCAGTCTTTTCCACTCAAGAAGCCACTCAGCATTAAATGTGGTTAAGATCTAAGTGTCCTGAGGAAGTGCCTAGAACAAGAAGATGGCAATGTATAATTTGCTCCACACAAAGCACAGCATGAGAATTATGGATTGCCACTGACTTATCACAGGAAATGCAGGCTCCAGAGACATTTACTGATATATAAGCTTTGACCGTCCATAACTACCAGTGGCCACAGTTGTAAGCTGGTTGAGCTTTCACTGTCTGATGAAACAGCAAATAGAAAATTAGCCCTGACTTTGTTGTAAATCAACAAACTGCCTCCTCCTTTCAATGCAGAGGAAAGAACAAGGGAACTGAGGAAAATGCAGCCGATAAACACCTCTGGGCCTGTAATAAGCAGCGCTGCTGATCTCTTCCTGCAACAAACTTGCCAGGTTGAGGTAATTAAGTTAGTGTTGAGCTTAAATCATGAAGCAGACAGGATGCATGCCCAAAATACCCATGGCATTTGGAAATACATAGTGTTGAAAGAGCAGTACTCCATAAAGTTGCAAACCTCACTCCATTTTACTACCTAAGAAGGGGGCGCTCCCTGCTTCCTTGCTTTTTGCCCAGGGGTTTTCCTCCAATGCAGTCATGTTATTTTAATGTGCCAGAATGGAAACCTTGGCCAGAGGGTACCGCAGTCAGAATTTCCAGTGTCTCATACTGTATTTTTAGTCTTCTGAATTAATTGGATATAGCACCATAGAGTAAAAATTCCTTTGACACTGCTGCATAAATACCTAAGGCGTAGTTCCCAGAAAGAACGGCCGGCTGGCCACAGAGCTGACACATGGTCAAAGGCGCCGAATCTGCACTTTGGCAAGGCAATCCTGACTCGCCACGTTCTCCCCAGCAGAGCAAAACCCATTGCTTTTTACAGAACCTGGAGCTGACTTTGGAGGATGTTATCATTGGAAACATTATCCTATCCACCCAAAGAATCATTAGGTCAGTATGTCTTCATTTGTAGCCCCTTAAAACAACAACAGCAGCAAAAATTGTCTTAACCTAATTCTCAGATTTGTGTGCACTAGATCATGGCAAGTGAGAAATGCAAGTCAACATGCCCTCCAGGACATCCCGTTAAAATGATGAAAGGAGAAATGTACAATGACTGTATCTGTACTCTAGCAGCTACTTCTGAGTTTTACAATAGACATCTTCTTAGTTAAAACACATCAGGAGACAGATACTACTCAGTGCTGGGCAACAAAAAACAATATATACCAACAGAGAAATGTTTATGGTGGTGAGGGATGGGGAGCTGAAGGTGAGAGAGGACACGCTCCAGCTGGAGTTTAAGCTTGCATCCCAGAGGTCTACTTACAAGAGGGGTGTATCAGTCAGGACTCAGGATAAGAAAGAGAAAGTACTCTGGATATTTTAAGAAAGCAGTGATTCAGTGTCTGAAAATAGTTGCTCATAAAATTATTGGAAGATCCACAGGAAAGAGTTCTGTCAGGAGACGGTAGACTCCGGAAATGACATGCAAAAACCACAGAACTGAACCCCCAGGCCCTCCAGGAGCGCTGAGGCTGCCATGGGACCTCTGAGTTCAAAATCTGTCCCGCTGCTGCCCCCGTTTCTGTGTGGAGAGCGGCTACAGTGTTTGGACAGGTTCAAGCCTCGGACTAATGAGAGGGCACAGTCCTCTCACGGCCACGTGCAAGTCCCAGCTTGGAGGGCAGAGCCCTCCCAGCACAATTACAGCCAACAGCTATAGTTGTAAGCTTGAACCTATGGTCCGAGCACGTGGCCCCACGTGTCTGGGTGATGTGGACTTGATAGAGGTCAGGTGCATATAATTGAGTAGGATCAAAACCCAAGAGAATGTTGTAAACATCTTGACCATGCCCTTACTTTGTCTCATGGAATCTGTCTATAAAATAAAGACACAGGCTTGTAGTCTGTGGCACTGTCTCTCTCCATCAGAGTGGGCAGCATCCCCCCCGAGACCCAGCTTTCATTCTCTTGTCTGTCTTTTCTCAATCCTTCACCACCTCCACTCAGGCTCACCAAACCTGGCTGAGCTGGCATGGCCCTTAAGGCGCCCTGGGGCTGAGTATGCCATGGCCGTGCCAGCCCGCCACATTTCTGCACATTCAGAAAGCAGCAGATCGCTAATGCAGGGAACTTTTAATTCCCCATGAGCTTCTCTGCCTGCAGAAATGGCCAAAGCTGGGAGGAATGTGACCCCTGCTGCACTTCTGCCATCTGAATTGTGTAAGCATGTAAGTGATTAGTGAGCTCTGTCTTGATCCCTGACCTTTTGTGAAGGAATGTGGGAAAGGAAGTTTTAGCTGTCCAGGCTCTCCAGCTCTGCAGGTGGGATGATGATTGAGTGAGTCAATGAACAGCACCCACGACCAGTAGCCAAGTTAGAACTTAAACACTCACCCCATTCTCAGACAAAGGGCCAGGCTGTGGCAGGGAATGGGGTAATTCTGAGAACAGTAAATGTCCATCAGCCAGATGATCCTCTCACTCCAGTGGCCTTGGGTCGGTGTCTTAGAGAGAGATTACTAGTGAAACTGAATGAGCCTTTTCACAGAACCCTCTCAAGTCCCTAAGCAAGTCCGGAAGCAGCCCTGCTATGAGCCTCGGTAATGAGGTGTATACAGGTGGAGGAGAGAATCCTCCTCCAGAGGAAACACGGCAGAATAGAAAAGACCATGTGGAGGTGACCGGTTAGGACAACAAGCCAAACTGAAAGTAACACTCAAGCCTTAACCACTTACTGTGGCACTGCGAGCCGGAGGCAAAAAGTGGTGCCCGCCGCCCAGTGTTCCACGTTCCCCATGGAATGGCACGGGGCAAACGTCAGGTGGATCAGGGAAGACTTGGAGAGAGGGATGGTTTTTGTTGAGTCCTGAGGAAAAGGCTTCTGCCTGTTTATGGACCCACGAGTGAGGAGGAGGGACAGAGGGAGAGGTCTAGGAATGGGAAAGTAATGACTTGGAGCTGAGAAAATTGCCTCAGTCAAAGACACCATACTTGGGTTTCTGAATGGAGAGGCCTGGGCTGGGAATGCAGACATGTAGGTGAGCATAGCGGGACCCACATCCCTGCATGACTGCAACTCCCTCCGGAAAACTGCTGCGCAGTGGATGTGCACCAAGTCTGCTGCGGGGAGGACAGCCCCCCATCCCTACCCCATGGGGCCTGGAAGGCAAAGTCTTTGCAATGACCTAGGGTTGGACTTAAAAGATCCCATATAGGATTTTGGCCCGGAGCTGGACTCCTCAGGGGGTTGTAAGGAATGCTCTTCTCTTTATGTGAAGGATTAAACTCATGTAATAGAGCATGGCGGTAGAGTTATATAAATATTGTGTGTGTGTGTGTGTGTGTGTGTGTGTGTGTGCGCGCGCGCAAGCATGCCTATTAATTCCCCACTCCTGTGGTGGCCTGGAGAAACAGATTATATATTTTTAGACTATATTCACATGAAGCTATATAAAAAGTTTTTTTTAATCCAAGACATCTACGAAGAAATGTACCGTTCTTTCAGAGCTTACTTGCTCATTTGCTCCCCAAGACTGCCAGCAATGCCTTACATTGTAACAGTTAACAATGACTCTGGTGTCTGAATTTTTTTCTAGAACTCCTGAAATATTTTTAAAATAATAACTACAACAATAATAGCAAACCAGATGAATGAAAACCTCCAAAACCCAAGCACAACTTGTTTTGAAAGACATCCAAGGAGGTGGCCCATGTCTGTTCATGTGCGAATCACATGTGGTCGCCCTTCATTTTCTCTGTGACTCCGTAGGAAGCAATGCAGTCTAGGCAAAGGGAAATAAGTCATTCCTTCTTAGATTTTTGATGGAGATTTTGTACATCCATTAGGCTATTTTTTGTTATGTTTTTTCTTTCTGTGCACACATTTTTGGAACTCCTTTTCAAGGTAATCTGAGGGCAATGGAAATAGACATACATCCGGGATTAAAACACAGGCTTTTTTTGTCTTGGGGACTAAAAAAAGAATTTATATACTTCTAATTTAGGGAGTTTATTTTAAAATACAGCTAAAGTCCAATTATCTCATGTTGATTATTTTTAGTATTTGATGCATATATGGGACATACTAGTATGTCATGTCTTTGACTGCCCAACACTTTCAAACACCTTCCTAATTTGGGGAAATGTTCCACTTTGTAAATTCCCATCTTTTCAGGATTAAAAAAAGTGGTTATCTCATTTACTCAACCTTCTTTGCAGCTAGAACACAAGCAAGTAAGTTGGCACCAGTTGTCTGTTACACCCACAGGAAACATCAGTTCAGAAGTGAGAAATAACCGCTGTGTGGGGCATCCATTTTACTGGAGAGAGTGATGACAAAGACTTTCGGCTGTGGGCGAAAGCTCTGATGGCAAGACAAGGTCTTTACAAGTGGGATCAGCACTGGCAGCAGGAGCAGGTGAAGCTAAGTTGAGTTGCAGGCAGCCTTGCAAACTCAAGTATCTAGTACAGTGGCAACGATGCCACGTGTCTCCTCTAAGGAGTTCTATGGGGGGGCTTAGAAGTGTTGGTGGAATGTTAGTCCTGATCTTGTTGCCTTATCCTGGAATTATATTGAATCCATAGATAAACTTGGAAAGAATTGATATCAATTTTAAGTCTTCCAACTTATGAATACAATATCCTCTCCTTTTATTTAAATCTCAAAAATTTTTCTTGGCATGGTTCATAATTTTCAATATACGGGTCTTGCATGTTGCGTGGCAGACTTATCCCAAGCATTTTATAATTTGGGTACTGTTGAAATGATATTATTTTTAATTTAATTTTCTGATAGTTCATTGCCAATATATAAAAACACATTGACTTTGATGTATTGATGTTGTATACTGCAACTTTTCTAAATTGTTATTAGTTCTAGAAACTTTTATTTACATTTCCATCAGATTTTTCCCACAGAAAATCGTGTCATGTATGAATAAAAAACAGTTTTATTTTTTTCCTTTCTGATGCTGATACCTCTTATTTTTTTCTTTTCCTTTCTTTTTTCTTTCTTTCTTTTTTTTTGAGAGAAACATTGACATAAGAGAGACACATCCATTGGTTGCTTCCTGCATGTGCCCCAACTGGAGCCAGAGGTCAAACTGCAACCGAGGTACACGCCCTTGACTGGGAATTGAATCTGTCACCCTATGGTCTGTAGGTTGACACTGTAACCACTGAGCTAAAAAGAGCAGGGCTCTTATTTCCTTTCTTTGCCTAGTTTGTACTGGCTAAAAGGTTTAAAAGATGATTTATAAAAGTGGTGAGAGTAGATATCCTTGTTTTGTTTCTTATCTCATGGGGTAAATATTCAGTCCTTCAACATTAAGTGTGATGTTAGCCACAGATGTTTCATATATTCCCTTTATCAAGTTGAGAAGAAAATTTAATCAGGAATGGATTTTTTTTCAAATACTTTTGGTATAGTGAGGTATTCCTATCTTTTTTTTTTTTTTTTTTTTTACTTTGTTAGTATAATGAGTTATACTAATAGATTTTCAAATGCTAAACTAACCTTGCATTCCTGAGATAAACCTCACTTGGTCACAATACGTATCTTTATTAAAAATATACATTGTTAGATTCTATTTGCTAATTTGGTTAAGAATTTTGAATATATGCCCATTGGGGATATTGCTTTGTGGTTTTCTTTTCTTGTCATATATTTGATTTTGGTATATGGGTATTGTTAGCCACATAGAATGAGCCAGAAAGTATGCCCTATGCCTCATACTTTCTATATGAAAGAGTTCATATAGAATTAGTATTGTTTTTTTCCTCAAGTGTTTAGTAAAATTCACCAATGAAAATGGAATTTTCTTTTCAGGAAGTATTTTAACTATAGGTTCAATTACTTTGATAGATATAGGGTAGTCAGGTTATCTCTTTTTTCTTGAGTGAGCTTTAGTGGTTTGTATCTTTCCAGGCATTTCCTCATAGTTGTCAAATTTATAGTCAAAAAGTTGTTCATAATACCCTTTATTATCTATTTATATTTATAAAATCTATAATATAGCACCTTTTTTTGTTCCTGATATTGGTATACTGTGTCTTTTCTTTTTTGTTTCTGATAAATATGGTGAAGGTTTATAAATTTTACCTATTTTTTTTCAAAGAATTGGCTTTTGGGCTCACTGATATTTTTTCTTCTGTTTTCCTGCTTTTGTTCTCATCTTTATATCCTATTTTCTGTTTACTTTGGGCTTAGTTTGCTCTTCTTTTTTCTAGTTGCTTAACGTGAAAAGTGAGGTCAATGATTTGAAACTTTTCTTATTATCTAATAATATAGACACTTAGTGCTCCGAATCTCCCTTTCATTACTGTTTTAATGGCATTCCACATATTTTGATATTTCTATTTTCACTTCTATTCAATATAAAATACGTTTTAATTTCCTTTTGATCTCTTAATTGATTCATGGGTTATTTAGAAGTGTGTTACTTAGTTTCTGAATATTTGGAATTTTCCAGGGACTTTTCTGTTATTGATTTTCCTACTTAATTCCACTGTGGTCAGAGTACTCTTTGAGACTTTTTTATGGCCCAAAACACAATTTACCTTGGCTAATGTTTCATGTGCATTTAAAAGGAATGTGTATTCTATTTTTGTTGAATAAAGCTTTCTATAAATATTAATTAGGTCAAGGTGATTTATAGTGTTATTCAGATCTCCTATATCTTACTGATATTCTGTCTACTTGTTTCAGAAGTTAGATTTAATTCTCTGATTGCCTTCATGGATTCATCTATTTACCCATGCAGTTCTATCAGTTTTTTGCTTCATGTATTTTGAAGTTTTTTTTATTAGGTACCTAAAAATGTGGGTTTGTTGTCCTCTTGATGAGTTGAAGTCTTTATCATTATGAAATAATCTCATTTATCCAACATAATATTCTTTGTTCTGAAGTCTAGTTTGTCTGATATTAATATAACCACTCCAGTTTTATTTAGATTAGTATTAGCACGCTATATCCTTTTCCATTCTCTTACTTTTAACCTATTTGTGTCTATATACTTAAACTGGGTTTCCGGTAGGCAGACAATACTTGAGTCTTGCTTTTTGAACCAGTCTGAAAGTTCCTGCCCTTTAATTATGGTATTTAAACCCTTTAAGTTTATGGTTAGATTTAAATGTACCATCTTGCTATTTGTCCCATCTGTTTGTTTCCCTTTTCTTCAGTTCATGGACTTTGAATTAATAACATATTTTTATCATTTTATAGTATCTCCTTTGTTGGCTTATTAGATACTGAGTCACGCTCCACTGCTTTTTCACTTGTGTTGTTTTTCTTGAAAAACTTCTGTAATCTTACCTTTGTTCCTCTCTACTTAATATGTCCTTTTTTCTCTGAGTCCTTTTGAGATTTTCCTCTTTCTCATGGCTTAGAGGATTTGGTTATTAGGACTCCTGGTGCCTTAGTGTAGTTGTCTCCTCCTCCTCCCGGTACCTTCTTCCTCCTTATCATTCTTCTTCATTTTCCCTTTGGATTTCATTGACCATTACGGATATACCAGGTTTTAGCTCGTATCAAAATTGAAATTATTCTAGTCATTATTTCTTCAAATATTTTTCTGTCTCAACTTCTCTGTCCTTTCTTCTGTTCAACTTCAAGTTCCCATTTGATAGGATATTGAAGTGACCCTACATGTTAATGATTCTTCTTACTTTTTTAACTTTTTTCTGTCTGTTTTTCATTTTGCAGTTTCTATTGTTATGTCCTCAAGTTTAACAATGATTTCTTCTGTAATGTCTAATCAGCCAATAATCTTATCAGTGACTTTTTTTCATCTCTGAGATTTTAGTTATTATCCCTAGAAGTATGTTACTTGTTCCATTGTGGGTCCACTTTGATTGGTTCAGTGTTTTGTCTTCTGTGCCACACCAGCACAGCCAAGGGTTCAGTGAGCCTGAGGAGGGGAGGTGAAGGATTAAAGAAAAGACAGACAAAGAGAATACAGCTGGGGCTCGGTGGATCTCCTGTGCGTGGATGAGGCCACAGAGAAGGATCCAGCCAGTAAGCTGAGGCTTTGTTTTATAGTCAGAGAAAAACAAGGTAGTGGTCATCATAATTACAATGTTCTTGTGAGTTTCACTTGTTTTGGCAGCACTTGCTGCACCTCCCACAGCCCATTAGCTACCCAGGCAGGATCTAGGGGCAGGCCATAAGGTCAAGCTTAATTATGCTAAGAGGGCTCTGCCCTCTAAGCTGGGACTTGTTTGTGGCTCTGCCACAGGTCAATCTGAGGCTTAACTCTAGAGCCGCTCCCTACAGTGTTCGTTATAAATTATATTTTCCTGCTTCTTTGCATGCCTGATAATTTTTCATGGGTTACCAGTTGTTAAGAATTTTACCTTGTTGTGTCCTGAAATATATTTTTTTTATTTCTGTACTTTCTTTTAAGCTTTGTTTTTGGGTGCAGTTAAGTTATTATGAAGCTGGTTTGTTTGGATTTGGCTTTTCTGACTTGTTGGGCAGGTTCAAAGTAGTGCCAAGTTTTAGGCTAATTATTTCTCACTTCTTAGTCAAGATCCCCCTGAGTGTTCTAACCATTGCCTTCACTATGAGTTTTTCATTATGACTTTCCCACTTTGACTGATGGTAATAGACACTATTTCAGGCCCCAGGTGAAAACCAAGTATGTTCACTCTAATCTTTTCAGATTAGATCCTTTCCCCTGCCTCAAGTAGTTTTCTAACATGCATATGTTTATCAGTAGCCTACAGAATACTGAATACATACTTTTTGAAGATCTCTGGAGTTCCTTCTCTGTGCAGCATTCTTCTCTCTGGTATTCTGTTCTGCAAACTTTAGCAAACTTTGCATCCCCAGGTTCCCAACTCCATCATCTATAATTCTCACCTCACTTATCAAGGAAAACTGTACATCATTGGCTGATATCCAATGTCTAGAAAACCATTGTTTAATGTGTTATTTCCAGGGTTGTTTTGTTTTAGTTGTTTCTGCAAGAAAATAATGCCTGCTTGACCAGAAGCAGAAGTCTTAAGTCAAAGTCTATTGAATGATTCACATTGACTTAGAACTCCTTAGAAAATATTTCTCCACCCTTCCTAAGAGGCATCTCAGATGTGTCCTCCACAATTAACTGTGCTACTCCCCCAAGGACATATCTCACCTTGACAACCCCAATAAAAATTGAAGACATATTTTTTACAGATATTAACAGTTGATCTAGATTGTATACCCCTGGCCTTTTGGGCTCAGTGGATAGAATGTGGGCCCATGGACCAAAGGGTGGTGGGTTCAATTCCTGGTCAAGGACATGGACCTTGGTTACAGGTTTGTCCCCAGCCCTGGTAGGATGCTGGAAGAAAACAGATTGATGTTTCTCTCTGTCTCTCTCTCCTCCCTCTCTTTCACTCTCTCTAAAAATCAATGAAGGAAAAATATCCTCAGGTAAGGGTAAAAACTTTATATAGAAAGGCAAAGGAAAGAAAAGAACAACAACAATTTCAAAAAGCTGAACAAAGTTGAAGGCTACATATTACCTAACTTTAAGTTTCACTATAAAACAATAAGACAGTGAGATATTGATTTAAGAATAGATGAATGGGCCCTAACCGGCTTAGCTCAGTGGATAGAGCCTCAGCCTGTGGACTCTAGGGTCCCAGGTTCGATTCCAGTCGGGGGCATGTGCCTTGGTTGAAGGGGGATAGAGCCTCAGCCTGTGGACTCTAGGGTCCCAGGTTCGATTCCAGTCGGGGGCATGTGCCTTGGTTGAAGGGACATACCCAGTATGGAGTGTGTAGGAGGCAGCTGATCGATGTTTCTCTCTCATCGATGTTTCTAACTCTCTATTCCTCTCCCTTCCTCTCTGTAAGAAGTCAATAAAATATATTTTTTAAAAAAGAATAGATGAATGGCATAAGATAAAGTCCAGAAATAGACCCACACAATTTATTTTTGACAAAGGAGCAAAGAAATATGATGGTAAAAGAATCATCTTTTCAACAAATGTTGCTATAAAATTAGACATACAGACATGAGAAAATAAACCTTGACATACCTCACATCTTTACAAAAAAATCAGTCAAAGTGGATTATAGCTCTAAATATAAGATATAAACCAATAAAAATTTTATATAAAAACATATAAGAAAATCTCTATGACCATGGTTAAGCAAAGCAACCTTAGTTATGACACTAAACGCACAATCCATGTAAGAAAGAATTGGTACATTTTACCCCATTAAAAATTAAGAACTTCTGCTCTATGAAAGCCTAAAAATTGAAAACATGAGTCACACACTGGGAGAAAATATTTGCTAGTCAAACATCTGAGAAAGAACTGATATGTCTAGAACATATAAAGAATTTTTGAAATTCAATAATGACAAGACAAACAACCTTATATTTAAAAAGAAAAATATTTCAAAAGGTACTCCACCAAATAAAATGTAAATAATCATGTGAAAAGAAGATCAGCACTATTAATCATTAGGGAAATGCAAACCAAAACCAACATGTGATGCTACTGTTTGTTTAAAATGACTTAAGAAACAAACAGACAAATTCTAATAATACCAATCCTGGTGAGATTGTAGAGCAACTGTAACTCTCATACACTTCTGATGGGAATATAAAATGGTACAACTGCTTCAAAAAAAAAGCTTGTCAGTTTCTTACAAAGTTAAAAATGTATTAACAATGTGGCCTCTCAATCTTACTCATGGGTGTGGAATTGAAAACCATTTACAGACAAAGGCCTGTATGCAAATGTTTGTAGCAGCTTTATTCTCTATCACCATAATCTGGAACCAATCCAAATGTCTTTCAACAGAGAAATTGAAATAAAATTGCTGATGCATCGATATAATGGAATATTAATCAGCCAAAAAGAAAGGCTAGTGTGTGGTGGTGGTGGTGAATGAACTGCTGATGTAAGTATAAGATGGATAAATCATCCATCATATGCATGATGCCTAATGAAAGTAATTAGACACAAAAATGTAAAGAATGAATTTTTCCACTTATGTGATATTCTGGCAAAGTAATAATTTAGGAATGGTACGTGACCAGGGCTTTCTAATGGTTAGGGATTGGAGGAGGGACTGACTATATACATAGAGCAAGTATGAGAGTATTTGTAGGATGATGGAACTGTTCAATTTTTCTATTGTGGTGGGGTTTTTGATTCTTTGTATTTGCCAAAACTCATACAACTATAAACCAAAAAGATTGAACACTATAGTATGTAAATTTTAAAAAATTTTGCAAACCTACATACTGAATATTAAAACACCCACTATTTTCCATGACTCAGATCTAAAAATGTAAAAAATTAGGCATATTTCCCAAGGCTAGAAACTGGAGAATTCTCTTCTCTTGAGATATAAAATGGCTGAGTGGAGGATGAGGAGATTTGCATATACTGACATTTGATAATACTACTAAAACATCTGGGCCTCTGCTATGAGATTTTCATGAAGCCCCAATAGATATGTCCCCTTGCACACACACATATTCCAAATAACTTTTTAATATCAAGAGGCATCCAAGAAGCCTAGATATTCAGAGGAAATTTTTAAACCTGCATTTTATATCCTCAAAGAACTAAGAGAAGATGTTGACTTCATAAAAAAATAAGAGAACAATAAAGAATACTTGAAAATTAAAAACAAGGTACACAAAATAAAGAATATTAGAAGGGCTGGAAGATAAATTGAAGAATAAATCTCAGAAAGTAGAACCTAAAATGAAAAGTTATAAAACAGGAAAGAAAAATTCTGGAAAGTTGCATGATTGATTCAAAATTTCACAAACAAATAATAGGTAATACAAAAAATGAAAACAGAGAAGAGATTTGGTCAATAAAAATATAAAATAATTTCCTATAATTGAAATGAAAAAGAAAGGCCCCAAGCAAAGCAAAGCATGCTACTATTAATTTTAAAAACACCAGTGAGGGGGGTTGGGGAGGTGAATGGATTGAGAAAAAAAAAAGAGAGAGAGAGAGAGAGAAAGAGACAAAGTCGGGACTCATGGACATGGACAGCAGGGTGGTGATTGCAGGTGGAGGAGGATGGGAGGAGGTGGTAGAGGCCATAAAAGGTGATGAAAAAAAAAAATAAATGGAAACAAAAAACACAAGATATATATTTTTTAATCCAAAAAGCTTCCAGGGAAAAAGAATTACTACACTCAAAGGATAGAATCAGAAAGACATTAGACTTCTTATCAGAGACTTCTTATAGAAGATAATGGAACAATATCTTTAGAATTGTGGTGGTGGTGGGAAAATTAGGATCCATATCCAGCCAGCCTATCAAAAACACAAAGGTGATATAAACACATTTTTAGACATTTGAAGTCTCAGAAATGTTACTTGCCAATTCCCATACACTTTCTCAGGAACCTACAGGATGATGTTATGCAGCAAAATAAGAGAATAAGCAAGAAACACAAAGAGAACAAATCTAAGGGCCAGGGATCTGATACAGGAATGAAACAAAAGGACACCCAGGATGCTCTCTGCAAAAAGCCAGATCACATCACTCAGATTGGGAAAAAAAGGATAGACAGATTCAAGAAATATGTCTCCAGGGGAAAACAAACTGGACTTGATATATTACCTGCTGTTTTACCATGGGGGAAAATATTTAAAATAGTGTCACATGTATTGCAACTCTTGTGACGAGTTTAAGAAGAATTTGTGATGGAAACTTAAAAACAAACAAACAACAACAAAACATCTAGCAAATGAAATTGAAGCTAGTGTCAACTCCAAGAAAAACAAAAAGTTTCATAAGAAAAGAAAACAATCATCAGAACAAGATTTTTCTTGTCAGCAAATAAAACTTTCATAGCCATTAAAATGGTACATTGATTACTGATTCTATTTAAAATGGTTATTTAAGTACTAGAGGCCCAGTGCACAAAAATTTGTGCACTCGGGGGGGAGTGGGGGTCCCTCAGCCTGGCCTGTGCCCTCTCGCAGTCTGGGATCCCTTGGGAGATAACGACCTGCTGGCTTAGGCCTGCTCCCGGGTGGCAGAGGGCAGGCCCAATCCCTAGGTGCAGCCCCTGGTCGGGCTCAGAGCAGAGCCGATTGGGGAGTTGGGGCGTCACCCTGTCATGCACAGAGCAGGGCAGATTGGGAGGTTGTGATGCCACCCTCAGTCATGCTCAGGGCAGGGCCGATTGGGGGGTTGGGGCACCGTCCCCTGTCACACTCAAGGCAGGGTCGATGGGGAGGTTGTGGCGCCACCCCCTGTCACGCACAGAGCAGGGCCAATCAGGGGGTTGGGGCGCTGCCCCCTGTCACACACAGAGCAGGGCTGCTCAGGGGGTTGGGGCCCCGCCCCCTGTCACACACAGAGCTGCAGGGCGATCAGGGGATTTGGGCGCTGCCCCCTGTCACGCTGATCCCGGTCCCGGGAGGCATATTACCCTTTTACTATATAGGATAGAGGCCTGGTGCATGGGTGGGTGCCGGCTGATTTGCCCTGAAGGGTGTCCTGGATCAGGGTGGGGGTCCCCACTGGGGTGCCTGGCCAGCCTGGGTGAGGGGATGATGGCTGTTTGCAGCTGGTCACACACCCTTCAGGGTGGGGGTCCCCACTGGGGTGCCTGGCCAGTCTGGGTGAGGGGCTTAGGGCTGTTTTCAGGCTGGGGGTGACTGAAGTTCCCAACCGCTCCTTTTTTTTTTTTTTTATTTTTATTCTGGGCCAGCTTTACCTTGAGGCTTGGCTGCAGCTCTTAGGCCTCGGCTGAAAGTAGGTTTCTGGCCTTTGCATACAATGTTGCCAATCTGCTGGCTGAAGTCCGGCGGTATTTGTTACAATGTTTGAAACTGCAGGCTCAGAGGCCTGCAGCCGCAGGCGGGGAACATTGGTTTCCTCCGTCACTGAGGCAAGCAAGCCTGCTCATGTTAGTTTCAAGCTGCCTGGCTGCCGGCCGCCATCTTGGCTGACAGTTAATTTGCATATCTTGCTGATTAGCCAATGAAAAGGGTAGCGGTCGTACGCCAATTACCATGTTTCTCTTTTATTAGTGTAGATATTGGGAAGATGAAGGAAGGAAGAAGTTGAGGGGTGGGGTGGTTTCATAAGAGTTCTAAATGCTCATCCTTCATACCTAAAAATCAAAACACAATGTCTAAAACTGAAAAATCAGGGTGAGAGTAGTAATCAGATTTATATAGGCAATTATCAGAAGAAATAACAAAAAGAAAGAAATGGTGCTTCTGATAAACCCAACTCAGGTATTAGAGCAAGAGAGTGCTTTTTATTTTTTAATAAGAGGTGTTAGTTTTTAAAAACATCATGCATCTTTTACTTTAATAAAAATAGAATTTAAACATTTTAAATTCTACTTTAACTGTGATTGCCTATTGCCAGAATGTCAGTCAGAATGGAAGGCTGCAGGGTAATATTTTTGGAGGAAATGGAAGGTGTTTTCTGTTTTTTCAAATCTTCCTAGACATAGAGTTTCCCAGGAGGGAAAGAAGCACAGCATGATTTTTAAATTCCAGACCTTCTTAAAACATTGTTTTCTTTAAAGAAAGCAAAGGGATAAGAACTCTCATATTTTAATATTTTATTTTTAACTCATTTTCTTCTTCTGTAGTCTTTTAAATAGATTTTTTTCCCCTGCTAACATAAATAGTCACCCAGCACTTTAATGCCAGTTATAGTTTGCTGCCCTAGACAGCTGGTTGAGAGTCTATATAATGATATTGGCCCTGACATTATGAAATTGACATAACTAAATGTCACTATAGAAGTAAAATGTGGAATTGGATTTTAGTAAAGGCAGCTCTTGGCTCTAAGAACTCAGACCTCAGAAAATATCCCAGGATGACATCTTGAGGCTGAAGTCCCACACCCAGGACTATCATGCTCCGTGTGCAAGTAATTGGTTGAGTGTCATTTTTATGGAATCCAGAAAAACTGTTCAATATACTGCAGGGCTGGCCTTAAACCTCACACCCTCAGGACAGTGATTGATGAAATAAGGTCTCCATAGCACTACTCTCAGAAACCCCTTCCTTTGCTCACTCCCTCTCAGTCCCCTCTCACGCCTTGATTCTTCCACTTCTTCAGTCCCCATACCCCAACTAAAGTTCTTTTCACCAAAAAGTGATTTCTGTGGCATGGGCAGGTCCCAGCCATAGTTCATAGGTGATGCCAATTATGCTACTAGTAAGAAGAGGCTGGGCTTGATTTCTTAATGGAGAAGTGTTCTTCACCTCATGAAATTCAAATAAACATCAATATTTTCTTGCTTGTTTTGTTATGATCTAAGATCATATAACAAACTAAATTCTTCCGTCTTACAAAAGGGAACTGTCATGGGGGAAGAAAAGAGCTTGCAAAGCCTACAAGGGTCTTTAGAAAGAATGAATGAGGATGTGGCAAGTTAAAATGCCATTATTTCTGCTTTGAGTCAGCATACTACCAATAAGCCCTTAAAAGCATGTGTATTGCTTAGCTGGGTAATGCTCTTTAAAACATTCCAATTTATAGCACTGCATAGCACCCCAAGGAATAAGATTAGCTGTGGCTAAACATGAGGAGAATTCTTTATCATTTGCAGGAGAAAGAATTTTCTTTGAATTACAGCACTGAAATAGAGCCAACTTATTCTCATTGGTTTCCTCATTTTAGGTGAGATGGTGTGTTTTTGAGCTGTTGAGTGAAACAAGGAAACTGTATAAAGAAAGCATGGATACTTAGAAAAATAAGACCAGAGTGAATTAAAGTAAATAAAATAGAAAATAAAAAAAAATAGCAGTTTAAATTATTCATTTCTTAGATTTGGACAACTCCACTGGAACCTCACTGGGACATTTTGCACCCTAGATTAGAATTTATTAAACTATATCCTAAAAAGGCATAGTTACTGAAATATCTACTTGGTGAATTATTCTCACTTATAGGTATAATGCATTTTATATGTATCATGCCTCTTAGAGTTTTCTGGGACAATACCAATGGAAATTTATTTTATTCTTTTCTATAATGGTGGCTCATTCAATGTTTAACCAAATGTGGTTTCATATTATTCACGTTAGAGATTAGAAAATATTTATTGCAGGATCATGTGTCCTCATTTTAAGTTTATAAAATAAAGTCACCATGAACCCTCAAGAAATATTGCGGTGATATCCCACTATACAATACTCAGGAATCTGAGCTAATTTAGCTTAGATTCACAAAATCATTGGAATGTGAAAAGATTTGTAAGATAATGTAATTTATCCTTCTCTTTTCAGGTAGGCAGTTACACCTGAATCATTCCAGACTCATTAGAATTTATCTTTTTTCTGAAGATGGTCAGAAAAGCAGATCAACACACATCTTCCATTACACCCTCTCTCTGAATGCACAGCTATCTCCTGGATGAGAGAAAGAATAAAGTTCTAGACCTACTCATCTGCATCTGTGATCAAAGGCTATTTGCCCCATATCTAACTGGTGAGAAGGTCCAAATGCGATTTTTTCCTAAACCCGTGGTTGGCAAACTGCGGCTCGAGAGCCACATGTGGCTCTTTGACCCCTTCAGTGTGGCTCTTCCTAAGCCTTAGGAGTACCCTAATTAAGTTAATAACAATGTACCTACCTATATAGTTTAAGTTTAAAAAATTTGGCTCTCAAAAGAAATTTCCATCATTGTACTATTGATTTTGGCTCTGTTGACTAATGAGTTTGCCGACCACTGTCCTAAACCATTCCCAAAGTCAGCATAATAGACTATAAACCATACTAGAAAATTTGTCATAGTGTAAAAGACCTTGGATGTATTGCTACCCCATAATTTCTCTCACTTGATCTTCTTCTCATTGGTCCCCTCACTGATAGTTAACCCATGAGCCCTCTAGAACTATCAGTGCCCAGTAAAGAAGCTCTGTGATATCATTAACTTAGTCACTTACTCCATCTCCTTCCTTAACTGAAATCTGTCTCTACTCTGAAGGGTACTGCTTACCCACCAGCCCTAGCTACTGCTCACTGCTCATCTCCTAAGAGTGTTGTTGCAGGATCAGGAGCTAGAGATGACAATACTTTTCTACCTTTATGTAAAAAGTAGAGGCCTGGTGCACAGGATTCATGCACTGGTGGGGGGCATGGCCTGCAAGGATCAGCCCACTGTGGGAGCACCACTCATCCTGGTCAGCCGAGCCGCGCTCCCACTGTGGTAGCGCACTGACCACCAGAGAACAGCTCTTGAGTTGAGCACCTGCCCCCTGGTGGTCAGTGCGCGTCATAGTGACTGTTCGACCGGTCATTCTGGGTTTCGCTGTTCAGTCACTGGGCTTTTATTATATAGGATACCCTTCTTTAAATGCTCATACCACCATTTTCTTCCTCCTCTTTACGTTTATTTTTGAGGTCCTGATAACTTCTCTCATTCATTAATGGTATCTGGCTCATGTCCTTACTTTCTATCCCAAGTCTTGCCATATTGTCCATTGTTAATGTAGATGACCCATCCAATACCTCAACTCCAATGATTTTCACCTCTAATTTTTTTCAATCACTTATTATCATGGCCATACCATGGATCTTGTGGTCATTTATAAAAATGTCTCTAAAGTCTTCAAGTCCAATGTTCTACTCTCTGACCTCACTCACTCTTCTAGGTCTTCCTTGACCTCAAGTTATTGATCACCTGAAGTACTGCCTCACCAGCTTATTCAATTTCCTCCACCACAGTTCTTTTGCAGCAACTGCTTGGGGCTATAATACTGGATTCCTACTATAATACACTTTTCCAGTCCCATATCAGATGAATAAACCCTTCTAGAACTGCAGCTTCAAGCCATTTCAAAGCCGTAGTCTTCAATATCAGTTGTGCCCTTAGTCTCACCACCAGAAAATCCTATAACTTATCATTGGTCAGTTCCCAAACCATTATTTCAGACCAAATCTCCTCTCCTCTTTACATCTACCAAGCACCATAATCATCTCTCATTCCCTCAGTTTCAGTATATAGACTGGTGTTTTGCCACTTAGAAAAAAATTGAATCTATCTGACATGACTTTCCTTAATATTTTCCCTTCTCCTTCCCTTTATAAATTGTAGCTTCTCTCGCAGTCATTCTTACTTCATTTCCTCTGACCCCAGGCAATGAGCTATAGTCCACAGCCAACTTCTGTAGCTGTACCCTTCCTTGATCTTAGCCTCTTATGCCAGCTGCAGGGCCCTGAGCCATCAGCAATCTTCATCTCTTTCTCTGTCATCCACTCTTCTGTGCTCTAGAACTGCACTTACCAACATGGTATACACTAGCCACATGAGGCTATTTAAACTGAAACTAATTAAAACTAAACAAAATTAAAATTCAGTTACTTAATGGCACCAGTCATTTCTCTAGCACCCAATAGCCACATGTGGCAAGTGGCTACTATATTGGATAGCACAGACATAAAGCATTTCTGTCATCTCCATCATCTTGGAAAGTTCTCTTAGAGAGCATGGCTCAAAACCTTGCACTTCTCCTAAAGGACTAAGATTTCCTATGTCTCTGAACATTTGCACAAAGATTAACAGCCATTTCTATATGACAACATCTAACTGGTGATAGGGTCCACCTCTGGCATCCTATACAAATTATGTGGACATCTACTTTCAGAAACAACTTTTGATGTTGTTGTGAACTGGCACTGTTTATGTGGTAAGGGCCTTTATGGCACCCGTGTGTTTTTCTCTGAATAAAAGTAGAGAATAAGAGAATGTACTGCTGGGGAGATGGACCATTATAGGCTCAAGGAGGGCTTTTTGATCCCACCATGTCAATCTTTCCAAATACCCATGTAATTAAAGACTAAACTGTCATGGCAGATATAGCAGTCATCTTACCTTCAAGCCTATTACAGCTTGTCCTTAGAAAATATTTTCCACTTTTTAAAAAAGAGAATGAACAATAAACTACCTAATTATTCATGGTTTAACCTTTGTTTTCAGGCATAGAATTAGTTAAACTATCATGCAGTAGAGAGAACACTTGGACATTCAACCTCAACACTATTTTAGGAAAAGTTCAAGAGAAGTTGCAGTGAGAAAGAGCATAAAAGTAATTTTTTAAATTTTTTTACACTTGGAAAATCTTTTTTTCTCTACTAGAGGTGTTTCTAGTACAGAAAAAAGGTAAATAAATAAAAGTCTTTATGTAAATCAAAAAAGTGATTTTTAAAAAAATTCCACATATACTTCTAAATTAGGTTTTTGCTATATGACTTGATTATTTCATTTAAAGTGAATTCCTAAAAGAGCAAAAATAATCGCATTTAAAAATCAATATAAAACACATTCTAAAACTAAATATCCAGTTTGCGATCATTACTTCTCAGTCTGCGTGTGCTTCATCAGCATCAGGACTTCAGTGAGATGAAAGACTGGCGCTGCCATTGCCTGGCTGAGAGATCGGGCAGTTAGTTTCAGCTCTTGGACCGCCCTCTCCTGTGGGAAGTCACAGAATAGAGCAGATTTTCTCTACGTTCCTTCTCCACTGTGGGTAGGGGAAGGGCATTCTTTGATACAATAAAAATCTGCTCAATTTTCTCTCTCCTACAAGATTGCTTTAATTCTTTCAGCACTTAGTTATTCCTACATAGAAATCTGCAGTGTTCACCACCTCAAATTAGAGAAATAAATATGAGTGTAATGCATCTACAAGAGCAGCTCCTGGAGATGGGACATGGAGGGTGTGAGAGGAATAGATTGCAAGAGAAGAGAACTCAGGCTGGGGTGACCTCATTAAGGCCAGTGGGCATGGCCTTCTGTCTTCATATAAGGAACAGTTGCTCTTAACAGTACATAGCACTTCTCTTTGTTCACTTTGGTTTATCGTTTGTATAGAGGCACATTTCTAGCATGAAATACTCTTTTTAAATATTACAAATATACAAACATTACTTGTAAATGGCATTTCAAAAATATTTAGTTGTGTCAATGTATAGGCCCCACATGCATGACTTCTATATGCCTACAAGTTTCTTCTTGGAGGCTTGAGGACAGAGGTTAGATATGAACTGTTGCTTGGGTTTCCTATTTTTCAGTATTATGGTGATAAATGAATGGAGAAAAGGATACACTCCAAGGTGAAAGAAAGACTATATTTTTCTTCTGCAAATATGAAATTTTAATTATTTTAAATGTGATTTAGTCAACTTGGAACCAGTCCACCTCAAAGTAAAAGAAAAAGAAATGAAAATTAATGATAGAATGGTTCAGTGACTAAAGAATGTGAAGTTATTACAAATAGATTATGAGAACCTCTCTAACCTAAGCAGTTGCAACTTCTGGGATTAGTGTGTGTGTGTATGTTCAGTTAAAATACCATTTTTTTCTTTGATTATTTTTTCTACATTTATTTTTTTCTTTGAAGACAAGCATAAAGAATATTTGTAATGTGCCTTGCAGATATATGCATTCTTTAAAGGCATTTTATGCCACACATTTATTTAAGGAGCAATTATACCAACTGCTGTCATCGACACTACACACTACAGTTCCTGCCTCTTCAAACAAAAATAAAGAAAGAAGACTGTTTTGATTTGAAAAGATTCTGAATTAACACCCAAAACAAGTCGAGCTTTCCAAACTGATTGTTGAATCCATAAGTTTAGGCAGCCTCTACATTTTGCTAGTTTTTTTAAGGGTCTAAGATCCAAGGAAGAAAAGGTGAAAATTTCTCCTTTTTAAAATTATCACTTAGGTGCATAGATATTAAGAAGCAAAAATTACAAACAATTAAATATCCACTCATATTTCATTGATCAAATAAGATATGATGCAGGTGACTACACCATGGAATATTATTGTACATTCAATGGATTAAGATGAATAAGATGATCTGTCAAGGATAAATAAATATATGTTTTTAAGTGTAAAACTGTATACTAATATTCCTATTAGTAAAAATGTTAATAAATTATTATAGTGTATATACATGTATATGTGTCTGTGTGTGTATAAAATACAAAACTGATGCCTGATCACTGATAACTGATGGTTATCACTGGAAGAAGGAAGTGAAAATAAAAGAATTTAATTTCTCATATATTTTTATATATTTTAACACAATGCATTGTTTTTATAATCAAAATGAATATTAAAGATTTTATTTTTTAAAAAAATTTGTTTTATTGCTTAAAGTATTACAAAGAGTATAACATATGTCTCCTTCCTCCCCCCCCCCCCCTTTGACATTCCCCCGGTCTCCCCTACCCCCCAGTGTCTTATGTCCATTGGTTATGCTTATATGCATGCATACAAGTCCTTCGGTTGATCTCTTACCTCCCCTTCTCCCGCCCCCCAACCCTCCCCAGCCTTCCCCCTGTAGTTTGACAGTCTGTTCGAGGCTGCTCTGCCTCTGTATCTATTTTGTTCATCAGTTTATAATGGTCTTTATAATCCATAAATGAGTGAGATCATGTGGTATTTTTCTTTAATTGACTGGCTTATTTCACTTAGCATAATGCTCTCCAGTTCCATCCATGCCGTTGCAAATGGTAAGAGTTCCTTCCTTTTTAGAGCAGCATAGTATTCCATCGTGTAGATGTACCACAGTTTTCTAATCCATTCATCTACTGATGGGCACTTAGGCTGTTTCCAGATCTTCACTATGGTAAATTGTGCTGCTATGAACATAGAGATGCATATATCCTTTCTGATTGGTGTTTCTGGTTTCTTGGGATATATTCCTAGAAATGGGATCACTGGGTCAAATGGGAGTTCCATTTTTAACTTTTTGAGGAAACTCCATACTGTCTTCCATAGTGGCTGCACCAGTCTGCATTCCCACCAGCAGTGAGGGAGTGTTCCCTTTCCTCCACATCCTCTCCAACACTGGTCATTTGTTGATTTGTTGATGATAGCCATTCTGACAGGTGTGAGATGATACCTCATTGTTGTTTTGATTTGCATCTCTCAGATGATTAGTGACTTTGAGCATGTTTTTATATGTCTCTTCGCTTTCTGGATGTCCTCTTTTGAAAGGTGTCTATTTAGGTCCTTTGCCCATTTTTTTATTGGATTGTTTATCTTCCTTTTGTTAAGTTGTATGAGTTCCCTATAAATGTTGGAGATTAAACCCTTATCAGTGATAACATTGGCGAATATGTTCTCCCATGCAGTGGGCTTTCTTGTTGTTTTGTTGATGGTTTCTTTTGCTGTGCAGAAGCTTTTTATTTTGATGTAGTCCCATTTGTTTATTTTCTCTTTAGTTTCCAATGCCCTAGGAGCTGTATCAGTGAAGAAATTGCTTCGGCATATGTCTGAGATTTTTGTTGCCTTTGGATTCTTCTAGTATTTTTATGGTTTCCCATCTTATATTTAAGTCCTTTATCCATTTTGAGTTTATTTTTGTGTATGGTATAAGTTGGTGGTCTAGTTTCATTTTCTTGCATGTATCTGTCCAATTTTCCCAACACCATTTATTGAAGAGACTATCTTGGCTCCATTGTATGTTCTTGCCTCCTTTGTCAAATATTAATTGAGCATATTGGTTCGGGTCGATTTCTGGATTCTCTATTCTATTCCATTGATCTATATGTCTGTTCTTGTGCCAGTACCAGGCAGTTTTGAGAACAGTAGCTTTGTAATACAGCTTGATATCAGGTATTGAGATCCCACCTACTTTGTTCTTCTTTCTCAGGATCTCTGCAGCTATTTGGGGTCTTTTTTTATTCCAGATGAATTTTTGGAGAGTTAATTCTAGGTCTGTGAAATATGCCGTTGGTATTTTAATGGGAAGTGAGTTGAATTTATAGATTGCTTTGGGTAGTATGGACATTTTAATGATGTTGATTCTACCAATCCATGAACATATTATGTTCTTCCATCTGTTTATGTCTTCCTCTATCTTTTTTTTCAACGTCCTGTAGTTTTTTTAGTAGAGGTCTTTTACCTCTTTAGTTAGGTTTGAATATTAAAGATTTTAAAAGAAACTTTATTGGAGACTTTTTGAGATAAACGTGGCAATCTTAGCCTGTATGTCTCATTCATTCCTTCTCCTAAGTCTCTACTGAGGGAGGCAACTGTAGAGAAGGACAGTTTCCATTGCTCTGACATAATCCAGGACTGGGGAGCTCTCAGGGAGATGTTGGCAGGTGAAAGCGGAGGACATAGAAAGACACGGATGATAACCCACCCGCCAACCTTTCACTGCTGTCTGTTGCCCTGGAGCCTGACAATCAAATCAGTAAAGGGAAAGGGTCCCCACAACTTTGTTAACATGAGAGAGGACAAAACCAGAAAAGGTAAGGCTGAGTCCTGAATTTCAGTCTCAGGTTTGAACTCACAGGGGAAAAGAATCAAATCAAAGTTTAATTTAGGACATTTTAATTTACAAAACTAAATATAGTGAGTGCTTATTATATGTTTACATAGTAATACATATGACACAGAGCAGGAAAAACTAGAGAGGCTGTTACTTGATGTGGAGAAGGTCTCTAAGTTGAATTTGGAGTGCCAGGGATGATATATGAACCATAGTAAAGTTCCTTGCCTGCATCTGTTTTTGTCCCCAAGGCAATAATCACCAATATAAAGCACCTTCCCTCACCCTACTGTCTGGATCTGGAGGAGAAGCTGGGCCAGAAAAGACAAAGAGTTAAGGACCACGAGGAAGTACTGTTTACTAACAACTGCAGAGGTATTTAAATGTTTTTACATCTGGTATGGTCATAACTTGCATACCAGCTGGCTAACAGATTGGTGAATGGGCATTCTGCAAGTGGAGTCATGAAATTTGCTCAGGACATGCTTGGGTCTAATCCAGTGATGGCAAACCTTTTGAGATCAGCGTGTCAGCATTTTGAAAAACCCTAACTTAACTCTGGTACCGTGTCACATATAGAAATTTTTTGATATTTGAAACCATAGTAAAACAAAGACTTATATTTTTGATATTTATTTTATATATTTAAATGCCATTTAACAAAGAAAAATCAACCAAAAAAATGAGTTCGCATGTCACCTCTGACACACGTGTCATAGGTTCGCCATCACTGGTCTAATCTCTTCTATGCGACTCAGAAAATAATCTAATTCTAGATATTGATTTGCCTTCTCTAAGTTCTTCTGCTATAGTCACCATCCATGAACCTATTGAATACTAGTATCTTTTTTATTGTCTTAGTATTTTACACAATATTTCTTCTGACCAAGGAACTTATTTTATACTTTTTAAATAAAATTAGATAATGGACTAGTTTTTATATGATTTATGGATTTTACTCTGTATCCCAAACTTATACAATGGGATGGTCAATTGGAAACTCATTTATGCATCAGCTGAAAGATAACTCCCTATGATATTGGTGCTGATTCTCCATTCAGTAAAATAAGAGGATCTGGAAATCAACAATGTGAAGTATGAGTGGTCCTCCCATTATTATATCTATCTACTCACTTGCAAAATTTTTGCTTCTCATTACTGTTATTTTGAACTCTGCTGGCTTAAATGTCTCATGTGCCAAAGGAGAACTACTTCCACCTGTGACACAACAGTAACTTCACAGAATTAAAAGATGAATTAGCCACCTGCCAAGAAGGAGTATTTATAACCCAGAGAACTCCTAGGTGTCTCCTACTACTTCTACATCCAATAGTAAGGATTATTAGACAACCACAGCCACCCAATACAGGCAAAACTAGAAAGAGCTCAGACACTTATGGAGGAAAGGCTAGGGTTACCCCACTAGATATAGAATGCTTACCACTGAATTGCTGACTGAGGGAATTGATCCATTAAACTGATAGTGGACAAAGGAAGTGAAATACCAACCATGTTCTTCTGACATTTTGGAGGACTGAGGACTGTCATAGATATCCATATTTTCCTTGCTTTGTTGTATATATTGTATATATATATATATATATATATATATATATATATATACACACACACTAGGGGCCCGGTGCACGAAATTCGTGCATGGGGGAGGGGGGGAGCAGAGTGTCCCTCAGCCCAGCCTGCCCCCTCTCACATACTGGGAGCCCTCAGGCGTTGACCCCCATCACCCTCCGATCGCCTGATCGGCCCCTTGCCCAGGCCTGACGCCTCCGCCAGAGGTGTCAGGCTTGGACAGGGGACTCCCATCTCCCACTGATCACTGGCTCTGGCCCCCGCCCAGGCCTGAGGCCTCTGGCCCAGGAATCATGCCTGGGCAGGGGACCCCCATCTCCCTCTGATCGCTTGCTCCACCCCCCGCCCAAACCTGACGCCTCTGACCCAGGCTTCAGGCCTGGGCAAGGGGACCATCATATCCCCCCAATCCCCGGCTCCGCCCCCCACCCAGGCCTGATGCCTCGGCCAGAGGAGTTGACCCTCATCACCCTCCGATCACCAATCACCGGATCGGCCCCTTGACCAGGCCTGAGGCCTCCGGCAGAGGTGTCAGGCCTGGGCAGGGGACCCCCAGCTCCCCGCGGTTGCAGGCTCCGCCCCTGCCCAGGCCTAACGCCTCTGGCCTAGGCATCCAGCCCAGGCAGCGGGGACCTGCAGTGGCAGCGGGGGGCGCTGCGATCATGGGCTCTGCTTTAGGCCCAGGCAAGGGACCCCTAGCTCCTGGGACTGCCAGCTTTGACCGTTCCCAGCTCCCATCGCTGGCTCCACCCCTACTTCCTGCTATCACTGGCCAGGGTGGCAAAGGCACCTGATTCTCCGATCATGGCTGGGGGGCCCTGGGGCCGCCTTTGCCCTGCCCCCGAGCTCTTAGCTCCCCCCTGGGTTTCCGATCACTGTCAGTGGCAGGGGGCTTCTTCCTGCTTTCCCTTTCGCCTTCCTGCATTGTGCCTACATATGCAAATTAGCCGCCATCTTGTTGGCAGTTAACTGCCAATCTTAGTTGGCAGTTAACTGCCAATCTTAGTTGGCAGTTAATTTGCATATAGCCCTGATTAGCCAATGAAAAAGGTATCGCCGTACGCCAATTACCATTTTTGTCTTTTATTAGTGTAGATATATATATATATTGCTTTTGTTATTATATATCTACACTAATAAAATACAAAGATGCTAATTGACTGTACCTTTGCTATGTCCCAAGCCACACCCACCAGCCAATCAGAGCAACTATATGCACATTAAAATAACCAAGATGGCGGTGGGCAGCCACAGAGCTGGAGCAAGCAGGAGGCTTGGTTGCCCCAGTGATGGGGGAAGCCAAGCTTCCCGCCTGCCCTGGCCAGCTGTGGAACTCCGCTCAAGGCAACAAAGTTTCAATTATAGAAGACAAATAAATCCCAGATACCTGCTTCCAGCCAGCCTCCACTGGGAGCTTGGGTGGGTAAGGGCCAAGGCCAGCCTGCAAACAGCCATCAGCCCCTCACCCAGGCTGGCCAGGCACCTCAGCGGGACCCCCACCCTGATCCTGGACACCCTTCAGGGCAAACCAGCCGGCCCCCAACCCATGCACCAGGCCTCTATCTAATCTAATAAAAGAGAAACATGCAAATTGACTGTACCTTCATAATGCCGCAAGCCACGCACAGCAGCCAATCAGAGCAACTATATGCAAATTAACCCAACCAAGATGGCGGCCGGCAGCCACGGAGCTGGAGCAAGCAGGAGGCTTGGTTGCCCTGGTGATGGAGGAAGCCAAGCTTCCAGTCTGCCCTGGCCAGCTGTGGCCTCCACTGAAGGCAACATAGTTTCAATTATAGAAGATAAATAAAACCCAGATACCTGCTTCCAGCCAGCCTCCACTGTGAGTTTGGGTGGCTGGGGCCATGGCCAGCCTGCAAACAGCAATCAGCCCCTCACCCAGACTGGCCAGGCATCCCAGGGGGACCACCACCCTGAAGGAGCTGTGGCCAGCCTACAAACAGCCATCAGCCCCTTGCCCAGACTTGCCAGGCACCCCAGCAGGACCCCCTACCCTGAAGGGGCTGTGGCCAGCCTGAAAATGGCCCTCAGCCCCTCACCCAGGCTGGCCAGGCACCCCAGTGGGGACCCCCACACTGAAGGGGGTGTGACCAGCCTGCAAACAGCCATCACTCATCACCCAGGCTGGCCAGGCGCTCCAGCGGGGATCCCGACTCTGATCTGGGACACCCTTCAGGGCAAACCAGCTGGCCCCCACCCATACACCAGGCCTCTAGCCTATATAATAAAAGGGCAATATGCAAATTGACCCTAACAGCAGAACGACTGGGAATGACTAGTCACTATGACACACACTGACCACCAGGGGGCAGACGCTCAATGCAAGAGCTGCCCCCTGGTGGTCAGTGCACTTCCACAGGGGGAGCTCTGCTCAGCACAAGCCAGGCTGATGGCTACCAGTACAGCGGTGGTGGGCACTGGCATTATCAGTGGTGATAAAGGATGACTTTTGTTTTATGTATAATGATTGAATTTTTATAATTTGAATATAACGCTGTATTATTAGGTTATTTAAAAATTAAAATTTTGAATAATAATAAATTATGGATGTGGCAAGTAAAGCAATTACAAGCATTTTAATATTAAGATATATAATATTTTAAAATAAATTAGATAACCTAGAGCTACTTAAACAAAAGAGGAGGGCTGTAAACATCCTAACTTTTCATCTTCTTTGGGAAGAAGAAAAAGGCAGAGTGGGGAAAGTACATAGATATTATTTAGATGGCTGCCCCCATGTGGACACAAGATGGCCAGCAGGGGAGGGCAGTTGTGGGCAATAAGGCCTGCAGGGGAGGGCAGTTAGGAGCAATCAGGCCGGCAGGGGAGGGCAGTTGTGGGGCAATCAGGCTGGCAATGGAGGGAAGTTAGGGGTGACCAGGCCAGCAGGGGAGGGCAGTTGGGGGCAACCAGGCCTAGAGGGGAGGGCAGTTGGGGGCAACCAGGCCTACAGGGGAGGGCGGTTGGGGGCTACCAGGCCTGTAGGGGAGGGCAGTTGGGGGCAATCGGGCCAGCAGGGGAGCAGTTAGGTGTCGATCAGACTGGCAGGGTTAGGGGGCAATTAGGCAAGCAGGAGAGCAGTTGGGAGCCAGTAGTCCTGGATTGTGAGAGGGATGTCCTACTGCCCGTTTAGGCCCGATCCTGGTGGGATAGTGCCTAAACGGGCAGTCAGACATCCCTCGAGGGGTCCTAGATTGGAGAGGGTGCAGGCTGGGCTGAGGGACACTGCCCTCCCTCCGTGCCTGAATTTCATGCACCAGGCCTCTAGTTTTAATATAAAGACAACCAATAATAGAAAAATATTGGACATGTAACTTCCAAATCACTAGAGAAAAGAATACATAGTAAAGAGATAACTTTAGAGGAAAACATAGACTACCAAAACTGACTCAAGGGCATAGCAAATTTCCTAGGAAGAAACTAAAAAGGCTTAAAAAGTAATAATAATGGAAAAAAGAAATAAAAGGCAATATTTCATGGTTTATGAAAAAGGTCTCTCTATTCATTAAATCCTATGTTATCTACATAATTATAGAAGATAGAAAAATGAGAATGTTCCCCAGTTAACTTTATGAGGTTTACCTTGCCCTAAAGGTAAAAATAAACAAGAACAACAGAAGATATTAACAAATAAAGACCAATATTGTTGATAAGTAGAGATGTAAAAATCCTACATTACCCTGGCCAGTTTGGCTCAGTCTATAAGAGTGTCTTTTTGTGGACTGAGGGGTTCTGAGTTCAAATGGGTTAAGTGAGAAAAATCATATTGCTATATTTCTATAAAGATACTTGATAAAATTAAATATCCAATACTGAGGGAGGAAATTCTTAGCGAACTAAGGATATAAGGATAGTCTCTTACTGTGATAAAGTATCTATTAAAAACAAATAGTATATATTATACCTCACAGTAAAATATTAGTGGCACTCCCACTAAAGCCAAGACTAAGACAAAGATATCAGCTCTTAAAACTATGTATTACATCATTCTAGAATCACTAGCAATCATACAAGAAAAGAAAGAAGGTATAAATCCATAAAATAAGGCAAAACTGAAGTTCTTTGCAGATATATGATTCAGTACTAAGGAAATACAAGGGAAACAAATTAAAACATAATAGAACTAATAAAAGGTCAGAGGTAATCTGAGTGCCAAAGATACAAAGTAAACAAAATCTCGATAGCAAAACGAAAGACGAAAGAAAGAAAGAAAGAAAGAGCAAATAGAAAAAAGGTCTCATTAACAACAGCAAAAATATGACAAAATGCCTAAGAATGAAATATTCAAAGCCTGTATAGAAGAAACAACAATTTCCTAAGCAATATTAAAAAATGATTTAATGGAGAGACATTAGATATTACTGAATGGGAAGAGTCAATTTTGAAAACATTCAATTCTCTAGTCTATAAATTTATTTTCAGTACATAATTGCTTCCTATTCAAAAAATTATTTTTTAAGCAATCACATAGAACAGTATAGGAAGTATAATACAATGACCTGTGGTTTTTTTCTGAATTAGTTGAAAGTACATTGCTTTTCTGTTTCCCCATCATCTAAAACTTTAAGTTCTTTTTCTACACACAAAGATGTTTCATATAATGGTAATATAACCATTAAAATCAGAAAATTATTATTAATATACTAGAAGCCGATGCACAAATTCGTGCACAGGTGGGTCCCTTAACCTGGCCTGATTGGGGCTGATTGGGGCCAACGGGGGGGGGGGGGGGGCGGGGTAGGGACTGCAGGAGGTTGACCGACCACAGGAGGTTGGCTGTGGGAGCGCACTGACCACCAGGGGGCAGCTCCTGTGTTGAGTGTCTGCCCCCTGGTGGTCAGTGCATCATCATAGCGACTGGTCCACCAGTTGTTTGGTCAACCAGTTGTAACTGTCACTTAGGCTTTTATATATACAGATTGCTGCCATCTAATCATTAAACCCCATAATCAAGTCTCATCAATTTTCTCAAAAAATTTTTATTGCAAAAACTAGAGGCCCAATGCACGTAATTCTTGCAAGAGCAGGCCTTCGCAGCTGCAGTGGCTGCCTGGATCCCTCCCTCACAACCGTGGTGGCTGCCTCTATCCCACGGCTTCAGCCCTGGCTTCGTCCTGAAGGATGCCCAGTCTAATTAGCATATTATGCTTTTATTATTATACATATCTGGTTCAGAATCATTGTGGCATTTAGTTATGTCTATTCCTTATTCATCCCTAGACCTTCATAACCTTGATACTTTAGAAGACTATTGCCCAGTTGTTTTGTAGAATGTCCCTGAATTTGGCCTTCTCTGATGTTTCCTCATGATTGAATTCACATTATGCATCCTTGGCAGCGATATCATAGACATGAGTCATGTGTTTCTCAACCACCCCCACCCCCCAACTGAGCTACCTCCCCCAATTTGTGGATGCCTACCAGGCCCTACTCAGACTCGGACATACAATACCAAGCAACAGCTCTCCGGGTTCCCTCCTCACTGTATTTGGGCTCTGACATCTCACTGCAGATTTCCTCTCCATATGTACATCCTCCTTATCCTGCTGTAGCTCCGACACCCCTTAGCAGGACTCTACGAATATAATGCAATCCCAACCGCCATTCTAAAAGAAATCTCTTTAGACATTTTAAAAATGATGTTAAAATTCTACTTGAAAAACACCTTGAGATGAGCCAAGATATATTTGAAAAAGAGTATCAAAAAGAGTTTTCTTTTATCATAAATTGCAACATATTATAAAACCACAGAAATTTAAAACAGCTTTTGACTCAGGAAGAGACAAATTCAGGAAAAAAAAATAGACATTACAGAAGCAGGTTGAAGAATATTGTGGTATTTATAGTCAGCATAGTAACAAGTTAACTGAGCAATGGTAATTTGGAGAAAAGCTTTAATTAGTATTCTATATTATGGTTTACACCGGCGATTTTCAACTAGTGTGCTGCACCAGGAGCTCTGGTGTGCCGCAAGAATTTTTAAAACATGCAGTACTTGACTATTTAGTCAGGGGCTATGACCTTTTTTCCCTTGGATCAGTGGTTCTCAACCTTCCTAATGCCGCGACCCTTTAATACAGTTCCTCATGTTCTGGTGACCCCCGATTTCATTGTTACAAATTGAACATAATTAAAGCATAGTGATTAATCACAAGAACAATATGTGATTATATATGTGTTTTCTGATATCTTAGGCGACCCCTGTGAAAGGGTCGTTCGACCCCCAAAGGGGTCGCGACCCACAGGTTGAGAACCGCTGCCTTAGATTGTCAAATAAGAACATGACAATAGCCAACACAAGAATAGCCACCCAGTATGAATGGATCAAAATTATACCTATTTTTTTTTGTCAGACTGGCAAAAAAATATATTTTGTGTGTGCTACAGAATTTTAGTGACTAGTTTGTGTGCATGAGATGAAAAAGGTTGAAAATCGCTGATTTACACGAAAATTTAAGTGTCAAAAATAAAATCATAAAATAATATTGATTCATAGTATTGTCATTCTGGGCTTGGAAATACCTTGCTGGACATAGCAAAGGAAAAGGAAAAGATCGAACACTTAGATTATAAGTTAAAATATCCTAACTAGTGACAAAACAAACAAAGATGACTGCTGCTCTTTCCTTCGTATGGAAAATGATAGCCTTTTTAAAAATATATATATTTTATTGATTTTTTACAGAGAGGAAGGGAGAAGGATAGAGAGTTAGAAACATCGATGGGAGAGAAACATCAATCAGCTGCCTCCTGCACACTCCCTGATGGGGATGTGCCCGCAACCAAGGTACATGCCCTTGACCTGAATTGAACCCGGGACCTTTCAGTCCGCAGGCTGACGCTCTATCCACTGAGCCAAACCAGTTAGGGCGAAAATGATAGCCTTGAATATGTCTTCAAACTGTGAAATGACAATTCTTCATATTTATGTATGTGGTTGTGCTTAAATTGTATCCATGTCTGCACTGTCTCTTTCATATTATGTAACCTCCTTGAAGGAAAGATTTATATTTCACTTTTGTATGCCTTCTACATGATTATGCAAACTGTGGTCCTTGTTGTGAGTTAAATTGTATCCCCCCTCACCCCAAAGATTTGTTGAAGTCCTAACCCTGGGTATCTATGAATGTGACCTGGTTTGAAAATAAGGTCTTTGGAGATATGATCAAGTTAAGATGGGGTCATGTTCAATTAGGGTGTGCCCTAAATCCAATGATAGGAATCCTTGTAAGAAGGGAGCGATCTGAAGACAGAGACACTCACAGGGGAAAAGGCCATGTGAAGGTGGAGGCAGAAACTGGAGAGATGAAGCTACAAGTTCAGGATTGCCCGGAGGCACCAGAAGCTAGGAAGAGGCAAGGAAGGGGTCTCCCCCAGTGCCTTCAGAGGCAGCGGGGCTCTGCTGAAACTTTGGTTTCAGTCTTCTAGCCTCCAGAACTGTGGGATGATGAGTTTCTGTTGTTTTAAGTCACACAGCATGTGTACTTTGTTAAGGGAATTCGAGGACACAAATCCAGTCACTTATGTAGTGCATTTCACTTCTATGGGCAATTATCCAGGGCACTGTAACGTGAGCACTTACATTCACCCATTAATGGTTGAGTGAAGGAAATCAACATTTGTGTATTCTCAAGTGTATCCCCTGCACTGCTGAAACAGGAAAAGTATTCCCTTCCTTTCACTAGAAATAAGACTCACCAGCCCTAAAGCATGAGTATTTTCTGTTTTGCTGCATCCTTTAGAAAGCATCTTCCTCACCTACAAGCTTTGTTCAATCTCCAATGCAGTAAAAGTCAACCCCAGCTTCATCCCAGAGGCTCCAGTGTGTGTGCCCCAGGCTCAACCATCTCTGAAAAGTGACCCTGAGAAATTTTCTTACTTTATCAGGTGGTAAATTCTGCCTGCATGATATATTGTAACTGCCAAGGTTTGCTGTATTTGCACAATCTCATGGAAACTATAACCTACTTTAAAGAAAACGGCTATATTTTTAGATGACATCAATAAAAACAAGAGAGAATTAGTGTTTTATTTGTGTTCAGGAGGTTATATAGCCATACACTCTTTGCTATTCTGGCATTCTGTCATTAAATCTATCTTTTCTCTAATTCTCTTTCTATGTGCTATTACTTTAGATGCATTTCTATCTTATTATTCCTTCTTATTTTCCACTTCACTTGCCAGTAATGCTTCTAAAGATATATTATATTTTTACTACAGTTTTTTTATTAAATCTTTATTGTTCAGATTATTACATTTGTTCCTCTTCCCCCCGCCCATAACTCCCCTCCTTCCAGTTCCCACCCCACCCTCCGCCCTCACTCCCCACCCACTGTCCTCATCCATAGGTGCACAATTTTTGTCCAGTCTCTTCCCGCATCTCCACACCCCTTTCCCCCCCCAAGAATAGTCAGTCCATTCCCTTTCTATGTCCCTGATTCTATTATAACCAACAGTTCATTCTGTTCATCAGATTATTTATTCACTTGATTCTTAGATTCACTTGTCGATACATGCATATTTGTTGTTCATAATTTGTATCTTTACCTTTTTCTTCTTCTTCCTCTTCTTAAAGGATATCTTTCAGCATTTCATATAATACTGGTTTGGTGGTGATGAACTCCCTTAGCTTTTCCTTATTTGTGAAGCTCTTTATCTGGCCTTCACTTCTGAATGATAGCTTTGCTGGATAAAGTAATCTTGGTTGTAGGTTCTTGGTATTCATCACTTTGAATATTTCTTGCCACTCCCTTCTGGCCTGCAAAGTTTCTGTTGAGAAATCAGCTGACAGTCATATAGGTATTCCCTTGTAGGTAACTGAGTTTCTTTCTCTTGCTGCTTTTAAGATTCTCTCTTTGTCTTTTGCTCTTGGCATTTTAATTATGATGTGTCTCGGTGTGGTCCTCTTTGGATTCCTTTTGTTTGGGGTTCTCTGCGCTTCCTGGACTTGTAAGTCTATTTCTTTCACCAGGTAGGGGAAGTTTTCTGTCATTATTTCTTCAAATAGGTTTTCAATATCTTGCTCTCTCTCATCTTCTGGCACCCCTATAATTATGATGTTAGTATGCTTGAAGCTGTCCCAGAGGCTCCTTACACTATCTTCGTATTTTTGGATTCTTTTTTCATTTTGCTTTTCCGGTTGGGTGTTTTTTGCTTCTTCGTATTTCAAATCTTTGACTTGATTCTTGCGCTCCTCTGGTCTGCTATTGGGAGCCTGTATAGTATTCTTTATTTCAGTCAGTGTATGCTTAATTTCTAGATGGTTCTTTATCATAACATCGAGGGTCTCATTAGATTTCTTGTAGATCTCATTAAGTTTATCGGTGGCTTCTAGACAGTTCTTGAGAGACCTTAAAAGTGTGGTTCTGAACTCTATATCTTCCATTGACAATTTTGTCCTGTTTCTTTGTCTCCGCATTTTTTTATGCTTTCTTGGTGCACCCCCTAGTGGTCTTTGTGCACAGTCTTGTTGTAGTTAAGCCTTGATTGTTGTAGTTAATACTGGGGGGATTTGACCTCCAGGCCAACTGGCTGTGAGAGTCAGCTGTGTCTGCAGTGGGAAAACTTCTGTCCTCTGGGGAGGTGCTAATCTAGCCTTTGCCTGAGGCTATCCAGCAAATGGCTCTGTGCAGGGCTTGGGCGGGGCGGGTCGCATGGGATCAAGAGGGCGGGCACAGGGAGCAGTTATGGCTGCTCTCAGTCCCATCCCCAGAGGCTCTGCCTCTCAGAGTCCCAGCAACCGCTGCAAACATTGGAGAGAAAGCTGCCCTCACGTTCCGACCGATGCCAGACAGTCCCGCTTCTTCCGTTTGAGTCTGGGTCCCTAGAGACTTGCCCAGAACTGGAGCCCAGGGCCTGAGCCTCCCTCCCAATTGAAAACAACAACCGCGCCCTCAGCCACCAGCCTGCTCTGCGCGCACCTCTGCACCTTTGTATTTTCCACACTGCGCCTCCTCTGAGTCTCGGTATGCTGTTCTCTTTCCTTCTAGTTGAAGAATTTCCCCTCAGCCAGCTTTCCTGTGGTTCTGGGTGATGTCCGTTCTGTCTTTTAGTTGTATTTTTGAAGTGGTTGTGCAAGGCAGCATTCTCCGGTGTTTACCTTTGCCGCCATCTTGGTTCTCCTATATTTTTACTACAATTTTTTAAAAGAGAAAAATATTATTACTTTGTCCCACAATGGATTGGCTCCCAAATGGATTACCTTTTAATTTTATGTCATCCTTACTGAACTAAAACTGTCACAATTATATTTTATTAATTATATACTACTGTAAATTATCTGTTAACAATAGTTTTTAAATATGCATTTAGATCCAGAAATATATTCTATCACTTGGCTCCAGACAAGGGGTCAAGAACAGTGTCAGGTGCACATCACAGAATGGCAGTCCCTCGTCAGAACAGAACATGCCAATGTGCTTTGCCAGGCATGCAGAGTGGATTTCAACAGAATGTGAAATTGTACCAACAGTTAAAAAATTGATAGAACTTTCATAGAACTTACTAAAACAAATTCTTCTTTTTTTGTGGGGGAGGGCAGGAATCAGAAAGGAATGGTCAACTGTTCTGGACAGTTTTTTCACAAATGGTATTGGAAAAACTGGACAACCACATGCACAAGAATGAAATTGGACCCCTCTCTTACACCATATGCAAAAATCAACCCAAAATGAATTAAGATTTGAACAGAAGATTTGAAACTACAAACTCCAAAAGAAAAACATAGGCGTAAGCTCCTTAACATTGATCTTAGCAACAATTTTGGGGGTCTGACAGCAAAATTAAGACAACAAAACTTAAAACAAACAAACAAAAGTAAGTGGGACTACATTAAACTAAAAAGCTTTAGCAACCTATGGATTTGGAGAGAAAAATTGCAAACCATATATCCAATAAAAGATTATATCCAAAATACATTATAACTCATGCAACTCAATAGCAAAAAAGCAAATAACCCAATTTTAAAAATGGGCAAACACCTGAATAGACATTTTTCCAAAGAAAACATTTAAAATGACAGCAGGTACATACAGAGGTGCTCAACATTACTAATCATCAGGGAACCGCAAATCAAAGCCACAGTGAAAGATCACACATACTCAATAGAATATTATTCAGTAAAAAAGAAAGAAAAAAACTATAATTTGCAACAACGTGGATGAAACTGGAGGACATTATACTAAGTGAAATAAACCAGATAATGAAAGTCAAATACTTCATAGTTTCACTTATATGTGGAATCTTAAAAAAGAAAAAACATCAAACTCATAGAAACAGAGTAGGAAAGTGGTTTCCAGGGATTGGGGCGTGGGGGAAATAGGAAGAGGATATTTTTATACACGTCTTTTTGTGGATGTTTGCTACCTCTTTGTGTTGGACATATACTTCGGAATGGAATTCCTGAATCTTAAAGTAGGCACATATTTAGTTTTAGTATATAATTTTAACTTGTCTTACAAAGTGTTTGTAGCAATGTTCACTCCCACCAGCAATGTATGAAAGTTCCAGTTGGTTCATGTTGCTACCAAATTGGGTGTTGTCAATCATTTTAATTTTAACCATTCTAGTGGGTGTGTAGTGGTATCTTGTGGTCTTAATTTTCATTTTCTCCATGACTAAAAATGTTGAACATCTTTGCATATGCTTATTGCCATTTAGATGTGTTCTTTTACAAAGTGCCTGTGAAAGTCTTTTGCCCATTTCTTTGTAAAATAATATTTTATTGGGATACTAGAGGCCAGGTGCACCGATTCGTGCACAGGTGGGGTCTCTCAGCCTGGCCTGCACCCTCTCACAATCCAGGACCCCTTGGGGAGATGTTGGACTTCCAAGGCCTTTGGGGATCAGAGATTAGGCTGAAACCCGGCAGTCTGACATCCCCCAAGGGATGTAGCAGTGCCAAATTTGCAGGTGGCCAGGGAGGAGCTCCAGCCAGGGCCAGGTGCAGCTCTGCTGCTGCTCATTCCTGCCCTGCTGCGCCCGCCACCGCTGTTGCTGCTGCTGGTAGTGCTGCTGTGGAGGCGGGAGAAGCTCCCCGCCGCCGCTGCAGCTGCATTCGCCAGCAGTGAGCCTGGCTTCTGGCTGAGCGGCACTCCTGCTGTGGGAGCACACTGACCACCAGGGGGCAGCTCCTGCATTGAGTGTCTGCCCCCTGGTGGTCAGTGCGTGTCATAGTGACCAGTTGTTCCTGTCGTTCAGGTCACTTAGGCTTTTATCTATATAGATAATTTACATACCATAATTTTCACTCCATTAATGTATAAATTCACCAGGTTTTAGGATTTTACAGAGTTTTGCAACTAAAGACATCATCTAATTTTAGAACATTTTCATCACCCCCAATAGAAAAGTTATTCTCATAAGCAGTTATTCTGCATCTCTCTCACTCCCATCCCTAACCCCTGGTAACTAGTAATCTATTTTCTGTCTGCATGCATTTGCCTATTTTAGACATTTCCTATAAATAAAATGATACATTATGTGACATTTTGAGATTAGTTTTTTTTCCACTTAACATCTTTAAAATTTAATCATGCTATAGTACAGTATTTCACTCTTTTTCATAGTTAATGTTCTATTATATGGCTATGCCACATTCTTTTATATCTATTCACTGGTTGATGAACATTTGGATTGTTTCTTCTACATGGCTGTTGTGAATAATACTGCTATGAACATTTGTGTAAAAGCTTTTTAATGAACATATGTTTTCAACTATCTTGGGTATAACCTAGGAGAAAAATACAAGATGCTACTGAGGAGCCTCAGAGGAGACACCAGGGATAGGATCTCTGAATGTCAGGGTCTGGTGCCTGGAGTTCCAGTAACTTTCCACAGCTCACAAAGGAATGCCAGAGGATCATTTGTCATGATTTCTGATTTCATTTCTTCATAGTTATAGAGTACATTTTGCATGATTTTATTTCTTTTAAATTTGTTGTGGTTTGCCTTAGCTGGTTTCTCAGTGATTAGACCATTGGCCAGCAACCGAAGGGTCCTGGTTTGGATTCCAGTCAGGGGCACAGACTTCAGTTGCTGGCCAGTCCAGGCATGCACTGGAGGCAACCAATCGATGTGCCTCTCTCACATTGATGTTTCTCTTTCTCTGTCTCTCCTCCTCCCTTACTCTCTCTAAAAATTTATTAAGGTTTGTTTTATGGTCTAACTTATGGTATATTCTAGCAAATGTTCCAAGTGTACTTGAGAAGAATGTGTATATGGTTGTTTGGGGATGTAGTGTCCTGAAGATGAATGTTATGTCTACTTGGTTTATAATGTTGTTCAAACCTTATTTCCTTGTTGATCTTCTGCCCAGTCTTCTCTCAATTATTGAAAGTGAAGTCTTCAGCTGTTATTGTTGAATTGTCTATTTCTTCCTTCAATCCTCTCATTTTTTGCTCCATGTATCTTGGTGTTCTGTTGTTTTAATTCTTATATCTTTTTAAAGAATTGACTTCTTTGTCATTATACAATGTCATTCTTTGCCTCTACAACAATCTTTGTCTTAAATGTATTTTGTCTTATATTAGTACTAGTGCCCCTGTGCACGGATTCATGCACATTGAAAGGAAATTAATTAGAAGGTGGCTGGTGGGGCAGGACTGAGTGAGATGGGCCAGACATGCCCTGGAGCCAACCTCCCGTGGTTCCTCTCTGGCTAGCTGCTCCTGGGGTGATGCCACAGCTCAAAAGGATATCTGCAGAGTAAGCGGTGTCCCTCTGGCCCAGGGGGTCCCTCAGCCTGGCCTTCAGGGATCTCGGGCCAAATCTGGCTCTCTGACACCCCCCAAGGGGTCCCAGATTGCAAGAGGGCGGTTCTCGAGTGACGCACCCTGGAATCGAGCTCCCTCCTCTCTGATCCCAGGGTGTGTCATCCGAGAGCTGCAGCTGTCAAGTCACTGCAGCTCGGCAGCTCCTGTGTTGAGGTCTGTCCCTGGTGGTCAGTGCACATCATAGCTACTCATCAGAGCATCTGCCCCCTGCTGGTCATTGCACATCATAGCTACTGGTCGGATGGTCAGACTGTCGCTTAGCCTTCTATTTATATAGATAGAGTATTCCAGCTCTCGTTTGGTTATTGTTAGCATAGTATATCTTTTTTTCATTCTTTTATTTTTAACCTATTTGTTTCTTTTAAGTTTTAAAGCATGTTTTTTTTGTAGACAGCATATGCTTGGATTATATTTTTTAAATCCATTTTTTCAATCTCTGCCTTATGATTGGAATGTTTCATTTACATTCATAATAATAATAAAGTAGGATTTATGTCTGTCATTTTGCTTTTCTATTGTATATGTTTGATGTCATTTTCTTCTTTTGTATTTGCAACAAAGAACACAGGCTTTACAGAATTAGTTCAGGAAAGTTGATATGCAAACAAACTGCAAGAGCAATAACTACAAGCACAACAACGGCGACAAACCTAATGGAGCGCCTGAAGGGTGGCCTGACCTCCAGAACTGCCCCTGAAGCCTCTGCTGAGTCCCCTAAGGAGTGAACAGAGATTTCCTTAAATGCTTTACAGTTAGTCTCTCAGCCTTTGCTTTTGCCAAAGGGTCGAAGGTATATGTTGGAGCACACCTTCAAAGCTCCAGCAATTTACAACTCTTCTTTAATTTTCACTTGCTAGTTGCACAAAGTGAAGTAGATGTGAGAGATTAGGGCCTTCTTAGGTCATTTTTAGACACGAACAGAGTCCTTGGACATGGGTGTAGACTTCTAGATCGCTGGAAATAGGTGAACATTTTGTCCAGTGCCCTGTGGACATCTCATTCCCATGCATTTTCTTTGAAGTCTCTCAGTCAGCTTCTTGTGTATACCAACTTGTATCCCCTTCTGAGGCAGTTGTGATATTAAATGACAGGCTGCTTACATAGAGAAAGCTGTGAGGCCAGTCAGATAGAGGTAATCCCTGAAAATGGGCTTTTCTAAGGAGCAATCAGACAGATCAAATAGAAAGAGGTCAGCCTTGGCTGAGCAGCTCAGTTGGTTAGAGCATCGTCTGAATATGCCAAGTTTGCAGGTTCAATCCCAGGTTAGGGCACATACATGAATCAATGAATGAATGCAGGAATGGGTAGAACAACAAATCTCTCTCTCTCTCTCTCTCTCTCTCTCTCTCTCTCTCTCTCTCTCGCCTTCTTTCCCTCTCCCCTCTCTCAAAAACAATAAATAAATAAATAATTTTTGAAGTAGAAACAGTTCTTTGGGGATAGAGCTTTTTGGGGCAGTTTCAAACTTGTTCCACCCTGTTTGGTGGCTGCTGGACTGCTGGCTTTTACAGTTACCATGGTTACAGGCTTTTCATTTTTTAAGGTTATGCGGAGCTGGGGAGAAGGAAATAGGGCAAATTACATTGCCACAAAGCTCACTGTTCTCACCAAAATTAAACAATTTTTCTTTAATATCTGTTCCTCAGGTTGTTGTTCAGTGTTCTGAAAATGTTTATTTTTGACAAATTTTTTTTTTGTCAGGGTTCAGACTGCTTTTATGGAGGGGTGGTTGCTTTGACATCCTTACTTCATCATTTCAGATGTGCTTTGGCCATTTATTTTTAACTTGGTATTTTAATTTATTGATTTATAGAAGTTTTTCATTTAACTTTTTAATTAATTTTGGATACAAGTCTTTGGTCAAAAATATGCCTTGTGAATATCTTCTCTCAGTTCGTGTCTTGCTTTTTTACTCTGTGGCTCTAGTCCTGTAGTACTTAGGTGCACAACTGAATTGCTTCATCATGCAGAGGAGGATTTAATACTTTGGTTCACCTGCCGGGTAGTCAAGAATATCTATTGCTTAAAGTAGAAAAGGATGGGAGGTGGGAATCCATTGTCATTGGGCTATGTGGCATGACTTAAATTCTTTATATCATATTATTTTATTTTTGTACATTGTTATTACTCGATAAACAAATATATTGTTATAAAAACTGAAATAAAATAGAAATAAGTGGGAAAAATATAAAATTTTATCTTCCCCCTCTTCTAGTCATGACATAATCTCAGTTGTTAATGCTTTCCTATGAATTCTCACACACACATATGTCAGGTGGTGAAAAATTTACAAATGGAATCATACTAGCTATATGTTTTGTAACAATGATTTTCTATTGTTATTTTAAAAGGCTATATAGCAGCGGTTCTCAACCTGTGGGTCGCGACCCCTTTGGGGGTTGAAAGACCCTTTCACAGGGCTTGCCTAAGACCATCGGAAAACACATATATATTTACATATTGTTTTGTGATTAATTACTATGCTTTAATTATGTTCAATTTGTAACAATGAAATCAGGAGTCACCACAAGATGAGGAACTGTATTAAAGGGTCGCAGCATTAGGAAGGTTGAGAATCACTGCATAGTATTCCATAATAGCAGAAATACTATGTTTTGCTGAAGATGTAGATTATGTCCAATATTTCAGGTGAAGAAACAATGCTGGGACATCTTTGTACATTTGTTCCTAGATTTATATGTAAATATTCCAGGAAACTTGAATCCCAGAAATGGAATGCCTGCATCAAATGAGAGGAACTTTCTATCATTTACAGAGAGAGGCAGTTGCCTTCCAGAAAGACTGCTGCAACATATACTTTCACCTACAGCGTATAGAAATGTATGTTTTCCTGCATCCTCACCTAATATTTTATTTATTTATTTATTTATTTATTTATTTATTTTTTAAATCTTTATTGTTTAGGTTACAGTTGTTCCTCTTTTTTCCACCCATAGCTCCCCTCCACTGGTTCCCACCCCACCCTCTGCACTTACCCCCCTACCCTGTCCTCATCCATAGGTGTACGATATTTGTCCAGTCTCTTCCTGCACCCCACACACCCCTTTGCTCCCGAGAATTGTCAGTCCACTCCCTTTCTATGCCACTGATTCTATTATATTCACTAGTTTATTCTGTTCATCAGATTTTTTTATTCACTTGATTTTTAGATTCACTTGTTGATAGATGTGTATTTGTTGTTCATAATTTGTATCTTTACCTTTTCCTTCTTCTTCCTCTTCTTAAAGGATACCTTTCAGCATTTCATATAATGCTGGTTTGGTGGTGATGAACTCTTTTAGCTTTTTCTTATCTGTGAAGTTCTTCATCTGACCTTCAATTCTGAATGATAGTTTTGCTGGGTAAAGTAATCTTGGTTGTAGGTTCCTGGCATTCATCACTTTGAATATTTCTTGCCACTCTCTTCTGGCTTGCATAGTTTCTGTTGAGAAATCAGCTGACAGTCATATGGGTACTCCCTTGTAGGTAACTGACTGTCTTTCTCTTGCTGCTTTTAAGATTCTCTCTTTGTCTTTTGCTCTTGGCATTTTAATTATGATGTGTCTTGGTGTGGTCCTCTTTGGATTCCTTTTGTTTGGGGTTCTCTGCGCTTCCTGGACTTGTAAGTCTATTTCTTTCACCAGGTAGGGGAAGTTTTCTGTCATTATTTCTTCAAATAGGTTTTCAATATCTTGCTCTCTCTCTTCTTCTGGCACCCCCATAATTCGGATGTTGGTACACTTGGAGCTGTCCCAGAGGCTGCTTACACTATCTTCATATTTTTGTATTCTTTTTTCCTTTTGCTTTTCCAGTTGGGTGTTTTTTGCTTCTTCATATTTCAAATCTTTGACTTGATTCTTGCGATCCTCTAGCCTGCTGTTGGAACTCTGCATAATATCCTTTATTTCAGTCAGTGTATGCTTAATTTCTAGTTGGTCCTTTTTCATACCCTTGATGATCTCACTAGATTTCTTGAGCATCTCACTACATTTATCGACAGTCTCACTCGTCTTTTTGAGGGCCTTACTAAATTTGTCGGCAGTTTCTAGAAAGTTCTTGAAAAACCTTAAAAGTCTGGTTTTGAACTCTATATCCAATAGTTTGCTTTCCTCCATTTCTGTCATTTGTGTCGTGTTTCTTTGTCTCCGCATTTTGGCTGCTTCTCTGTGTTGATAGAGTGGCTTTCTGTGCTAGACGTCGTATAGGGCCCAGTGGCTCAGCCTCCCCAATTACCTGAAGTGGACACTCTTGGTGCACCCCCTTGTGGGCTTTGTGCACAGTCTTGTTGTAGGTAAGCCTTGATTGTTGTAGCTATCACTGGGAGGAATTGACCTCCAGGCCAATTGGCTGTGTGAATCAGCTGTGTCTGAGGTGGGAGAACTACTGTGCTGGAGACACCCTTATGGGGCAAGACTTGCTTCAGTGGGGCTTTGGTGCTCACTGAGTCTGCCCCCTGAATGTGTCCTTTATGGATCTGAGAAGCTGCAATCTGGATTGTCCCATTCTGACCACAGGGCACACTGGCTCCTGGATCTCTAAGGAGGTACTTATCTAGCCTCTGCCTGAGGCTATCCAGCAGGAGCCAGGTGTGAAGCAATGCAAGTTGCCTTGGGCCTTGGGCCAGCTGCAATTTGTTAGGTAATTTTCAAATTGCAAAGGGCCAAGCCTTTCATAGGCAAAAGCCTCCATGCGTGGCTTGCGGCTTGGGTGGGGCGGGGTCCCAGGGGATCAACAGGGCAGAGCAAGCAGCTATGGCTGCCCTCAGAGGCCCCACTTCTCAGTGTCCCAGCAATCTCTGCAAGCACCTTTGAGAGAAAGCTGCCCTCGAGTTCCCACCAATGCCAGACAGTCCAGTTTCTCCCATATGAGTCTGGGTCCCCAGAGACTCACCCAGAACTGGATCTCAGAGCTTGAGACTCCCTCCCGATTGAAAAAGACAACCGTGTCCTCAGCCGCCAGCCCGCTGGCGCCTCCGTACCTCTGTACTTCCGCACCACACCTCCTCTGAGTCTCGGTATGCTTTTCTCTTTCCTTCTATTTGTAGAATTTCCACTCAGCCAGCCTTCCTGTGATTTTGGATGATGTCCATTCCATCTTTTAGTTGTATTCTTGAAGTGGTTGTGTGAGGCAGCAATTTCAGGTGTTTACCTATGCTGCCTTCTTGGTTTCTCTTTCCTCACCTAATATTTTAAAAAGCATTTTTTTTTCTAATCTTGACAGTTGGATGGTTAAAATGTAATTTAAGATTTTAATCTATATTTTATCAATTAGCTATGACATTGAGAATGTTTTCATTTGTTTCTGTTCTCCACTCCTATAAATTGTTTATCATTATTTATGTTTTTAACTATTTTGAGTTTTTCTTATTAATTTATGTATTCTCTCTACACATCCTGGATAATAATCTTTGACTATTAACTATATTATAAATATTTCTCAATCTTATGTTTCATTTTAATTCTGCTTATCTTTTTTATTAATATTTTTAAAGTAAGTTATATGATTTAACTTTGTGTTTCTAGAATTTTTGTCTTGTGTAGGAAGGCCTAGTTCAACTCAATATTATAAAGGCATTTTCCTATATTTCCTTCTAATAATTTTGCTTTGTGATTTTGTTTGCATATTTTTATAGAGTGACAAATTGCATCCAATAGGATTTTTTTTTCCTTCTCAAGTATGTCACTCATAAATGTATGGGCTTTATAGTGACCTAGTTTTATGTTTTATCAAATGTGTGAGAAATTATCCAGTAGCCACTTTTTAAATCATCCACCCTTTTTCTCATATTTGAAGCGCTACCTATATAATAACTAAGTCCCCATGTTTTCAGCAGTCTGTCTTGGATGCCTGTGTTTCATTGGCTACTATTTTTCTGCCACTGACTCATTGTTGTATTTACTGAAGCTTGATGGTATGTTTTCCTGTCTGGCAGGGAAGACCCACCTGTCTACTGTTTTTATTCATAGCATTCTTGCTACTCTTGTACATTTTTTCTTTTTCATGTTATTTTTAATAGAAATTATATATATATATATATATACATATATATATATATATATATTATATTTATATATATATATTTTAATTCTCCCCCGAGGATATGTTCTTATTGACTTTTGGAGAGAAAAGAAGGGAGAGCAAAAGCAAGAGCAAGAAACATCCATATGAGAAACATTGATTGATTGCCTCCTGTACACAACCTGACCAAGGATTGAACCTGCAGCCTAAGTATGTGTCTTGACTGGGAAACAAACCCACAACTTTTTGGTGCATGGGACAATGCTCCAACCAACTAGCCACCCAGCTATGGCAAAACTATATTTCTAACAAAAATTCTGAAGAAATTTTTATTAGCATTACACTTAATTAATAACAAATTTGAGGTAGATTGGTAATGTCATATATTCCCATCCAGTATATATATGTGTGTGTGTGTGTGTGTGTGTGTGTGTGTGTCCTGTAAATTTTTTTGTTTTATTCATATAATTCTAACATTTTTATTAGGTATTTTAAAGATGAATTGCTCATTGTAAATGGCATTTTTTATTCATTACAATTTCTAACTTGTAATTGAAAATGCCATCAATTTTGTAAATCCTAATAGTTTTCCAGATCATTTACTTGATTTTTTCCTTGATTTACTCCAACAATTAAAACCTGCATAAAATATTGAAGTATCATGACAGTTTTCCTCATCTTTTTGCCAATTATAGTGGAAATAGCTTTTAATGTTTTACCAACAGGTTTATTTTGGGATTTAAGGAAGTTGCCTTCTATTGTTTTTATAAAGACTATTTTTTAAATACTCATTATCATGACTGAAGATTGAATTTGGTCTCTCTTTCCATTTGTTAATATACTGAATTAGATTCATAGGTATTCTGATGTTGAGCCTCTTTCTATTCATGAGATGAAACCTACATAATGATCATGTATTTCTTAAATACCACTGGATCTCATTTCTTCATATTTGATTAATGTACTTGCACCTCTATATCCTAATTAGATTAATTGCCTTTTGTTTTAGCACCGTATTTGCCCAATTTTGACATCAGGGTTATCATAGATAGATCAGGTAAATAATGAAGCTTTCCTTTTCAAAAATATTTTTCAACAGTTTAAAATAATAATCATCTATTACCTGAAGGTTTTGTAGAAATCATCCATAAACTGGGCCTATTGTATTTTGGGAGGTGTTCATAGTTGTCCACTTTTCGCTATCTAAGTAGTTAATAATCTAAACAAATAGTCTCTTTTTGAGCCAATATCTTTTTTAAGTCTTCATTCATTTCACATGGATTTTTTTAACTCTTCTGCCAAGTAGAAAAGTAGACAAATAACAACAACAACAAAAAAAAACTAAATATTTCAAATAAATGGACTGAAGAGCATTTCTGTTTTTGGATTAAATATGACATCGTTTCTTTCTCTTTTAAAGGGGAAAAGAATTACAGATTGGATGAATACTTCGAGGAGCTATAATTAAAATCACATTCCTTTATTAAGCAACTCATAAAACAATCCAGTTGTAAATGTGTCTTGCTCAATACTCAATTGTGTTCACATTGTCATAATAAAAACCTGTATATACTGATGACATAGTTTTTAAATTTTTAGATGAAAGATTAAACCCTTCAATAATGAAGAATTAATAAAAAGGTGCTTGAAAGTAGATGCAGATACTGAGGTTCTTGACAAGTGATGAACACTGCTTCACAGATGTGGACATCTCAGGGGAGTCATGAGCTCCACGAGCACAGGGCCAGAGATTCGGCAATGAACATGGCATGTGCGAGAGCTGCTTCAGGACGCCAGGGAGAGCATGTGTTCCCTTTGAGGCTGTTTTCACAGGGCTCTCTGTAGTGTCCATTCACTCTCCCAACTGCAGGGTGAGATCCAACTAAGCCAATCAAGCTAAGCCATTTATTCTGCTGCTAAGATTGGTTCCAATCATCAGACTGAAGCAAATTATCCCATCAAATTTTTATGTAACAACTATGAGGTTGCTTTGTTGGTATTCTGCTCTGGTTTTAAATTACAATCTTGTATCTGTACCTCTCGGCTTCCAAATAATTTTTGGGCAGCCACACCACTAGGGTTCAGCATCGGGCATTACTAGCGGTCTCTCCTCCTTCTTTGGAAAAGAACATGACAATTCCCTAGTCTCCTGGGCTTAGGCACTGGCTTCAGAAGCAATAGTTCCAGCTAGATAAAAATGGGCATTTAGTTTCAGGTACTGATGCCATTATAATAACCTGGTTATTATTTAACAGAAAAGGAGGAAAGGGAAAACCAGATAGACACATGTCCAGTAAGGTCTGAGTGACGTGAAAAGGTGCTTACCTGCTTGCCTGCTGATCACACCTGAAAGCAAGTCAGTGGCCAAGATGGGTGTGGCCACCGCAAGCACTCCAAACCTGAATATTTAAACTTCCAAACAATAGACATTCTCTCTCTCTCTCTCTCTCTCTCTCTCTCTCTCTCTCTCTCTCTCACACACACACACACACACACACACCCACACACGTGTGTGCATCAGGCCCTCTTTGACTCCTGTGCCCCCATGGTCATGGCCATGTTGGGCTCCATGCATGGACTAATGGGCTTATTAGCTTGGATGCTAAACTTCACCCGGCTGCCACATGGAACAGAGACTCTGGACACTGGCCCTGTTTCTAGCTTTGTTAAACTCCCACCTGCCCCCTTTTCAGGACTGGCTTGGGGGAAATGGGACCTTGGAAACTAAGAAATGTAACTCCACACCAATAAAATTTTCACCAAATCTCATCCTTCTGTGGGGGCTTCTGAACTTCTTATTTCAGTGGTGCCCCAAGAACCCCACAAACAACAGAGGGTTCCCACTCATGTACCCTTCTGGAAGCCATACTGTCTAGGTAGGATAAGGATTTTAATCTGGGTTTTTAGAGTTGGAATTCTGGGGTCCTAAAATATGCATAAATTGTATCCAAGATAAAGTACATTTTCCTAGAAGAGTGTTTATTGCTTTAATAGAATTCTCTAAGGAGTCAATGAATTAAAAGTGTTAGGCATTAGGTTTCTCCAGAGCTGCAGAACAAATAGAAGATATATGTGTGTAATGAGGAATTGGCTCATGCAATTATTAAGGCTAATAAGTCCCATAATCTATAGTCTGCAAGCTGGAGACCGCGGAAAGCTGGTGGCGTAATTCAGTCCAAGTCTGAAGGCCTGAGAACCAGAGGAGCCAATGGAGTAAATTCTAACGGAGGGCAAGTGGAGATGAGATAAGATGTCCCAGCTCAATCGTGAGACCAGAAAAAAAGAGGCTATTTTCCTCCCGCCCGTGCTTTCATTCCGTTCAGTCCTCAGCAGACTGGATAATTCGCAGACACTTTGGGAGGGCAATCTACTTTACTGAGTCCACTGGTTTAAATGCTAAGCTCTTCTAGAAACATCTTGACAAGACACACCCAGAAACAACATCTCACTTGGGCACCCATGGCTCCCTCAAGTTGACACAGAAAATTAAGAACATTGGTAGAGGCATTCTAGGCCATTGTCCTGAGCTCAGTGAGCTGCAGAGGCAGTAATCAAAGGCTCCGGAGAAGCAGTGGGTAGAAGCAGGTCGGCTGGTGCTGCAGGCAAGAGGCGGGAGGTAGGTCTCAGCAGTTCTGGTGGTGGCCTCAGTCCTGGCTGCACTTTAGAACTACCCCGCATGCCCAGAGAAACACCCAGGCGAGTTGAATAAGACAACCTTGTTATCTGGGTGGGAGGTGGTTGTGTTTATGTGACTGAAGGATTCTCAGCAAGAGAACCTAGAACATATTCGCCAGAGAGGTCAAGTTTCCTGCCTTTGATTCTGTGGTCGCAACAGATCAGGTCATAGTTCTTCAAGGTAAAAATCTCCTTCCCTCCGAATAGATAGAGTCAGGCGATTTCTACTTCTACTAGTGAAGAAAATCACTTTGGGGAATAATTACTTGTGGTGGAATTAAAATACAATGTTTACTCACAAACACTGAAGTCTCACCTGCTCAGGATCTAAGGGGTAACAATGGACGTGTGCTGGATAATGTTCCTGCAGGGAGTTTAGAAAGCTCTGGAATGTCTCCTGCTGAATAAACTGCCTCATAATCATGTTGGGGCTTAACTGACATAAAAACCCAGGACTTTTCTCATTCCCTAAGAAGACTTTCACACAGTTTAAAAGTTTAAAACCTTATATTTCCTTCATAATCATCCTACATTTTCCACCACTTTATTTCATTCCATTACTTGTAGTTGTCACCCCTTATATCATAACTATCTCAACAAATTACTCATCTTAGCAACAAAATATTCCAGAGAGAATTCATTCAGAACAAAAACATTTATTTTTAAAATTGCCATTTTCTTTGCAGTCTAGGAAAAATTATTATAATCAGGAATAGTCACCATATAATTTTGATTGGTGATCTATCAAATAAACTGTAGAAACATGATATACCCAAATCAGGGCACAGGCTGAATATAAGTCATGTTAGTAACATAGCAGTATGGTAAAATATTTAAAAAAGGTTTATTGCCTAGTTATTTTTAGCATTTATCTTCATTATTTTAAAAAAAAACCTTAAAATTAAATAATACTTCCTGTAAATTCCCCTTTGGTTTAGAATGTAAAAAAGGCATTAACTTATTTTGTAGATGTTAACAAAAGCTTGAAATTTTAACTGCCCTCATTCCACACTCTGCAATTTCCCTCCTGGCTTTCCAGTATATATATCTTTCCAGTATATAGAATCTTTCTTACATAATATACTAGCAAGATTCTCCATTTTTAAAAAAACAAGAAATATCAAACAAGTAAAGCCTATGGTGAGAAGTTCATCAATCACTTGAATTTATAAGGCAATTTTTCTGCCTCTTAATTCTACTCAAATAAATGCCAGTTTCTGATGACAAATGTAGGAACTGAACAATGGGCAGTTTCAGTGATCATCTCAGAAGCCTGAAGACTCTGCATCCCAGAGCGACTTCCCTCTCAGGGCTCTGGATGCTTGAGCTACTAGACAGAGGCGCTCCCTCGGAGCTGTGCTCACCTCTGGGAAAATAGAGCTGCAGACTTCAGAGCCATCCATGTAGCCCTGGTTCAAATCTCCTTTCTGGCACCTAAAGCCCTGTGACCTCCATGAAGGTTACAAACTCCATAAAGCTCCATTTCCTATCTGTAAAATGTGATGAATATCTACCACTGAGGATTTTATGAGGATTATATAAGACATTCAGTGGGGTGGGGGTAGGGAAGAGGGTGAGAAGTATTCAGTAAACAGAAATGATCATTATTGCATATTCCCAGAGACTGTAAGCATCATTGCATTTTCTTTCAGCAAAAAGTTATTAAAATTTTTAAAGAATATTCACTTTTATATAACTCTATTTTCTAGTACTTTCTAAACCAATAACTAGTATTTATTGAATGTCTATGTTGTACCAGGGATGAGGCTGGGTACTGAGGAGAGGGGAGTGAACAGGCTTACTGTTCCTGTGCTTCGCAGGTAATGAAACCCATCTGTCCACTTTGTTCATCTTCTCTTGTTTAAGCAGAAGCATAATCAGCCCTACAAGTCTAAAAAGCATGTTGTTCCTTTTAGATAATAAAAGCCTGGACTTTCTGAATGCTAACTATAATAAGCATTTATATATTAATTCAACTAACCCTCACAATAACCCTATGAAGCCAGTGCTGTTATGCTTGCCATTTTATAGATAAGGCACCGAGAGATTAAGCATTTGCTCACATCTCACTGTGGACACGTGGCCGAGCTTGGATTACGGACCCAGGCAGTCCGGCTGCGGAGCCCTTCCTCTTAGCCGCCACTGAATGCTGCTTCACAGGCGGACTGAGGCCCAGAGGCAGCCTCGTCGTCTTGGCCTCCAGAACATGATGTACGTGAAGGCATCTGTGCCCGCTCCCATGGATGCCGTTTGGACAAATGTCCATAGGCTCCGGGAAGGAAGAGGAGCCAGAAAAATGATTTCTATCAGTTGCTTCTCGATCTGAAATTGTCTAAGCTCAGGGAGGTGGGCAAAGGGCCACCTTTATACCTCTGGGGAAGGGTTCAGGGCGCAAGGAACACTCACCCTGGGATGAGTCAGATTGTCCTGAAAACTATTACCTTCCTTGAGAGAGGGGCTTTAAAAAAAAAAAAAGACACAACAAAGAGTGGCTTAAATGAATGTGCTTTTTAAAACTTCATTACAAACTTTATTCCCAGGCTTCTTCAGCTTAATTAGCTACAAAGAATGACTTGTTTCTAAGCAAAAGCAAACAAACAAACAAAACAAAAAAAAAAACTGAAAAGAGCTGCAGTGTCCAACGGGCTTGGGCTTAAGTTTATCAGAGGTATAGATTTTATCAGATCCATAACAAATTTTGAACAGGCATTCATAATATAAAATAGCAGCCCCCAGTAACTTTTTCAAGGTTATCTTCTTCAGAAATTGACTCAGCTCAGTTTGCTTCGTTCGTGGAAGTCTCATCAAAATTCTCCACGAGATCTGGAACTTGGTCATCATCATCCCCTCTGGTAACAGTGGTACTTTGCCATCCACAGATTGTTTGGACCCAGCTTTAGCCAGTCTCCGTAAAGCAGGCAGACCGAATGCCCCATGCTGGTCGGCCTGCTGGGTAGCACCTCTGTCCGCCGCTGTGTGTCAGCACTGCCTGTAACCACGCAAGTGTTTGCTGCCGGAGATGCCTGAACTTTAGGGCTGCTAAAGTGGATCACTGCTCCTTGGTTTGTGAACATATTCACCTCTTCAGTACCAGAGGTATTGTTACCCCTAGCTTCTTTCAGAACTGGAGTTTCTATCATCTGCTATCGCTGTTCTGTGAACCGCCTTCTTTCTGCGACCAGTTCCTTTCCCACTAGGGTGCACTCGGGCCTGCAGTTTAGTGTTTCTCTTGGTTCCTGACAGTTCCTTTCACCTTGTTGGGGAGGAAATGGGGCCTTGTGGGGGACTAGCATTGGCACTGAGTGGGTCTGCAGTTGTTCATACATTTTGGTTCTGCAGTTGAAGGGTTAGGGGTGTTTTTAAAGTGGGAGACCACACAAGGAAGGAAGAATTGGGATCCGGAAGGATTAAATCAGAATTCAAGAAGCGACCCCCAAAAAAGAATGGCCATGAGGAGAGGAGCATCACCACCCATGTGCTGAGCCACTCATGGTCCCTGTCACTGACTGTCACACGCATGGCTCCCTGCACACCGATGCACGCTTTCTAAATGCAGCGCTGCTTCCCTGGCTATCGGTGGCTGAACTGGGGCGAACACCCAGCTCCACAGAGCTTTCCAGCCTGCTCAGCAGTTCTCCAGGATCCGGTGGGAAAGCTCTGTGGAGAAGAGAGTGCCACACAGAATCGTGACTGACATCCTCTTACGGGGGGTTGTATGTGACACTCGCAGAAGGCCTCAGCACCATAGGAGGCAAAGAAAACGGGGAGGCACACACAGAGAACACAGTGGAAAGCATCCATAACACGGAGAGCTTAGCTCTGAGCTGCAGGAGCAGAAAAGAGGAAGATTGCGGCTGAGACAGCCTAACCATGGAGCGCCCACACCAGGATGTCCAAGGTTGGGGCTTGCAATATAATCCTTTGTGTCTTTAGAAGAAATTAGTGGAATGCCTATTTACATTTCTTCATCTCATTGCTTCTTCGTTGTTATTCTTTAAACCTTTAAAAAAATACATATGTTGAGGGAAGCATGCTAAAATTATTTTCACTATTGGATGATCAAAGCACTCAGATCAGCGGCTGGAGTGATAGTGCATCTTGAAAATGTTCCTGCTCGCAGCCAAGCCTGGAGCTGGGGCTACTGACTCTGCCTTCTTTTCTCCTTATACTTCCTTACATTTAAACCTCACTAATGAGGTACCCAAAATATATCTCCAGTAAGGCCCAGTCTAGAAATAGTGACCAGTTTTGGTCTATGCTGTCACAAGGATGACAACCATATAAGTCAAGAGGGTGGGGAAGGGGAGATCAGAGCTTCGAGCCTGGGAAGGAAACTGAGTGGTCAGAAGGGAATGTCCAGCTGCCCCCAAACACTGTCAAGGAAAGGAGGCATTTGGACTGAGGCTAGAATCCGGTTGATCTACATTAAAAATTATGTCTTTTCTGTGATTTACTCTCTTGGATACACACTTCTGAGATGGTTAACTTGAGTATTTTAATTGAACTTCTAGGTAGTTATTCTGTGGAGTTCCCTGAGAATCATTTAACATTAAACATTTAAAAAAAGCATTTGAGGAGAGGTCTCTAAAAATAACCAAACTTTCACAGATTTTCATCAATTTTCCTACCTACTCTATAGGCCTGGTAGCTAAAAATTTTTCCCTATAGAGCAAAACACAGAAAAGGTTGTTTTTAAAAGTGGCAAGAAATTCACTAAGAAATAAAAAAAGGAAGAAATTTCCAAATTAACATATTGAAAAGACTTTAATGATTTTATTCAGTATCATTAAGCAAAAATGAAACAATTGAAAATATAAGGTAGCAAATGGTATGCTATATCTACTATGTTCTAACATCCATAATTATTGCTGCTGATGGTAGAATTCATGAGCATGGTAGAATAGATCAATGGGTGATTAGTTATCCTTTTCATATTCTATACATATGAAAACCTAACTCTGTTTATTCATAAATGATTTTTATTACAAAAGGAGAAATTATTTTCATAAATAATTTAGTATTCTTCAGCCTATTGATAGCATCTCTCTTTGTCAATTACATTCGTTCCAACTAAAAGCGTCTTGAGATGTTCAAATATGTAAGTTACAGTATGATTCATAATAACTTCCCCCCAAAAGATGCATCCAACCTCCAAAAACTTGGTCAGGTTGCTGCCAAATATCTCTTAGCCCTGGTTATGTGTCCATTTCTATCCAGCAAAACTGTGGACAATCACAAAGGCAAATTGATCATGGTCCCTGGGCTGAGGGAGTTTGCACTCTTGCAGGGGTGACAAAACATGCACATCAATAATTATAATACAAGATCAAACATGCTATACACTGCAAAAAAAGGCATAAATAAAACATGAGAAGATATCAGAGAGGAAGTGCTTACTTCCAGTGGGGCTATCACAGAGAATGGTGCATTTGGTCCAGACTTAAAGGAAAATTATGATTTAGAAAGCCAAAATCAGGTGAAGAGGAGTAGGAGGCAAAGAAGAGGAAAACAGGAGGGGAGGAATGGTGGTGGGAGCTAGGGAGAGGGGTGGAAGAATAGGGAAAAGGGGAACCCAAGAAAATCACAGAGTCTCAGATAAAGAATGGGAAAACTTGGAGTCAGTTAAGAAAAAGTGAGTGATAGGATTGAGTTAGCTCTAAAGTAGAGAGGAGTAAAGGAATAGGTAATAAAGAAGAGTAGGTTGGTTGGTTCAAAGACTATGGTTAGAATAGCTTCTCTCTCTTAATTTTGTCTATTTTCTTCTTTCAGCCGTGTTTGTTCTCAATTCACTTTGGAGCACCCATAAACTACTAATTTTGTTTATTTGTTTACTTACCCGTCTCCTTTCCTAAACCCAGAGCTCACTGGGGGCAGGACTGGTGTTGTTTTCCTTTTTGTATCCACAAAGCCCAATATGGAGCCCAGCACAGAGAGGTCTGTAGGATGGATAAAAGCTGTCCTGTGGGTATTTAAGATTTTGCAGTTGGTGACCATGTCTCATGATTAACGAGGGCGTAAAGCATGACAGCAGCTCGGCATGCCATCTGGATCGTCAACCTGACCTGGTTTGGAGGCCACCTGGGCTATTTCTTCAATCTGAGCAAGACTTTACACAAGTACTTACCTGCTGCACATGCATTACTCTCACTTGCAAAATGATTGCCTCACAGGGTTGTTGTGAGGATTAAATGAGCTAATGTGGGCCGGATCTTTAGCACATTGCCTGGGCCATAGTAAGTGCTCCTTTTGCATATTATCTTTTTATTTAATAGCAAATATGGCTTGTCGATGACACATGCAGGCTGAACACTGTGTCAGCGTGACATTGGCTTTATGTTCAAAGTACAGAGGCTGGATAAATAACTCTGCTTTAGTTTGGATCTTAAATGATACCAATAACATAGGTTTTTGTTTTTTTTTGACATATGACACACATATGGGAGAATGCAAAGACACTCAAATATATAATGTAATATGTGATTATGCAGGAAATATGCTCATAACCAATATCCAAGATATAAAATGGAATATTGGCCACTCCTCTGATTCCCCCACTGTTCCTTACTAGTTGAAATCCTCTTTGTCTCCGTAAAAGTAGCCATAGCCATGATTCCTATAGTGGTCCCATCCTAGTTCTCCTAGCTTCTCTTTAAAGTTTTATCAATTAGGAAGTATGGTTTCTCCTATTTTTCAGTATTCTATCAATTAGAATATACTGCATCCATACTTATGTGCCTTCTTCTTTTGATCAATATTGTGTTTGTTAGATTCTTCAAAAAAAAAAAAAAGAGCTCTAGTTCCTCCTTTTTCACTGAAAGAATTTCAATATGCTAATGAATGCACTGCAATTTATTCATCCACTTAATGCTTATGGCCATTTTACTGTTGGATGTTTGGTTTATTTACAATTTTTTTTTAAATATTTTTTTTAAAATATATTTTATTGATTTTCCACAGAGAGGAAGGGAGAGGGATAGAGAGTTAGAAACATCGATGAGAGAGAAACATCGATCAGCTGCCTCTGGCACATCTCCTACTGGGGATGTGCCCGCAACCCAGGTACATGCCCTTGACCGGAATTGAACCCGGGACCCTTCAGTCTGCAGGCCGACGCTCCATCCACTAAGCCAAACCGGTTTCGGCGGTTTATTTACAATTTAAGATTACTATTATCAAAATTATACATAGAACATTCTTACACGTTTCCTCATACACAAATGCTTGCATTTCTCTTGGGATATACCCAGGAGTGTGACTGCTGTATGATAAGGTATGTGTAGCTCCAATTTTATTATAAAATGTGAACTGTTTCTCAAAGCATTTGTACTAATTTCTACCCCTGTCAACAATGTATGGGACATGTCATTACTCTGCATCCCAGTCAACACTTGTTATTTTCAAGTTGTTAATTTTTCCACTCCGGTGTGTGTACTGGGATCTCAGTATGATTTTGGCTTGTACTTCTAGATTGTGGAGCACAGTGGCATATTCTTATTAGTTGTTCAGATTTCTTTTTTGTGAAGTGCTCATTCAAGTCTTTTACACATTTTTTAATTGGGTTATCTGTCTTTTCCTAACTGACTTGTGAATGCAAATCCTTTGTTGATTATGTGTTGTAAGTATCATCTCATTCTGTGCCTTGTATTTCCACACTCTTTTTTTTTTAAAATATATTTTATTGATTTTTTACAGAGAGGAAGGGAGAGAGATAGAGAGTTAGAAACATCGATGAGAGAGAAACATCGATCAGCTGCCTCCTGCACATCTCCCACTGGGGATATGCCCGCAACCCAGGTACATGCCCTTGACCGGAATCGAACCTGGGACCTTTCAGTCCACAGGCCGACGCTCTATCCACTGAGCCAAACCAGTTTCGGCTCCACACTCTTATCATGAGTTTAATTACTTAATTTTAATATCATTGCCATCTTTTCTTTTTATGTCATATTTTAAAATCCTGCTCAATGCCATAAAGATATTTATAATCATATAAACAATTTAAATTTTTTCTTTTCACATTTAAATTCATCACACACTTCGAGTTGATCTTTGTGTGTGGTATAAGGCAGGGGTTCAATTTCATTCCTTTTCCACTTAGATGCCCAGTTATTGTAGCACCATTTAATGAGAAGATGGTCATTCATTTCCTCAACTGTTCTGCATTACCCCCTTTGTCATAAATCATGTCAACATATGCATGAGTCCATTTGGGTATCTCTACTCTTTTCCATGGGTCTGTTTATCTGCAGCAGTACCACACAGTCATGATTGATATAGTTTCACATTAAGTCTTGATATTTGGCACAACAGATTTTCTTCAAGAGTGTCTTGAATGCATGTCAGCTATACTTTGGGGAGCATGAGGCAAGAAAGATTGATGATGTGGGACAATGGCCAGGTAGGGTGTAAGAAGGGGAGGAATCCTACACACTCAAGAAACGAAAGTAAGACGCTGAGGTAAGCAATGAGGGGGTGAGGGCCACATAAAGTAGGAGGTGCTGACGACAAACATTTCTCAAGTCATCATATTTATTAAGGTGAAGAGTCAGTCAAACAGCCTGGGAGTATTTAGGTATCAGGCTTGCTGTAGGGGCTTCACCCCTGGACACACAGAGGTCATATTAATAGTTTGTGTTACTCACTTGATCTTTTTAAATTGACTTTTATTACCCAATTTTTCAGTCCCTCGGTTGATATGTTCCACTTGGATTTTAATCTTGTCATATTTTCCCTCATGCTTATGGTTCAAGCCAATTGTAAGGCTAATTTTGGCAGAATCCATCTAAATTGAGCACACAGGACATATGAGATAATGCCTCTCGTATAGAAGATTTTATGAACAAAAAGTCTTTTTTAGAGTTCCTAACCATCAATCTGCATTTCTTACACAGTAAAGATTGCAACTGGCAAAGAATTCTAAGATGATAGTACTGATTAATCCAAGATTCTCAATACCTGACACTAGACTTCAAAATGATGCTGTTTAATAGCGCTTATGGGCCTGCCTCTCTCATTCCTTAGAAAATGCATGTTGCATTGTAGTTGGTTTTGAATAGAGATATCTGTGCAAGCTGAGCAGCCGTTAAATGCAGCTTTGGAATAATTGCCCTTCCTCCATTGTTCAGTTCATAATAGCTGCAATAGCTCAGACTGCTAAAGTAGAGCCAGCTAAGTAGAAAAATATTAAAGAAACAACAAGCATTTCCTCAGCTACCATACCTTGCCTAGAAGTAAGCAAGGATTTTTCTTTTAGTTTATGATATACATAAATTAAAGGTCCAATAAAATACAGACATCCAGAGATAAAAATATAGAAGAAAACCCTCACTGGGCATAGGTTTAGACAATACTGGAAAGTACAAAAGTTCAAGTCCAGTGAGATATTGCAAGACTATAAAAAGTAGGAGGCTTGATTTTTTATTAACTTAAGAACTTTGACACAATATTTAACACAGTGTAAATTCATTTCAGAAAAACATTGTGGTACACATATACATACGTCTAGTATGAATGCATACATTTTTAAAGAAAATAGATTCATATTTGATGTGTATTTTACCTTATGGTAAATGCATGTTATCTGCCATGAAAGTTGATAAACAATGTAGTACATTTGAGCATTAACTTATTTTATAAGTTACTTAATTGTTTCAAAGTAAATCAATCTCTCCCCCCCACCCAACTACTCCCCTGCCCCAGCAATTTGGTCCATTTTAGTATCTTTTTTGTGAGCCATACCTAATCTCACTTGTCAATTGTTATATTCCTATTTTGGGAAATTTCTTTGATTCTTTTGATTGTCCTTCCCATATCTCCTCAACTGTAAGTTATCCCTTTCTTGTAAAATTTTTAACAAAGTTTCTTTTGGTTCTTTCTAGTTTATTGCATAAAGGAGTTAAACTAGTCCACAGGTAAAAACAGAACCCAATGGTTACATGATACAAGCTGTGAGGGTTTTAAACTGACAAGGGACAGAAGGGAAATCCTATTCATTGCAAGGAAACCCTCTTTAAGCTTCAGTGAGCCAAAAGCACTTCAACCCACGAACCTTCACTAGTTGTCCTTAGCCAGCCCCATCTCTGCCAGGAAATGGCATGCGTTCTTGCACTGACCACCTGCATCTGAATTACTTCTCCATATGTCGGATGCTCAAGTACAGTACTATTGCAGGCAAATTTCTGTTTAAACACCTCCACGAGTTTCTTTTTATCGTAATTATCAGAGATCCCTTGGACAGCAGTAAGGACCTTCCTGCCATTTCTCTGTTGGATTATTAATGGATATCATCCTGAGGGCCACAGGAAGCAGACCATCACCCTTATTTGCATCAGCAAAGAGTGGGGGTTCTGGAGAGCTGGCTAGCGGACAGACTATAGGATTCCTTGTCCTCAATGGAAACAGTGGTGGGCGCGAGAAGGCCAGGGGAGGCGGTATCTGGAAGCTAGAGGAGCACAAGGGGGAGGTTGCTTTGCTGTGTCCTCCATGGTGGTTCAGCGACTGGGGCCTAAAAAATATATTTAAAAAGAAATTGTTTGGAAATTGGAAAGACATTTTCTTATAAAAATTGTTTTCAGAGTTGTTAGTCCTCAGGCCAGTTTATACACACACACACACACACACACACACACACACACGTGCACACACAATATATATATATATATATATATATATATATATATATATATATATATATATATATATGGTACTATGGGGAATACATTCCATTTCAAGCTGAGATGTCAGAAATGTGTTTTTTTCCCGTGCTGCTCCGGGACTGGCACCTCCTCTCCTTCCAAGGTCTGCTGCCCTCGAGGAGACCTTCTCCGCCCTGCACACTTAGGTGACTCTGTAGGCTTGGGTGGGGCCTCCAGCAGGCAGCACTAATGATGGAACTGGCAGAAAGCGAGAGGAAGGAGGCAGCGTTTTAGATGGAAGTCTGGGGGAGAAGGTACAGAGTTTCAGGGTCAAGGTTGTCTTCCAATACTATGACTTAACTCACGTTTTTCCTTCCTCTATCAATGTTTTGTTCCTGACATTGTGCACAAGTATTAGTCCCCCTGTCTCTCTTGCCTCTGCCACTCCTTGTTGCTCTACCCAAGATGGCAGCCCCCCCTCATCAAATCTGATCAGTCTACCTGCTTCTCCCCTCTAGCCCTCAAGCAAGGACACAAGCCCCTTGGGGGGTTCTAAGGGTTTTAACCACAGGATTGTGCAATGTATGGGTGGTAAAGTGATTCCCTTCTTCCTGTTCGTCCTCTATTTCCCCCCCCAGAACACGTAAGGGAAGATCAGGTTGGCAGATGTGTTAACGATGAGTCTCACACATAAAGGGCTAAAGTAAGCGTTCTCATATCTCCCAGGGTCTGAAACAAAAGTTTCTGGGGCTTTTTATCACTGAAAGAGTTAATAACTGCCCCCTCACAGGAATGTATGGAGAATGAAGTAAGATAACGTAGGTAAAAGTGCTCAGCATAAAGCAAGGCATCGAGTAGGTCATTAATCAATGATCATTTCTTTTCCCCGTGTGGGCCTTTCAGAGTTTGCTCAGAAGGAAGCAGCTACTTTCACAAAGCCAACAACCACTTGGCAGGTTTAATTTGAAAATTAACATACCGCTATGTATTCTGCAAATCCTGTGAACAGAGGTTATCAAATAGTGGGCCCGTCGAATTAATTACGCTTGACATTTGTAACAAATATGCACAGATGGCAATTTGTAGTCAATGGTAATTTCAGATCAAACTACTTTAGCATCAAAATTTGACTTGTTGTGAACTAATCCTCTCAGTTTGGGGTTTTCTTCTTTGTAAAAATATTTGCCTGTGACTTATTTGAACACAAATAAACCCTAAAGGGTAATTTTTGCAGTTAATGATACAAAAAAGTAAGCTAATTTTTGCCATAAAATATATTATTTTAGGGATGAAGTTTATAATATGAGAAAAATGATAATATAAATGATGTTGTCAAGTCATATTTTTCATGCCATTACTCTTTGTTTTATGTTAGAGCAGAAACAAAATGAAACTAACAGTTTCAGAGGGAATTCTCATGGAAGCTAGAAATTCTGCGTTGTATCACTTCTGAGAACAGCAAGTTCCGTTCACTGGAAAATGGAAAACAACTTTGAGGAGGTAAGATAAAAAAAGAGTGGGGATGGGGTGAGAGGAAACAAGCAAAAATGGAACAAACATAACTGTTCATTAATGCCAGGCCATTTTGGGTTTGAATCTCAGCTCACCACTCAGCAGTTCCATGATGGTGGGCAGTTTAAACTCTGTAAATTTTAATTTCTTCATCTGTAATAGGGGATGTCTGCATGTAGGCTATCATGAGGACAGGATAAAACAATCTCTATGCCTTAGCAGTTTCTTGCACATAGTGCTTAACAATATTAGTTTTTATTTCTCCTACTCCCAGACCACCCCCCCCACCCCCTTTCCAGATTAAGAAACAAGTAGCATTCCTGAAGTATATAGTGTGTACTATCTTCTAGGGACTGTCCTAAACACTTCACACATATTAACTCATTTAATTCTCATAACAACCTGTGAAAAAGTGCTATTATGTCTTTTAAAGATGAAGAAATTGAGGCAGGAGAGTTAACAACTTGTCCAATGAACACAGCAGATAAATGGTGGGGCTAGGTTCAAACTCTGGCTTGTCTACTAGTTTGCACTTAAATCCTACATAGGCTGTCTTTCAGAGAAACAAAAGAAAAAGTTCAATAGCATTCTTTGTTGTCAGAATTTCATTACCAAGGGTGAAAGATAATATAGAGACTATCAAAGGGTTATTTATACACAAAATATTATTACAAATAAAATAATATTAAATATGTCCCCCCAATATTTTCTCTAAGAGATCTCTGAGGCAAAGAGAGAAGGTGAAGTACCAGGATGAGAAGAGAGAGTGTCATGGTGATGGAGGCGTCGGGTGGCAGGGCAGCCGAGAAAGAACGCTAAGGCCAGGGTGGGACACCATTCACCAAACTTGTCACAACCGAAACGGTGCTTTCCCACCCCCTAGGCAAGCAGAGCTTGTCCCCAGCTTGTAGAAAATAGCACTGGAGCTACTGGGTGCCAGCCCTAGGTGTTTCTCCTGAGTTCATAAATTATTTAAAAACAGAACATTCTGTCCTGATAGAGCTTTGGTTCTCTAGGCTAATTAATTGAGTTACCACTCTGTTGGGGAATAAAACACCTGAGAATTTTCTAGGGAACATCCTGATCTCCCTCCAAGACCAAGGATGTTGCCCAGGTGCTGGGTGTTCTGCTGACAGAAACCCCACACTGTCAGGCCCCTCCTGGAACTGCCTCAGCTGAAGAGCCCCCTCCCCCTTCAGGGCAGACCATCCAATGACTGGCCAGAACCGAGGTATCAGGGGGCAACCCCCTTGCTCCACTGGCACAACATTGAAGGGCCAACCCCGCTTCCATGGGGTTGGACTCTGTTTGACTGCAGCTCAGCCCAACTTCTCTGCCTGCCCAGTCCTGCTGCTGTCTCCTCCCCTCACCAGGTGCACTAGGAAGCATTTTGTAAACTAATCTTCATCTCAGAGTTTGTTCTGAGGTAATCCAACTTGCAAAAAGTTTCTTTGATGTACTGTTCTCTGTCTCTCTGTCTCTCTGTCTCTCTCTCTCTCTCTCTCTCTCTCTCTCTCTCTATATATATATATATATATATATATATACTAGAGGTCACTGATATATATATATATACTAGAGGCCCGGTGCACAAAATTCATGCATGGGGGGGGGTCCCTCAGCCTGGCCTGCACTCTCTCCAATCTGGGATCCCTTGGGGGTCCAACTGCTGGTTTAGGCCCAATCCCTCTGGCAGTTGGACATCCCTCTCACAATCCGGGACCTCTGGCTCCTAACCACTCTCCTGCCTGCCTGTCTGATCACCCCTAACCACCTCTGCCTGCTGGCCTGATTGCCCTTAACTTCCCTCCCCTGCCAGCCTGATCGCCCCCTAACTGCTCCTCCCTGCTGGCCTGATTACCCCAAATGCCTCTGCCTAGGTCCCTGCCACCGTGGCTTTGTCCGGAAGGATGTCCGGAAGATGTCCAGTCTACTTAGCATATTACCCTTTTATTAATATATATATATAGTAATCCCAAGTTCCAGTAATCTTAACTTCAGCCGATTTCTAGTCTCTCCCTTAGGCTGGGTGTTCTTGAGGTCAGTGATCAACCGGAGCATGTAGAACTGACAGCAGCAGTAGCCCCAGGCTTGGGTCACACTTGACAGTCCTCAGGGATAGAGGTATTTAATGCCTGTCTCCTAAGACTGATCACTTGAAGACACACACATGATACCACAGCCATGATTGTCTCTGGGCTGCAAAATTCTCTAAATGTTACAAAATACTTAGAATATTTTACTGGAAAGAAAGCTGATATTATTCCTCAATAATAGTAGGAATTGTAGGAATAGACATATGAAGAAAGACTTTTCTTTAGTTAATTGGTGTGTGTGTGTGTGTGTGTTTGATTTGTTTTGCTTTAGGCTGCGTACATAGACTTTATAAGCATGTCTTTGAAACCAGGCTGACCAAACTTCAGGCTTGCACATTATTGTGGGCTCAGTGATGAAACTGAGTGCTGCTATTTTAAGAAGTGATTAAAAGAAGCTTTTTTTAGACCCAAAATTTAATCGAGATTTTTCTTTCTTTTGTCAGTTGTTCTCTGACAAGCAACTTCATTTCCATGTACATTAGCCTGAATGGGATTTTAAGAGGCCCATGAATATCCTTTCAGAAAATATCTTAACAAGGGAGAGCATAATCGTCCAGCTTAGAAAGACCCCTTCAGACGTAGCATGTCACAAGCCTGCTGGTATGACCGAAGGCTGGGCAAAGGGCTGTGAGGAAACTGGCTCAAGGCTGCGGGCAAGAATTCAAACCTGTGAAACCCTGATCGGTTTCCATCCCTTAAGGACAGCCGGAAGACATGCAATCTCTGTTAAAATTCAAGTGTGGACCTATTGACAGTAGAGCCGTCCTGCACTCTGCCCTGTCACCTTTTCCCATTGGAAGCTTGTTATGTAAGCGAAAGTGCATATGGAAACTGACGCTGGCCCCTTTCTTGGAGCAGGCGTGGGCGGCATTAAAGGGCCATGGTCTCATTGGAATAATTCCTACTAATACATATAATAGCGTGTAGGAAAGCATATAGGACCTGAAAGGCAATATTCACATCGGAATATAATGCCAAAGGTTGTGAATATGTCAGTTTTTTTCTTGTTCAACAGACCTGAAGAAATCAGCACATAGAAATCTTAAAGCCTTAATACTGATTAGAGGATACTAAAAAAGTAGTATTTTTCCATTAAAATAGTACATATGTGACATTATTTTGAAAAAAAAAAAAAACAAACAAAACTCTGATGCACTAAATGTCTTATAAAATAAATAAAGGGGGATTATCCTGTTTTCACAGGACTCTTTTCCTCTCTTGGATTTTGTTGGGAAGGTCAGTGTCACAGAAACCCCACTCCAACTGCAGAAAGTGCCCTAGGTGGGGGGAGGGGCTGAGAGGAGGGGAGCAAGCAGAGAGTAAGTCGAACTATATGCCAGGCTGTTGGAAGGTGGTCTCTGGCTGACCACCTGCATATTCAGACAAGTTTGTCCCTGCTGAGAAATCCAAAATTTTCTTTCCGAGGCTTGAACCTGCAGTGGGATTGGCATTCTCAAAATCTCCCTGGTAGAGACTCCACATTTGAAAATCTTAAACTTGTCTCGTTTGTTCCATTTTCACTATCCAACACTTCCCAAAGGATGGTCTGTGGGGTATTAAAAGGTATTACCCTAGAAGTGGGATCACTGGGTCAAATGGGAGTTCCATTTTTAACTTTTTGAGGAAACGCCATACTGTCTTTCATAGTGGCTGCACCAGTCTGCATTCCCACCAGCAGTGCATGAGTGTTCCTTTTTCTCCGCATCCTCACCAGCACTTGTCATTTGTTCATTTGTTGATGATAGCCATTCTGACAGGTGTGAGATGGTACCTCATTGTTGTTTTGATTTGCATCTCTCAGATGATTAGTGACTTGGAGCATGTTTTCATATGTCTCTTGGCTTTCTGAATGTCCTCTTTTGAAAAGTGTCTATTTAGGTCTTTGCCCATTTTTTTATTGGATTGTCTATCTTCCTTTTGTTAAGTTGTATGAGTTCCCTATAAATGTTGGAGATTAAACCTTTATTGGTGATAACATTGGCAAATATGTTCTCCCATGCACTGGGCTTTCTTGTTGTTTTGTTGATTGTTTCTTTTGCTGTGCAGAAGCTTTTATTTTGATGTAGTCCCATTTGTTTATTTTCTCTTTAGTTTTCAATGCCGTAAGAGTGCCAGTCAATGAAAGAAAAATACCACATGATCTCACTCATTTATGGATAATTAAGACCATTATAAACTGATGAACAAAAATAGATACAGAGGCAGAGCAACATCAAACAGACTGTCAAACTACAGCAGGAAGGCCGGGGAGGGTGGGAGGACAGGAGGTAGGTGGGTAAGAGATCAACTGAAGGACTTGTATGCATGCATATAAGCATAACCAATGGACACAAGACACTGGGGGGTAGGGGAGGCCAGGGGAAGGTCAAGGGTAGAAAAAAAAAAAGGAGACATATGTAATATTATTTGTAATACTTTAAGCAATAAAACAAAATTTTAAAAAAGGTGTTACCCAATAAATCTCCCATACTCAAGTACATTTGAGAAACAGTGAGCACAGATTCCCTACAACATGCTAATGTGCATGTGACCCTCCGGGTGAGAGCCAAAGTAGCACTGTCTTCAGACTCACTAAATAATTTCACTTCTTTTTTTCAGGGAACAACTTGTAGGATTAGTGTCCCAAGGAATATGTCCTAGGAAATGTTATACTCATTTGGGAAATCTTATTTTATTTTATTTTTTAAAAATATATTTTATTGATTTTTTTACAGAGAGGAAGGGAGAGAGATAGAGAGTTAGAAACATCGATGAGAGAGAAACATCGATCAGCTGCCTCCTGCACATCTCCCACTGGGGATGTGCCCGCAACCCAGGTACATGCCCTTGACCGGAATCGAACCTGGTACCTTTCAGTCTGCAGGCCGACGCTCTATCCACTGAGCCAAACCGGTTTCGGCGGAAATCTTATTTTAAAATCTTATTGTTTCCTAAGTTGCTGACTTTGTATCCATATTTTAATAATTTTGGTTCATGCACTTTAGATATGTATCTCTTTATTTGATAGCATGTTGGTAAATATTAAAGAAATACAATTAATATGGTATGCATTCTGACTCGTACTAACCCAGCATTTAGAAATAGTACAGTTTTTGTGTGCTCAAAGGCAATACCCTCTAGAGTTTCTGGAAATTTCAATACAAGGTAGTATTAGCATAGTTTTAAGGCTTTGAGTCAAATACATCCATTTAGATAACAAATTAGTTAATTCTTACTAACGTTCCATCACTATGAAGGAAAGAAATGCCCAGTCACTTGCTCTCAGAGCCAAAGCACTCTATTTGATGAAACATCTTCTGATCTGCAGACTCTGATAATGCCTATCAACCGCCAGCAGCCCACTTTGATGCACTGCTGAAGGGAGAGTTAAGCAGCTTTAACTTGAAAAGGATCAGAAACAATTACAAAAGCGAATGAGGTGCTATTGACATGGCAGGAAGATGTGTGTGAAGAAGTGAATGTGCATTCATCAACTGGCAAAACCAGCAAGACTCTCCCTAAACACACACAATAAAAACCAACTGAAATATAATTTTAAACAAGAAAACAGCTGGTGTGCAGAAATTCCGTAGCTAATCTCGGTGCCATCGTGAGGCAATCCTTAAAATGAGAGTGGTAACACGGACACTGAGCAGACTTGTTATAAAAATTAACAATAAGATATGCAGAGTATCTAGCATCGTGCTTGGCACATAGGAGGTACCCCAATGAGTAGAACTTTTTAGTATTGAAACATAGAAAGTGAGTGGCAGAAATGCCATAAAAATTTCAGTAATTTACTAAAACTGTCAACAATCGCAAGACTTCTTTCAAATTGTTATTAAACAGCAAACACTAGGAACCAGTCAATGAAAACACAGACATCATTGAAAGTAAAGGAACAAAGAAAGTAACTTACAGATGGAATTTTAACCCAAGAATCAGTAGGATTATTTGTTCCAAAGATAACTCAGAGTTTTTGCTGTCAATTATGTTGTCCTCCTAAGGGCTGGCAGTTAACGTTTCCCAACAGACTGATGATAAGGATAGAGATGGCCAGCAAAGAGTAAAGTAAAGCAAATCTGTGAAAATGTGTCCCTGGATTGCACATTGCCTATGGAGGAGTCAGCATGAGACATCTCAGCCCCAGGCAGCAGGTAAAGCATCTTCATTTTCAACATCCCAAGAATGATGACATAGAAATAAGTTCTTAGGAGCATTTACTGGTTACCTCATCTTCCACTTTCTGTATATCCCTGCCCGTGCTCGTTCATCTTCATAAATAAGGCATTAGACTCTGCCCCTCATAGAGCATATTTAGCTAAAGAGCAAGCCCTGCTTGGTTCCCATGGCCATGGAGCTGCTGATGTGTTTTTCACCCTTAAGGCAGATGCGATATTGAGTTGAGGGAAAAAAAAGATTTTTTGCTTTATACTAAATTTTAATTTTCATCCTCAGGGTTTCTCTTTCTACACTAACGCATAAGGTTTTGCTCGATTTGGTGAGGACCACTTTCCTGCAGTGGAACATGTATCCTAATCCTTGGCCTGAACATCCATGTATTCCACAATCTAATTGTGGGACATCACCTTCCTGTAACTGTAAAAAATTCTGTCCCCCTGGGAGACCAGCTATCTCCAAATCAGAAGACTTGACCTTCATTCCAGCAGGAAACTGGAAGGACTGTCATTGTCTTTTGGTTAAGCAATGTGACATCTTGTCTGCACTGTCCTCTGGCTCTGGCCCATCCCACACCCCTCGAAATCACTCACTTGCCAAGACATTGCCTCGCACCTTTTTCTTTTCTTTCTAAAAATCAGTGGTGGATATAATGCTGGAATGTTGTTAAATTCCTTCTAGAAGTGATATATTGAATCTTGACCACTGAAGGGGGCTCCATCCTAACCCAAAATCCCACTTGGAGGAGCACGCCTCCCTGCAAAGCCAGCATGTCTCTGCAGTAAGAGCATGTCTTTCTGAAAAGCATCCATTCTGGTTTAGTCAGGAATGAGGCTGATAATAGAAGAATATAACTGAAGTTGACACGTTCTCATTAGAATGGTTGAAACAAAAGCACATATGGATCTTTCTGAGTCATTGAACACACACTGCTTGATAAATTATATTCTCATTTTCAGAGGCTCCGCCTCAGAATGTCTTAGCGGGTAATAGCCATCCTTAGCTCTTGGTTGTTACTTTTCGCCACCCATAGATGGATTCAGTGGCTGGGTGGGAAGAGATCAGGAAAGGTAACTGTTAGCTACTGATAAGTTTGTCTTTGACAAGGCTTAGCTAAGTGAACCCCAACATCATACCTCAGGACATGGGTGCCTTTTCCAGAGTTGTTGCTCTCCAATAGGAATTCAACCAACGTTGAAAGGGTTGGAAAGAGTGACATTAATCTTTTTCTTGAAATTATGCTTCTTTGACTCTGTTCTCTGTGAGCTGTTGGTAGTGACACCACTCTCCCTCGGGTTTGACTTGGGCAAAGACAATGTCCTGAGAGAAATCGGGTGAGTGGGAGCAGGCCCAACGTGACAAGGGTCACCTCCACACATGGGTGCTTCTGTGCTATGGGATAGGAGCTCAGGTGAATGTCTAAATCTCCAGGTCCAAATCTCAGAAAGAGCCTGTGTCAATGAAGATCATTTTCTTAGCCATGAAAACCCACTCTGCATAACAAGCAGGCATAGAACATGCTGGAAGCACACCGAGTAGCTCCCAAAACTGGCCAGCAAGGTCAGGGAAGCAGGACTGGAAATGTGAGCGGGTTCCTTGGCTGCTTCCTCCCCAGCTCTGGCCACTGTGGGCAGTATTGCCCTTGGAACTGGAGCTGCCCGGCTTCTGCCTGTCACTGGTTCCTATTCATAGTTCCAGTAAGAGCATGTGATTGGTCCAGTCGAATCATAGTCTGTCTCACTGTGTTTGGGTAGGGGTTGGGGTCAAGTACCTAACTTTTTTCAGCTTCTTTTGTGGGAAGCAAGTGAGTTCATATATTCATCAACAGAATCTATGAATGAATGAATGAATGAGGAAAGAAGTGAGAGAAGGCAGAATCTGAAAAAATGTTTATTCATTTGAGAAGCTCTCAACAAGTCTGGTAAAAATGCACCATGAAACAGTTCCCATAAGAAAGGAGTCACTGCCCTGTCTATTTCATTTTCAACTTCCTTAAATTATGTCTTGCCCATACGAAGCAAACGCAGCTTGAAACACCCACTGGTAATTCTGGATATAGGCGCTAATCCTCCTCTTGCAACTCCCCAGGGAATAACTGCTCTCAAACATTTTCTAGATTCCTCTGCCATACTGAAGTCTTACATTGCCCTTTTTTCTAAACTGAAGGTTATTTTTTTTAAATGTCTGAACTGTTTCAAATAAGAAAGAGAAAAACGTAAAAGCTATTTGTGATTTTTTTGAAGAGAAATAATGAAAGTAACCTCACATCCCCAATTTTTCTTCCATAGCAACAAAAATGCCTCTAAGAATTTTAATTTCTCATTTCTCAGAACAGCGTTTAATTTTGTTTTTCTTCTTATTGGCATGCTTTAATGGGAGCCCTACAGGAAAAGACAACACAAACAAAGCTAAAAATATATTTTAGAATCATGACACAGAAATGTTATTGTACTTTTTTAAAGTAGTAGAATGGATACTATTCTGGTTTTAGAATCTACAGAAAGGAAACTCATCTTAGAAAAACAAAACAGGAAATATCCCTTTGGTCTCTTTTTGTGTATATGCCATTGCCAAACCCCTGAGAAATGAAATCCCTGTGGGTCTTGCTTCCAGACAGGTGATAAACTAAGTGACCCCTGAAATTCCTTTTAGTGAGCCTATGAAAGCAAACAGACAATTGGGCAAATTCCAGAAGATTCTTTGTCAACACTTTGCCTTCAATAGCTGCAAAGAAAAAGCTCGTTTGAATTATTTATTTTCCTTTACTTGTGGAAATCTGTTCAGAAGGAATTACTTTATAACCCCAGAATAAATATTAACTTTTTGCCTGTCAAGTGTTTTTTTGTGTTTTTTGTTTGTTTGTTTGTTTTAGATGTAACATATTCCTGTATCACAGGTAGAATTAAACACTGGTTTTAAAGGGTAGGAGTTGCATAGTCAGGATTATCTTTGGAGTAGTCACTTAAGTAAGTTTTACAAGAATTGCACATTTTGGGATGCTTACATTGCTTGCTGATGCTAAGAATTAGCAATCCAATAAGTATTGTGTGTGCTGTTCTAACACAGGTGTAATAGTTGGTTCTTTCAAACATTATCCCTATTTGGAAACTACTTTCTTTCTAAGTGCTGCAATTCTTATTACAGCACTCAGAGGGTGACTGCACCTCTGGGTCAAGTTTGCCTGCTCCAGATACTGCCCTTAATAACAACTGAAGAGTCTTTGAAAATGTATAAACGATTTTTGGTTGAGACTAATTAAACCTAATTATTTTATAACAAATATAGGCAGCAAATGACACATAACTTTAGTAAAAGTCCAGCTTAGGTATGAGATTATCAACTCATGTTAGTGAAGACCTTGGCCTAGAGAAGTGTAGACAGAGTGTGTGCTCACTGCTCCATTGTATTTTCTATTCTTGCTTCCCCATCTTCAACTCACATTCTCCAATCACGCGCTCCTCACTGCGGAGTGCTGGTTTGAGGGCTTTCTGGCACTGTCATTGATATGTCATTGCAAAGAGGTTCTGTCTTATTATCTGCAGTTTTTCAAAGTTTATCCCTCAGCGTACAATCATGTCTTGAGAGTTCTTGCTCTTACTAACTATTATCGCACAAATCATTGCAGTGTACAAATTGCAAAAGTTGCGGTTTCCCTCAGGACGTTACAGCAGGAGAATGATGTAGTATCACATTTAAGAGACCTCTGTTTCAGACAAATGGTGGCAGTTACTGCTTATGTGATTTTACACAAATTATACAACCTCTCAGAGCCTTGGGATGTGCAATTTGTTACTGTGATTGGCATCCAATAAACGATCAAGAAATGGTAGCTATTACTATCATATCTTCAGAATGTCCCCTTATGGGGAGGTGGGAAAAGGTTAATAAAAATTTGTGGGTTTACTTGGAAAATAAATATTGTTTAGTTAAATAATATTTCCTATTACCTCACAATTCTATTCCTTAATGGTTTTCTGTCTCTACCCTAATTATCTTCTGTATCCACCCTGTATACTTTACCTTGTAAAGAAATCATTTGCTCCCAAGACTGGGGCTCAGTGGGTTAATAAGAATATATGCTATTTAGCATTTACCACATAAACAATAGGAATTTGAAAATTCAAGTAAAATTAATTAGAAATCATTCACTCAATAACATTCATTACCTGGAAGATTCCAAGTGATTCCATGTTGCCCAGCCACTGATAAATCGCAGATCCCCGCAGTTCCTCCAAGTATCCTATTGGACTTGAAGGATCCCTCGATGGATCCCACCAGACCTAACAAATGGATGAAGCCACATTGCAATTTTACAGTTTTGCAGCAGAGCAGGTTGAATTGCACCTGGACCTTAATAAAGGATCTAAATCTAAAACAATGACAAATCTGTGTTTGGTAAAGAAGGGGGTGAAGACACGTGCACATCAATAAAAAAGAGGATGTGTGAAGTACACTAACAGTAAAGAGCACTGTTTAAAAAGTGCCTTTTTTGAAGCAAAATATTGGTGTCAAAACTAGGGAAAAGGAGTGACATAGGAATCAAGGATGCATTTGAGGTGAGCATTGGTCAAGAAATCTTGAGGATGTTACTGACAATAAATCTGTTGTCAGTAAATACGTAATTAAAAGGTGACCAAATAACTTGTATGCATATAAGCAAAACCAATGGACACAGACAATAGGGGGGGTGGGGGTTTGGCCTGGATGGCAGGGGCAATCTGGAGAGGACAGTGGGGGATAAAGGGGACATATGTAGTATTTCCAACAATAAAATGTTTTAAAAGTACAAATTAGCAGGTACAGAATAGTAATGGGGATGTAAAGTACAGCATAGGAGACATAGTCAATCCTATCTAATAAAACAGAAACATGGTAATTGGCGTACTACCGCTACCCTTTCCATTGGCTAATCAGAGAGATATGCAAATTAACTGACAGCCAAGATGGCGGTAACCGCCAACAAAGATGGTGGTTAATTTGCATACTCACAATGATGAGAGGCAAAAGGGGAAGGACTGAAGAATGGTGATTGGCAACCCAGGCAGCAGGCAAGAGTTGGGGGGTGGGCAAAGGCCGCCTTTCCCCACCCCCCAGCCGGTGATCGCCATGGGAAAGCTGGGGTTGCCGGCTGGCCTGCGGCCCTGATCGCCATGGCAATTGGAGGGCAGGAGGGCAGGGCGCAGGCCAGGCAGCAACCCCGGACCCCGCCATGGCGATCAGAGGACGGGAGGGCTGAGTTGCAGGCCAGGAAGCAACCACAGACCCCCACCATGGCAATCGAAGGGCGGGAGGGTGGGGTGCAGGCCAGGCATCAACCCCGGACCCCCACCATGGCAACTGAAGGGCGGGAGGGCCTGTGCCCCTCGATTGCCATGGCGATCCAAGGGCAGGAGGGCGGGGAGCAGGCCAGTCCGCAACCCGGACTCCCGGAACCTCTCTTAAAGGTTCTCTTAAAGCAGTTGGCGAGGGACCTCAGAGAGCCCCAGGGGGGCCTGGTGCCAGCAAAACTGAGACCTGGGGCGGCTCTCCCCAGAAGGTCGAGAGAACAGCCACTGCAGCCCGCCCCCACCCCAGCGCCAGGCATGGCACGCTGAGCCCGAGGACCCACCCCCTCCCAGAGGCCCCTGGCTTGCTCATGCGGCCCTGGTCACGTCACCGGAGCAGCTATAAGGCACAGAAAGCAGCAGGGACAGCCGCTTGCTCCCACTTGCATTTGCTAAGACAAGGCCGGAGGGTGTGAGGGCCGGCTCACATCTCCTCCTCCCTCCTTTTGCTCCTCCTCTGGCTGCTCAGCTCGCCCAGCTTCTTATCCAGGCTCCTCTGCAGCTGGGCCCACTTGGCGGGGTCCAGGGACCGGTCCTTGGCCCCACTGCCGGAGTACAGCACTCCCACCCAGCTGATTCTCTGTGGGGCGTGGGCGCGGGCCCTCTCCCCACAGCCATGGATCTTGGGCGGGCAGTGGCTGAGGCAGTAGTGGTGGCTGCAGTGTGGGCAGAGCAGTCCGGATTAGGAGAGGGATGTCCGACTACTGGTTTAGGCCCAATCCCTGTAAACTGGCAAGACATTTTTCGAGGGGTCCCAAATTGGAGAGGGTGCAGGCCAGGCTAAGGAACACACCCTCCCCCATGCACGAATTTCGTGCACCGGGCCACTAGTAATATAATAACTATGTATGGTGTTAGATGTTACGAGATTTATTGGGATGATCACTTTGTAAGTTACATAAATGTCTAATCACTAGGTTCTGCACCTGAAACTATACTGTACCTCAATTGAAAAATTAAAAAATATATTATTTTTAAAAATAATAAATAAATCTTTATAATGGAGACATTAAATGGATACCACCTAAACACACTGCCCAGCCTTAGCATTGCTAAAATAATTGGTACAACCAGTTACTACATCCTTGTGCCATAAAGTAATAGGAAGTACCATGCACCACCTCTGAAGTAACTTTGACTAAAAGAATCCAACCTGAATCTAATCACTGTTCTAGACTTAAATTAAATTACAGGAAGTATGGGGGAGAGAAGAACAAGTTAGCTGACATGATAAAGAAGCAGTTGGCCAGGTTCAGAATGTGACATTCTAAAGATTAATGTCTCAGTTTCTCTAATGAAATAATGGCATGAATAAAAAGGAAGGGAGGGGAGGTGTGTGGTTATATAATTAAAAATATCTAACATATTAATTCAAGGTAGAGTGTGGATCTTGTGTGAAACCTGGTAAACCAAAAGGTTAAAATGCATTTTTGAGATAATATGGAAATTCAAGTATTGTCTGTGTTTAAATAAAGTTAAATAAATTATTGTTAATTTTATTATCTATGATAATAGCATTAGTTATGTTTCTTTTTTAAAAATGGAGATCTTATTAGTTAGAAATGCATATGAAATAACAATGGGATCTGCTTTAAAATATTGCTGCAAAATAAAAGTGAAGGGAATGAAGCATAATTAGCAAAATGTTGATAATTGCTGAATCTGAGTGTGCATAGGTTTATTATACTAAACTCTTTACCTTTGACAATTTGAAAATTTTCATAATAAAACCTGTAAAAATGTTTACTTCCCCAGTTATCTGTATATTATAAACTAGTGGCCCAGTGCACAAAATTTGTGCACATTGAAAGGGAATTAATTAGAGGAATGTAATTTGGACTCACTATCTAATATCAATAATATGTGAGCGTGAGGCAATCCATGTTTCTGAAATTCAATGACATGAATTTTAGCTATTACTTTGCCAAATAAATGGAATTTACAGATATCATTTAAAAGAGCATTCAGCTTAATATTAAAAGCTCTGGATACCAAATCAGTTCTGTTTTCAACTTTTTTCCAGCGTTGTAAATTGTTTGCAATATCTGCTCATTTTGGGGTTGCATGTCATGGTTATGAATAAATCGGGCTTGCCATACTTCATTACAATTGCCATAGCATCCTGATATTGCTACTGCATATTTCTGGGACTACCCTCAAAAGATGATGGAAGTATTATCATTTTACCAATTGGCACATTGTCATTTTCAGATCTAGATTGGAGATAATCCATCAAACCACTATATTTTTCAACTCTCAACTTAGATTGGTTTGCTTTGATGAAATTTATCCTATTGGCCTCCATTTTTGAATATGAATCCACAATAAATTGTTGAGTTAATTTTCCTGCATTTAAAATAGGATTGAATGTGTCCCTCACAGAAAGATGAAATCCATAATACTGCATTTGTGTGACTCATGTCCTTACATTTTGTCTAGTATTATTGTCAATTACACTGTTGTCTCTGAGTCTTAATGCAATATCTGTCCCCCAGCCTTATTCACCATGTGGAAAAAGAATAGGATATGTCATTGCCTCTAATGTAGAAAACAGGATATTGATTTGTTTCATTTTAGTGGCATTTGGATTATTGGGATCTGATTTACAATGAATGAGCAAGTCCCTTTCAAAAGGAGGTTCTCCATCTTTGTTTCTGAATATGACAGCAACCTCGGTTACACAGGGAGAATTATATCTACTCGGGGCACTGTTATGATCATGTTTAATTGCCATTGTTACTTCTGTGGGAGCAATACCTTTTGCTGCTGCTTCAAATTGGGCTTCCTTTTCTACGTCATGTAGCATTTTGTATGATTTTGTTAATTCATTTATTTCATGCATGAGGTTGTTGATGTTGATCATGAGTCTTTCTGAGCAGCCCTGGTTTTCTGGCATTGCTAATCTTTTACTTGTCGTTTCAGCCGTATCCAAAATATAGAGTTGAGCAAACTTCCAAGAAACACCATCTGAAGGATGTAAAGTTCCAGTACAGTGATAAACTTGTCCGTGTATTCTAAAACAGTATGGCCCAAATCCTGATGGCGATGCAATATTTGTACCCATGAAAGCAAAAGCAAAAGAACTATTTATGGAACGAATATTTTCCATGAAATTTTTACTGTCAGAATCTTCTTTTGTCATTAATATTTTTAAATATGCTGGGTAATCTGGAAAATGTATATCATTTGGACAGACTTTCCCTTTGCTATAACATTGAGTAAATTTCCCATCGGATGGTTTTTCATCAGAGAAATTTAGTGATAAGCAAAATTCACATCTAACAGGCATTCCACTACAACTATGTTTGAGAATTGCATCCTCATGTACTCCATGTTTGCTGAGAAGGCAGTTCCTACCAGAATTGGTAGTACTTGTTGTTGACTGTTCTCTAGACATATTCTGTCGTCTCCACCGCCTTCCTTCAACTTCAAAGGCACGTTGGTCTTTAGACATTTTCTGTAGATGATGCCGGTGTTTTTTTGTGATGTTTTTCCAGGAGCTGGTCTTCAGATATATTCAGATATATTATGGGGCCAACAGAAGAGGGGTGTCCCTGCTTGGTGTGTACAAATGGAGGCTACCTCGAACAAATATAACATGGAGTTGACATTTCCGAATAGAGTCAATGGACACAGGAATCCTATATTATAAAGAGGTAATATGCAAATTAACCCTCACACCCTCAAAAGGTAGCTGCCTACGACCAGGCCAGCAGGGATATTAGTGAGGGACAACCAAATGACTGAACAAGCAGGCTGCGTGGGGTGACCAGGCCGGCAGGGGGGTTAGTGAGGAATGACCAAACGAGTGAACAGAAGGCTCAGTGGGGCAACCAGGCTGACGGGGGGCCATGAAGGGTGACCAGGCCAGCAGAGGGGGCAGTTGAGGACAACCAGGACAGCACAGAGGGCAGTTAGAGGCAACCAGGCTGGCGGGGGGGGGGGGGGAAGTTGGGGTAAACCAGGCAGGCAGGCAGGTGAGTGATTAGGAGCCAGCGGTCCAGGATTGTGAGAGGGATGTCCGCCTGCCGGTTTAGGCCCGATCCCTAGGATCGGGCCTAAACTGGCAGTCTGACATCCCCCAAGGGGTCCCAGATTGGAGAGGGTGCAGGCTAGGCTGAGGGGCCACCTCCCCCGGTGCACAGATTTTGTGCACCGGGCCTCTAGTAAGATATAAGCCTTAAATGCCCTTAATGGCTGCTTTTAACACATTGTGGTGTTAATGTTGGGAATGACCTATGTAAATGCTCCCAAAGTCCTTTGTAATTGATTTTAGAGGTGGGGAGGTGAGAGAGACATCAATTTGTTTTTCCACCCATTCATGCATTTATTGGTTGGTTCTTATATGTGCCCTGACTGGGAATCAAACCCACAACCTTAGTGTATCTAGACAACTGAGCTACCTGGCCAGGGCCCCAAGGTCATTTTTAATATCTTTAGATCTCCTATTGCCTAAATTTCAGTCTAGAACAGTGGTTCTCAACTTTCCTAATGCTGCAACCCTTTAATCCTTTGTGGTCCAATCTTATTTTTGGAATTCAAACAGTCTGGTCTAAATTAATTGACGGGATTGAATGTTGAACTTTTTAATGTTCTTATTGCTCAACATTGGACCTGCTCCTAGTGCCTGGTCTGTCGAGTCAGCCTTGAGGTTGGACCAAAAAGGGTTAATACAGTTCCTCATGTTGTGGTGACCCCCAACCATAAAATTATTTTCATTGCTACTTCGTAACTGTAATTTTGCTACTGTTATGAATTGTAATGTAATATCTGATGTACAGGATATATTTTCATTGTTACAAATTGAACATAATTAAAGCATAGTGATTAATCACAAAAATATTATGTAATTATATGTGTGTTTTCCGATGGTCTTAGGCAACCTCTGTGAAAGGGTCATTTGACCCCCAAAGGGGTCGCAACCCACAGGTTGAGAACCGCTGCTCTAGAAGAAGAAGCCATGTCAAAGGGCTCCACTTGAGAGACAGCACTAATAACCTCATTTCCAAATTGTTATAAGCTGATACTAAGACCTTCTGTTACCTGAGAGCCCATAGTTGGTAGACCTTAAATTTCAATACATGCAGAGAAGGGAGATGCCACCATCTGCAGCCCAAGCCATATCAAGATTCAAGTCATCACAGAGTGACTTTGTATCACTTAGCCTGTTTATACCTAATAGGGACACTATTTTCAGAGAAAATAAATGAATGTTCACATTTTCATGAAAAGTTTTATTTTTTCTTGATAGCACCTTCCAGGCTGTTCCTACTTCTCATGGCATATACCAATCATCCTAGATTTTTGCCTTCAGTCAGTGAAATGACCCCCTTGGGTCATAGTCCTCATCTCTTTCATTATCAAGCATCTCCTGAGTACCTATTATATTCAAGCACTATCTTAGGTTTAGGGAGGTTTGGAGTCAAAGAAGGATATAGTCTATGCCCCTGAGAAGTGGGCAGTGCCTATCCCTGTGAATCTGCACAACATCACATCTTGCCAAATTGTAACAAAACAGGCTTTGCATGTATATGGTTAGCCTGCAATGGTACATATCAAAGCCATGTCTTCATCAAACTGATATGGACATTCACTGATGATATCTGTCACTTGGAATTTTCCCCTTAATAACATTGATTGTGAACAAATAACAAAGGGCTATTGCTTCAGGACATCAGGCATATGAAAATGGCCCATTTGCAAAGAACTGGATGTTAAAGTGTTTTCATTAAAATGGGACCATTACCTGAGCTATATACAAGTTTTGCTAGAGTGAAAAATTTTTTCCTCCATCTAAAAAAAATTTGGCTACATATAGTTCACAGGACACAAATGTTTCATGGGAGAATGAACAAATTATGCCTCTGAAGAGTACTTGAATATTTACTCTGACACAGCTTCCCCAGGACAACCAGCAACCTCATTTGAAGTAAATTCCTTAGTCTGTTCCAATAAGAATAATTGTGTTGGGACTGTGCTCCCTGCTCTAAAGAGGGCAAATCCATTTACTGCTGCAGAAAAGCCTCTGGGATGGATCTAACCTATTCGCCTTGTGGGTTTTGATGCTGCTGAGTAAGCCAATGATATATCAAGTTGGTGCTAGTTTGGACACAGTCAAGAGAGCTCAGTGGAGTGTTTTTCTTCAACAACTCAATCATGACTGCAAAAACATGATCAGTACCAGAGATGTGGAGTAGTAACTCGTCTTGACAGCAGTGAACTAATGAACATCCATCATTAGATTGGTCAAACATCCTTCACAATCGAATATCTGACTTTAAAAAGGCATTGTCCTACAGTCTTCAGCATTTTGTGTGTGTGTGTGTGTGTGTTTCTTTTTTTCCAGCATTTTGGAGCATTCACTGGAGCAATCCATAGTGTTCAGCTGTAGTTTAAATGCAAAAATATACAAGAAAAATCACTCTAATGTTTCATGCAAGGCTGCTTCTGGGACAAAATTAATAATGGCTACAATTTGCAGAATAGTTCTCTCATGTTGTATAGCCAAAATCTGACTAATTTTATTTCTTTGAAGTAATGGATTAAAATATTGTAGAAGAAATATTCAAAACACTGTGAATGTGTTACAACTATGTCATCCTCCATTTACCAGTCTCCTTTAGAGAATTCCCATCAAGATTATTCCAGGTTCAATGACGTGTTTGCTTTTCCTCATAAATTTAAAACTGTTTTTCTAGATTCATGCATTTTTATTTTTGGTAATTTCTAATTGGCTCCCACTGAGGCCTGGCAGCCACCAAACTGATCATATGCCAATTTGACTCCAGAGATATTTAACAAAGTGTTCACTTACATGTGGAATCTAATGAATAAAATAAGTTAACAAACAAAATAGAAATAGACTTATAGAGAACAGACTGACAGCTGGAAGGGGCTTGGGAGATTGAGTGAACAAGGTGAAGGGATTAATGAAAGAACCTCATAAACACAGACAACAGTGTGGTGATGACCAGAAAGGATGAGAGGAGGTAGAAGGTAAGAGGGGAATAAGTGGTGATGGAAAGAGACTTGACTCTGGGTGATGAACATATATTATGATATACAGATGATGTATTATAGAATTGTACACCTGAAACCTACATAATTTTATTAACCAATGTAACCTCAATAAATGCAATAAAAATTTTAAAAATAAAATGAAAACAAATCCATTAAAAATATTGCACTTCATCATATTGTTTGTAGACTACAAAGATTTAACTTCCTGGTAACGCTATATAATAAAATTGTAGTATGCAAATTGTCCCCTCAACCGGGAGTTCTTCGGAGAGTTCGACCAGGGGGTGGGGCCAGCCGGGGGAAGGGAGAGAGTACCCAGCCAGCAGCCGGCAGCTGCTAGGGACCCTAACAGTGCATGAATTTCATGCACTGGGCCTCTAGTAATTTATAAAGCAATTAAATAAAAATATGTAAAATTTTCAAGAAACATTCAACATAAGCTTTTCTTGTTTAGTAAAGTTTTGTCTCTTTGATCCTTTCAAGTTGATGAGTTAACATTGAACACAGAAGACATCCCATATGACAGAGTAAATTGTGAATTATACATCTGATTTGGGAAAATGTACAAACAGGAGTCCTAGACAGATGGGGGAGCAGCACGCAAAGGTCAGGACAGCCCCTTCTTAAATGAGAATATACTATCATTAGAGACAGGAAGATAATTATTCTGTTGACTTATGGGGAACAAAGAGCATCATGACCATTACATGGTGACTGACCCCAAAGGCCAAATGGCAGAAGGTGTGAGAGTTGTTATACATTCTTGCACCTGTGGGGTCCCTCAGCCTGGCCTGTGGGGATTAGGCCAATATTGGCTCTCCAACATCCCCCAAGGGGTCCTGGATTGTGAGAGGGCACAGGCCAGACCTAGGGACCCCACCAGTGCACGAATCCATGCACAGGGCCTCTAGTATGCATATAAGATCTTTGGTTAATCTCTTCCTGCCCTCCCTCCTCTCCCCTTCCCTCTGAGATTCATCAGTCTATTCCATGTTTCCACGTCTGTGGTTTCTGCCCCTGTGATGAGCGTCTGCTCCCTGGTGGTCAGTGTGCATCATAGCTACCAGTAGGCCAGTCAAATGGTCAGACGGTCACTTAGGCTTTTGTATATATAGATTGGCTTTCCTCAAATGAGGGTTTAGAATTATAAAGCTACATTTTCATACAGTTGGCACAAAGGGACACTTCCCCAGAGCTCCACCTACCACGTATTCATCTCATTTTTTGGTTAGCCTTTTTCTTTCATCTACTTCTCAAGTAGCTGCCATAATTCTAGTGTTCACTGTGTTTGTTCTGTAGGGTGGAGTCTCTGGATTCAGCCTCATGGGGAATCTTCCAAAATTTAGTACCAGAGCTGATAGATGATAGATTCCTTTTTTTTTTTTCACTTAAGCTAATTCAGGTCAGGTTTCTGTCACTTGTGGTCAACAGAGCTTTTTGTAAAAGCTGGAGGATTTTTGAAGGAAGAAATGGAGATGAAGGATGGATACAGATAACCTCACTTCCTTTTTGTGAAGCTGCCTGTGGTCATTCCTGCTGTCTTATTTTCTAAAAACTACTACGTGGCTTGTTTTCCCTTAAAGTCATGACAATTGACTAACTGATAATTTGCTACTTTTAAAATAATATAAAGTACTATTTCAAACCATGAAAGAATACTGGTGATCACATTTTAGTTACTCCACCACCACTACTCACCCACTCACTATAATCACCAGGAATAATCCTATCACTAACTTTTACTCATAGGGACATTTAAGAAGCTAAACAGAAGGTTATTCTCATTTAGAACTAGTATTTAGAATTGTAGTTCTAAAGCTTAGTGTGGCATCATCCCATGGTATTAATATATGTGATATACATGTATATGAAAGACATATGTGATGTTTATGTATACTAAAACTTTAATGATAAAGTAACAAAATTGCAACTTATTTTATTTTAAAATAGTTATCATTTCACATTACTCATATATATTATAACTCACCCTGACTCACATACATTCTGATCAGATTTCTTAAGTGAGAGAGAAGTGCGTGGTGTCACAGGCAGGGAGCTCAGGTTCCGTAAAAGCCACAGTTGAGTTTATAATGCCTCAGCCCACCAGTTGCTTTATTTAAATAAATATCATCTGTCACAGGTAGTAACTCAGAACAAGATCACAGGGAAACAATCAGATAGTGGAAATCAATCTATATATACCTACAGACTTGACATGAAACCTTCTTTTCAAACATGTCATTATAAAGGAGACTATCTCTCCTTATTTGTTTGTGCTGTGTTTTTGCAAGGATGAGCTTGAAGACTCATGCATGAAGCCCGGAAGCAGAGGAAAATATTTAAAATTTATGTTTCAATAATTTGATGATCCTCATGCTTTTCATTACCTTTGAGCCAAGCTCTGTTATTGGCACTGAAGCTCGTTTGAAATGGCTCTACAGTGAAATTCTTCTATCTGGGGTTGTTTTACTCCTTAAATAGGATAAATAAACTCTAGCAAGTTTATATAATTGCTTATCACCCAGTAATTCTTACCAGAATCAGCACAGTGCATGCATGGACACTGCCTTGACTTGGCATGAACCCTCTCATGCCAAAGTTTTCCTACTCAACACACAGGAGCTGCAAGCCTCACATGCAGGTCTCTGATTGTATGTTTCTCTGCCCACAAAAATAGGCCTTTCAAATTGTTGTGGCCCTGTTTTAAAACATTTTCCACTCCAGTTTATAGTTCCTACTAAGTGTAATTTTACAGAAAGATTCCAATAGGTAACTCTATTTTAGGAGGCACCTCAGATTCTCTCACATACACTTGCCTCCCAGCCCGTCCTGCTATTGCTAAGGGCCAGCGAACCCTTAACTGCTGGGCCCTCCGCAACAACAGCTGCCCAGGTTTCTGGCTTCTCCCAGAACTTCCAGACTTGAATGAAGCACGCATTGCAGAGGCTAGATAATGCCACCCAGAAATGGGGCTAATTAATTTCCCACCATGTGCTCTGTTTTCAATAATTAACCTCAGAAAGAGGCGTGGGGAAGAAGTAGATGGCAATCTGGAATTTAGAAGCCATGCCCCTCGCGCCCCACAACTATGGGCTATAGGAAGAGTCTTGTGAGGTTTGGAAGGCAGAAGAAAGGGGGCCACAATTTTGTAGCTAACACACGCTGCTGATTAGGCTTGAAGCAGCATTGGGCCTGCAACTGTCCTACTTTCTCAATTCACCTTTAGTTTTCCTGACTCCTGGGCCAGGTGTATGTAGTTAGCTCCATGACAAAGAGCCTCCACTTCTGTAAGACCACCCTCTTCACAGAGGTCAAAGGAAACAAGAATGGATGTGGGCATCAGTCCAGCCTATGGGCTTCCAGCTGCTCATGACCATCCTTTCTAGACTGCCTGTCCCGTGGACCTCAAGCTCCAGCATCAGATATGGAGACAGCTTTGTGGACACTGTTGAACCAGACCCTACAATTACATAAGCCAATTCCTATGACAAATCCATATGTATAGTCCTCTGTTTGTTCTGCCTGTCTGGTTAACCATAACTGACATGCCTGGGGTAACCCTTAATAATGGGAAACAGGAGATGAGAAAGAAGCCAGCAAGACTAATCCAGGGATGTGTCTCACGGCAGCCCATCCAGGGAAATGCAAGTGGACTTACTATACTATGCCCAGTGGATAGGACACACCTGTGAGTGACCTCCTGGGTCTCTTCCTGCTCATTGTGAAATAAATGGTAGTGAGCATAGTAGAGTCCTAACTGCTTAACAGCTCTAATAAGATCCTTCATGATCTGGTCCCTGCTGAGCATCATTTTGCACTGATCCTCATGTTTTCTTTTTTCTCTCCCTTTTTCCTCATCCTTGTTACCTCAGGTTTGAACATACTATACGTAAAGCATGAACTTTTCTTTATTCCTTGCCTAGAACATTTTCCAGAGAAGCCTGTGTTAAGAAAATCAGAACAGGAAAATGGGTCTAGAAAGCAGAGCTACAGGACAGGATTTAGGGGTTGAATTACCCATTCATCTGAACCACGTCCTTCTATTTCTCAGGCTGCTCTTTCTCCAGCTGAAATTTAATGTTGATCTCTTTCCATTTTCTCCATGTTTTCCACAAGTGAACTCATCTTTTCTCATAGCTTCAAAGACTTTACTTGTTGGGGTCCAACCCCAGCAGGTCCACGGGTCCCCAAAGGTGTGGACAGAGTAGGCGAAGAAGGAATGACGCAGAGACAGCGTTCAGTTGACCAGCAGCCTAGCCAGGATCTCTAGCCAAGTTCTGGTGTTTATTGTCTTGTTACATCTGTATTTATACCAGTTGATTTTAATCCTGTCAATTTCTATTGCAAAGGTTAGGGTGTTTCTTATCTCCATTCCAGGGAATAAAGATTATGTAGCTTAAGCGTGATTGTTTGTAGTTAAAGTGATTAACTACCTGCCTGGCATTTAGTTAAGGGGTTTTATCCCCTCCCTAACTTCAGGGAAAAATCCCTACCTGGGGAAACAACCTTTCTCAGAGAGGTGACCTTGGTTAAAACACATAGTGCTAAGGGGAGCAAACATATTAAGAACAATATGCCATATATGCCAGGTCCCTTGAAACATATGCTGTGCAGATGTTTCTTTCCTGCAGCGACTGTGTCAAGCAGCATTTACTGATGATGAGTCCAAAATCTTACCTTCAGTTCTAACATTTCTCCCGAGCTACAGATTTATGCATCCAACTGCTTCCCAGATTCATGAACACTTCCTTCATCCTGTTCTGGCCTGAATTCATCACCTTCTTCCCACACCCAGACTTTCCCTACCATCTCCTACGTTAGCAACACCTGGAGTCATTCTTGATTCATCCACCTTTTACATTCTTCTAGATACTGAGTCCTATCTATTCTTCCCCAAAAATATGTCTCAAAACACTATTTTCTTCCATTCTCATTGTCGCTACCCTGATTAACCCTATCAATCCACCATCCATTCTTGCCTGAAATAGTGCCATGGCCCACTAATTGGCTTTACATTTTCAAATCTTTCTTCCCACAGATCTCTTCTCCATGCTACAGCAAGCGTGATCTTTCTGAACTGCAAACTTAATCATCATTCTCCTCTAAAACACTCTGGAGTCTTCCCCACTGTTTGTAGGATCCAGTCCAATCTGATAAGATTCTCCATGAGGATCCCTGCGGAGCTCACCAGCCATTTTCATAGCCCTTATGAACTTCTTTCTGTGCCTTGAAAGTAACTTGTACTCTCGCTCCTCTGGGCCTTCGTACAGAAAGTTCCCTTTATCAAAAAGACTTCTCTCATCTCTGTGCTTCTGAACTCCATCCTTCAAGTCTCAAATTTGGCATCACTTTCTCCCAGAAGCCCTCCTTAGTCCCCTAGACTAGCAGTGATGTGATCCATAGCTCTTTGCCCTTTATATTCTGTAACACTTATCACACATTACTACAATTGCTTGTGTAATTGTTACTTCCCCCACTAGACTGCATAACTTGCCTCTCTTAATGCTGAATGCCTAATGCAGGCTTAGGGCCTGGCACATAGGAGACACTCCATAAATATTTGATGGGTAAATGACCATCATTTTAAAGAGACAGAATGGCTCCCAGGCAAGGCTAATTTCACCATGCTATGATTAAATGTATTGACATATCTAAATAGAGAATGTATCAATCGTTTAAAGGGGTTGGTCAGTTAGGAAACAGAACAAGGTGAGGCACTGAAGTAAATGCTAGAATGCCTATCTAAGCATATACAGGGATAAAGAAGTATTAGCTAATGGACTTCAAATACTGTGGTCCCATTAGTTAAGAACATCCCTTTTGTGAAATAGATATATCCAGATCTTTTCCCTGGATGCCATTAACTACCATTTTCTAATTCCACACTTAGATAGCAATTTTGTAATTATTATTTGGCTTCCCATGTAAGCTTGTCCACAGGAAAAATGCCATGCAAATTCTGAGTATTTCAGGTCTCTGACCGTGCCTTCTCGTTGTGAATTAATGAACCGCCTTCAGGTTATGGTGTGCACTGATTGTGAACTGACCTGGATGAATGCCATCCACCCTTTGTTCTGTGACATTTCAACCACTTCTACTTCTCAGGTTCAGCAGCCAACAGTTTCAGGAGCGAGTTCCTGGAAGCTGAGGGCAGAGAGTGTGAGGAGTTAGGGTCAGGGGCAGGGTCATATCCTATAACTGTCTGGTTTTTGCAGTCCTCAATGGGCTCCTGCCTAGTTCAGAATACTTTGTCAAGGAACCATAGCACACATGCAGGCATTTTTTGTAACGTTTTCTTCTTTGGCACATGGGGAGAGTTATGTTCAAATCTATTCAATAATAATAATAATAATAATAACAATAATAATAATAATAATAAATAAATGTTTTTTAAGGAAATGTTTAAAAAAGAAAGTGCCCTGGCCAGTGTGGCTCAGTTGGTTGGAGTGTTATCCCATGCACCAAAAGGGTGCTAGTTCAATTCCAAGTTAGGGCACATATCTAGGTGGTAGGTTAGATCCCCAGGTTAGGGCACATATAAGAGGCAACCGACCAATGTTTTTCTCTCACATCTATATTTCTTCTCTCTCTCTCTCTCTCTCTCTCTCTCTCTCTCTCTCTCTCTACCTCTCTCTCTCTCTCTCTCATTTCTCCCACTTCCCCTAACTCTAAAATCGTTAAAAACATATCCTTGGGTGAGGATTTTTTAAAAAAAGAAGAAAGTTACTGCGTGAATGTCACTAGAAATATAGGTTCTTGGATCTGACACTCAAGAGCTAAGTTTTAGGTACATTTAAAATCACAGAAATAGAAGTTCAAATCATTAGAAAATGTATGCTCTTCTCTTGTAGGTGAAATAAAACAGATGGAAGTCTCAAAACCATTAATCCCTATAATCACCATGTATTAAAGATGGTTTGACAGATAAAATATAGTTTATTAGGTTTCCATATATGTGAGAGAAAGCTCGTGGTTTAAATTTCATTTTTTTTAAATGAATAAAATTAGCAGCATCAATTTAGTGAAAGGACTAATGCAAGTAACCCAAGTAAAAATTGTACAATTGCTACAGAAGCCCTGTGGAAATATATGTTATACCACATGTACACTCCTCAGCAGCACGTAAAAATGTCAGCAATTAATGCTGTTTCCTACACGAAGGTACAATGCCTCATATAGATTTTTATCCTTTAAAACCAAAAAGGACATGAAATAATTGGAAACAGTCTTGGAACTGTGTTACTTATGAATTTTTCTGAAAGCGGGTGTGGGTCTACTCTATGGCTTTGTTTCTGTTCTTACATCGGAGAAGGGGGTCCAGTTAAATTAATGCAAAATACAAGCATGTTTAGCATTAGATTATACCTTTCATTTCTCCAGTGACTTGAGCAAAATATGAGCTTTCTGTAATTAAAGTATGCACAGAGAATGCTAATGAAAGTTTTACTAAGGTTGTAACACCCTTTGAAAACAAACCTAATCACACACTGAAGACAACAGAAGAGAGGAAGAAAGAGAAAAGCAAAATGAAAATGTTTTAAAAACCTAATCAAAAGGAAAAATTAAAATGACTTTCAGCAATCTCTTTATATTTGGCACCCTGAAAATTAGGAGCTTTGCCTTTCAAGGGGAAAAGACAATGGAATGAAGATGTTTTTATTTGTTAATAAAAAACAAAAGTAAAATTTGTGTTCCAGGAATCTGAGAAAGCAAGCACAATGTATCAGTATTGAATCAATATGTGAGCAGCGAGGTGGGAGCTCGCTGAGAATGTGGAGGTGAACACAACACTGCAACTCTATTGTTCATTTTCCACCTTTGTAATTTTTTCACCTCCTCATTCTCAATCTTCATGAATTCCTTAGGCACGATGTGAGGCTACGGCTCCTTTCTTTAGTATGCTAGGCATAATTCCATAACCATTCTCTGCCAAACACATCTGTGCCCACCTGCCAAGTCTGTTGCCCTGAATATAGAATGAGTGGCACCCATGAAACACTTATGGAAGAGATTGTATTATTCAACATCCATTTTGAAGGTTTAAAAAAGACATACCAAAGAGAGCACTCAGGCCTGGCCAGTATGGCTCAGTGGTTGAGCATTGACCTATGAACCAGGAGGTCACAGTTCTATTCCTGGTCGGGGCACATGCCCGGGTTGTGGGCTCAATCGCCAGTAGGGGGTGTTCAGGAGGCAGCCAATCAATAACTCTCTCATCACTGATGTTTCTATCTCCCTCTCCATTTCTCTCTGAAATCAATAAAAATATATTCAAAGAGAGCACTCAGGGTGCCCACTGGCATGCAGATCTTAGTGCAAAGCATGATGGAAACTCAAGAGTACTAATTCCTAGGTCCAGGGTATTTCCTCCAGCACACACGCCTCCTCCTGCTCTCATGGAATAACACCAAAATGATACTGGACTGACGCTGTGATCCCTGCACACGAGATCAGCCGTTGCTGCTCATCATGTACATGAAGTGAAGCCAAACCAGATGGCCATGGAGGACCAGTTTTCAACCTTTAAAACAGAAGATTGAAGTTGATGTTGCTAGGTTCACGTCCACTTCTACATGAAATTGTGGTTTTCCTCTATCTGAGAATAATTGTCTATTTTTCCTTTTGTTTATCTCTCTTTTAATGAAAGCCAAATTGGATTTATGTAATAAAAGAAGCTTCTGGTTTATAGAATTACACAACTATTTTTACTACTGCTCTTCATCAATGACTCATTCTCCCTGGATAGCATCTGTCACTCCCAGAAGAATATTACATTTCAAACCATGCATCTGAATCTGTTTAGACCTTGGGACACCACCCTCTACCTCAGGCAGTTCTCCTGGGATGTCCACCTGAAATACTTAGTTTTGGGTTGAGACTCGCCAGGAATCCAGAGTTCACTCTGGAATAGACGTGAATGGCCAGGGAAACCCTTGAATGTCACTGTTTTCCCAAAGTGATTTATGACAGCCCATCTAAGGTTACCTTCACCTAAACTGAAATTTCCACAGCTGCCCAGTCTGGGACCAATGAACAGACTTTCAAAGAGAGACACATGTTCTTAGTCTTCCAGAAGAGAGACTCCAAAGGGGCAAAAAATATCCCGTTGAAGGGAAAAGGAAGAGGTACATGTGGTTCAAAAGAGTAACTTCCTGATAAGAAATATTATTGAATGGTTTCTGTTATGAGCAGAATTCTGTCACTCACCCCATTCTTAGGTTAAAGTTCTAACCCCCAGTACCTCAGAATATGACTATATTTGGAGATGGGAATCTTTAAAGAGATAATTATGTGTGGTCACTAGAGTGGGCTCCAATCCAATCTAACAGTTGCCCTTATAAGATGAGAAAATTTGGACACCATTGCAGAGGGAAAACCATGTGAAGACACAGAGAGAAGATAGGCATCTGCAAGCCAAGGAAAGAGACCTTGGAATGGAACCAACCCTTTAGACTTCTTGATGTCAGACTCTTGGCCTCAGGGACTATAAGAAAAGAATTTCTGTGCTCTAAGCCACCCAATATGTGGCACTGTGTAATAGAAGCCCTCGCAAACTAATACAGTTCCCCTGCTGTTTATTAATAGCTTCTTTATCATAAAAGTAGCATATTTTCCAAGAGAAGCTTCATGTGGGCAGGTTTATTCATGACTATACCCACGGCACCCACCATAGTGCCTAATATGCAGCAGATGTCCAAAAAGTATTTATTGACTAAGTACAGAAAAATTCAAAATTACAAACGGGTATTAATACAAAATACAAATAACAGGTAACACCACTGACCACTGGTAACAATTATTTTCACACAGTATAATTGTTCCCAGACATGAAATATTCCTCAAAAACATGCTTAACAATACCTGAACGAAACTTTAGTAGGTGAACAAACCATATTTTTTTATTGTTCCATTACCGTTTGATAACAACTTATGTAAGAATCAAGAGGAAATAAAGAGTGACATAGCTACAATAAAAATCACTATGGAAAGTTTCATTAGTAGACTAGGAGAAGCGGAGAACTGAATTAGTGAATTAGAAGACAGGGCAGCAAAGTACACCCAAATTGAACTGCAATTGGAGAAAAAAAATTAAAAGACAGGAGGAAAGCCTAAGGAAGCTTTGGGATTACATGAAACAAAGCAACATTTGTATAATAGGGGTGCCAGAACAACAAGAAGAGGAGCAAGGGTTAAAAAACCTATTTGAAGAAATAATGTCAGAAAACTTACCTGATTTGGGGAAGAAAAAAGTCACACAAGCACAGAGAGTCCCAAGTAAGATGAATCCTAAAAGACCCACACCAAGACACATCATAATTACCATGGCAAATGTTCAGGACAAAGAGAATCTTAAAGGCTTCAAGAGAGAGACAGGAAGTTGTGTATAAGGGATCTCCCATTAGATTATCAAATGATTTCTCAACAGAAACATCAGGCGAGAAAGAAATGGAAGGAAGTTTACAAAGTGATGCAAAGCAAGGTACTGAATCCAAGAATACTCTATCCAGCAAGGCTATCATTCAAAATTAAAAGGGGGAATAAGTAGCTTCACAGAAAAAAAAAAGACTAAGGGAGTTTATCACTACCAAGCCAGCAATGCAAGAAATGCTAAAGGGACTGGTTTAAAAAGAAGAAATAAAAAGGAAAGAAGGAACACAGGCACAAAAAATAAAAATGGCTACAAACAAGTACCTATCAATAATAACTTTAAATGTAAATGGACTAAATGCTCCAATCAAAAGACATCGAGTGCCTAAATGGATAAGAAAACATGACTCATATATATGCTGTCTACAAAAGACCCACCTCAGAACAAGGGACTCACACATACTGAAAGTGAAAGGATGGAAACATATCTTTCAGGCAAAAAGAAATGAAAAAGAAAAAAAAAAAAGCTGGGGTAGCAATACTTATATCTCACAAAATAGACCACAGAGTGAAGACCATAACAAGGATAAGAAAGGCCACTTCATAATACTAAAGGGATCAATACAGCAAGAGGATATAACCCTGGTAAACATATATGCACCCAATGCAGGAGCACCCAAATACATAAAAGATATCAAGGGAGAGATCAACAACAATACAATCATAATAGGGGACTTTAATACCCCACTGACATCACTGGATAAACCCTCTAGACAAAAAATCAGCAAAGAAACCTCAATCCTAAATGACTCACTAGATCAGATGGACTTAAGTGACATCTTCAGAACATTTAACCCCAAAGCCATGGAATACATGTTCTTCTCAAGTGCACACGGGACATTTTCAAAGATAGGTCACATATTGGGTCACAGGCAAAGTCCCTCCAAATTCAAGAAGATTGAAATCATACCAAGCATCTTCTCAGATCACAATGGCATAAACTTAGAAATAAACTACAATAAAAACAATCAAAAAAATTCAAACACTTGGAAGCTAAATAGCATGCTATTAAACAATGATTGGGTTACCAAAGAGATTTAAAAAAATTAAAAACATTCTGGAAACGATTGACAATGAAAATACAACAATCCAAAATCTATGGGACACAGTGAAACCAGTCCTGAGAGGGAAGTTCATAGTTCTACAGGCCTACCTCAAAAATCAAGAAAAAAGGGTAATAAATTGTTTCCATTTTTGCCATTACTGGAAAGAAAGAAAGAAAGAAAGAAAGAAAGAAAGAAAGAAAGAAAGAAAGAAAGAAAGAAAGAAAGAAAGAAAGAAAGAAAGAAATCCTTGTAAACATATATAGTGCCCTGTGTCCTCAGAAGTGGAATGATTAAGGCATGTGTATACACATCATTGCGGTTTTGACATAAATATCACATTCTTAAAGGTTTAGCAGTTTATACTGCCCCATCAGTATATTAGGATTGCAACTTAAAATAATTTTTATAATTCTAATATTAATTGAGTATTTACTGTGTTGTGCCAGATGATATATTAAACACTTCAAAAGCACTATTTCATTTAATTCCCTCAAAAACCCTGTGATGTGATTGCTAATATTATCTGCAAACACAGATGAGAAAAATAGTCTTACAAAAAATAAATGATTATGATTTATTTAATAAAAATATATAAATCAGTTGCCTTCGCCAGTAAGAGGAAGGTCTAAGAAGCAAAACCAATCTATTTGACTCTAGTAACTCCCCAGTTTCATCAATACTGCACTCGTTATTATTGTTTCTCATATATTTGCAAATTTGATAGGCAGAAATAGATTATTTTAATTTACCTTTTTTTCTTTTATTAAATTTATTGGGATGACATTGGTTAAGAACATTATATAGGTTTCAAGTGCACAATTCTATGATACATGATCTGTATATTGCATTATGTGCCCGCCCCCAAAGTCCAATCATCTTCTGTCACCATATATTTGACTCGCTTTAATTTTCATTTCCAGGCTTATTAATTAGTTTGAACCCATTTTTCTATGTTTATTGGCCATTTAGAGTGCATTATCTGTCTCTGTTTTTAGTTCCTTCTGCTATTGATGTTCAGCACCACAGCGATTAAATATGGAAGCTGCCATATATTTATGAGTCTCATGCAGATGCCCAGAAACCTAATCTAAGATTTGAAACAGACACTTCTAATTACTCAATGCAGCCAAATGTTCAGAATCGTCATATTATCTCCTAAGCAATATGCATGCTAATTTTATGAAGCTTTTTTCCTTTGGTAACATTGTAAACTATTTTGATTGAGTGATGTCCTAATATTTTTTTAAGTTAAATCCAACTTTATCGCTCTAAACAAATCTTGATATTTTCCCTTCAAATTGTAGAAAGAAGAAAAAGAAAGAGTAAAAGGGAGAAAGATGCAAGGCTCACCATCATCTTTGTGTAACCATTAAAATCTAAAATGTGACAGCAGCCCAACCCTGAGAACAGAGCACGGAGCAAGAACTCACGAAGTGCCTGGTCGTGGTGACAGGGAGCGGGTAGAGAGAGGACTTGCTTTGTACTGTGAACCAGTCGTTAGATGTGCAGAAACATTTACCTTGGAAATAAGCTGAATATGTGGGATGGATAATTATACGCTGAGGAGCTTAATGTAGGATAAGAGAAGCTGCTAATTTATGGCAGACACACAAAGCTCCAATGAGGCTGTACTGTTGGGTTCAAGTACTCCATGGTCTGGGGCTGAGTCAAGGATCAAGTGATTAAGTATAGATCACATTGGCAAAGAGACTCTATTATCAGCAGCTTCAGTTTGGAGAGTAATTAAGAGCAGCTTCCATATGCAATATTTTAAGTTCTAAATTTAGAATTTTCATACTATAGGGCAGTGATGGCAAACCTTTTGAGCTCAGCGTGTCAGCATTTTGAAAAACCCTAACTTAACTCTGGTACCGTGTCACATATAGAAATTTTTTGATATTTGCAACCATAGTAAAACAAAGATTTATATTTTTGATATTTATTTTATATATTTAAATGCCATTTAACAAAGAAAAAGCAACCAAAAAAATGAGTTCGCATGTCACCTCTGACACACGTGTCATAGGTTCGCCATCACTGCCATAGGGAATACCCTTTGGCACCCCAACAACTGCTTTGTTTGGTTGTTTTTGTTAAAGAGAAAGGGAAAACTTCTTTCCCTGAGACCCTGTTGTTTGTCCCCTCGCTCAGAAGATTTGTGCATTTAGATGAGTTGATCCTTTAATAATTAAAAGCATTTTCCTGATTGTTGACCTCCAGCCTTAGTCAACCTCCAGCTGTTACAGTCAGCAGCGTCTGTGGGAAACCCAAGCTGAAGGGAGTTAAACTGTGCGGAGAGCAGTGTTAGTGCTGATGAGGAATCCACAGTCACAGCTCCTTCACCTGCTTCTGAGTTGCCACTCACAACAGCCAAGTGGCTGATGAAGCACATACATGGGAGTTACTCTGTGGCAAAGTACCCCCTGGGTGGCTAGGGGAATGTGTCCCACTGGGAGCTTGAGTTTAGATATTCTGAAATTACCATCAAGTCATACCAAAATTAGAGTTGAAGCTGCTTCACTCACATTCCTAAGGAACTATCCCATTTAATAAAGAGAGAATATTCTAATTGACCTTCACGCTGTCGCAAAGATGGTGGCACCCACAGCCAATACGGAGGGAATATGCTAATTGACTTCCCCACCCTCAAAGATGGTGGCACCCACAGCCACAAGATGGCCAGCAGGGGAGGGCAGCTAGGGGTGACCAGGCCTGCAGGGGTGGGCAGTTGGAGATGATTGGGGAGCATTTAGGTGTCGATCTAGCTTGCAGGGGGTGATCAGGCAAGCGAGCGGTTGGGAGCCAGCAGTCTCAGATTGTGAGAGGGATGTCTGACTGCTGGTTTAGGCCTGGTTTAGGCCCGATCCCTGTGGGCAGTCAAACATCCCCCAAGGGGTCTCAGATTGGAGAGGGTGCAGTCTGGGCTGAGGGACACCACTCCCCCCAGGGCACAAATTTCATCACCAGGCCTCCAATCATTAATATGCAGCTGTGAGCAGAAGAATGTGCTTGGTCTCTTTGAAAAGCTTTAAAACAAAAAGTAGCCAAGTAGGATGACCTTAAAGTCTTTGAAAAGGCAATTTACTAATTGTTATTAGTGCCTCCAAAAAGAACTTAGGAAAGCATGGTCAACAGAATGCACACCATCAAAAGTGCAGCAATTGCTTCCATCCAATGGGCCTTACTGGCAGGCTAGGGAAGGAATTATCACTACCACAACCCATCAGGGTCTGGGTACTCTGGTGATTCTGCTCTTCTCAGCTAGGGTTCAGGGAGCCACACAGCTGCCAGGGACTCAGAGTAGGATCAGCTCAGCCCCGCCCAGCTGTTAACCTGGATCAATCAAGATGACTACTTTATTTTCCATAAGGGGGAAAAGGAAACTGCTCAGATCCTAGCTGAATGTGAGTGTCCACAAATACAGTGTTTTGTTGAGGTCTGTGAACACAGATGGATGGGGACACCTACTCTTTTTAGGGTTCTACAAAGAATAATCTAGTAAATGACCCAAAAGGCCAACTCTTTCAAATGCCTCTCCAAAGAAAAAGTTACTATGTCCTAGATTAGTATCAATTTCATCCAGTGAATAATTTGTTGGGAAGCATTGTTTTTAAAAATACAATTTTAGACAGAACCTGGCTATGATGATCACCTGAACACTGCCTCCTTGTCATTCCTTCTTCGCCGACTCCGTCCACACCTTTGGGAACCCCTGGACCCCAACATCTGGCACCCAAACAGAGACCCTTAGGGATATGTCTTCAGGCACTACTGTTAAATCCTTATTAAGAAGTAGATGAGGAGAAACCAAGATGGCGGCATAGGTTAATGCCGGAGATTGCTGCCTCGAACAACCACTTCAAAAAACAACTAAAAGACGGAACGGACATCTTCCAGAACCACAGGAAGGCTGGCTGAGTGGAAATTCTACAACTAGGAGGAAAGAGAATATCATACCCAGACTCAGAGAAGGAGCAGTGCTGAAGTGAAATACTAAGGTGTGGAGTGCACGCGGAGCGGGCTGGAGGCGGAGGGTGCGGTTGTTGTTTTCAATCGGGAGGGAGTTTCAGACTCTGAGCTCCAGATCCGGGCAAGTCTCTAGGGATCCAGACTCAAACGGGAGAAGCGGGACTGTCTGGCTTCGGTCGGAACCCGAAGGCAGCTCTCTCTCCGAGGTTTGCAGCGGTTGCTGGGACTCTGTGAGGCAGAGCCCCTAGGGACGGAACTGAGAGCAGCCATAACTGCTCGCTCTGCCCACCCTGTAGATCCCCGGGGACCCGCCCCGCCCAAGCCCTGTGTAGAGCCATTTGCTGGATAGCCTCAGGCAAACGCTAGATTAGCACCGCCCTAGAGATCCAGCACAAAAGCTCTCCCACTGCAGACACAGCTGACTCTCATAGCCAGTTAGCCTGGAGGTCAAATCACCCCCGGTATTGCCGACAACAATCAAGGCTTAACTACAACAAGACTGCACACAAAGACCACTAGGGGGTGCACCAAGAAAGCATAAAAAATGCGGAGACAAAGAAACAGGACAAAACTGTCAATGGAGGATATTCAGTACAGAACCACACTTTTAAGGTCTCTTAAGAACTGTCTAGAAGCCGCCGATAAATGTAGTGAGAGCCTCAAGAAATCTAATGAGACCCTCGCTGTTATGATAAAGAACCAACTAGAAATTAAGCATACACTGACTGAAATAACGAATACTATACAGACTCCCAACAGCAGACCAGAGGAGCGCAAGAATCAAGGCAAAGATTTGAAATGCGAAAAAGCAAAAAAACACGCAACCAGAAAAGCAAAATGAAAAAAGAATCCGAAAATACGAAGATAGTGTAAGGAGCCTCTGGGACAGCTTCAAGTGTACCAACATCAGAATTATAGGGGTGCCAGAAGATGATAGAGAGCAAGATATTGAAAACCTATTTGAAGAAATAATGACAGAAAACTTCCCCCACCTGGTGAAAGAAATAGACTTACAGGTCCAAGAAGCCCAGAGAACCCCAAACAAAAAGAATCCAAAGAGGACCACACCAAGACACATCATAATTAAAATGTCAAGAGCAAAAGACAAAGAGAGAATCTTAAAAGCAGCAAGAGAAAGAAACTCAGTTACCTACAAGGGAATACCCATACGACTGTCAGCTGATTTCTCAACAGAAACTTTGCAGGCCAGAAGGGAGTGGCAAGAAATATTCAAAGTGATGAATGCCAAGAACCTACAACCAAGATTACTTTATCCAGCAAAGCTATCATTCAGAATTGAAGGTCAGATAAAGAGCTTCACAGATAAGGAAAAGCTAAAGGAGTTCATCACCACCAAACCAGTATTATATGAAATGCTGAAAGGTATCCTTTAAGAAGAGGAAGAGGAAGAAAAAGGTAAAGATACAAATTATGAACAACAAACATGCATCTATCAACAAGTGAATCTAAGAATCAAGTGAATAAACAATCTGGTGATCATAATAGAATCAGGGACATAGAAAGGGAAAAAAAAATAAAAATACAATTTTAGTTATCAGTCACCTTTCATAAGCAAAAACTACTTCAAATTTTAAAACAAAACAGAACATTTTTCCCCTCAGAAAATACAACTACTATAGATTTGATAGATTGTTCTATAGTTGCTGGGAAATTATAAATATATCTGAATTTATTAGGGTAATCTTTACCCCAAATTATATCAAGTATGAATACTGTGACTACATTTTAATTGCCAAGAAAAAAATAATTATATGTGAACAAATGTAGCTAATCAAAATCATTAACAGAACTTGCTAATCAATCCCTTAATCCTTTGGCCATCCAAAAGCCTGAGAGTGTGTAGAGTGGGGGATATCTCTGAAAATACCAAAGATTGACAAAGGGGTGACAATTTCCATGAGTAATATTTGCAAATGAGAAATTAGAGAGGATGGTATCAATTGCTAACATGCTAGTTTCTAAAATGTCATGAGCAAGACCAGCCTCATGATTCTTTAAGATGCCTCTAGCAAAGCTTATCTATTTATAGCTCCTGGTTGCCACTACACCCAGTGGCTGAGACAGGGAAATATGATCTAAAATAGTTTTGCATTATCTTTTTTCCTCAGAGGAAATGGGTTTTAGTCTTCAAAATCAGCCCCTCAGCCAGTCTCTCCTATTGACCCTTCCTCAGTCAACTTAAGAAGCCCCCCGCCCCTCCATCCAGAGGGAGAAACCTCAGGTGCATCGACTTACATTCCCAGCACTTAACCTAATTCCCTTTTGAGCTGTTCTTTATTTTTGAATGTGAAATGCTCTGAAAAGATCACATCTAGCACAAACAAACATTCTAAAGGAGTAAACAATGAAAAGCAAGGCACAGAGGCGGTGAATTGTGAAAACAGCAGGAAGAACAGAAAAATACTGGAGTAAAGATGGGGAAAAATAGTAGCTACACACATCAACATTTATTTTGTGTGAAGAAAAGCATCTGGGCAATTGCCAGACCCAGACAGGTCCACAAATAAAAGAATTAATCAGTAGGGAGTAATAGAAATGTAGAACTAAAAACTTTATCAGGGAAATGTATTTCTATCTATTTCCTAGATATAAGGAAGATTTTTTTGAACATGCGACTATACCCCACTGGGAGTATATTCAGAGGAAGCTTAATGGAAGGTTGGGAAGTTCCCTATGGCCCAGTGGTAACAAGGCCAGCCTCACTGCAGTGTCAGTGGATTTCACCTGCAAAGCTAGAACTCCCATCCATGCCCAAGTGTAACAAAAAGCCTCCTGCTCTGGTGTCAATTGAGGCCAAATGGGGAATCTGCACTGCTACTTCCACCTGGGTGTAATAAGATTCCTTCTCCTGCCAGTGTTCCGGTAGAAACTGCCAACAAAAATGGAAGATTTAAGTAAGATCTGGGGGCTCCTAGCACAATATGAAAATGCTTAAATTTCAATTTAAAAACTCATCCATTATGCCAAGAACCAGGAAGATCTCAAACTAAGTGTAAAAAGACAATCAATGGATACTAACATCAAGCGACAGACATGTTGTAATTTTTGTGCATGAATTCACTGTTTAAAATGGGCTCCAAGCGTGATGCTGAAGTTTTGTCTCATGTTCCTAAGTGCTAAAAGGCTGTGATGTGCCTTATGGAGAAAATATATGTTTTAGATAAAGTTCATTTAGGCATGAGTTATAGAGATGTCAGCCATGAGTTCAAAGTTAATGAATCCACAATATATATTAAATAAGATGTATTTCAACAGAAACATACAATATAAACAAAAGAAAGGATAAAAATCATATAAACACATTGATAGACAGAAAACATTTAACAACATTCAGCACCCATTTATGATAAAAAAACAAAAAACCTCTCAAAGTTGGAACAGAAGGAACATACCTCAACATAATAAAGCCCATTTATGACAAACTTACAGCCAACATCATACTCACTGGGAAAAGCTAGAAATCAGAACAAGACAAGGATATCCACTGCCACCACAGTTATTCAGCACAGTATTGCAGTATTGGAAGTACCAGCCAGGGCAATCAGACAAGAAAAAGAAACAAAGGCATCCAATTGGGAAGGAAGAAGTAAAGCTGTCATTTGCAGATGGCATGATACTTTATAAAAATAACTCTAGAATTCCACTAAAAAAGCTATTAGAACCAATACATAAATTCAGTAAAGTAGTAGAATACAAAATTAATATTCAGAAATTGGTTGCATTTTGATATACTAATAATGAACTATCATAAAGGGAAACTAAGAAAATAATACCATTCACAATTGCACTAAAAAAATAAAATACTTAGGAATAAATTTAACCAAGGAGGTAAAAGACCTATACTCAGAAAATTATAAGACACTGAAGAAATTAAAGAAGATACAAATACATTGAAGCATATAGTGTGTTCATGGATATGAAGAATTAACATTGTTAAAATGTCTACACTACCCAAAGCAAACTATAGACTCAATACAATCGCTATCAAAATACCAATGGTGTTTTTCACAGAACTAAAAAATTAATCCTAACATTTATATGGAATCACAAAAGACCCCAAATAGCCAAAGCAATCTTAAGGAAAAAGAACAAAGTCAGAGGTATCCCACTCACACTACCTGATATTGAACTATGCTACAAGTCTTTAGTAATCAAAATACCGTGGTACTGCCTGGCTTGTGTGGCTTAGCTGCTGAGCATCGACCCATGAACCAGGAGGTCATGATTTGATTCCTGGTCAGGACACATGCCCAGGTTTCGGGCTCAATCCCCAAAAGTGGGAAGGCAGGAGGCAGCTGATCAATGATCCTCATCATTGATGTTTCTATCTCTATCTCCCTCTCTCTTCCTCCCTGAAGTCAATAAAATATATATATTTTTAAATAGCATGGTACTAGCATAAAAACAGACACATAGATCAATAGACCAGAAAATAGAGTCCAGAAATAAATTTATGCCTATGTGGTCAATTAGTAGTTTACAATGGAAGCAGACATTTACAATGGGGTAATATACAGTCTAGTCAATAAATGGTGTTGGGAAAAGTGGACAGATACATACAAAAAATGAAACTAGATCACCGCATACAAAAATAAACTCAAAATGGAAATAAACAAAAAATAAACAATGTGACTATATCAAACCAGAAAGTTTTTTTAAACCAAAGGAAATCATCAACAAAACATAAAGACAACCTACTTAATGGGAGAACATATTCACCATATATCTGATAAGGTGAATATCCAAAATTTATAAAGGACTGAGACAACTTAACACCAAAAAAAAAAAAAAAAAAAAATTAAGAAATGGGCAGAGGATCTAAATAGACTTTTCTCCAAAGAGGATATATAGATGGTCAATAGACATATGAAAAGATGCTCAACCTCACTAATCATTAGATAAACTCAAATTAAAACCTCAATGAGATACCATCTCACACCTGTCAGGTGGCTATCATCAAGTGTTGGCAAGGATGTGGAAAAAAGGAAACCCTCGTGCACTGTTGGTGGGATTGCAAATTGGTACATCCACTATGGGAAACAGTATGGAGGATTCTAAAAAAATTAAAAATAAAACTCTCTTATGATCCAGCAATTCCATTTTGGAGTATTTATACAAAGATTTCCAAAACACTAATTCGAAAAGAAATATGCATCCCTATGTTCATTGCAGCATTGTTTACAATAGCCAAGGTATGAAAGCAACCTAAGTGCTCATCAATAGACGAGTGGATAAACAAGTAGTGGTACATATAAACAATGGAATATTACTTGGCTATAAAAAAGAGTAAATTTTTACCATTTATGAAAGCATGGATGGACCTAGAAGATATGATACTAAGTGAGGGGAAAAAGTCAAACAGAGAAAAGCAAATACCATATGATTTCACTTAAATGTGAAATTAACGAACAAAATAAGCAAACAAAACAGAAACAGACACTGATAGAGAGGAGGTCGATGGTTCCCAGATTGTAGGGGACTAAGTGGTCTGGGTGAAACAAAGCAGAGGGATTAAAAAGTACAAATTGGTAGTTAAAAAACAGTCACAGGAATGTAAATTATAGCACAAAAAATATAGTCAATGATGTAATATTTATGGTGCCAGGTGGGTACTGGGTTAACTGAGAGGATCAAGTTTTAAAAAATAGAAGAAACTCTTTGTAAATTGTATAAGTGTCCTACCACCTTGCAGTGCTACTGAAACTAATATGATATTGAATATCAACTTGTAATTGAAAAAAATAATATTAAAAACCTGGGAAAAGAAAAATAATCAGAAGCATACATAAATCAGGGTTATGTTTTGATTAGTTTGCAAAAACACAATATGCACCTCACAGGAACCTAACTTGATATTTCTTCTGAGAACAATAATTTGGTATATGCTAATTCAGCATTCAAAGAAAATTGATAAAACATAATTACTGTGAATAATGAAAATCAGTTGTATATTATAAGCCATGGAGGGTAAAGAGGCAAGATTTCTCTTTACTTAGACTGATAAAATGATGACACCTAAATATTAAATGTCATACCTAGAACAACAACTAAATAAGCTTTATAGAGGGATACATTCAAAACTACTATACAGAAAGATCAAAATCAAATTTTTAAAAATGTTCAAGTATCCCACAGAGGGGAGGAGGGAAAGAAAAAGGATGAGAAATGAAAACTGGAGAGGAAAAACAAAACAAAATAAAATAGCTTTGATCCCTAACAAATCAATAATTACATTAAACATAAAAAGTCTTTACAAATCGAGACAGAGATCAGCAGAATAAGTTAACAAACATGACCCAACTATCTACTATTTATAAGAGACTCACTTCAAATATAACAATATAGGTAGATTTAAAGTAAAAGGATTAGAAAAAAAGCAACCATGTTTGTTACATTTGTTCCTTGGTGAAAAAATAAAAATAAAGTAAAAGGATTAAAAATATATGTCATGTAGAGTTGACCTTTAAACAATGTGAGCACTGACCCCACACAAAGCTGAAACTCCATTAATAACTATTGACTCTCCAAAAACTTAACTGTGGTTAAGGGGATTGGTTCCAGGAAATGAAAGATCTGAATATGTGGAGAGACACACCATGTTTCTGGATTGGAAGACTAAATAAAGACATCAATTCTTCTCATATTGATACGCAGATTTAATATGGTTTCTATCAAAATTCCAGGAAACATTTTTTTGTAAACATACTGGCGATTATGCCAAAATTTATGTGAAAAAGCAAAGAAACTAGAAAATTTAAAATAATTTTGAAAAAGAGGAATAAAGATAAATCCAGCCACTGATTTCAGAAGATGCTACTAGTATACTGTAATTAAAACTGTATGAATAGGCACATAGATCAATGGAACAGAATAAAGAACCCAGGAAGAAACACAAATATTCCCAACTGATTTCTGACAAAGGTGCAGAAGCAATTCACTGAAGAAAAGATAACCTTTTCAACGGCAGCAATTGAACATCCCCAAGCAAAAAAATAAATAAACTTCCATCTGTCCGCACTTCATTAAAAATTTAACTTAAAACGTATCACAAACTTCAGTGTAACACTATAAAAGTTTTTAAAAAAATAGAAGAAATTCTTCAGGATCTAAGAAAAGAATTCTTAGATTTGACATTAAAAGCACAATCCATAAAGTAAAAATTGATAAATTGAACTTTATAAAAATTAAAAACTTTTGCTCTTGTGAAATATTCTACTAAAAGGATCAAAAGACAAGCTACAGACTAGGAAAAAATTTTTTTTGCAGACCATGTATTTGGCAAAGGACTAATATCTAGACTATATAAAAAACTCTCAAAACTCAACAATGAAAAAGTAATTTAAAATGGGGGGGAGGGGACTTATATAATACTTTCAACAATCAAGATTTTTTTAAAAAGTCAATGAGCAAGTGCGTTACTTACCTCGACTCTTAGCTTGTTGGGCACGATAACCGGGACCCAGTGTCTACTCCTGCTGCCTGTGCTTTCTAACCCTCAGCCATGGTGAGTGCCTCCTCATCCATGTTGGCCAGGCTGGTGTCCAGACTGGCAACGCCTGCTGGGAGCCCTACTGCCTGCCTGGAATATGGCATCCAGCCCGATGTCCAGTCTTGCCAAGTGACAAGACCATTGGGGGAGGAGATGATTCCTTTAATATCTTCTTCAGTGAGACAGATGCTGACAAGCATGTGCCCAGGGCAGTGATGGTAGGCCTAGAACCCAGAGTCATTGATGAAGTTCACACTGGTCCCTACCGCCAGCTCTTCCACCCTGAGCAGCTCGTCACAGGCAGGGAAGATGCTGCCAATAACTATGCCTGTGGACACTACACCATTGGCAAAGAGATCATTGGCCTAGTCCTGGACCAAATTCAGAAACCAGCTGACCAATGCACAGGTCTTCAGGGCTTCTTGTTTTTCCACAGCTTTGGTGGGGAAACTGGTTCTGGGTTCACCTCCCTGCTGATGGGATGTCTCCAGGGCAAGACGTCCAAACTGGAGTTCTCCACGTGTACAGCCCTTCAGGCTTCCACAGATGTAAGTGAGCCCTAAAACTCCACCCTTACTACTCACACCACCCTGGAGCACTCTGATTGTGCCTTCATGGTTGACAATGAGGCCATCAATGACATCTGATGTAGAAACTTCCATATCGAGTGACCAACCTGCACTAACCTTAACCACCTAATTAACTAGATTGTGTCCTCCATCACTTTTCCCTTAGGTTTGATGGAGCTTTGCCTGTTGATCTGACTGAATTCCAGACCAACCTGGTGCCCTACCCCTGCATCCACTTCCCTCTGGCCACACATGCCCATCATCTCTGCTGAGAAAGCCCACCATGAACAGCTTTCTGCAGCAGAGATCACCAGTGAGTGCTCTGAGCCAGCAACCAGATGGTGAAATGTGCCCCTTGCCACAGTAAATGTGTGGCTTTCCGCGTGTTGTACTTTGGTGACGTGGTTCCCAAAGATGTCAATGCTGCCATTGCCTCCATCAAGACAAAATGCAGCATCCAGTTTGTGGAATGTGTGAGGCTGGCAATTAATGTGCTTCCTGGGCAACTATTGCTGAGGCCTGGGCTCGCCTGGACCACAAGTTTGACCTGGTATATGACAAGTGTGCCTTGTCCAATGGTATATGGGTGAGAGCATGGAGGAAGGAGAGTTTTCTGAGGCCCATAAGGACGTGGTTGCCCTTGAGAAGGATTATGAGGAGGTTGGTGTGGATCCTGTTGAAAGAAAGGGTGGGGAGGATGGAGAGGAATGCTAATTACCATTCCTTTCAGCACTGCAACATGTCTACTCAGAACTTCAGGCTCAACAGCTAAAAGCTTTCTGGTAAGATTTTCTTCATTTTTACCTGTGATCATGTCTGTCTTTTTCATGTATACCTATAAGATTTCCCTCATGTTTAAAAGTAAAGGCATTGAGAACTTTTTAAAAATCCAGTGAGAGCATGAGAAAAAGACATGAAGAGACATTTAACCCAACAAAATATAAAAATGCCAAAAAAGTATATGAAAAGATGTTCAATGTCATTAGCTATTAGAGACATACACATTAAAACCACAGTGAGATACATAATGACAAAACCAAATGCTGTCAAGAAAGCTGAGAAATTGAATCACATATGTTGTTAGTGGGCATGTAAAATGGTATAGCATTCTGGAAAACAATTTTACAGTTTCCAAAAAACTAAACACACAACTACCATATAATCCAGTGATCATATTCCTTGGTATTAATACCAAATAAATGAAGACTGGTGTTCACACCAAAAGCTATACACAAATGTTTATAATAGATTTATTCTTAATAGCCAAAAACTAAAAATGGAAGAATGGTTAAATAAACTGCAGTATGTCCATACCACAGCAAGAAGAGAGAATGAACTATTAACACACTCAACAACCTAGATGAATCTCCAGATATGCTGAGTAAAAGACAGCCAATTCCAAAAGATTACAGCCTGTTTGGTTCCATTTATATAACATTCTTGAAATGATGAAATTATAGAAATGGAGAACAGATGAGTTGTTGCCAGGGAGTAAGAAGGGGATGAACAAGAGGAAAGTGAATGTGACGATAAAAGAGCAATGAAGGGCCCTGGTGGTGCTAGAAATGTTCTGCATAATGACTGTATCCAAGTCAATATCCTTGTGTGCTATTGTATTGTAGCTTTGTAAAATGTTACCATTGGGATCTCTCTGTATTATTTCTTAAATGTATGTGAATCTATGATTACCTCAAGATAAACATCCTATCTAATAAAAGAGAAACATGGTAATTAGCCATACCTCCACTACCCTTCCCATTGGCTAATCAGGGCGATATGCAAATTAACTGCCAGCCAAGATGGCAGCCGGCAGCCAGGCAGCTTGAAGCGAACATGAGGCTTGCTTGCTTCAGTGATGAAGGACTCCAACGTTCCCCGCCTGCCGCTGCCGGCCTCTGAACTTGCAGTTTGAAACATTGTTACAAATATAGAAGCTAAACAAAATCCCAGAAACCTGCTTTCAGCCAGCTGGGATCTCAGAGCTGGAGTTGAAACAGTGTTTCGATTATAGAACCCAAACAAACCAGATACCTGCTTTCAGCAGCCAAGGCCTAAGAGCTGGAGCCAAGCCTCAGAGCTAAAGCTGGCCCAGAATAAAAAAAAAGAAAAAAAGAAAAAAAGGAGCGGTTGGGAACTTCAGTCACCTGCCAGCCTGAAAACAGCCATCAGCCCCTCACCCAGACTGGCCAGGCACCCCAGTGGGGACCCTCACCCTGAAGGGTGTGTGACCAGCTGCAAACAGCCATCATCCCCTCACCCAGGCTGGCCAGGCACCCCAGTGGGGACCCCCACCCTGATCCAGGACACCCTTCAGGGCAAACCAGCTGGACCCCACCCATGCACCAGGCCTCTATCCTATATAGTAAAAGGGTAATATGCCTCCCGGCACCGGGATCAGCTTGACAGGGGGCAGTGACCAAACCCCCTGATCGCCCTGTGACTCTGTGTGTGACAGGGTGCGGCGCCCCAACCCCCTGATCGGCCCTGCTCTGTGTGTGACAGGGTGTCGCGCCCCAACTCCACCCCCCCACGGGCCCTGCTCTGTGTGTGACAGGGTAGAGCCATAACCTCCCCATCAGCCCTGCCCTGAGTGTGACAGGGTGCAGCGCCCCAACCCCCTGATCCGCCCTGCTCTGTGTATGACAGGGGGCGGTGCCCCAACTCCCCTATCGGCCTTACTCTGTGAGTGACGGGGGGAGCTCCTCAAACCCCTGATCGGCCCTGCTCTGTGCATGACAGGGTACGGAGCCCCAACCCCCCTGATGGGCCCTACCCTGAGCATGACTGAGGGTGGCATTGCAACCTCCCGATCTGCCCTGCTCTGTGCATGACAATGCGTGGTGCCCCAACTCCCCAATCAGCCCTGCTCTGAGCCCACCAGGGGCTGCACCTAGGGATTGGGCCTGCCCTCTGCCATCCGGGAGCAGGCCTAAGCCAGCAGGTTGTTATCTCCCGAGGGGTCCCAGACTGTGAGAGGGCACAGGCCGGGCTGAGGGGCCCCCTCTCCCCCCCGAGTGCACAAATTTTTGTGTACCAGGCCTCTAGTTTTAATTATAAGAAACAATTGAATTTATTATTATTTCATGGGGGAAATAAAGGGAGAAAGAATCAATACAATGCATTCCAGTGAAAGAAACATCAAAACGGATATTCTGTAATGTAAAATCATTCCAATATTCCAGACCAAACTTTAAAAATCATTTGGGGTAACAAAAATTTTATTCAGCAAAGTGCATTCAGTAGTCCCCTGTAGTAGTCATCTTGTGTAACACTCAATTTCCAGTCTTGGCATATAATTAGTGTGTTTAATATTTGTTTGCCTTTATTTGTGAATTAATTAATTCTTATACTGTAATTTGAACTTAAAAATAGAGCACTCATGCAGTGATCCCTGACTGTTTCCTGCTAATATGATATTAGAGTGAAATGATGGATTTCTTCCTGGGCACATTGAGCATCATCAACTGGGTGCCAGGAGTTCAGTGAGAAGGAAGAAGTGGAGACAGCCATATATTTCACATGAGAGGTGAGCCTGGTCAGATGTATTGGAGGCAGTGGCCATGAAGGTTAAAATGAAAGAATAGAAAGACCCAAAGTTGGGCAGAAAATAGAAGACTGCACAAAAGGGTAGTTTACATGAAGCAATAAATGGAAATAGAATTATGAAGTTCAGCCCTAGGCAAAGCAAAGCACATTTTCTTCAATGTCTCTTCATTCTACTTTGCATATCCTCTTTACTTCCACTGACTTATTTATTCATGCAGCAGGCATTTATTGAATTCCTACTAGATACAAGCAAAGCACTCTGAGGGAAAGCCAGAGGTATGAAAAGGAAGCTCTTTTACCCTGAAGATTTTATAACCTAGTGGGAATGACAGAAATATGAAAACAGTAATGGCAGCACAAGGCATAATTGACCCAAATACCAACTGAAACATAAGCAGTGTGTTCTGACAGCTGAGGCTATAACTAGCCCTCACCGGTAGTTGCTCAGCCCTGTGGATTACCCACTTCTCCCCAAGGGTCTGGGTTTTCCACTCTGACTTCTTCCCAGCACAGCTTAACTCAGGATTCTATTCTCTTCTAGGGTTAGTCAGATAAATCAATGCCAATTAGGTTATTAATGTTTGATTCTGGCTTTACCTATGATTCTTCCAGATAACTTAAATCAGGGAAATAGTCAGATGAAAGCTTCACTCACCTCACAGTTAAGCGCAGGAGGGAGAAGAGAAAGCAGGGTGTTTGAGAATCAGAGGGACAGCCCGGAAACTGCACCACAGAAGGGCTGCCCCCATGGCGTCAGTAAGATTATGAGAATAACTCATTTCTGAGTGGAAAGTTCTGGGTAAAGTCCAATTCACTAGAACAGACTTTGAATTTAATGCTATTATTGCACAAATAATATTAAATCAACCCTAGCTAAAAACCAGAACATTTTCATTTGTCATTAGCTTGAGCTGATTATATAATGTGACTCATTAATCTTTTTCATTGAACTAATCTTAGGTTGCAAAATAAATCCATCTCCTGGATATCAGTCCAATCTTCAGGCTATAACTAGATTTCTAAAGACTTCCTTAATTGTAATGAATTCTTTCTTGCTGACGTCACCTGCTACGTAAGCAGAAGGATCAATACAAAATAATGACTTGGATTTAGGGCCTATCTGAAAATAACACATAGGTCAAGGGCATTTGTTGAATACATTATGTATTCAACCATGTTCATATCTATCAGTTCATTTCATCATATAACTACCTGCTTAGATGAGCATGAGATCTCCACTTTAGAGTTGCTGAAAGGGGAATTCAGAAAGATTAAATGCCTTTCCCAAGGTCACACAGATAGTAAATGTGAAGCCAGGATTTAAAGTTAGGTCTGTCTGATATTAGAGCTTAGGCACTTTTCTTTATATTCCATTTCACATGCAGTGACCAGGGGAATTAAATAACTATTTGTCATTTTCACTAAAGATGGAATAAATGACTTAAGTTTTAAAAGTTGAAAAGCTTTTCCTAAATAATAATTCCTGTGAGACATGGGGCTATGTAACCGTGGGATGTGTTTGAGATATGTTTTAGAATGGATTAGATGACTGATGGGAAATCCTGTCTAAAGGCAGAGGGTGAGATAGAGCAGCATGCTTCTAAAGTTCCTATCTGATATTCACCTTTTCATCTCTATCTACTAATGTAAGACTTTAAATCATCAAGGTGGCCCTCTCTAAAATTAACATCCATATGCTCCCAGTGCTTAAATCAATCCAAATCAGAGAAGTTATGAGTGTCATCTCCAACAGGTCCTGAAGACTTGGCAGGCTGAGGTCACCAAACCTCTTCACCCTTTTGAAGTGAAGAGAAAGACAATACAGGGAGAAAGTAATCAGTACTCACTCTTGGAAGAAAGGAAGAATGATCATTCAGGCATTCTCCCTGATAACTTCTTGCCACTCTCAAGCAAAAGGAAAGAAAGAAAAGAAAGCAAGCTAAAAAATAATCTGGGATTTTTATTTTTAGTCGGGGGCCAGTTTTCTTCATGCTCCATCCATTTAGTTTGTCATCAAATTATACGTATAATTTATATAGTATTTCATTGTACACTTAGTCACATGCTATAACAATTCCTTAGTTTTAAATAATATATCATTTTTGCCATTAAAAGAAAACAATAAGGTTTATAGCAAAAATCATATGCCCAAACCATAATTTGTCTCTTTCCTTACAAGTATGAGCAGATGGCCACAGGCCTACTTGGATGATTCAAACTTAGTACATGATTCTGAATCATTTCCTTAGATGAGCAGACATGGTTCCAGCTTGAACCTAGACTGTAGTCATCCTAGGATTCAAGATGTGAGACACAAGAGATCTATGTATGCCCTCAGTAGTGGGATACCCGAGATCTATGTATGCATGGGATCAAGACTGAGGAAATCAGGTATGCTAGCTTGGTTAAAGGTCAAGACCTCATACACAACTAGACACCAAGAGAGGAAGGAGATGTTGAGCACAGTGCAGCCACTCAGCATATCCAGCTACCCAACCCCATATAGGTAGATGTTTGTTGAGAGCCCAGCTCTCTTCTGGCCAGATAAGAATGTTTCATGAAATTCAGAGGCAAGAAAGTGTTTCCCCACTTTGGTGCAGAATATAGCAGGGCTGTTGTGCATCTGCTATAGTATCTTTGACACAGCATGCAGAAAGTCAATGTGGCTTGACCTTGTGCTGGACATAAAATGGGACGTGGCCATGAGTCACTTCCCTAGTGTCTTGGTAGGCCTCAGAGAGCAGTGCCTCAGGTCACCATAGAGGAGGCTCAGGAGGCAAGCGGGGGAGGGGATGTTAGGCTCTATAAGGAACCCAGGAAGACATTACTTGGGAATCCATCAGGATGTCCGAGACTTTCCTGAGATATTCAAGGGAGACTTCAAAGTGAGAAATTGGGGATCTGACAAGAGTTTGCTTGTGCAGAGAAGAGAAATAGCATCTGCTACTGTTATCATCACCTTTATTTTTAACCACTTAGGTTACCTAGGAAACCCAGGTTACAACCTGCTGTGCCAAAACCTGGGATAATGGAAGGATACAGGTACAACCAGACCTTGGAGAATGGGAAGGCCATAAGAAACCTGACCAACTGAATTCAAGAAATATTTATTCCAGTAGCCTCTCCCCAAGAGGTAAATAAAATTTAACAGTTAATTGTGTTCTATTTTCTCTTTGTTAATAAAGGAATTTGCCACTATAGGTTACAAGCTCCATTACTTTTAAATCCAAAAGTTTCAAACATTTTTGGTCCAAACACCATATTCTCCTTCAAAAGACCTTATGGACCATCCACCTTCTGAATGCCATTCTAAAAAAGTCACCAAAATTAATTGTGCAATATTTGGTGTGTACATCTTCATCTTCATTTCTCATAAACATCTCAGGCAGAATGCATCTACACAGATCTAATTATCATTTTATCAAACTCTACTCCTCCCTCTGAAACTGCTCTCTCAGTAAGTGATCTTCCTATACATCAATAATTAATTAAAAAGGTAATTCCAGAAGGAATATCTACCCTCCCTCCAATGAATTAAAATATAGCTATAAAATCAATAAAATATAAGAAAACCCAATATAATAAAAAATGAATTTAATTTAATATTAATCTACAGCTTCATCAAAGTTCCAAGAAAAATGTAAACAACATTTTAGTGAAACTCAACAAGTTGATTATAAAATTCAAAGGAAGGGAAAATGTGGAAGAACAACCAAGAATATTTTATAAATAGGAAAATGAAGGAAGACTTGCCCTACTAGATAACAAAACTATTCTATCTAATAAAAGAGAACATGGTAATTAGTCATACCTCTGCTACCCTTCCCATTGGCTAATCAGAGCAATATGCAAATTAACTGCCAGCCAAGATGGCGGCCGGCAGCCAGGCAGCTTGAAGCGAACATGAGGCTTGCTTGCTTCAGTGATGAAGGACTCCAACGTTCCCCGCCTGCCGCTGCCGGCCTCTGAGCTTGCAGTTTGATTTTATCTGGAGTATTGCTTAGAAAAGTGAAAATTTGAAAACATTCAAATGTTTGAATCTTGAATATGGTTAAATCGTGATATGGATATGTGCATGTACAGTAGCTCCAAAGGATGGGATAGACGTAGATTTATTGACATAAAATAGCAGGGAGTGATTGTTTTTGAGGAAATTGGTATTGATATTTTCTATATCTGTGGAGATTTTTACAAAAATATTATGTATGTATAACATAAATATAAATAAATGAAGACAATATCCTGTATAATAAAGAGCTAATATGCTAATTAGACCAAACAGCCAAATGATCTTCCGGATGTCCTTCTAGACAATCTTCCAGATAAAGCTGGGGCTGCGAGCACCAAGCCCCTTGCACAATTTTGTGCAATCGGCTTCTAGTCTATAATAATAAAAGCATAATATGCTAATTAGATCGGATAGTCAAATGGTTTTCCGGACATCATTCCAGATGTCCTTCTGGATGAAGCCACAGCAGCGGGGCCAAGGCAGAGGTGGTTAGGGGAGATCAGGCAGGCAGGGAGCAGTTAAGGGCGATGAGGCAGGCAGGCAGAGTGGTTAGGGGCAATCAGGCAGGCAGGCAGGTGAGCAGTTAGGAGCCAGCAGTCCTGGATTGTGAGAGGGATGTCCCCTGAGGGTTCCCAGATTGCAAAAGAGTGCAGGCCAAGCTGAGGGACCCCTACCCCATGCAGGAATTTGTGCACCAGGCCTCTAGTATGTAATATGTTAATGAGGAACATTTTGAAAAGAATATCAAAACAATGCTTTGCACTGGTCTCAGAGATGACCAACGACTTTTTAAAGTGAACCAATTTTTTAACACATTGTATGCGGGAAACATGTTTACACGTTTTACGTATTTATACGTTCTACCAGTGTAGTAGAGCGCGGGACACGTATTAATACGTTTTTTATAGACTAGTGGTAGAATGCAGGTAACGTATAAATACGTAAACTAAAGTTATCGTAATTTTACTGAACGTTGCCATTTGCGCAAAAAATTAGCAAAAATGGCCCACGCCACCTGTTAGTGTGCGATAAAAACTACCCGCAAACAATGTGTTAAAATCGGTATTAAAGGATCCAGTAATCCCATTGCTTGAATTTACCTCGAGGAGAAACATGGACATGTACACACACAAAAAAGTACCCATAAGGATATTCATTCCAGAATTTGTTAGCTAAGAAAATAAGCATAAATTAAAGGTCTACATGTGAGGAGATAGTTATATAAATTATGATAATCACATTAAATGAAATTCACTATAGCCATTTAAAAGATAATGTAGATTTTTATTTTTGACTTGGAAAATGTCTTTCAACATATAGTTAACTAAATAAATCAAATAACAGAATAGAATGTATAGTTTGAGCCCATATAGATAGAAAAATATTTCCATATCTTCATGAATTTACATACAAAGAGTGGTATCTCAAAGGATATTTAAGAAAATGTTGATATGGCAATTATAAGTATAAAAATCATTTATTTAAAATTTTATTTAAAACTTAATATGTATTGAGACTATGTTAACTACTGTATAATCATTATTTCATTTGCTCTTCATTATCCCATAAATCGGGACTATTATTATCTCCATTTTTAGATTAAATATTGAAAATAAAAAGTTTATACATGATCCCATAGTGATGGGGTTGAAATCTGTCTTTTTAACTCCAGAGCCCATGCTTTTAACCATTGGCTACCCAACTTCTGTATTTCACATAGTTCTTCTAGGTATTTCATAAGTACTTTACAGATTGATGGTTAATGTGGTATTTCTGAGCCTAACAGTTGCTGAATATGAGAAAGTTCCTGGGAACTTTACACAAGAAATAGTCATGAACAAGCTTTTAGTTGTTTATGACTAAAGATATTAACCATTTCTCATGGATTGCAAATGAAATATCATGTTTTTGTTATTATTTTACTGTGGTGTTTTACTTTTTGGTTGTACCAAAGTTGTGTATTAAATTTAATTGTGTTCTGTGTTGTGCTGTGTTGTGTTGTGTTCTGTTTTTAAAGGAGGGATATCTGTGTAGACTTTCATCTCCCTAAAGAGTGAGCTGACTGAAGATTGGGCACTTGTTCTTCCCTTGCTTCTGGGAAGCCCTGTTCCCACCAAGGCCTGGGGAGAGTCTAACACTGTCTAACACTGCTTGGAAATGCAGCCCATATGGTGACGCACACAAAACACACAGTCACACACACACACACACACACACACACACTCGATGACATTTTAATGACCTTTTTGTGACCCCTCTCTTCCTACCTTTTAAGAATCCATGAAGTTCTTTAAGAAAAAAAAAACTGGACTACATACTCTCTTTTAAATACCCCATGATTATTTTTTTAATGTATGGCAGAACTCTTTCACAGACATTAGGAAGAATGTATTTGGGGAGTCTACTCAAAGTTCAAATTGCAATTTAACATAATCTTTAAAAATATGTTGCCCATGCAACCTGGTACTATTGGATAGTGCATGGCAAGTTGGCTGGAGTTTCTGTGGCTAGGATGGGTCCTATGTATGAAATCAATCTAGATTTTAATAAAAAGTCTCATTTAAAAGATCAAATAATTATACATTCAATACAAATGGTTTATCACAAATTCAAAATTGATTGAAACCCTCTCCTCCACTCTCTCCCAAAAACATGATCATAAATAACTGAAGTTAGGAACATATGTATGGAGAGCTAGAATAACAGATAAATACATAGAAACACAGAATAATAAAATGAATACTGCTGGAAGTATTATTAGGTTAATTTTGACTAAAGCACTAAGTATACAAATATTACCTAGAAAAGAGAATTTAACATGTAAGCATTTGTAACTAATATAAGAAGTGTATTTCTTTCCTTTGTGCCTATCTCATCTTAAAGAGAGAAAAAAAAAAAGCTTTTCATAGAAGAAATGCCCTGTTGCGATAGTGCTGACTTTGGAGGTCATTGAGAAATGGCAGCAGCAGACACTGTAGTGTTCACCTCATGGTCAGTAAGCAACCAATCGGAGTTACAGTGGTGGTTACTCCATGCATGCCTGTAAGTTGCACACTGCTTAAAATATTAATTCCAGTCACCCTGCCAAGTGTGGCTTTGTTGGTTGGGCATTGTCCCATGTACTGAAAGGTTGCAGGCTCAATCCCTAATAGGGAGAGTGCAGGAGGCAGCTGATCAATGTTCCACTCTCACACCAATGTTTCTATCTCCTCCTTCCTCTCTCTAAAAATCAATAAAAATTCTTAAAAAAATAATTTTAGTAATAAAAGATTAACTCTGGTCAATGTGTGAAAAGCCACAATAAAATATACAATTTTAGCAAAAACAATTATTAGAGAGGTAAAGCCAAGATGGCAGAGCATATATATACAGTACTCATATCCTCCCACAATTACATAAAAAATACAACTAAAATACAGAACAACCATCATTCAGAACCACTTGAAATCTGGCTGAATGAACGTTCTACAACTAGAGAAGTAAAGAAGCAAGAATATTGAAACTGGTAGGAGGGGCAGAGGTGCAGAATTGGTCCAACACCCACGTGTGGCATTTTTTTTTTTAATTGAGTAGGATATCCAAGCTGCAGAGGCCTCTAGGGAGGGCAAGGGGACCCAGACGCACACCAGATCCCTCAGCCCAGGGTTCCAGTGCTGTGAAGAGAAGCTCCCACAACTTGGGGCTATAAAAACCAGTGGGGATTTTGTCTGAGTGACACTGAGGCAGCTGGAGACCCAGACATTTCCTCTTAAAGGGACAGTGCACAGACTTACTTAGACTCACTCCCTCTGAGCTCCAGCACTGGGGCAAAGACTTGGGTGAATCCAGGAGCATACATGGAGAAACTAGATTGTCTGGCATTGGGGCAAGAACTCGGGGGCAGCTTTCTCCCAGGCAGAGGTGCTCCCAGGGGTCAGTGTTCCTATACTGAGACCTCCTGTGGTGCAAAGCTGACAGGCAAGTGCCATATCAGGTCTTCATCAACCTGGCTCACACTGTTCACTTCCCCCTGGTGATTTCCTGAGACCCCACCCCATCCAACTTGCAGTCCCACCCAAGCTTTTTGCAGTGGCTTTTCCATAAGAATGGCCTGTTCTAGGTCAGGCTTCAGACTTTCCTAAAACCTCTCAAACAAGCAGCAGTGTGCCCCATACCTCTCAATAAGAGGCTCCAGGCCCAGAATTAGCAGCAGCCTGCCTTGCTTCACAGTTTGGCCTCTTCTGGGCACCTTCAATCCCAAGACAAGTAGCAGACATCTTCACATCACCCTGTAGCTTGTGCTAGGTGGCCCCAAGCATTAGCTGACTTTGAACCTCCCAGGAGGCCCCAGAGCCTGTGCACCCAGTGGACAGCTTTAGAACATGCCAAATTACAACTCTACCCATCCATGAGCAACACATTCAGGGGGCATACTCAGTGAGCACCAAAGCCCCACTGAAGCAAGTCCTGCTCCATAGGGGTATCTCCTGCACAGCTGCTCTTCCACTGTAGTCACAGCTGGCCCTCACAGTCAATTGGCCTGTAGATCAACTCCTCCCAGTGGCACCCAGAGCAATCAAGTCTCAACCACAACAAGATGGTGCACACAGCCCACACAGGGGCTCACCTAGAGTGCCCAACTCAGATGACTGGGAAGCCTGGGCCACTGGGACCTACTACACAAGCCACTCTACTAATTTCAGGAGACATAGCAGCTCTACCTAATATATGGAAACAAACACAAGGAAGCAGCAATAATGCGAGGACAAAGAAATATGTCATAAATGAAAGAACAAAAGAAATCTCCAGAAAGAGAAATAAATGAAATGGAAGCAAACAAGCTACTGAATATAGAGTTAAAAACAATGGTTATAAGGTTGCTCAAGGACCTTAATGAGAGCTTCAAGGGACTTTGTGAGACTTTCAAGGATCTTAGTGAGAATTTCAAAGACATGAAAAAGGACAGTCAGAAATTAAGCATACGCTAACTGAAATAAAGAATAATTTACAGGGATTCAACAGTACAGTAGAGGATTCTGAGAATCAAATCAACAATTTGGAATATGAGGAGGCAAAACACACTCAGTCAGAACAGCAAAAAGAAAAAAGAATCACCCAAAAAAGGATAATGTAAGGAGCTTTTGGGACAACTTTGAGGGTACCAACATTCACATTATGGGGTGCCAGAAGGAGAAGAGAGACAGAGCAAGATATTGAAAACCTATTTAAAGAAATAATGACAGAAAATTCCCCTACCTGATGAAAGAAATAGACTTACAAGTCCAGGAAGCACAGAGTGTCCCAAACAAGAGGAACCCAAAGAGCCCTACACCAAGACACATTATAATTAAAATGCCAAAGGTTAGAGACAATGAGACAATCTTAAAAGCAGCAAGATAAAAGTGGTTAGTTACCTACAAGGGAGTACCCATGAGAGTTTCAGCTGATTTTTCAACAGAAACTTTGCAAGCCAGAAGGGAGTGGCAAGAGATATTCAAAGTGGTGAATAGCAAGGACCTACAACCAGATTACTCTACCCAGCAAAGGTATCATTTAGAACTGAAGGTCAGATAAAGAACTTCACAGACAAGAAAAAGCTAAAAGAGTTCATCACCAACAAACCAGCATTACATGAAATGTTGAAGGGTATTCTTTAAGAAAAAGAAGAAGAAGAAGAAGAAGAAGAAGAAGAAGAAGAAGAAGAAGAAGAAGAAGAAGAAATATGAACAATAAAATGGCAATAAATACATATCTATAAACAATTGAATCTAAAAATCAAAATAAATGAATAAGGAATCTAATGAACAAGATAAACTGATGAATAAAATAGAGCTAGAAGCACGAAAAAAAAATGAAACAGACTGTTGAATCTCAGAGGGAAGGGGAAGGGAGTAGGGTGGGAAGAGATTGACCAAAGAACTTATATTTATATATGCCTTACCTATGGACACAGACAATAGGGTGGTGAAGACCTGGGGTGGAGTGGGAACTGGGTTAAAGGGGGTAATGGGGAGGAAAAGAGGAGCATCTGTGATACTCTCAATAATAAGATTTTTAAAAATAGTCAAAAGCAGGCTACATGTGACATAAAATAATGAGTTCTCTATATATTTAATAAATGATCTAGCAAACTTATCTTCCCAACAAAAAACAATTTGATATCATAAATACACATATTTAATTATATATAATGCATTTTTAAAATAAATATAATTTAAAAAAAAAATTTGTATAACAGAATGAAGGGAAGGGGGAACTAATATTTACTGAGCACCAACTATGTACCAGGCACTTAATGATCATAATGTCATTGAATATACACATCAAAACTACACATTAACCCCAACTTATAGACAAGGAAATTGCAGTTTACATGAACTCAGTGATTCACAGAAGAATCAAGGAGGTAGGAGACAGAGCTAGAGCTCAAACCAGGCCAATCTTGCTCTAGAATCATAGTCTTTTTATGCTATGGCATCATGTCCACAGATCTGGCCTGATTTTCCCACTGCATAGACATGCCTAATGTGTATCAGAGTACTCACAGGATGTACTATACAAAACTATTAGTTGGAGTCCATCTGACAGAATCCTTGGTTGTGAAGAGGAAAGAGGATGAACATGGCAGTTGGGTCCCATTTGCCCCTTACAACAACACTGGGAATCAAATGCAATTATTTCTCATTTCCTTGCTTTCTTTTCTACAATAATGTTTTTATGAATAACAAAACAATCTCATAAGAAAACACCTTGCAGTGAATATTATTGAAGTAATCTATGCCCTAGTATCCATGTCTTAGGATACTGAGTGACACATGCATCTTCTTACATACTAAGCATGTTTCAGAGCCTTCATAAACCTTGAAAAGCCCCCGGTGCTGAAATTGCTCTAAAGCAGCCTAATCATTTACTTTAACTCTGATGAAAATGAAAATTAGTACTATTATTACCTTCTTAGAGTTAAGGAAAGGGAGGCTCTGGTTGGCAGGACAGCCTGAGATCTAATATCAGAAATCTTCTTGCTTAACATCTAGGGAGACAAGGCGCCTTCCTCAGCTTGGTTACTTCCTAGGACATTAGCAACTCACGTGCTGATGGATGTGCCACTAGTAGGGTCTGGCAGTTGGAGAATAATCACTGATTGGATTTCCCTTGCAGGTAGAAGTATGTGTCTGTTGGCTTGGAGGGAAGGCAGATGGTGGGGGAAATGGATGATGATGGTGTGGGTACAGTCTGTCACTTTCCAAATCGTTTCTGCCAAGAAGAGAAAAGCAGCTGATAAAAATCATGTGTTTCAAAGTAAGGAAACTGGGAAATACTTCTTTTGTTTAAAAGACATCATTGTTTGTCTTATTTGCAATGGGAAAATCTCTTTTTCTGAAAGAACATAATTCCAAGAGGCACAATGCAAAAAGCCACATTTTATAATTAAGTAGTTTACAAGGTCAGTAAAAGACAAAAGAAACAAGATTTACAAATGTCCTATTCAACAACAAAAGTTATTCAAAGGCAAAGCATTATAATAAGATACTACAGTGCATGCTACTATGTAGATCTTGAAATTTAACAAGAAAATGAATAAGAAAATGAGAAAGACTAAATATATTAACCCTGAGAGTTCCCCTACAAATGACTTAAGTGAAGACACCACAGTGACACTCACAGCTAACAAGCCCCAAACACATCTGCAGAAATTCTAATCAGAGTTTTAGTTTCCTACTCTTGATCATGAGCAGATAACCAAGAGCTTCCAGCCATATGAGAAATCCCTCTAACATGGAAGATAAAGAACAGACCAAACAGGAAAAAAAAAGCAACATGGAGAAAACAAAAACAATGCAAGAAGAAAGCTTTAAAAACAAAAGCTGTAACTAGTGTCTTCAGAAGCACAAGAAAAGATACTGTGGTCCTGAAACAAGAATACAATCCTCCAAAAAAGAGCATTCAGAGAACAAAAAGTGTCCTTGAAAATTAAAAACATGATAACAGAAATGAGAAATCTAATATAAGAGTTAGAAAACACAGAAAACAGGGGGGAAGATAAGTATAAGGACAACTGGAGAAATCTGAAAATTAGAAAACAAGTCCAGGAAGTCCAACCTCAGAATTTTCAGGTTACCAGAAAGAAGAGAGAGAATAGAGGAAAGAAAATTGCAAGTCAAATTTCCTAAAACTATGAGACATCAGTTTCAAGATGGAAAGGCCCACTAAGTGCCCAGCACAAAGGAAGAAAATGACTCAGTCTAAGGCACATCAGTTCAAAATACAGTGAACTAAGAAAAGCACCTTCAAGTTACAGAGGAAAAAAGTGACCACATTCACCGCATCAGAATTCAGAATGGCTTTGTGTTTCCCAGTACTGAAATCCAGAAAACAATGGAACAATGCCTTCAAAATTCTGAATGAAAATTACTTCCACCTGTAAAGATGGCAGAGTAAATAAACACTGTACTTGCCTCCTCTCATGACCACATCAACATTACAACTAAACTACAGACCAACCATCATTCAAAACCTCCTAAAATCTAGGTGAACAGAAGTCCTATAAGTAAGGATATGAAGAAGCAGCCACATCAAGACTGGTAGGAGGGATGAAGAGGTAGAACCAGCTGGTCCCATATCCATGGTGGTAGATAAAAATCAGGAGAAATATCTCACCTTCAGAGGTCTCCTGAGGAGTGAGGGGTCCTCAGTCTCACACCAAGCTCCCCAGCCCAGGGTTCCAGTGCCAGAAAAAGAGGCCCCCATAACTTCTGACTGTGAAAACCAGCAGGGATTGTGGCTGTGTGAGACAAAAGGCTGCTGGGGTTCCAGGCAGTTCCTTGTATAGGGTCTGTAGTTTTGGCTTGTAATTTCCTTTCCTCTATTATCTCTCTCTTGGACTTTCTTTCCTCTCTTCTCTCTTACTTAGGTAGTCCTGCTCTGATCTCCAGCATGAGGAAGCAGTCTAAGACCAGCACAAAGGGCATTCATCTGCAGATCACTCTGTAGCTCATACCAGGTGTCTCTGGGCAGAGCACAGTTGGTTCTGCACCTCTCAAGAGGCCCCAGAGCCAACACACCAGGACACTACTCAACAACCTCTACAAATGGTACATTCAAAGGGCATACTCCACAGGCATCAGAGCCCTGCTAAAGGCTTCTCCACTGTAGTCATGCCCAGTCTTCACAACCAACAAGCCTGAGGGTCAATCCCTTCCATTGATGTGCCAACAGCAATCAAACCTCAACTATAATAGGAAGGCACATACAACCCACACAAAGGACAAACATGGAGCACCTGGCTCAAGTAACCAGGGATACTGTGCCACTGGGCCCCACAGGATACCTACAACATAAGGCCCTCTCCTGAGATCAGGAGATGTAGCAGCTCCACCTAATACACAGAAACAAACACAGGGAGGCAGCCAAATGGAGGAGACAAAAAAAGCATGTTCCAAATAAAAATAGAACAAAAATTTAAAAAAAAAAAAAGAAAAGAAAAACTAAACTAAATAGAGACAAGTAATCTACCAGAGGCAGAGTTCAAAACACTGGATATAAGGATGCTCAATGATCTCAGTGAGAACTTCAACAAAGAGATAGAAAACAAAAATGTAGACAGAAAACATAAGAAAGAACCAGATAGAAATGAAGAATATAATAACTGAAACAAAGAATACATTAGAGAGAATCAATAATAGATTAGATTAAGCAAAGAACTGAATCAACAACTTGGAATATAAAATAGCAGAAAACACCCAATCAAAAAAGAAAAAAGAATTTTAAAAAATAAGATAGTTTAAGGGGCCTCTGGGACAACATCAAGCATACCAACATTCACATCATAGGGGTACCAGAAAGAGAGGAGAAAGAGCAAGAAATTCAAAACCTATTTAAAAAAAATAAAAATGGAAACTTTTCTAACTTGCTGCAGGAAATAGACATACAAGTCCAGGAAGCACAGAGAATTCCAAACAGGTGAACCCAAAGAGGTTGACACCAAGACATATCATAATAAAAATACCTAAGATTAAGGACAAGGAGAGAATCTTAAAGCATCAAGAGAAAAGCAGTGAGCTATGTACAATGGAGTTCCCATAAAACTGTTAGTTTATTTCTCAACAGAAACTTTGCAGACTAGAAAAGATTGGCAATATTCAAAGTAATGAAAAGCAAGGACCTACAACCAAGATTACTCCTCTCAGAAAAGCTATTATTTAGAATCAAAGTACAGATAAAGAGCTTCCTAGCCAAGAAAAACTAAAGGAGTTCATCACCACCAAACCAATATTTTAAAAATGTTAAAGGGACTTCTTGAAAAGGAAAAAGAAGAATTGCCGCAAGCTGGTCCATCCTTGCTGCTTACCACAGTTGCTGCAGGGGAAAAACATCTGCACAGCATATGCTTCAAGGGACCTGGCGTATATGGCATACTGTTCTTAATATGTTTGCTCCCCTTCTTAGCGCTATGTGTTTTAACCAAGGTCACCTCTCTGAGAAAGGTTGTTTCCACAAGTGGGGATTTTTCCCTGGAGTTAGGGAGGGAATAAAACCCCTTAACTAAGTGTCAGGCGGATAATTAATCACTTTAACTACGAACAATCGAGATTAAGCTACATAATCTTTACTTAGGATAATCTCCTTCAGTTACTTCCTTGTAGCTTAATAGAACAATAGAGTAACCTTGGAATGGAGATAAGAAACGCCCTAACCTTTGGAATAGAATGGATAGGATTAAAATCAATTGGTATAAATACAGATGTAACAAGACAATAAACACAGAACTTGGCCGGAGATCCTGGCTAGAGAACCTGGCTAGGCTGCTGATCAACTGAACACTGTCTCCTTGTCATTCCTTCTTCGTCGACTCCGTCCACACCTTTGGGAACCCCTGGACCTGCTGGGGTTGGACTCCAACAAAGAATCAAATATATGAATAATGAAATGGCAATAAATACATATCTATCAATAATTACTTTAAATGTAAATAGATTAAATGTTTTAATCAAAAATCATAGGGTGGCAGAATGAATAAGAAAACAAGACCCATACATATGTTGTCTATAAGACATTCACTTTAGATTACAAGACATACAGAGACTGAAATTAAAGAGATAGAAAAGATATTTCATTAAAATGAAAACCAAACAAAAAAAGCTGGAATAGCAATTTTTACACCAAAAAAATAGACTTTAAAACAAAGCCTAAAACAAGAGACAAAGAAGGACCCAGAAATTTCACTTCTGTATATTTATCTGAAAAACACAAAATATGAATTCAAAAAGACATATACATCCATATATTCATTATATATTATTTACAATAACCAAGATATAGAAGCAACCTAAGTGTCCATCAATAGATTAATGGATAAAGAAGTGGTGCACGTGTACAATGGAACATGATTGAGCCCTTTAAAAAAAGAAAAGAAATCCTGCCATCTGCAACAAAATGAATAGACTTAAAGGGTGTCCTGCTAAGTGAAATAAGTCAGAGAGAGAAAGACAAATGTCATATGATTTCACTTATATGTAGAATCTAAAAATCAAAATAAGCAAAACAAAAGAGAAACAAATTCATAGTTACAGAGACCATTTTAATGGTTTCCAGATGGATGGGGATTTGGAGGAATAGGGAGAAAAGGGGGAGGGATTAAGAAGTACAAATTGGTAGTGATAAAAGAGTCATGGAGATGTAAAGTACAGCATAGGTAATATAGTCAATAATCCTGTATAATAAAAGCCTACTATGCTAAGTGTCCGACCATTCGTGCAACCATTCTACCAGTTGCTATGATGTGCACTGATCACCAGGGGGCAGATACTCCTACTGGTAGGTTAGCTTGCTGCTGGGGTCCGGCCAATCGGTACTGGGCTAGATGGGTCGGACAGTCCCTGGAGCCCTCCCGCAGTCCCTCCCCAGCCCCAATTTTGCACCAGTGGGGTCCCTCGGCCTGGCCTGTGCCCTCTCTCAATCCAGGACCCCTCGGGGAATGTAGGAGAGCTAGTTTCAGCCCAATCCTTGCAGGCCAGGCCGAGGGACTCCATTGGTGCACGGATCCATGCACCGGTCCTCTAGTATTGTAATAAATATGTCTGGTCTCAGAACTAAATTTATCAGGGTGATCACTTCATAAGTTATAAAATGTCTAATTCCTATGTAGTGCAACTGAAACTAATATTGTAGTCAACTGTAATTGAATTGTAATTTTAAAAAAGAAATTACTTCCAACTTAGAATTCAATACCCAGTCATAAATTATAGATGAGGTAAATTTAAGCCACTTTAATGAGAAATACAAGGTCTCAAAAATTTGTTTTTCCAGCAAACTTTCACAGAAGTCTATTAAAGAAGTCCTCACTACACTGAAGGAGTAAATGGAGAAGGAATATATAGAATACAGGAAAGAGGCTATTTGTAACAGGAGAGAGAGAAAGGAGAATTTACAAAACAATGATAAAGTAATATTTCTAATGATAAATTGGCACTAAGTATAGAAAATAAATGAAATAGCCCTAGCCAGTTTGGCTCAGTGGACAAAGCATCAGCCTGTGGACTAAAGGGTCCTGGGTTCGATTCCGGTCAAGGGCACATACTCGGGTTGCAGACTTGATCCCCACTGTGGGGCATGCAGGAGGCAGCCTATCAATGATTATCTCTCATCATTGATGTTTCTATCTCTCTTCCCCTCTCTCTTCCTCTCTGAAATCAATAAAAACATTTTTTTAAAAAAAGAAAGAAAATGAATGAAATATTGTGATTCAAGAGATTGACTGCCATTCTGATTTCCTCTGGTACCCTAATATCTACTAGATAACCTGCTAGAGGATGTTTGTAGGGAGCGCCTTAGGGTTAAGCCTCGGACTGACCTGTTGGCAAAGCCACAAACAAGTCCCAGCTTAGAGGGCACAGCCCTCTTAGCATAATTAGGCTTGACCTTATGATGCTCCCTAGGTCTTATCTGGTCAGCTAATGGGCTGAGGGAGATGCAGCAAGTGCTGCCAAAACAAGTGAAACTCACAAGAACATTGTAACTATGGTGACCACTATCTTGTTTACCTCTGGCAATAAAATAAAGGCTCAGCCAAGCACAGGAGATCCACCTAGATAGACCCAGCTTATTCTCTTTGTCTGTCTTTTCTATATCATTCACCACACACACACTCCCCCCCCCCGCCCCCGCGCACCCCCTCACCCCCGCTCAGGCTCACCAAACCCTTGGCTCTGCTTGGCTGTACTCTACTAAAGTAAAATAAAAGAAGAATAAGAGAAGCAAAAGAGCAAGATATGAGTTCAGAAAGGCCCAAAATGGGAGCAAAAGAAATGCAGCCAGTCTTGAGGGGAGAAGAAAGGTTGCTGGTAGCAGTGTCTCAAAACATGTGTACATGAACTAATAGAATAGCTGTTGTGATTGAGGTTGTGGAAAGTTTTACTAAAAGGCCATTAGAAAAAATATAAAATAATTTAACAATAGATACAAGGGAAACTCAGCAAATGGGAAAAAGGCATTGTTAATTTTATGAAAAATATAAAGAAAGAATGAAAAAATAACCATAGTACACAACAATGATCAGTTCTAAAGAATACTGGTAATACTAATTTAACCAAAACTGTAATACAACTATATTGGGAAGATAAGAAAGAGAAAGCAAAATGACAGCAGAATAAAGAGCTAGCTAAATATTTCATGATAATAATGTAATAGCTGGTCTAAAACTGATGAATAAAGAAAAAGTACTATCTGCATCAGTTTTAGAGCTTTGGGGATGTGTAATGCCCGAAAAGAGCTTTAAAAGAGTTGAAAGTTACTGCCTTTGGAGGGGAGAATCATAGAAAATGAGGAGTGAATCAGAAAGCTAAATTCTGTAATAGCTCTTACTATTATTTCACTTTTTAAACTACAAGCATGTAAAATTTTGATTTAAAATTTAATTCAAAAATAAAAATAAAGTAAAAGTGCTGGATTTCTAATATAAGTAGGTAGGTTCTCAGGTGATTAACTTGAATATTTAAAAACTACATGATGTTATTTGGACTCCTGGCTAGGGAGAGGTATGGTATAGGTTACACCTGGAATAGCCCACCCTCTTACACCTTAATATTTTCACATTGACGTTTGTAGCCCTGTCATCCTTTTTCACTGTTTGAATAGTCAGTGATCCAATATTCTCTAGGATCTAGAATTTCATCCCAGGCATAACACCCACAGGCATCTGTTACTTGCTGACATTATTTCTTAGAAATACAGTGGTGCAGATGATGGTCCCCTCCCCCAGGCATTAAGATACTCCTCACTATGTATGTAACCTTCACTGCCGTGAATAATCAGTCTGTCAAAACTGTATAGTTTTCAAAGTGCTTTCGCATTTTTTCATTTGATCCTGCAACAGTCTTGAAAGGTAGACCAGATACCCAGAGATTTTAAGTGACTTCCCTAAGATCTTTCAGCTGGTAATAGCAGAGCCATGAGTAGAACCAACCAATCGTGACTTTCCACCTACCATGCTGTACAGCAGGCTTGTTTTCAAATTTCATAAAGTCTCCATTTGTTTAATAGCTCCAACTGCTGACAGCCAAAGGACCAGATGGGAGGATAAAGAAAGAGGGTGTGTCCAGACAAAAAAATAACAAGAAAACAGTGACTCTAAATGACACACTGGATTAGATGGATTTAATTGACATTTATAGAATATTTCACCCCAAAGCTACAGAATATACTTTCTTCTCAAGTACAAATAAGTCATTCTCAAAGATAGACCACATATTAGGACAGAAAAATAGTCTTTGCAAGTTCAAGACTGAAATCAGCCCTGGCTGTTTTGGCTTGGTGAATAGAGTGTCAGCCTGTGGACTGAAGGGTCTCAGGTTCAATTCTGGTCAAGGGCACCTGTCTGGGTTGCAGGTTCGATCCCCAGTGGGGGACATGCAGGAGGCAGCCAATCAATGATTCTCTCTCATTATTGATGTTTCTATCTCTCTCTCCCTCCCTTCCTCTCTGAAAACGATAAATAATACATTTTTTAAAAGATTGAAATCATATTAAACATCTCAGATCACAATGGAATGAAATTAGAAATCAACTACAGTAAAAATACTCCAACACATGGAGAGTAAATAACATGTTATTAAACAATAAATGGGTTACCAATGAGATCAAGAAAGAAATCAAAAACTTCCTGGAAACAAATGGAAATGAACACACAACAACCTGAAATCTCTGGGACAAAGCAAATCAGTCCTGAGAGGAAAGTTCATAGCACTACAGAAAATAAAAATAAAAAATTAATAATAAACTATTTAACTCACTACTTAAAGAATTAGAAAGAGAACAAGAAAATCCCAGAATAAGTAGGAAGAAGAAAATAATAAAGATTAGAGCAGAAATAAATGACATAGAGACTAAAAAATAATACAAAAGATCAATAAAACCAAGAGCTGTTTCTTCAAAAAGATAAATAAGATTGATGAACCTTTTGCCAGACTCATCAAGAAACAAAGAGAAATGACTCAAATAAGTAAATCAGAAACAAAAGCAGTGAAGTATCAATAGACAACACAGAAATACAAAGGATTATAAGAAAATACTATGAACAACTATATGCCAATAAGCTAGACAATGTGGATGAAATGGACAAGTTCCTAAAAAAATACCATCTTTCAAAACTGAATCAGGAACAATCAGAAAACCTGAATAGGCCAATAACAACTGATGAAGTAGAAGCAGTAATCAAAAAACTCACAGCAAACAAAAGCCCTGGTCTGGACGATTTCACAGGGAGGTTTTATCAAATATTCAAAGAAGAATTAACACCTATCCTTCTCAAAGTATTGTAAAAAATCCAAGAGGAGGGAACACTTCCAACCTGTATTTATGAGGCCAGAATTATCCTAATTCCAAAATGAGGTAAAGACATTATAAAGAAAGAGGAATACAGGCCAATGTCCCTGTAATTGATGCTAAAATCTTCAACAAAATATCAGCAAATCAGATCCAGTACTAATTAAAAGGATCATACAACATGACCAAATGGGATTTATTCAAGGGATGCAAAGCTGGTACAATATTTGCAAATCAATAAATATGATATATCACATAAACAAATTGAAAGACAAAATCACATGATGCTATCAATAGACACAGAAAAGCATTTTTGATAAAAACTCTCAGCAAAGTGGGAATAGAGGGATCATATCTCAACATAATAAAGGCTATATATGACAAACCTACAGTCAACATCATGTTCATGGGCAAAAACTAAAACCATTTTCCCTAAGAACAGGAACAAGACAGGGATGTTCCTTTTTACCACTCTTTTTAAAAAATATATAATTTCATTTATTTCAGAGGGAAGAAAAAGGAAACATCAATGATGAGAAAAAATCATTGATCTGCTGCCTCCTGCACATCCTTTACTGAGGAATGACTCCATAACCCAGGCATCTACCCTGACAGAGAATCAAACCATGACCTCCTGGTTCATAGGTTGATGCTCAACCACTGAGCTAAGCTGGCTGGGCATCACCACTCTTATTCAACATAGTACTGGAAGTTTTAGCCACAGTGATCAGACTAGAAGAAAGCATAAAAGGCATCTATATTGGAAAGAAGGAAGTAAAACTCTCATTATTCACAGACAACATGATATTGTACATAGAAAATCCTTAATACTCCACAAAAAACTACTAGATTTAATAAATGAATTTGGCAATGTAGCAGGATACAAAATTAACACTCAGAAATTGATGGCTTTTTATACACCAACTAGAGGCTCGGTGCACAAAATTTGTGCACTGGGGAGGTCCTTCATCCCTCCTTGGGGGATGTCCGACTGCCAGCTTGTGGCTGAATGGCCTTCTGCTGCTGCACAACCTTCTGCTTGAGCTTCAGCAGCTGCTGTATGTGCACAGGCTGGGCCACCAAGGTCTGTCCTGCAAATACCATCGAGTGGGTGAGATAAGCGCAGAGGCAGTCTCACCCTGAGTTCCCTGCACTTCCCTGAGACACTGAGTTGTTCAAACTGATTGTCTTCTTCAGAGAACAGCATCAGGATAGGTCCTAAGCCAGCAGTCAAAGATCCCTCTCATAGTCTGGGACCCCTCCAGGGATATGTAGCAGTGCACCAAGTGGCAAGCAGCCAGGGAGGAGCCTGAATTGGGGCTGGGCACCACGCTGCTCATGCTCCTGGCCCACTGCGCCTGCTGCTGCTGCTCAGTAGTGCTGCTGCAGTGTCAGCAGAGGCTCCTGGTTTGGCAGCTGCACTCACCAGTCATGAGCCCAGCTTCTGGCTGAGTGGCGCTCCTCCTGTGGGAGCGCACTGACCACCAAGGGGCAGCTCCTGCACTGAGCACCTGCCCCCTGGTGGTCAGTGTGCATCATAGCGACTGGTCATTCTTGTTGCTCTGCCCTAATGGTTGCTTAGGCTTTTATATATATACTAGAGACCTGTTGCACGAAAAGATTGGTACAATAGGCCTGGGTCCCGGGTGCCAGAGGAAAATCAGTGTCACTCCGGCCGGAGCCACCTTCACAGCCCTCGCTGCTCCAGCCAGAGCCGCCTTCAGTCTTTGCTCCGCCGCTTCACACCTATGTATGCAAATTAACCGCCATCTTTGTTGGTGGTTAATTTGCATATCTTGCTGTTTAGCCAATGGGAGGCATAGCGAAGGTATGGTCAATTTCAATCTTTGTCTATTATTAGATAGGACTAAAGGCCCAGTGCATGAATTCTTTCATGGGTGGGATCCAGCCAGTCCATCCCCAATTTGGGCAGATTGGGGCCGAGCCTGTTGGGAGGAGGAGACAGCGGGAGGTTGGCCAGCTGGCCCACCCCAATTGGGCTGGATAAGAGCCTGGCCAGCTGGGGGGAGGGGCTGTGGGCAGTGGGCAGGCCAGCCCTGCCCCCCAAATGGGGTGTGGGTCGGGTGATTGGGGTTCAGCATCCAGGGGAGGGGCCATGCAAGGATGGCTGGCCAGCCCCACCCCCGATTGGTGTGGGGGGTGATTGGGGGCAGAGCTGGCTGGAGAGAGGGGCCACAGGTGCTTGGCCAGTGGCCCTGCCCCTGATCAGGGTGAGGGGGCCGATCTGTGGTGGGGCTGGGTGGGGGGAGGGTCTGCAGGAGGTTGGCCAGCCAGCACTGCCCCCTATAGGGGTAAGGGGGGTGTGATCAGGGGTGGGGCTGGCAGGGGGAAGGCTTCAGGAGGTTGGCCACTATTGAGGTGGCGGGGGTGATAGGGGGTGGGGCCAGCCTGGGGGAAGGGCCAAGGGGGGGTTGGCTGGCAGCCCCGCCCTCCCCCCAGCTGGCCCCACCCTCAATCAGGGTGGGAGAGGCTGATCAGGGGTGGGGCCAGCTGGGGGGAGGGGCCATGGGAGGTTGACCCGTGGACCCACCCCCTGATGGGGCCCGTTTCCTGGCCACAGTGGGTGTCATAGCCACCAGTTGTTTCAGTTGTTAGGGCATTCTGGTCGCTGGCTTTTTATATATATAGGTAGATAATAAACTCTCAGAAAGAGAAACTTTAAAAAATCGCATTTACCATTGCAACAAAAAAATTAAGATACTTAGGAATAAACTTAACCTAGGTGGTAAAAAACTTGAACTAAGAAAACTATGGGACATTGAAAAAAATATATAGAGGAAGGTGTAAACATGTGGAAGAATATACCAGGTTCATGGATTGGAAGAATTAGCATAATTAAAATACTACCCGAAACAACCTATAGATCCAAGACAATCCCTATTAAAATACCAATGGCATAATTCACAGATCTAGAAAAAATACTCCAAAAATTTATATGGAAAGAAAAAAGACCCCAACTAGCCGCATCAATCTTGAGAAAGAAGAACAAAGTTGGAGGAATCAAAATACCAGATATCAAGTTATACTACAAAGCCACTGCAATCAAAACAGCCTGGTACTGGCACAAGAACAGGCATATAGATCAATGGAACAGAACAGAGACCCCAGAAATCGACCCAAGCCATTATGCTCAATTAATATTTGACAAAGGAGGCAGGAACATACAATGGAGTCAAGACAGTCTCTTCAATAAGTAGTGTTAGGAAAATTGGACAGATACATGAAAAAAAATGAAACTAGACCACCAACTTATGCCATATACAAGAATAAACTCACAATGTGGTACCATCTCACACCTGTCAGAATGGCTATCATCAACAAATCAACAAATGACAAGTGTTGGAGAGGATGTGGAGAAAAAGAAACCCTCGTTCACTGCTGGTGGGAATGCAGACTGGTGCAGCCACTGTGGGGAACAGTATGGAGCTTCCTCAAAAAACTAAAAATGAAACTCCCATTTGACCCACTGATCCCACTTCTAGGAATATATCCAAAAAAAAAAAACTTGAAACACCAATCAGAAAGGATATATGCACACCTATGTTCATAGCAGCACAATTCACTGTAGCTAAGATATGGAAACAGCCTAAGTGCCCATCAGCAGATGAGTGGATTAAAAAACTGTGGTACATCCACACAATGGAATACTACGCCACTGTAAAAAAGAAGGAATTCTTACCATTTGCAACAGCATGGATGGAACTAGAGAGCATTATGCTAAGTGAAATAAGCCAGTTAGAGAAAGATAAATATCACATGATCTCACTCATTTGTGGAATATAATGAACAACATAAACTGATGAACAAAAACAGATCCAGAGATAGAAAAACATCGATCAGACCGTCAAACCTCAGAAGGAAGGTAGGGAAGGGTGGGGGTAAGGGGGAGAGATCAACCAAGGACTTGTATACATGCATATAAGCCTAACCAATGGACACAGACACCAGTGGGGTGAGGGTATGAGCGGGGGGCGGGGGGGAGGTTCAGGGGGGTAATGTGAGGATAAGGACACATATGTAATACCTTAATCAATAAAGAAATTTAAAAAAAAGAAAAAAGGAAATGTAAGTAGTTCAAATAGAGGTTGAAGGGTTTATTCAGCTGATGGGAAGTAGAGCATCTGAGGCACAATAGCTTCTTAATGAAGCAGAGTCCAAGTTTGACAGGATAGGGAGCAGGTGAATAGCTGCTCTCACGGTTTTTTTATTTAGGCAGCAAATTTTGGCTTTAAATGAAACTTACATTTGGGGAGTCATGCCTTTTGTTTGGGGTTACAATAACCATCAGAACAATATTTCCCAAGGATTATTTTTGCAAGCCTTGCAGTTTACAAGCTAGTCAAAGTTCCTGAGACAGGGAAGAGAGATAGCAGAAAAGAAAGTGTGTGTGTGTGTGTGTGTGTGTGTGTGTGTGTGTGTGTGTGTGTGTATTGGGGGCTATCAAAATCTAGGAAGCAAGAGGAATAAGGTGATGGTCTATCATATTGTTTAGTCCTTTTATACCTTGTTTTTGGACCTATGCTCTAAATGTTGATGGTCAAAGACTTCCCTGGCATACCTTCTCATGCTGATTAAATCATGTTTTAAGTAAGTAAATAAATGAAAGAAAGAAAAGGAAGGAAGGAAGGAAGGAAGGAAGGAAGGAAGGAAGGAAGGAAGGAAGGAAGGGATTATGTGAGTTTACTTCTCTGAAGCCCAGCCACTGTGCCCAGAGCCAGCCTTAGAACCAGTTGCCCTCTGCCCAGAAGACCAACCCCAGAACCTGTCATGAAAAGAACACAAATGTAGGATCTTAAGACTTTTCCACATTTAAGGATCTCTTTTCAAATTGGAAATGGCCCTGAGAAATAGAATACCTTAACACTTATCCTTAGGCAAGATTGGTTGACAGCCAGCTAAAAATAAGTGTGAGATATTGGAAGATGGTTAAGGAAGAAAGAAGCACTGGTAATTTATCCTAATTCAATATTGTTCCCAAGATTAACCTTGGCCATCCTAGCCAGAATTACTTTAAAAGGTTCCTTTAGCAGTAGCACCATAAGGTGCCGACTCTCATTTTGTCTACCAGTGGACATAGAGTGACTGAAAAAAAAGACAACAATGAATATATAGAAATACCCATGAAGTCCAGGTCACTAAGAAAATTTAGGATAAGTCAGCATTAGAATTGTAACAGTTATTTGTGCATCAACTTAAAAGCAGTTGAATATTTTATCTTATTCATCAAAAACAAGATTTTTCTCCCTCTTTTTAGCAAAAAATTGCAAGCTGGGCACGTGAATTCTTTGCTAAGCAGAATACAAACCGGGATATCTTGCAACCCCTCAGTGTGTGGGAACATGACAAGACACACAGAAGGGCAGGAGGAAAAACAAAGCGTGATGATCACCTGGAGATAAACAATCAATGTGGCCCACTCAACTCTGGCTTCCAAACTGGCTATTAGTTCTCTAGCTTTTAAAAATTTTAATGAGTATTCACATACATTTAAATTTATGGCCATTTAGAATCCATGTGTGCTAACTCTATTTATTATGAGTAGCAAACTCTATGAAGATTTAAACATATAGTAAAGGACAATTGTAAGATATCTCAATCAGGGTTTCTGCTCTTCTTCACATATATTACAGGCAAACACAGAGGTTACATAACTGCCTTTATGGAAAACCCTGCCCTCAGAGTTGTTTTCCAAGCCTGCTTGCAGCTGAGTGTTTACTAAATCAAGCACTAAAAACTAGATTTACACTGGTTGTTCGAAACTGAAAGCCAGCTGCAGCTGCCATTAGAGCAATTCAATTTCTTTTTTATAAAGCACAAGTAAGGCTCAATTTACTAAAGTTTTATTTCCTTTTTATGTATCCCATATGCTGGGGGGGGGGATTAAGTTTATGAGATTAAAAATGAGTTTTATGCTAAATGTTTACAAAGTCTCAGCTGGTTGCGTTTGCAAGTCCACAAACTTACCAAGTTCAGCTCTGGGTTTTCTTCTTTTCCATTCCAACAAAAGAAGGTCTTTGTGTTTGCAAAAGGAAATTGCCAAGGCCCCATTCTCTGCACCCATCTAGTTCTAGCTTCTGCTTTCACATCATACAATTTTATCACAGTGGAGGGAGACAGATAAATGAGTTCTTTCATGATGTTCAAATCTTTGGAAGGAATGTTCTTGTATGGACTCAATTGCTTTTTAAAATTGTTTATTTTTCCCCTTCATTCCTTGTGTCTTGATTTAGCTAGACTAGTGATGTTTTCCATGTCCATGATCGTCTTGGAAAAAGCAATATAGCTTTTATTTGGTAGAAAGAAACATCTAGATAGCTAACTGCTGCTGAACTTGGAGAAAAGTGCTTTTCCTCACCTGATAACATACCACAATAGATTAGAAAGGGGTGCAAGTTGTTTTATTTGCTCCAAAATTAGGTCACAATTATGTTTTTACCTGTGCCTGAAGACCCCAAGATGTCTATTATTAATAGATTTTACTCTGCAAATTCTTCTTCTCTCTGAAATATTTTGGCCTTCCTTAGGATTCGTTTTAAAAATTCCTCCAGTTCAGATTAAATTATTGGAAAATCTGCCATTTTGAGGAACATTCATTGAAAAAGACAAGGTAGAAAAATACCAATAAATAAATAAAAATAAATGAGAAAGGCTTCTAGAATTAAAGCCAGAAAAATCATCCAAATAACCAATGGACTAAGTCCATTCATGTCCTTTGATTCATCCTGTCTCTACTTAACTATTAAAAGGTTACATTTTAAGCCTTCCTAGTAGCAGTAAAGAATACTATAGAGCTGTAAAGTATAAGAATAGAAAAAGGAAAGAGAAAAAATTACTATGGCAAGGGTCCGGTGAGAACAAGTTGTTATGCTAGTTAGGGGAACTCAGGTATGTCCAAGCATGTCACGGAGGGGTCCACGGAAGGCTCTTGGGTGGGCAGAGCTCACAGACAACTCCAGCACTGAAATTCTAGAGCAAAGAAGATAAATGAAGGTCATCCCCTAGGCATGGCCCTGTGTAAGAGAGGAGTTAACATGGACTAACTTAAGCCAGAAATACTAGCTAAGGGTTAGTTAGAAGGAAAACTGGAAGATGCCTACAGAGCACAGAACAATCTCAAAGACATATTGCAGTAAGTCTTACAACCTGCAGTAGCTAAGACAGAGCACAGCAGAAATGACCTGGGCACTTGATCTGTAGTGCTTCTAGCAGCAAAGGAACACCTGGGTCCTGCCAGGGGAGAAAGAATTTGGAACTTGGGTTGCCCGGATTGCACAGTAAGGGGCTTAGAGCATAAATCGCTTTTTGTTGGCATGTTTTAATTGCACCCCTTCAGACTATTATAGCTTAGAAAATGAGAGGCACCGACAAATCATGAATTACAGCCTTGGTTTGTGGGATCCTCACCCTCAGTTAGAGGAGACAAGACACATGTTTACAAACAAATAGAAATATAATTCAGATTTAATGGTAAGGTGTTACCCATGATTCTGAAGAAACTTGGGAAGATAGAGGAAATCATGTATGTAGAAGTAGTCAGAGAAGTTTTAATAGAAGAGATGAGCCTTGAAGGAGATATAGCATTTGGATAAAGAGGAAGGTATTTCAGGCATAGTATTTGACACAGGTATAGCAGTGGCATGCTTATAGAAAGACAACAATGAGGAGGCAAATTGGAGCAAAGGGCTTGGAGAGTTGCAGAAGATAATATTTGAAAGAAGGATTGGACTCAGGATTTGCTAGACTAAGGAGCAATGCAAAGCCTTTGAAGATTATGATAAGAAAAATGGCGTAACAAATGTGGCATCTTAGAGAGACTGGTCTGGTGATAGGGCAGCGGGATAAAGTACAGGGGAAAGAAGGCGGATCATTGAGGAGGCAGTGACAAGGATCCAGGTGTTAGGTAATAAATCACAAATGGGAAACAGGAAATCACAAGGAGGAAGAGGTAAGGGTATTTATTCTCCTCACTCATCTCCCCACCCCGTGTCCCATGCCTCACATGGGAGTTCAGCAATGGCTGTCTTCCTACAGGAATCCAGCTCTCTCTGGATTCCCATTGCATTGTTTTAACCCAGCAGTTCTCAACCTGTGGGTCGCGACCCCTTTGGCTGTTGAACAACTCGTTCACAGGGGTCGCCTAAGACCATCCTTCATATCAGATATTTACATTATGATTCATAACAGTAGCAACATTACAGTTATGAAGTAGCAACAAAAATAATTTTATGGTTGGGTCACAACATGAGGAACTGTATTTAAAGAGCCAGAAGGTTGAGAACCACTGTTTTAACCCGTTTTGCCTTTTTAAGACTAGGGTTAGTGATAGCATCCCAACAGTGTTTTCACCTGGGAGCTTCCCCATCCCTTTCTGGTTTTCTTAACTGTACTGCTGTGGCTTTTTTGAATAGCCATTTGTGCCTTGGCAGGCCCTGACTGATATAGACACCAAAAAAATACTGAAAGAAAAGTAAGGACGTTATAAATTAGAATGAAAGGGAAAAAATGTACAATTTTAAACATGGGGAATTGGAAAACAGCGTAGAAATATACAACACCGGTTAGGGGTAAAGACTCTACAACTGCGCTGCCTGGGGAAGCTTGGCTCCCCCACTTTGTAGCTCTGTGATGTCAATTCGGGCACATTGCTTCATATCTTTAGGCCTGAGTTCCCTTTTCTACAAAAAAAAAGGATAAAAATTATTTTAAGGGTTGAGTGAGTTAATACATATAAAGTACCTAGAAAGTTACCAGGCTTGGTGTGCATACTTCATGAGTTGTACATTTTCTATTGTTATCATCATCACCATCATCATCATTATCATCATGAGAACCCATATGGGAAATATTATTATGAACGAAGGCTTGTTCACTTTGAACTTAATAGTGGCAGCAGAATACTTAAATGAAAATTTCCAGGAAGCTCTTAAAGATAAATACTGACATCTGGGTAAGAGAACATTAATGAGGTATAGACTGATATAAAATAGCATGTGTGAAAGGGAGAGGTGGAACTGAACATGGATAACTGTTTCAAAGGGAAGAATGCATCAAAAGAATAGCAGAGTTCCAAGAAACAAGCATGGAAGAAACCCACAGTGAGTAGGAGGAAGATTAGACATGACAAAAAGAAAAAGAAAGGAGACACACCAAAGAGTTGGACCTCCTGGTAACGTAGAAAATAGAACCAGAAGCAGTAAAAGTGACAAATGCCCTTGAACTTTTCAGAGATTACCTGGGCCTCAAGAGACGAACCTGGAGGAAATGAAGTGGAAATGGGAGTGGAAGAGAGAAATACGTCTTTTTTAAAAACCAGAGGAAATAGAACAGACATTCTATTTTTTTTCCAAGATGCAGCAGACATGAGCACATTGAAGTGGAAAGAGGGAGAAATTAAAAGAGAGAGAAAAATTCTAGGGACAGAAAAAACAAATAGGTTGCAAGGTGCCTCGGTGAAAAGATAAAAGGCTAGGATTACAAATCAAATCAGAATGTCTTTGGAAGTAAAAAATAAAAATTCCAAGTGTTTGCAGGATTTTCCTACACTAATAGTATTCTTTTCATGTCTAACAAAGCTAGCTAGTGAGATTTTAATCATTATAGTCCAGCTGTGAATCTGACCAGAGTATATAACAAAACACAACACAACAAAAACTGGCAACCTTTACTCTTTCACTTTAAAATAACGTGGTCAAAAACAGTCTCTGGAATAAGACTGGTTTGAGTTTATGTTCCCAACTTTGCCACTTAGTAGCTATATGCTCTTGGACAAATTATCTTTCTATACCTAAAATTTCCACATCTCTAAAATAAAGATAAGAATAATGCAGACTTCCCTGGGCCACTGTGAAGAACAATGAGATAACACAAATACATTGCCCAGAAAATGCCTTGCATAAAGATTCACTAATCCTTTATCATCATTATTCACACATAGCCACCTTGTACCATAATTATGTCTTAAGTCTTTCTCCTCACGGCAGTACTTTGATTTCTTTCAACTCAAAAAGAACATTATTACAGAAAAATCCCTTGATAACCATGCCCCAGGATAATTTAAATTAAGATATAAAGTGATTGGAAAGTGGCAAGTGTCTTCATCTGTGCCAATCCCCCTTTTTCAAATGGAGCCAGGCAGGCAAAGTTCCCACTTTCTGGAGTGGAGACATGTGGGAGGAGGGGGTAAGACTGGGTGGAGAGAATGAAGGCGACCTTGTCTTGGGAAACAGGAAGGTGAAGAGAGCATGTCTGTATCCCCAGGAACCTCTTAGCCCAATTTTCCTGCACTGGGCTGAAGAAACGGACACCAAATGATACAGCAATTCCGGAGTCCCTGAAGCTACCCTGAGTGTGCAGCCAGGCCCAAGACCCAGAGTCATCCCCACTGATATTTAACCAGAGGACGCATTGTCCAGCAAGTGGTACCAAATTGTATCCGAGACCAGGAGGGATTTCAGTGGTATGGCCAGGCCTGGGCCTCCAGGTCCATCAGCGGCACAGACTAGCCTCATTGCTTTATGTTACCATAATGTTGACTCCATGTTACACTATGGGAACTTTTGGAACCTCTTTTATCATGTTACAGTAGGGTTTTCTGTACTTTAGTTGTCTGCAGGAAACTGTTCCAGGGTTATTAATGGCCTCTTAAACCTGTTAGTTTTTCTGTCTCCCCTGACTGAACTCTAATTTCCTGGAGGGCAAGATTCATTTTAAACAAGCTGTGATGTTTTTTTGTTTTGAATCTCCCACAATGTCTAGCACAATGTGGTAAGAAAATCATTAGCATGTAAACACAAGCAGAGAGCTATCACTCTATAATCCCCATATCTGCAGGAGCCTCTGACTACTCTCCTTTCCAAGCAAACTTCCTCTCATCCCCTTTTTTTATGGAACTCTGGAGCAAACTCTCAGTTGGTGCTAAATAAATGTCACTGAAATTTTCTGACTTGACCAGCATGATGTCATCATTTATGTGCCTTAAGTGTGTCTCTAGCTCCTCTTTGTGGAGGGTAAAGACCAGGGTATCTAGCAGATAATTCAGCTGCCTCAAGGTCCCAGGAGGAAAGAGGCAGAGATCCTGAGATTAATTTAGTTGACCTATAAAGAAAGGCCAATGCTATTATGTTAGCTAATTTGCTAAATGTTATCAAGAGAAAAACAGTCTTAAAAAGATAAAATGATAGAAAACAGAATTGAAGATAAGTTTCTTGACCAATTCCTTCGAGTTGGGATCGTAAAATCCAAATCCCATCCAGTCTTCTGTGTGAGTCCTCATAGGCTCCTACATAGCTCCTCTTCTCTATTCTTCTAGAAAGGTCTTTTCCATCTTTGGGGGGCGATCAAAGGCTTTCAAAGTTGTTCATTCACACACCAACCAGTTGTAGCAGTTGCTACAACTGCTTAAAAGTTAACAAAGGAACAGAGTCTCTATTCAGGTAATACTCTGTCAGAATGAAATGATTGTCTTCCTCTCACCCTAGTTTACATCAGTGTACGTTACCATACTTTCTTTCTCTCACCCAACAATCTGTTCTGCTGATAATGGCAAGAGGCTTCTTCTTTGAAGTGTCTTTTTCATTAATGCAGCACTGTCATCTTCATTTTTCTTGTTTATTGTTTCAGAATTGATACTGCCCAGAGTTTAAACTCCAAACAAAGTGATTGGTAAGTAGTTCATGGTTCATCTTTGAGTTTACTGGTTTAATAAAAGACTGTATTTTTTATTTTATTTTTAATCCTCACCTGAGGATATTTTTCTATTGATTTTTAGAGAGAGTAGAGGAGAGAAGGAAAGACAGAGAGAAACATCAGTGTGAGAGAAACACATTGATTGGTTGCCTCCTGCACGAGCCCTGACCTGACCCCAGGCCAGGGAGGAGCCTGCAACCGAGGTACGTGCCCTTGACCAGAATCAAACCCAGGACCATTCAGTCTGCAGGCCGATGATCTACACACTGAGCCAAACTGTCTAGGGCCTATTTGTTTATTCATTCAATATCCAGATGCTGGGTTTAGTTTCAAGGAGTTTACAACATATTTGGGAAAACATAGAAGTAAGCAGATGATGGCAAGACAGTGTGATAAGTGTTATGGTGGAAATATTCACAGAGTCAGAAGGTTAAGAAAACTTTCTGAAGGAGGGAGTGCTGAGCTGAATTGTGAAACTGGGATGGTACTCACAGAAGGAATAGCTTGTGCACAGAGGCAAGAAGGAGACACTCTCAGGACTGGGAAATAGAGTGGGAGGGATTGTCTAAAGATCATGTTGGAAAATCCAATAAGAAGAATTCACAGTTCTTTGGCATGGAGAATTATGAAAGATTTTTTTAAAGTGACATTATGAGACCTTTAATTTAGAAAGTAAACTCCAGACAGGAGAATAACTCAAGTAGTGAATAACTCAAGGCTGGGAAAAAAGTTTAAGAACTGTTATAATAAATCACACACGAAACTATAAAGATCTTGACTGAAGACATAGTGGTAGGGATGGGAAGAAGGAGATGCATTTGAGATATAATAAAGAGGCAGCATGAAAATACCATAGTGACGGACAAGATGGATGGGGTGAGGGTGCCAAAAATGAAGAAGTTACTGATGATTCATGGGTTTCTGGCTTCAGAAACCAGGTAGCTGGTGACGCACTCTCTGACCCAGGGAATATGAAGAATTTAGGAAGAGTTAGTTGTTAGATACATTGACTTTGAAGTTTCCACAGGACTTCTAAGAAGAAATGCTCAATACACAATTAGATGTACAGGTCTTCAGTTTAAGAAAGAATTCAATACTAGAAATGTAAATTTGGAAGCCATTAGCACATTGGTGGGAGCTAAAGTCATGAGCGCAAGTAAGTTTACTCAAATAGCCTATGAAAAATGAGAAGAGGGTGAGGAACCAAGACTAGATTGAACAAAGGCAGACCCTACATTTAGCTGATGTCTACTGGTCTACATTTACATTTAAAAAGTACCCAGAACAAAGGAAAGTCCTATTCCTCCATTATCTCTGGATGGGTTCACTTACTCATCTATATAGTATTGCATGTGCTTTTAAAGTTCGTTTTGGAATTTGTTATTTCATGAACACTACATTTCTCAAATTTGAATTCATCTAATGAGGGAGGAGTCTGGGGGGGGGGGATGAGGATTGGGATGGGTAGGTCATCTAATACCAAATGTGGCTGCAAAGGACCACAGGCTGTAGGAAAACCTAGATTGGGTAGTTTTACTCAAACAGGGCAGTGGTCATAACAGGTGCCAATATTGATACAGCTAGCATCAGCCCCAACCTTGGTATCTTGATACTTCCCACTTCTAACAGCTAGTCATCACAATAGAAATTTTTTTTAAAATATATTTTATTGATTTTTTACAGAGAGGAAGGGAGAGGAATAGAGAGTTAGAAACATCAATGAGAGAGAAACATCGATCAGCTGCCTCCTGCACACTCCCCACTGGGGATGTGCCTGCAACCAAGGTACATGCCCTTGACTGGAATCGAACCCGGGACCCTTCAGTCCGCAGGCCGATGCTCTATCCACTGAGCCAAACCGGTGCTGGCAACACACAACAGAAATTTTAATGGAGAGAAAAGAGATAAAGGAAACATATACAGTCTGTAGTGAGCATCTTAAGATGGATGTAAATTCCATATTCTCCTGGGATTCTCTAAACGTGCACATGGGCACACCATCTCTCAGTGTCTTACTAATATTACGTGAGGTCGCCTATCCTGCCGTGGTCAACACTGGGCCTTGGTGGGCTCTTCTGATCACTATCCATCTGACTCCCAGGGCTCTGAGACCTACTCTTTCCCAGACACACTTGAACAAGTCACTGGCTACGTGCAGACAGGACTCTCTGGATTGCAAGCGACAGAACCCAAATCAAATTAATTAAAGCAACAAACAGTGTATTGCTCTGAGAAGGCTGTTTCAGACACTCTGCCCCTCCTGCACCTCCGCCCCTTTCTGCTTCTTGGCTTCCAACTCTCACCTCTTGGACTGATTCTCTTCACGCAGCAGGAAGCAGCACCACAGTTCACAGTTCCACGGTTTCACCCGCGAGAAAAGGTCAGGTTCTTCTCACTGGTCCCGAGTTCAAAATGCCTGAGGAAATTCTCTGATTGACCCAGCCTAGGAAACGTGCTTATCCCACAACCACACATTCTGTCCAGAAAGACAGTATTCCAGGAAAAAAATAAAAGGCAAAATAATAGATATCCACCATATGCTCATAGCAGAATCCTCCTCCAGTTCCCCCATGCCCTTACAGATCTCCCTGATGCCTTATATGTCAGGGACGCATCGCCTCCCTTGGAGCTTATTTTATGTTGATTCTGCCCAGTCACTCCTTAAAGGTCTCATCTGCTCTCAAGCTGACACTCTTTACTCCTCTAAACATCTTTGCTTCCAGGAACCACTTGTCTACCTTTTTGTATTATTGAATTGAGGGGCCGGGGTGGGGGGGGAGTTAAGAGAGAGAGAGATAGATATCAATTTGTTATTCCACTTCTTTATGCATTAATTTCACATTATGTCTTTGCAATTGTACCAACTAGGAAGCTTGGTGCTTTCAAAGAGGACACATTTATTTGTGCTAAGTCTGATATCAAACAAAACAAAACAAAAAAAACCCTGTAGAGACATATGGCAATTTAAGAAAGCAGAAAACCAAAGAACCTGACATTCTTGGACAACAAATAAAAAGCTCCTTAAAGTTAGCAAGGCTACGATGAATGTGGATTCTAACACATGACATTAGCAGTAAGCATTTAGTAATTTGGCTCTGCTGGAAGTTATTACAGAGCAAAGCCAACATGAACACTACAGTTACCGGTTACAGAATTCTAAAATTAGCCACATGTACTTTGGGTATGGAGTGTTTCTAATGGACCACTGAGCAGATTAGTGATTAACTTTTGTTCTTTGAATATAAGAAAACATGAGACTAATGATTAGCTGGAAAATAGACTTGGAAAACATGGCTACCTACACCAAAACCAGTTAACAAAGGTTATATTTGAATACAATAAGTTTTAAAATGTGTTGGTAATTTTAGTTCATTAAATGTTTTTTCTTCATTAAATGTTTGATAGCTATTTGTTTGTAATACACATTGAAAGTTTCCCCTTCATTAATTATTGCAATTTCTTATTATTTTTATTTTTTTGGTTAAGTGACCTCTACTAGAGAAAAACAAAATACAGTAGTTATGTTTTTATAATTTATTTTATAATATTCAAACTTCTACCAATAAATAAATATTAATTCAAAAATCTGAATGTAAACAATAGTTATGATTCACTTCACTCAGTTCATTCTCATTAAGTTGGAAACAACGTTTTATATTACTTTTCAGTATAAGAAATCATACTTCACTCATTTGTGGATTATAATGAACAACATAAACTAATGAACAAAAACAGATCCAGAGACAGAGAAGCATCGATCAGACCGTCAAACCTCAGAGAGAAGGTAGGGGAGGGTGGGGGGAAGGGGGAGAGATCAACCACAAGACTTATATGCAAGCTAGCCCAGTGTGGCTCTTCCACAAAATACCGACTTCTGGGCATGGGCCACGAAGTTTCAATCACACTGTATGTGCGTGCCCGCACATGGTATTTTGTGGAAGAGCCACACTCAAGGGGCCAAAGAGCCGCATGTGGCTCGCGAGCTGCAGTTTGCCGACCACTGGACACAGACAACAGGGTGATGAGGGCATGAGTGAGGGGTGGTGGTGGTGGGGGGGAAGTAATGTGGGGATAAGGACACATATGTAATAACTTAATCAATAAAGAAATTTAAAAAAAAGAAATCATACTTCTTGGATATTACCACTAGGTGGCTCAAGTAGATAAAACACAATACAACAACAGCTTTAAATGTTTAAAGACTTAGATCTCTTTCTGAAGCTAATGCTTTATACTTTAATTTTCTACAAACTTTTTATCATATATTTACAGATTATCACTACAATCCTACACATGGTAGACAATTGATTACTTTAATGTAGGTCATCATCATGTGAGCCATTCTTATGAAGATGAGAGGATTAATGTACAAAACTAATGAGGTATGTTACATTTTGACATAAAACTGTAATAATAAAATAAATTAAAATCTTACCAGCTGACAGAGAACACAGTATTCAATGGGGTCTTAAGGGTTGGAGCCTTCAGCTGTATTTCATTTTAATTGACCCAGGCGTTTCTAGAGACTACCTGCTTTATTTCCTGGCAGTTGTGGTTATTTATGGCTCTTAGTGGCCAGTGACTTACAGCCAGAGCCCGAGTTCTCTATAGTCCAGGGACCTTGAAAACCAAACTATTCTTCCTTACAGTAAATTATTAAAATGCAGTCCTCTCCAGATACTGAGTCCATTACATTAGATCACTTGGGACTCTAGTCTTTCTGATACAAATAAAACAAAAGCATAAAATCACCATTTTCTTCTCAACTTTATTAACTATCTTATAATTCTATTTGACTGTCCAAGACAGAGTGCTAGGAGGTGAAAAGAATTCTCTCCAAGACAGAAAGAAAAGTCTTAAGCCTAGAGTCTGTAAAAAAAAAAAAAAAAGCGGGGGGTGGGGGGAATCACAATAGGAACCTTGGAATAAGAGGGCCTTGAAGTTTTCCTAACAAGAAATATCAATACACCCACCATTATTCTGAAAATACGTGGTTCCCTGGCGTTCTTAGTATCAACAGAAGCACTGCCCTCCTAGTTTAAAATTTAGGATCATTGAAATCTTTGGATTTTGTCTTTATCCTTATATTATTTGTGTTTATAATCACCAGCAATCAATTCTTCCACTTTAAGCGATTTTTATTTGGCTGTACTTTCTGGGAGAAGGACTATCCTACATTGGAGAAGCTTAAAAGAAAATTTTTTCCAACTATTATAACAGATAAGTAGCATTTTTCCTAATCTTTATCTTCTGTGGAGGTATTTTTAAAAATTTTTGGCTATTTATTATTTGTCCTTTGGAAATACATGTAAGAATTTGTTTGGCTTGAAAGTATTGATTCTCCCTACGGGAGCCATAATTTGATTTCAGCTGCAGTAACAGCCTGTACTGATATTTTTATATTCATATTCAGGCACCTGACATTTAAGTTTTATTTAAATTTAGAGTTGTGAATATAACCTGAACCAGTTATCACATAGCTTTTAAATACTGAAATTTAATTAATTCTCTCCAAGCATAACAGCAATACCTGGTCAAATCTGTACCCACATAGCTTTTGCGAAAGAGATAGCATCTTATCTTCCCAAACTATGGCCATGAATAGTTTCCACTGAGTGATTTCTTTAAAAGAAGAAGAAGGAGGGGAAAAGGGCATCTTAAAGTGATTTATACAGTCAGAGATGAAATAGCTTGCATGACTGAATGCTAGAGATGCTAGATGTAGGTTTGGTTTCAGGGTGTATTTGATCCAGCTGCTCACCAAGACCAGGATGACTTCTGCGTCTGTCTGCCATTGGCAATGTCAGCTTCACTTCCACGGATCCTAGTTTGGCTGTCCACAACTGCCTGGGCTGTATTTCCATTCATATCTAAGAATAGAGAAAAATGGTGGTTACTCAAAGACTTTCCATAAAAGAGAGGACAATTCTCTCCCAGAAATTCCTCCACCAACATTGTCTACAGCAGTGGTTCTCAACCTTCCTAATGCCGCGACCCTTTAATACAGTTCCTCATGTTGTGGTGACCCCCAATTTCATTGTTACAAATTGAACATAATTAAAGCATAGTGATTAATCACAAAAACAATATGTAATTATATATGTGTTTTCTGATGGTCTTAGGCAACCCCTGTGAAAGGGTCGTTCGACCCCCAAAGGGGTCGAGACCCACAGATTGAGAACCGCTGGTCTACAGGCTCACTGCTCACCCCTGATACAATAGCTCTGGCCAGGAAGTGGGAACTCATCATTAGGATAGATGCAAGGACATGCCCCATCTCCGTAGCCAGAAATGAAATCAGTTCCTCCCAGTGAGTGGATATGCGTATAAAATCAGGGCTCCTAAGGGAAAGGAAGACATCATTTGTTCATTTGTGTGTGTGTGTGGAGGGGCGGGAGGGCACGGGGGGAGGGATACTGGTGTACTGAATTTGAATCCAGGCCCTACCACCCGTTAGCTGAATGACCATGGGCAAGTCACTGTGCCTCTCTTGTTGACTACCAAGTAGGTCAATAATTTGCTTAACTGCTTATATCACAAGGTTTTTCTACAATCCATAGCTTTAAACTAAGCATTTATCATATGCTACCTTTGTGTCAGGAATGTGGAACTGGAAATAAACAGAAGTCAGTAAAATCATATTCTATTTTCTAAGAGCTCAGGAAAGAAACTAAGAGCTCAAAGATGGTGGTAACAGATAGTTGAGATAAGTTACATAAAAAGATGTGTTTCTCATAGATATAGAGAACAGACTGACAGCTGTTAGAGGGGAGGAGGTTTGGGGGGCTTGGTGAAAAAGGTGAAGGGATTAAGGAAAAACAAATTCATAGACACAGACAACAGTATGGTGATTACCAGAGGGAAAGGGAGTTGAGGGAGGTAGAAGAGGGTAAACAAGGGATAAATGGTGATGGCAGGAGACTTGATTTTGGGTGGTAAACAATACAATATACAGATGATGTATTATAGAATTTTACATCTGAAACCTATGTAATTTTATTAACCAATATCACCCCAATAAATTCAATAAAAATTTTTTAAAAGATGTTTCCTAAAATGACATTTTTCTAATTAAATATTCTTTAATAGCAAGCACAATTTAGTGTTTTTCAAATCCTATATGAATTTATTCAATTTTTTAGATAGTCATTCATTAATGACAAGTGTCAACTATAATTAATAAATAGACAATAAAACTACCAAAAACAGAATGAGTAATCAACCAAATGTCAACTATAAAGTGTGTAAATTATAATGTTATCAATTCTCTAATATTTAAGATAATGGTGAGGAGTAGAGGTGAGAACCATCCAAAAATAACTGAAATTTTTCCTTGGATATATTTTTTAAAATATATTTTTATTGATTTTAGAGAGGAAGGAAGAGGGAGAGAGAGACAGAAACATCAATGGAGAGAGAATCATTGATAGGCTACCTCCTGCACATACCCCACCAGGGTGGGAGGATCAAGCCCGGGGGGGGGGGGGCTCAAGCCTGCAACCTGGGCATGTGCCCCTGACCGGAATTGAACCCGGGACCCTCCAGTCCACAGGCCGACTCTCTATCCACTAAGCCAAAACAGCCAGGGCTTTCTTGGATGTATTTTTGTGCATACAGCGAAGTATGTGACAACTGAATATCCTGACATTTTTATTATCAGGTCACAAATGAACCTCATTGTGGAAACGTAGGAAGTTACCATCTGCCAGCCCCCACTGTGGTTCAGCTCTTTCCTGGAGTGAAAATAGATAATTTCCTCTGTTCTAAATAGAGTTTATTCCCCTGCGACAAAGGTGCAGCTAAAATTTTGCTTTTCAAAAATCTTTAATGGGTTAACAGTGTGTAAGCAAAATAACCCAATAACTCCCACCATTGGAGGGAGCCAAGGCACCTTAGCTAAGCCACCAAATTGCCTTCTCCTTTCATCTCATCTCAGACAGCGCAGCTGGTCCACACAGCTCGCTGCGCCTGCTTTCTTTCCAACTCTGAGTCTTCAGATTTTTGAACAACAACTGCTTTTTATTTAATGTTTTCCCCTGTTGTTAAATAATGTCACAGTAAGATAACAATTCTGTAAAACGGAGTAGTCGAGCCAAATTAATACTAGATAGAAGGTATGTATTGTCTCTGCACCAAAGAATCAGAGAAAAATGTTCCATCACCATTTGTAGTTATAGCTGCTGGTAACGTCCTTCTGTCCTTTGGGAAAGGCATAAATAAAAGTCCCCTGTGGGAGACAGAAGTAATGCTCATGAGCACCTACTTTAAAGTCGAATCTGCAGCAATGGAGCTAATGTTGTTTCTGCCAGGCTGTGTGAGCCTGGGGCAGAGCCCTACCTTTTCCTGTCCGAGTCCCCAGTGCGCAGCTCAGATTTCACCCTCAGCAAATGTATGACCGGTCGATTTTAATTTTTCCAGAAGGTTTGTAAACCAAGTCAATTAATGTGAATAAGAAAACAATGATATAAATAAATATAAAGCAGTACTGAGATGGAGATTGGGGAAGATTACGACTAAAATATTATCTCAAGAGGAAAAGGGGGCGGTTGGGCAGGGCTCGCTCAGAGCTGAAAGAACACCTAGTATTGGTGTTCCTTCTCGAAAAGGAAAAGTCCTCAGGGTTTCAGGAATGATAGAGGCGGAAAAAACCATTCAGGCCTCTTGAGTCAAACCCTTTATTTTACAGATGAGAAGAGAGGTCCATAGAGAGAAGTAACTTGCCCGCTAGAGTCCACTGGAGGCAAAGGTGAGACAATGAATGATTTCATCCCCCAAGTCAGTCCCATCTGCTCCACAGCGCTGTGGCCACTTTCCCTGTCCCAGGCGTCCAGTATAAGCCTGGCTTGTCAGAACAGAGGGATTCTTGAAAAACCAAGTACCACCTCAGGGTTTATGTCAAAGCTTCACAGCTTATTTCCAGGGCTCGGGCTTACTCTCCAGTTAGGAATATAATAGAATAAAATAATAAAATACTATCAGTTGGAAATAAGGACATAATGGGGCTCCTTCTACTCACATTTTGCCCTGACACACTAAAGTCCAATGTGGGAGATCATAGTCTAGAGCCCCTGCAAAGAAGGGCCAAAAATGAACACGATTCCTCAAAACTCTTCTTGCAAGTATTTTAAGGATTCAGAGTTCCCAAAAGGCCTAGAGTAACTAGAAATACTTTGCTGGTATGATGCAAGTTCAGATCAGAAGGAGTCTGCACAAGGAGAGATGTTGCCATGCACATTTGTAGGATACAGCAGAATCGTGGAGTAAAGGAGGGATGGCATTCAGCAGGACCCAGCAATCCTATAAAATTACGTAGCAAAACAAACAAATGAAAAACTACCTAGTCATGTGACTTTTCCTCACATGTACTTGAACTATATACTTTAAATATCTACAAACACCTAAGGTATACAATAACTGCAATCTACAAGATGGTTATTGTTTAACAGATGCTAAAGCAAATAAATGAGTAGCTACTGCTTCCATTCATGTAGTCAATTATTCAATCCTTCATTGATCAGACCAAGTGACTAGTATATCAGGCACTGCACTTGAAGATGGGTACAAAGATGAATAAGAAATAAGCCTTCCTTTATGGCATTCCAATTCCAGAGGAGGGTGGACGATAAAAAATTAAATTACTATGTTGCAATGAGAGAAGTACTTTAGTAGAAGAATGACACAGGGTCAATGGAGATTGGAGGACTAAGGGAATTCTCTCTGATATGTGAGAATATTCATACAATTAGAGTTCTGATGCCAAAGACTTCTTGTTGGCTCATTTCATAAACTAACAGTCATGCAATTTCCTCTCTTTAGTGGTAAAACCTGCAACAACATTAATTCTAAATTTCCCTGGTTGGTACTTAATAAACACTTATAGAATTAATTGTGCCTTTCCTCTCTGATCTTCCACCTCTTTTAACCCAGAAAGGCCCTGAATTTATCTTGTTAGCTATAAGAAAGTATCCTCGTAAATGAGCAAGATTATGCAGTATGGTCTGTAATAAATAGATTTCCTTATAGTGTCAAGAAACTTGAAATACTTATAGCTCAACTCATCTCAGGTTAACAGAGGAATTTTAAGCATGTTTGATAGATTGATAAATACACACATACACTTTTTTAAATCACAGAATTTATAAAAAAGGGGACTTCCCTATTTTCAGAAAAATAAACCGAGACCTATACTGTTTGAATGAAATAGGCAATCTCATGAAATTAGTATTGGGAGATACTTGCAACCTCTAATGCAGTGGTTCTCAACCTTCCTAATGCCGTGACCCTTTAATACAGTTCCTCATGTTGTGGTGACCCCCAACCATAAAATTATTTTCGTTGCTACTCCATAACTGTAATTTTGCTACTGTTATGAATCATAATGTAAATATCTGATATGCAGGCTGTATTTTCATTGTTACAAATTGAACATAATTAAAGCATAGTGATTAATCACAAAAAACAATATGTAATTATATATGTGTTTTCCAATGGTCTTAGGCAACCCCTGTGAAAGGGTTGTTCAACCCCCAAAGGGTCGCGACCCACAGGTTGAGAACCGCTGCTCTAATTATTGTAGCTGTCGCCAGAACTCACAGTCACTTCTAATTCAGTGACGATTTTAGATCCAACTCATTTTCTCTCTACACTACTTTTCTCATAATTCTTGGAATTTCAATGTCCCATATAACAGGAAATACATTCAACTCATTAGACTGCCAATCTTACTATTCAATAAGGATCTTGTCCTGCATCTTACCTCAGCCACACCCCTTTCCATGGTCACACCTTTATTCCTAAACATTACCAACAGGTGCATCCCATCCAAAATCCCAGTTCCAAACATCCCACTCTCCTCCCACCAGCTCATTGCTTCTTATATACCCCAAATCCACCAATATTTGACCCTACTGTCACCTCATTTTCTTTATTTATTTCCCCTGCTCACAGCCTAACTTTTCTTCTCATGCAGCTCAAATTTCATGGTCAATATAATAAGCACTCCTTCACAAACATTTTCAATTTTCATATCTCCTTTGGTTATAACTGCCCAAAAAACTCCAACCTTGACCAAATCTGACCCTCTCTCTCATGAATCTCTCTCACCCCCTCTCTCTCCTCCTCCCACTCCTCACCTGCACCTGTGCAACTGAATATGCCTAAAGGAAAACACAATCATGGTAACTGGTCCTTATCTAAAATCATGACCACAAACAAACAGTCTGACCCTCATGTTGCCTGTTATGCACTTTTATCAACTATTTCATACCTTCTCTCTTCTCAAACCTCCCAAACCCCTTGCTTTCCTCAAGATTAGCTGACAGCTTCTTATTTCAATTTAAAAAATCCTATCAACAAATTTACTGATTTTTTTGCACCTGCGGCCATATTCCCTGTCTTCCCTTTTATAACATGACCTTGTGCATTATTAGATCTCACTTCTTCCCACAATTTCCATTCTACAAATATCTCCCTTTCTCCTGCATTACCAACTTTTCTTTCTGTACTGATTCATCTTCATCAGCATTTACACATGCTTCCATCTTAAAATATCTCTGTTGTCTTCACATTCTCCTCTAGTCACTACATCATTTCTCTGCTCTCATCAAAGTCACCTATGACCTCCATATTGTCAAAGCCAATGATGAATTTTTGTTCTTCATCTTACTTATCAGCAGGGTTTGACACATTTGATCACTGTGTACTCCTTGAAATATTTCTTCACTTGTTTCTAAATAATGTACTCTTGCTCTCCTCCTTCAATCTTGTTCACCCAGTCTCAGCCTCTTTAATGGATCCTCTTTTTCCTGCCAACTTATAAATGTAATGATGTCTATAATGATGATCTCTGCCTGCTGGCTTTCATGCTATCTATATGCCAACGAATCATTAATTTATATACCTAGTCCTATCTGGAACCGCAGACACATATATCTAACCTACATTTCTACTGGAAGTTATCTGAAGCTTTCCAAAACAGAACTTTACCCCTTCTCAAAACCACTGTGACTTCTCTCCCTTTCCCTCCTGGTCTCAGTAAATACAAACTGGATTCAATCCGTTGTTTGGGCCAAATCTTAGGAATCATTTTTTACTTATTTCTTCTATTGCAGCTCACATCCAATCTATAAGTAAATCTTGTTGACTCTATTTTCCAAACATTTCCAATTCTATCAATCTCCATCACCTCCAACTCTACCCTCTGGACTATACAGGATTCATTTCTTAACTGCTCTTCTGCTTCCACTCTCACCTGGCTACAATTTATTTTTCACAGAACCACCAGACTAAGCCATTTAAAATATAAGTTGAGTTATGTCACTCTAGTTAAATAAACCCTTTCAATGGCTTCCTATATCTCTCAAAGTAAAATTAAAAGTCTTTATAATGGCCTATAAGCTCCAACATGATCTGGTTCGCAGCCACCTCTCTGACTTCATCCTGAATGTCTGTGTCCTCTAAAAATGTATATGTTGAAATGCTAATGGCTAATGTGAGAGTATTAGGAGGTCAGGCCTTTGGGAGGTACTTAGGTCCTGAGGTGGAACCTTCATAAATGGGATTAGTGCTCTTATACCACAGAGAGCTCCCTCTCGTCTCCTGCCATGTCAGGATACAGCCAGAGGTGCCAGCTCTGAACCAGGAAGAAGGCTCTCACCAGAGGGTGACCATGGTGGTACCTCGATCTTGGGCTTCCAGGCTCCAGAACTGTGAAAAATACGTTTCTGTTGTTTACAAGTATCCCAGTCTGTGGTATTTTGTTTCAGCAGCCCAAATTGACTCAGTCCATAAATTTAACAAGTTTGGTTTTTACAAGCCTTGTCCAGCTGCAATGAATGAAGAGTTGGACTTTTTATCAGGTGAAGAGAACCGAGGAGAGCAATGCCATTGATGATTGGTGCATCACGGACCACAAATTCACAGCTGAGTGGAGAGGGACAGAGCAAAGGTGGTACTTGAGGTCTCAAAGGGATCTAAGAGTTATTGGAGTTAGATCCCATAGGAAATGAGTTGGACATCCATCGGATGATGGCTGGAGAGTGGGGTGCCTAAAGTGGGAACTTTGGGTAAAATATAATTATTAGTAACAACAAGGTCAAGACTATAAGCAAGGGGAATGTGATGAAGATGGGTGGGACCCAAGGCCACTCCAGAGGGGAGGTAACAAACTGGGAGGCCAATGTGTTAAAAGCATCCTCTATGTGGATATTTCTATCACAAGAATGATGGCAGGACTTGTGTTAGAAAGAGTTACAGGGTGCTAGGAGCTAAAGTCTTCAAAGGTGAGTGGGAATGACTCACTGATCTGCAACAAGGAGAGGGAGTGGATAGCGGTGTCTCTTGATAGGAGATTCAGAGCTAGGAGTATTAAAGAGGGAAGGAGCAAGGTCTGGAAGTGAGAGTGTGGGGAATAGGAAGACATCTATCTGTGTCTAAGGGGATAGGGCTGTGTGCAAAAAAACAACAGTAAAAATGCAGCATCCTTTGAAGGTCTGCTGAAGAAACAGAGGCCTCAGGGAAGAGCTTGGTTTCTCATAGAGAAGAATTTGCAAATATAGCGAAGTGTGCTGGTGATGTGCTGTGCATTTCAAAGAGCACAGTAGGAGTCCGGGAGTCTAAGGAGGGAGGGTCTAGGACAGTGGTTTTCAACCTTCTGGCCCTTGAAATACAGTTCCTCATGTTGTGACCCAACCATAAAATTATTTTCGTTGCTACTTCATAACTGTAATGTTGCTACTGTTATGAATCATAATGTAAATATCTGATATGAAAGATGGTCTTAGGCGACCCCTGTGAAAGGGTCTGTCAAAAAGGGGTCCCGACCCACAGGTTGAGAATCGCTAGTCTAGGATTTCCAGGTTTGAGGAGGAGTAGGTGATTGATACAGAAAAGGGCATGTTAGAGCTGAATAGAGATGAGAATCCAGGCAGTTCTGCACTTCTAGGGGTGTTTGAAGTAGACAGGGTGTGGTAAATGCTTGGTAAATGCCATGGTGCTTTGCCCAGATCCCCACTCCAATTTCCAGGACTGAAGATCTGGCCTCCAGCTGCTGGGATGTTGGTGCTGACAGCTTTAAAATGAGCGTCCCTCCAGGAACTGCCAGGGAATGCAGAGAGCTCCCTTGCCCAATGTCAGATCCCTTCTTGGGCTCACACAAGCCCAACCCCACACATATCCCCAACTCCCCCAACCCCCCCAGTGACTGGTCAAGACAGAGATCTGAATACCTGGCCCTTGGCCCACCTCCCTAACTCTCAAAGACAATGAGAGTTTCAGAGCTCTCCTTAGCATTGCAGGATCTCCACAGGCCGCTGCTGCTGCACTGCCTGGGCCACAGTCTGCTGCCTCTCCCTCTCCTCCCCCTCCCCCTCGAACTGCTGCTAATGCTGAGTGAACTGCCCAGGTGAATCACCTGTGTTCAAATCTCCTGCTCAGGAACTGGAACTGGGACACACTGGAACCAGTGAGACAACTCCTGAGACTCTCAAAGCAGAGAGTGAGGGAGAAGCTGTGAGTCCTGGGAAGGGGAAGGGAAAGGGGAAGGGGAAGGGAAAGGGGAAGGGGAAGGGGAAGGGGGAGGAGAAGGGGGAGGGGAAGGGGAAGGGGAAGGGGAAGGGTGATGTGGAGGTCTTGCCAGGGATCCAAAAGCTCTGAGGTTCCCTTTTCACCCCAAAACACATAGAAATCTGAGGCTGTACTTAATGTAGAATTCTTACTTTTTGATATACTGCAAGGGGAGAGAAGACAAAAATGACTAACCTTCCTGCCCTAAAACCTTGTGGAAGCTCTCAGTTTTATATTGAACCCTTATCAAAAGCTGAAGAGCCACTGTACTAGACTGTATTACTGTCAGAGTTTTCTCTGGATTGTCCTAACCAGGCCTCTCCCTCCCAGAAGTCCCTGCAGGAGGAATATACTTCCTTCCCCAGATTTGGTCTCATGACTTGCTCAGCCAATAAAATCTGAGTAAAAGTAGCATGTGCCACTTTCAAGAGAAGTTTTAAGAACCATCACAATTCCTTCTCTCTTTCCTTTTTTCTAAATCAGCACTAATCCATATGGGCATTGTCATGCAAAAGCCTACACAAGCTCTCCATGAACACATGAGCATGGCTGTGTTTCAGTTAAAACTTTATTGACTAAAATAAGCATCTGAGCAGATTTGATCCTCAGTTAGATAGATACTCCTGAGGAAGTTAGTGTATGTTAGCCACTGGTTAAAAATACAGGCAATTACCTAAAATCACTTTTTTGCAAATTTTACTAACCCAGTATTATTTTTACAATTTTTGTGTTAAAGATAAGAGAGAAAATACTTGGTTGTATTCGTTTCCAGAACCCATTTATTTATAAGATTTAAATGGATGCAAAGGCAGAGGGTGGCAGATTTAATATTTCTAAACAATTAGAAAAAAAACTAGAAATACCTCTTTTTGCACAAATCCTTCAAAAGTAATTGAGAGGACATAGAAAAAGAGAATCAGAGAGGTAAGATAAATGGCTGAATTAGGAATAAAAAGGAGGGAACGAAAACATGAAGAGAAAATAATGTGAATGTGAGAGAAAATGGAGAGAAGCTAGAACTTCTGTAGTTTTTTGCAGCATCAGTACCAGAAAGCATGCTTGTTCCTCTACTGCCACCTTCAGTTCTTTCGGGATCCTGGTTTATTTTTGCAGTTTTCACTCATGGGGTTAACTGTCCAGGATGCACCTCTTATGAATGCTTTTCCAGTTTTGACTTTGACTACATCTTGCTGAAATCCACAGGATTAAAAAATGGCAGGACTTGAATAAATTGTTTTTTAATGGAGGTGGAGGGAAGAAAACAAGATCAATGATTGAGTATAAATAATCTGGTTAATGTTGAGATGGGGGTCCAAGAATAGAGGTAGTTAGCAAACAGAGCCTAATTCTTTAAATTAGAGAACTGAGTTTGTAAGCAATTGGGCAATTCTACAAACTGGCAAGGTAAATCCGTAGGTTATTAATATGACTGGATCTGGAGGTGTGAAATGCAAGCAAAATTATGGCACGACAAATAGTTCTGGGCAGATCTGAGATAATACGGAACTGATCATGTCCCCTGTACTTTATTATGCCTGGTTAAGGGATTGGTGGTAATTAGATCACAGGGATATAATCTTGATAGGAGGGGCAGAGACACAGAAGGGCTGGTACCCCTTCCCCCAAAAAATTGGGTGGGAGCCCAGCTGGCATGGCTCAGTGGTTGAGCATCCAACCCATAAACCAAGAGGTCAGGGTTTGATTCCTGGTCAGGGCACATGCCCATGGAGCCAGCAGGCAGCAAGCTTGATCCCCAGTGTGGGGCATGAAGGAGGCAGCCAATCAATTATTCGTGCACGGGTGGTGTCCCTAGGCCTGGCGGGCGATCAGGGCCTATCAGGTTCCCCATCTCCCTGCCTCCCCACCTCCCCGCCTCCTCACTGCCCACACGCCGGCCACCACATGGTTCCCTGCCTCTCTGCTTCCCTCCCTCCTCCTTCCCTCACTGCCTGTGTCTGCTGCCACCCATCGTGGTTTCCCATCCCAGCCCAGGGGCCTGGCCCTGATCAGGCAATTGAGGCCTGCTCGCCTGGGGGAGGCTCTGGGAGGTTGGCTAGCAGGCCCCATCAGCGATTGGGGCCTGGGGGCTGGGGGTAGTTCCTGCGTTGAGCATCTGCCCTCTGATGGTCAGTGTGCATCATAGTGACTGGTCATTCTGGTTGTGCCGTCATAATGGTTAGTTAGGCTTTTATATATATACTAGAGGCCCGGTGCACAAAAATTTGTGCACTTGGGGGGGAGGGGGACTCCCTCAGCCCGGCCTGTGCCCTCTCGCAGTCTGGGACCCCTCGGGAGATAACGACCTGCTGGCTTAGGCCTGCTCCCGGGTGGCAGAGGGCAGGCCCAATCCCTAGATGCAGCCCCTAGTCAGACTCAGAGCAGGGCCGATTGGGGAGTTGGAGCGCCGCCCCCTGTCACACTCAAGGCAGGGTCAATGGGGAGGTTGCGGCGCCACCCCATGTCACGCACAGAGCAGGGCCAATTAGGGGGTTGGGGCGCTGTCCCCTGCCACTCACAGAGCAGGGCCCATCAGGGGGGTTGGGGCTCCATACCCTGTAACGCACAGAGCAGGGTCGATCAGGGCGTTGGGGAGCTCCCCCCTGTCATGCACAGAGCAGGGCCCATCAGGGAGTTGGGGAGCTCCCCCCTGTCACTCACAGAGTAGGGCCGATAGGGGAGTGGGGCACCGCACCCTGTCACACTCAGGGCAGGGCCGATGGGGAGGTTATGGCTCTACCCCATCACACACAGAGCAGGGTCCGTGGGGGGGGCGGGGAGTTGGGGCACCGCCCTCTATCACCCACAGAGCAGGGCCGATAAGGGGGTTGGGGCATTGCACGCTGTCACACACAGAGCCACAGGGAGATCAGGGGGTTGGGGAGCTCCCCCCTGTCACTCACAGAGTAGGGCCGATAGGGGAGTGGGGCACCGCACCCTGTCACACTCAGGGAAGGGCTGATGGGGAGGTTATAGCTCTACCCCCTCACACACAGAGCAGGGCCCGTGGGGGGCGGGGGGGTTGGGGCGCCACACCATGTCACACACAGAGCAGGGCTGATCAGCGGGTTGGGGCACTGCACGCTGTCACACACAGAGCCACAGGGAGATCAGGGGGTTGGGGAGCTCCCCCCTATCAGGCACAGAGCAGGGCTGGTCAGGGGGTTGGGGCACCTTCCCCTGTCAGGAACAGAGCAGGGCAGATAGGGAGGTTGTGGCCCCATCCCCTGTCACACACAGAGGTGAAGGGCAATCAGGGGGTTTGGGAGCTGCCCCCTGTCATGCTGATCCCAGTGCCGGGAGGCCTTGCTGCTCCGCTGATTCCGATGCTGTGAGGCATATTAACCTTTTACTATATAGGATAGAGGCCTGGTGCATGTGTGGGTGCCGGCTGGTTTGCCCTGAAGGGTGTCCTGGATCAGGGTGGGGGTCCCCACTGGGGACCAGCCTGGGTGAGGGGATGATGGCTGTTTGCAGCTGGTCACACACCCTTCAGGGTGGGGGTCACCACTGGGGTGCCTGGCCAGTCTGGGTGAGGGGCTGAGGGCTGTTTTCAGGCTGGCGGGTGACTGAAGCTCCCAACTACTCCTTTTTTTCTTTTTTCTTTTTTTATTCTGGGCCAGCTTTAGCTCTGGCTCCAGCTCTGAGGCCTCTGCTGCTGAAAGCAGGTATCTGGTTTGTTTGTGTTCTATAATCAAAACACTGTATCAACTCCAGCTCTGAGATTCCAGCTGGCTGAAAGCAGGTGTCTGTGGTTTTGTTTAGCTTCTATATTTGTAACAATGTTTCAAACTGAAAGCTCAGAGGCAGGCAGCAGCAGGCAGGGAACGTTGGAGTCCTCCATCACTGAAGCAAACAAGCCTCATGTTCGCTTCAAGCTGCCTGGCTGCCAGCCGCCATCTTGGCTAGCAGTTAATTTGCAGATCACCCTGATTAGCCAATGGGAAGGGTAGCAGAGGTACGGCTAATTACCATGTTTCTCTTTTATTAGATAGATGTTTATATATCTCTCTCCCTTCCTATCTGAAATCAATATATATATATATATATATATATATATATATATATATATATTAACCTTTTAAAAAATAAGGAGGGATATATTGGCTGTAGAGATGCCCCTAAGGAGTGAGGGGTCCTAGCCCCACACCAGGCCCCCTAACCCTGGGTTCCAGTGACAGGAAGAGAAGGCCTCATAATTTCTGGTGAAAACCAGTGGAGATTGAGATTGAGTGAGACAGAGGGCTTCCATAGGCCCAGACAGTTCTTCTTAAAGGGTCTGCACACAGACTTACTTGGACTCATTTCCTCTGAGTTCCAGTGCTAGGGCAATGGCTCGAAAGGCACCAGGGACATATGAAGAGGAACTGAATTGTTTGGCAAACGGGGGCAGCTTTCTACCAGACAGAAGTGCTGGCATTGTTCCTTTTTTTATCTCTCCCCCCATGGAGCCAGCAGGCAGCCACCATATTTGAGTCTCCATTAACCTGGCTATCACTCTTTGCCCCACCTTGGTGCTTCCATGAGACCCCACTTCACTCAAACTGTGTACCTACACAAGCTGTTTCCAAATAAATGATCTGTCTTTACTCATGCTTCAGACTTTTCTAAATTCTCTCAAACAAGCAGCATCTGACCTCGGCCTACTCTGTACCTCTTATTAAGAGGTCCCAGGCCCAGCATTAGCACCAGTGGCTTTGGTTCACAGCTTGGCCTCTCCTGGGAACCTCCACGCCCAGCATAAGTAGCAGTCATCTTCAGATCACTTTGTAGCTCATTCCGGGTGGTTCAGACAGAACATAGGCAGCAGCTGACTTTGGCCTGCACCTCTAAGAGGCCCTAGAAACAGCAAATCTGGTGGACAGCCTCAGGGCTTCACCCAACCACCTCCACAAGTAACACACTCAAGGGGGAGACTCCATGGACACCAGAGCCCTCTAAAGTAAGTCCTGCTCCATGGGGTGGGGCCCTGCACAGCTGATCCTCCATGATAGCCAGTGGTCATAGCCAGTCCTCACAGCCTATTGGCCTTGGGGTAAATCCCACCCATTGACATGCCCACAGAAATCAAGGCTCAAATACAACAGGAGGGTACACATAGCCTACACAGAGGGATGCACCTGAATGCCCAGCTCAGGCAAATGGGGAGGCTGTGCCATGAGACCCTACAGAACACCTACTTCATTAGGCTGCTCGATCAAGCCTGAAAGATGTAGCCGCTCTACCTAATACATAGAAACAAACACAGAGAGGCTGCCAAAATGAGGAGAAAAAGAAACATGTCCCAAATGAAAGAACAGAACAAAACTCCAGAAAAAGAACTAAAAAAATGGAGACACGCAATCTACCAGATGCAGAATTCAAAACACTGGTTATAAGGATGTTCAATGAACTTAGGGGATGAGTAGATGAACTTAGAAAGATCTTCAATAGCATAAAAAATAACATGAAAAGCATTGGGGAAAAAAAAGAGCCAGTCAGAAATAAAGGATACACTAACTGAAATGAGGAATAATTTACAGGGAATCAACAGTAGACTAGATGAAGCCAAGAATAAAATTAGCAACTTAGAATATGAGAAACCAAAAAACACCCAATCAAAACAGCAAAAAGAAAAAGAATCCAAAAGAATGAAGATAGTGTAAGGAGCCTCTGGGATAACTTCAAGAGAAGCAACATTCTCACCATAGGGTGCCAGAAAGAGAAGAGAGAAAGCAAGAAACTGAAAATCTATTTGAAAAAATAATGACAGAAAACTTCCCTGATCTAGTGAAGGAAATAGACACACAAGTCCAAGAAATGCAGAGTCCCAAACAAGATATACCCAAAGACATAGAATCATTAAAATGCAAAGGTTAAAGACAAAGAGAAAATCTTTTTTTTTCACATTTTTTATTAAATTTACTGGGGTAACTTGGTTAATAGGATCATATAGGTTTCAAGTGTACATTTCTATGATACAAGATTGCACTGTGAGCCCACCACCCAAAGTCAAACCATCTTCTGTCACCATATATTAGGCCCCCTCCAATTCCCAGTGGTTAGAGTGTTGGCGTATGTACTGAAGGGTTGTGGGTTCGATTCTTGGTCAAGAGCACATACCTGGGTTACAGGTTTGATCCCCAGCACCCTGGTTGTGGCACACCTGGGAGGCAACCAATGGATATGTCTCTCTCACATCAATGTTCTCTCTCTCTCTCTCTCTCTCTCTCTCTCTCTCTCTCTCTCTCCCCCCATTCTCTTTAAATATCAATGGAAAAATATCAGGTAAAGATTAACAAAAAGTAATAATAATAATAATAATAATAATAATAATAATGGAGCTAATTATTTTTAATAGGTAGGATTCATGACAACATTGTTAAAATCCCAGCACCATTTAATCTCTTTGTTTTGTTTTTCACAGGGGAGATCTACACAACATTGGTTGTCATTTTTCCAATTCAAACATTGCTTAGATTATCTTTTGGCCAAGAGGGAAATAGGTCATCAATACTGGGAAATCTTAAGCCCATGCTATCAACAAAGATAGTAGATACTAACTGTTGAAAGAACAAAAACATTTTCAGTGAAGAATAAATTATTTTCCTAAAAATACAGTTGAAGGCAAGCAAAAGTGCAATGTCAATTTTTGAAGTAAACAAATTTACATTATACTCTATGTTGTTTGGCTCTGTTACAATTTAAATCATTTTCTTTCTAACCCAAGACTCTTCTTTATCTGAGTAGCCTAAGCTTTAAGAATGAAACAGATTTCCTTTTCTGTCACTTTGGAAGTTGCTATAAAACTAAAGGAAATAAGGCAAGAGAAATCTACAGTGGCCAAAAATTACTGAGAAAGTTAAACTAAAAAGATAAGAATAAGCTGATAATACTAAAACAGTTCTAATGTTTTGTATGTCTTTTTTTTTTTATTTGTCTTTATTATTGAAAGTATTCCAGATGTCTCCTTTTATACTTTTAGGGATCATTTCTATAATTTGTGTTGCATGTCTTCACAATCAAATGGTTAAATTCTTAATCATCACATGAGTAACAAATAAGGCCTAAAGAACTTTTGGGGAAAAAAAAAAGAAATAGAATTGAGGTTCCTGAATCAAAAAATGAAGGTTTTACCCATCTGCAAAAGGTACACTGGAAAAATAAAATGCCATCCCAATGGAAGACTGTATATCTTTGCCTAGGCTTGGGATAGAAAAATAATTATCTCCCCCCTCCCCCCGCAAAAAAAAAAAGTATCATAGTGAGTCAATTCCTTTGTCCAGAGATGTCTGAGAAAAAAAAAATCTAGCAACAACAAAAATTGTTCTGCCAAACTGGAAATATACTTGCCAATAAGAGATTAAAAATTGCTCTGGAGGTTGTACAAGATCCCCACCAATAGTTCCCACTTAAGATGAGTTCACAATTCAAAATTTACAAATAAAAAAAGAAACCACACTGAAAATCAACTAATCAACAGATGGCAGAACTTCAGATAGTAAAACATGGGAGACAAGAACCAAGTATACTGAAATCAAGACAAAATAAAAATTGAACACATGAAAAAACAATAAAATAGATTTGAAAAAGAATAAAATACAAGTTATATAAATAAAATATAGCCATTTAAATTAAAAGTTAATGGAAGTTAACTTTTATCAGCATATCAGACATAGCTGAAAAAATTAGTAAGAGAGAAGTTAAATCTAAGAAATTACATAGAAGACAAAACAAAGAATAAAGGATGTGAAAAATATGAAAAAGAAGTCAAGAAACTTGGAAAATAGAATTAGAAGATCCAACATATTTTTAATATGATTTCCAGAAAAATAAAATGAAAAGAATGCAGGGAAGAAAATATTCAAAGATAATGCATTAACTTTCCCCAGAATTTATAATAACCTGATCCCTCAAGAAGCAAAACAAACCCAAACAAACTAATAAAAATTCACTCATTCCCAGCATAGAAAATTCCATTCACTAAGTTTTACAAGAATAATTTGTTACTTGTATCAAAAAGTAAAATAAAATTAGATCCCTATCTCACACAATTTGAAAAATTCTATTGCAGATATATTTAAAGCAAAATTTTTAGAAATAGCTTTATGATCCCTGAGAATGAAAAACTTTATTGAACAAAATACTTTTAAAATAATTAACAAATTATTTGCTCATTAAAGGATAACATTTAAAAATCAAAAACCACAGACTGGGAGAAAAAATATTAGTGGCTAATATTATAAGGAACTCCTATCAATCACTAAGAAGATAAATAACTGCCCAGCTGGCATGGCTCAGAAGCTGAGTGTCAACCTATGAACTAGGAGATCACGGTTTGATTCCAGGTAGGACACATACCCAGATTGCAGGCTCAATTCCCACTATGGGGCATGCAAGAGGCAACTGATGATTCTCTCTCATCATTGATGTTTCTCTCTCTCTCTCTCTCTCTCTCTCTCTCTCTCTCTCTCTCTCTCCCTTCCTCTCTGAAATCAATAAAAATAGATTTTAAAAAAGAATATAAACAACCTTTAAAAATGAACAAAAATATCTATATATATATAAAAAGCCAGTGACCAGAACACTGTAATGACAGGAACAACTGGTTGCTATGATGCCCACTGCAGCCAGTGAACCTGCCTTATCAGGGGGTGGGACCAGCTGGCAACCCCCCACCCCCCGTGGCCCCTTCCCTGGCCAACCACCTGCAGCCCTTCCCCTTGGCCAGCCCCGCCACCCCAATCAGCCCGCAGCCCCTCCCCCCAGCAGATCCCTCCTACCCCAATAGGGGGTGGGGCCAGCTGGACCCTCCCCCTATGCAGTCCCACCCCAGATTGGCCCCCCATCTCGATTTGGGTCAGGGCCAACCAGCCAACCACCTATGGCCCTCCCCCAGGCCAGCTCTGCCCCCTATGGGCCCCCACCAACCCAATCAGCCTGGGGCCCCTCCCCTCAGTCAGCTCCACCTCCACTCTGATCAGGGGTAGGGCCGGCCAGCCAACAACTCATGGCCCCTCCCTTGGACGCTGACCCCCGACAGGCCCCCCACCCCATTTGGGTGCAGGACTGGCCGGCCCACCACCCACAGCTACTCCTCATGGAGGCCCTGCCCCCAATCAGCCCCTGCACCTCAATCGGGGGCAGGGCCCACCAGACAATCACCTGCAGCCCCTTCCCCCAGCCGGCCTGGCCCTGATGGGCCCTGATCAGGGTGGGCCAACCAGCCAACCTCCTGCCATCTCCTTCTCCCAACAGGCCAGGCCCCAATCTGCCCCAATTGGGGATGGGCCAGCTGGACCCCACCTGTGCACAAATTCGTGCACTGGGCCTCTAGTATAACATAAATCTCAGAGTAAGAAACCTGAATGATCAATAAACATAAAAAGTTGCTGGACTTCAGTAGCAATTGGAGAAATGCCTATTAAAACAATAAGGTATGCTATTTCGTACTCATCAGATTGGTAAATGAAAATTCTGATGACAAGTATTAGTGAGAAAGTGGAGCAATAGGAACACTCTTAGGGAAAACTGTAAAAGGCATCTTCTAGCACAACTACTTTAGAGGACAATTTAGCCATAGCTGGTCTTGGTAAAGATGTACCCTATGACCCAGCAATTTCACTCCTACACATATATCCTTAAAGAGATTCTTGCATAAGAGATATGGGGAAATGTAAAAGAATGTTTAATACAATATTCTTTTGAAACTGAAAAAATTGGAGACAACCAACCAATAGAACAATTGAAATTTTTTTCAGTCTATTCACCTAATAAAAATACTAAACATCAGTGAAAGTGAACAAAATAGAGCTACATCTGTCAACATGGTTAAATATCAAAAATATATTGTTAAACAAACAAAAAAGTTTTTGAAAAAGGATATATGCAGTATGATACAATCTATATACAAATTAAAGATATGCTAAAAATACCATAATTTCTAAGGCTATATATGTATATGATAAAGGTGTAAAAACTGGGAAGGACAGGGGAGAAGGGATCATGATAGGGTTTCATGGGGACTTCAATTGTGTTAATGGTCTTATTATACCAGGTGACCAGTATACTAAGTATTCATTATACTGTCATCTATATATATATAGGTCTATGATATTTCATCATTTAAATAAATAAATAACTAAAAAAGGGATACAAACACCCACACTCTTTAAAATAAAACCTTGAAACAGTTTCTGAGTTGTGCTGAGAAATAAGCTGGTTTCCATTCCTGGGCCTTGTGAAGCTCTCAGGAAAAGAGAGGAAGGCACATCTGAGACAGTTTGGCTATTAAACAAGCCCTTACTACCTTAAATCATTTTACATGTATGTGAAATATTTTAGATTTTGGCATCCCCATTAAAGCTCCCTGACAGTAATAAAGCTTAATAAACCAAGGTGAAGACATCAACTGCATTAAGAAAGTGTCTTGTTTTGTTCATTTTGATATAACTGGAATGATAAAATGGAAATAGGATATTTTAAACAAATTTGCTCAAGAGTACGTATGAGCTTCTCTCACAAACAAGGGGACCACATTTTCACTTAAAATATTTATCCAACACAATACACAATGTATTTATGTATATAGATTTCTCCTCTTTTCTTCTCAAAAGCATTTGAAACAGCTGAACCTCTATCATCTACTTATATAAAAACCCTGGGAAGTGTTCATCACAACCGGGTCTGGCAACCAAGTGGAAGGAAGTCAGTCCTGCAGGGGTTGTCTTGGCAACGGCTGCGCCCTCCCCTGAGCTATTTCCTGGAGCTGTTTCCAGTGAGGGTGGGGTTTGAGGCAGGAACCTGCCCTCGGAGCATGGACCCACTGAATCCTGGGTCGTTTTGCCAAGGGCTGTGCCCTCCCCAGCTGTTTCCCATGTGGCCTGAGGGAAGAACCCACCCTCAGAGTACCAGGAGCACCCAGCAGCAGTCAATCCTGGGTTGCTGAGGTGGAGGCCACAGTGTGGTAGAACTCTGGGTCTGGCCCAACAGAGGGCATGTCTGACCTTCAAACCAGACCCTAACAGTAGAAAGGAGGGAGCCCCATTCCTCACAGAATCTGCTGTTGGATAGCTTTCTGTCAGTGGCCTGCCAGCCAGGAACCCCATTCTCCTGCACCCCGGACCCTGATAGGAGGGAGGAGGGAGCCTCTTTCCTCATGGAATAGACAGGTGGCAAGTTTGCTAATTAATTCCCCTTTTTAAAAAAATACATTTTATTGATTTTTTACAGAGAGGAAGGGAGAGGGATAGAGAGTTAGAAACATCGATGAGAGAGAAACATCGATCAGCTGCCTCCCGCACACTCCCCACTGGGGATATGCCCACAACCAAGGTACATGCCCTTGACCGTAACCGAACCTGGGACCCTTGAGTCCACAGGCCGATGCTCTACCCACTGAGCAAAACTGGTTAGGGCAATTAATTTCCTTTTAATGTGCATGAATTTCATGCACCGGGCTACTAGTATATAATAAAAGCCTAGTATGCTAAGTGCCCGGTCGTCCGGTCATCCATTCAACCAATCAAAGCTTAATATGCTAATGATATGCTAAGGCTGCTCAACCACTTGATATGACGTACACTGACCACCAGGGGGAAGATGCTCTGACTGGTAGGTTAGCTTGCTGCTGGGGTTCAGCCTATCGGGACTAAGCAAGAAGGGCCGGACACGCCCTGGAGCCCTCCTGCGGCACTCCCCAGCTGGCCACCCACCCACATCCTTGGCCCTGATTGTGCACCAGTGGGGTCCCTCAGCCTGGCCTGTGCCCTCTCGCAATCTGAGACCCCTCAGGGGATGTCAGAGAGCCAGTTTCCGCCCCATCCCACAGGCCAGGCTGAGGGACCCTACTGGTGCCCAAATTTGTACACTGGGCCTCTAGTTATGAATATAATGAAGTCAGGTGCTAAGTGTAAGACAAAGTGTATTAGACAATCCTACACACAAGTAGTTACAAAATAATTTACAAAACCTTTGATCCTGCCCTGACCGGTTTGGCTCAGTGGATAGAGCGTCGGCCTGCGGACTGAAGGGTCCCGGGTTCGATTCCGGTCAAGGGCATGTACCTTGGTTGCGGGCACATCCCCAGTAGCGGGTGTGCGGGAGGCAGCTAATCGATGTTTCTCTCTCATTGATGTTTCTAACTCTCTATTCTCTCTCCCTTCTTCTCTGTAGAAAATCAATAAAATATATTTAAAAAAAACCAAAAAAAAACCTTTGATCCAAACATTACAAATTCATATTCTCCATATGTATAATATCTGGACACTTAAATGGCTGGCTGCTAGACATATGCAGGGAGCAAATCCCATCAGTGTCAGACATGATATCCATGAGCTCTTTTTTAAAAATAAATTTAATCTTTACGGTTGAAAGTATTACAGATGTCCCCTTTGTTTTTGTTGTTTTCCCATTAATCCCTTCCTCCCTGCACTGCCTCCATGAACTCTTTATACTCACCCTACAGTTTCCCAGGCACTGATGGAGTCAGCATTAACCCCTCTTGCTGGTCACTTTGTGATCCCTAAAATACATTAGAAATCCAATTTTGCTGAAACCGGTTTGGCTCAGTGGATAGAGCGTCGGCTTGCGGACTGAGGGGTCCCAGGTTCGATTCCGGTCAAGGGCATGTACCTGGGTTGCGGGCACATCCCCAGTAGGAGATGTGCAGGAGGCAGCTGATCGATGTTTCTCTCTCATCGATGTTTCTGACTCTCTATCTCTCTCCCTTCCTCTCTGTAAAAAATCAATAAAATATATTTAAAAAAAAAAAAAGAAATCCAATTTTGCAATTTCACAGCAACATCACAGTCCCACATTAGTAATTTTCTTCTCATGCCTTCTCTCCACTGTTGCTAGCTTCCCAGAAAAGTGTTATCATGATCGTGTCTGGAAAATGACCCGCTTCAGAGTATTATTGAACAGTTATCACATCAGTAATTGCCAATGACTCATTCATTTACAGCAGCCTCACCCTGGTCGGTCTGATCCTACACATGCTGGATTTAAACCCTTCCAATTCCATGAAGTTTGTGAGCCCAGGAATTTTTCTGATGAACTAGTTTCAACTTTGAGAGCTGCAGAAAGTGAATAACAACTGAGCTTGCTTCAAGTAAAGCGAAGATCAAAGATCGGGGGAGATTAGACCAGAGGGATTGGAGCCCCAGGGAAAGTCAACTGTAATAGTGGTTTCCCAATCAGTAGAGTCAGTATCTTTAAGATTGTTATTGACTAAAAAGGGTTTCTGTCTAATTGCTTTTGTGATCAGTATGTAAGAAACATATTAGCAGCCCTAGAGTTAGTCAACTTCTTCGTGAGTGGAGCCACATCAATCAAATAAGACATCACAGCTTGAAGGTGGTTAGAGACTGGCCCAGCACCTTCATTTTACATAAGAAAGGAATGGAGTTCTAGGGAGGCCAGGAATTGCCCAGTTATAATAAAATCATAAAGCCATCAAGGAGGCTCCTGATAGCTATAATTGGTTCCTCCCAGCCCCCAGCTCTCCCCACCCACGCAGGCCCAAACATGGTATGATGTTGCTATTAGAAGACACTCACCTGCAGGCTACACCAGCCAAATGACAGATGCACAAACAGGAACTAGTAACCATGGCAACATTTGTATATATAAATCTAGAAGAAGCTTTGTGATTCCTCGCTTAGAGAGGTCCATTAAAAAAAGTTATCTGTCCACACAGGCTTAAAGAAGTAAGCAACATGCTTTTTCCTCCTAGGAAGAGAAGTTGAGGGCATGAAAGAGAAGGAGAGCCCATGAGTGGTGAGAGAAAGCAGCTCCCTTCAAAGGCTGTCCAAGCTGGAGCTTGTGCTCAGATGTGACAACCACCGGAAAGCAAACACATAGCTCCACTAAAGGGAATTCTGAAGATGGCCCCTGCTTACCCTGGCCGCCCACTGGGAGACACTGTCCCCACTGGTAGTGCCCTCCTGAGCAAATAGGATCCATCTCAATCATGATGTGGCCCCCCCCTGGCTACTTCTTACCCACAAATGCTAATGGATCTGCCTCTTCACTGTCAAACTTACCGGGTTGAATCATTTCTGCTTTTTTTTTTTTTACTTTGCTGTTAGCTTCAGAGAAGATGGTTTATTCCATTTTCTCTAGGTAATAAATGTGTTACCTTAATTGGGGCTTACTCTGTGACAAGCATAGTTCTAAGAGCTGTACATTAATTAAGATTTAACTTTCATAAGGTAGGCACTACTATTATCCCCATTTTATAGATGAGCAAACTGAGACACAGAAGATTATAGTCACATACATATGAATTTATATTAGTAGTATGTTCAGGTGGTCAGAAGGTGTAGTACACCTGTTCATTGTGTCACCCAAAATAATCTAAATATATAAAAGCCTAAGCGACCATTACGATCAAACGACTGGATCGACCGGAACGACCAGTCGACCAGTCACTATGACGTGCACTGACCACCAGGGGGGAGACACTCAATGAAGGAGTTGCCCCGTAGTGGTCAGTGTGTTCCCATGGCTGGCCAATCTCCGCAGTCTCTCCCCCTGGCTGGTCCCTCCCCCCAGCCAGCCAGCCAGCCAACCTCCCAGAGCCCCTCCCCCTAGCTGGCAGGCCAACCTCCAGCAGTGCCTCCCTCCGGCCAGCAGGCCCCGTTCAGCCTGGCCCCAATTGGGACTGAGTGAGACAGCCCCAATTGGCCCTGGTCGCCAGCTAAGCCTAAGGACCCCACCCATGCACGAATTTATGCACCAGGCCTCTAAGTGTTCTAATATTTGTGATTTCTTTCAGATGACTTGGAAAAATATAGTGCCACCATTAGCCTATTAAAAAACTATATAGTCCTAGCTGGTTTGGCTCAGTGTGTAGAGCATCAGCCTGGGGACTGAAGGGTCCCAGTCAAGGCACATGTCAGGGTTGTAGACTCTATCCCCAGTAAGGGGCGTGCAGGAGGCAGCCAATCAATGATTTTCATCATTGATGTTTCTATCTCTCTCTCCCTCTACCTTCCTCTCTGAAATCAATAAAAATATATTTAAAACAAACAAATAAAAACTATATATTAGAAGCTGCCAATGGTTCTCTAATCTTGTATGGATAGCTGTTAAATGTCACCCTACATGGGTTAACTTATGGGAAAATTTGAGTTCTCTTATTACTATAGAATAAGAAGAGTATGGCTTCACAGTTTTTATACTTACCCTCAAGGAGAATTCCTAGCAGTTTTGTAGACTTAGCTAAAATATATCCATAAATCATTTTCAAAACCTATTTCAATCTACAGAAATTATGTGGCCAGCAATATCCTTCTCTCTTATATACTATGTAACACATTACATCTTTGTAATGTATTGTTGTTTTATATTCTGTCTGGTTCCAAAAAGAATTTGAGTCATATTAGCTTCATGTTTAATATGCTATTTATTCTCTTGGCACTACCTGCTAAATATTTGGGAGTTTGGCAATAAATCAACTTAAGAATCTTTTTAGTCATGCTTTAGAAAAAAATCTAGAATTATCTCCACTGAAACTTCAAATCAAAAATAAAATAGTGAGTTCATAGCAGAAGTGAAATAACACTTTATACTATCTTTCATATGAATGGACTGACTCATATGAATCAGATCAATTATTTGGGGGTAGTTTTCTAAGCATTTCAAAGACTTAAATATAATAGAGCTGATTTCCTTGGTGTTAAGTGTTAAGAACTTTAGCTCATCAGTTCTGAAGCTCAAACTAAGACGGAAAGTCATGCAAGCAACGCTTTTAACACCACCTTCACCACCTCACATATCACATACACACAAGCAAAAGAGAAGCAGCCCAATCCAGCCTGATAAATGACAGAAAAACTGGTTCTTATGTAAGAAGCAGTGCACACCTCACCCAGTTACATAATTAAGCATATTTGGCAGGAGAATCCTGCCAAGACAGGAATACCCTGCTTGTTTGTAAGTGTTTCAACAAAAGTAGGGATGGGAAAAAACATAAAGGGACACCAATTCAATGTATTCAAAAACCTTGGAGCAACCTTTTAATGGATCATGTCTGAAAAAGTAACCCTCCAATTTGCATGGGTGCTGTCTCAGTCAGCTTGGGCTGCTATAAACAAAAGACTATACGCGGAGTTTCTTAAACAAAAGACACTTATTTCCTCACAGTTCTGGAGACTGGAAGTCTGAGATCGACGTGACAGCATGATGAGGGTCTTCTTCCTGGCTTGTGGACGGCCACCGTCTCACGGTGGGCTCACGTGGCCTTTTCTGGGTGCATGCACATGGAGAGAGAGAGAGAGAGAGAGAGAGAGAGAGAGAGAGAGAGAGAGAGAGGTCTTTCTCTTCCTTTTCTTATAAGGAGACCAGTCCCATCATGAGGGTTCCACCTCCATAACCTGATCAAAAGCTAATTATCTCCTGAAGACCTCACCTCTGAATACCATCACAGGGGGGTGAGGGCTCCAACATATAAACTTGGGTGGTACACAAACATTCAGTCCTTAATAGGTGCCTATACAGGCAAGGCCTTAACTCTCATGACATCATTCCCTTGTCTTTTTTTTTCCTTTGAAAGCAATCTTTTCAAAAAAGTGAGTCTTCACTCATTGCCTCTCCCATCTTGCCCTCTACAGTTGGGGGACTTTCACCCCCAACCAAAATACTAAAGGTTTTCTTTTCAGATAGCAAAACTAATTTGCCATTTCTCAGCCTTCATCTTACCTGAACCCTTTGCGGTGTATGACACTGTGCCGGCTTTCCCTTCCCAAACTCTCTCATCCACCAATATAACAGGGTTATGAAACAGACCAACTGTGTTCAAATTTGGGCCCTAGATGATTACAAGTTACTTAACCTTTCTGAATCTCAGGTTCCTTCCTTGTCTTCCGGGGTTCTTGTCCCAGCATCAAAAAGTGTTCAGCAACCTGGAGAAGGCTGTGAGTAGATTAATAAAGAGTCCAGAGACGAAGCATAATTTTGAAAGGCATTTGGGGATCAGAGGAGCCTAGTTTAAAGGAAACTAAGTTCTAAGGTCTTAGGTCTAGGTCTCCTCATCCCAGGACCCCATGCTTTTTATTAACACAGTTTGTCCTGAGGCGAGGCAGAGATATACACTTCAGAGGGTATACACAAGCATTGTCAGAATGGCGGAATTAGCCTACGGCTGTTCAGGTGTTTGGCCAGTAGGAGGCAATAACATGTAGATTAAGATGCCCTTTAGCTGTCTGTCAGCCAAGAAATCAATTTAATGTATCCTACTCAGGTTTGGGAAAATGCCTTCAGCCATTCCCAGATGCAGCCCTGCTGTCATGCTGGAATTGGTCTCCGGCACTTGTCTATAAAAATAAAAATATTATTGCCTTCCCTCAGGAGACTTGTGTGAATTAAATAAAATGAGGCAATGAAGGCATCTATCACTAGGTCATCAATAAGTTATTAGTTTTCCTTCTCTCTGCAGCCCTGTTCTTGCTCCACAATTTCTACTTGTCCTTAGCATACCTCCACCTGGACTGCTAAATAAACTTGCCCAAACCTAAACTAACAAACTGCTCTACCCCTGCCTCCTCTCCAATAGCTGATTTCAGGCTAATGGCATCAGCCATCTCCCCATCACCTGGGCCAGACTTCTAAAGGTCATGAAATTAAATGGAGAGATAAGAGCAAAGGACTCAGAATTAAAATATCCATGAGAGATATTTTAATATAAAATATTATATTAAATAATATAACCTCATCTGGGGCTATTGGCCACAGAAACATTCCAGTATCCAGGCATACCTGTGCAGAGCATTTGTCTGGATGATTTAAACCAGTGGTTCTTCAAGTGGGGTCCCCAGACAAGAAGCATCAGCATCACCTAAAAAAACTTGTTAGGAAAGTGGATTCTTGCCCCCTCCCCAGACCTACTGAATCAGAAACTCAGGGTGGAACCCAGTATCTTCAAGGCATTGAGGATGCAAGCTAACATTGGAGATCTGGTGGTATATACAACCTGCAATCTTGGGCCTATGTAACAATTTACAAAACAGAAGTTATCTTGGTATATTTTGTTCCATTCTAAAGAGCTCAGACAGGATTTTGGTACTATAAACACTAAATGTATTTTCACCCTGGCCAGGTCATCCCATATACCAAAAGGTGGTGGGCTTGATTCCTGGCCAGGGCACATACTTAGGTTTCAGATTCAGTTCTCCTGTAGGGGCATGTATGGAGGCAACTGATCGATGTTTCTCCTGCACAAAGAGGTTATTCATTCTCTCTCTCTCTCTCTCTCTCTCTCTCTCTCTCTCTCTCTCTCTCCACTCTCTACAAATCAATGAAAGCATATCCTCAGGTAAGGATTAAAAAAAAAACTAAAAATATTTTTATTTCATATCCATGAACACAAAACATTTAGAAAAAGACTGAAGAAGTACTTAGCTTAACTCTGTGAGAAAGGCATTCTTAAGAAACAAAAACTGCCCTGACCAGTTTGGCTCAGTGGATAGAGTGTCGGCCCGCGGACTGAAGGGTCCCGAGTTTGATTCCAGTCAAGGGCATGTTCCTTGGTTGCGGGCACATCCCCAGTAGGAGGTGTGCAGGAGGCAGCTGATCGATGTTTCTCTCTCATGGATGTTTCTAACGCTCTATCCCTCTCCCTTCCTCTCTGTAAAAAAATCAATAAAACATATTTTTTTAAAAAAGAAACAAAAACTAACTTACAGAGCAAATTCCCATCTGAATCTGTTAAACAATAATACAGTGGGGCCTTGACTTACGAGTGTCCCGACTAACGAGTTTTTCAAGATATGAGCCGTCTCTCGGCCAATTTTTTGCTTTGAGTTGCGAGCTAAAATTCGGGTTACGAGCCAGCTTCAGATACCCCACCGCTAGTTGGCGCAGCGAACATCACAGTGAACACCACATCAGCCCAGCATCACGTGTCTCACTCGTTCCCTTTTTGATTTGACATATGAGTAATTTGAGTTACGAGCTCCGTCATGGAACGAATTAAACTCGTAAGTCAAGGCCCCACTGTAATATAAAACTAACTTTAGGAATCAGAGGGTTGAATTTGTTTTTACATTAAGTTGAAACACCTCCTCCCCACAATCTAACTATGTGATACATGTCATCAGTGACATTTCAGAGGCTTGCACATGCAGAGGGAAAAAACTATTTAAATATAACATATTAATTGCTGTCTACAAAGATATTAGGCTAAAATAACTGGCCCATAAAAATGCCTTTTGAGACTCAGGAATTCTCAGATCTACTTTCCACTAGTAGAACAAGAAAGCATTAATAAGATAGATATAAGCTGAAGAAGTGCAGGTTCCATCAGAAGATAATCATACAATAAGCACCAAAGCAACATCACCACTGAAGGCATCATGGAGATATTGTGTGGGGAGCTACTACTCACAGAATCTCCCCCATCTGCAAAACCTGTGAGCAGCAGTCACAACGAAGGGCCTCAGAGCAATGCAATCAGACAGATAAACATGGCCACCTATTGTTTATGAAGGCTCGTTCTCCAAGGATTAATATCTCACTAAAAATCAAACATCTAGAGAAGGTTTTACCTTTTAAAGGTCATTCAGTTAAGTTATTGCCACATACAGGGTTATAAAACACCCAGTGCAAGTAAATTAAGCCCATACTTCTGCAAAGGTGCCATTGTCTGCTGCAATTTACTCACTTTCTGCTGCTATTAAATTTAGGTTACTGACCAGATGCCAGATATATTTTAACCGCATTGACTTACTGGTTATTTTGGCTCTGTCAAGCCGTTCTAGTTGTTTTTACTGGTCATTTAATTTTGTCTCAAGTATCAAACAGACTCTTACCCTTATTTTCCCACCATTCCTCATGAAGGCTGTAATTTCCATGAGTATAATTTCCATTAGTTTTGGGAATACTGAGAGGGAAACCTCACATGCAGAATGACTCAGAATTTCTACTGCTCTTGCTCAGGGTATACCCTTGGTCCCTAAAGGGGCTGGTTTGCTCCCAGCATTCTCTATGTAACCAGCGCTGTTAACTTGCTGGAAAGGCCTGGAATCCTGTTCTTCAGAGTTCAGACTACAGGTACTTCGGTGTTAAAAAACAAAAAAACCTCTTCCCTCACCTCAGCTTGCCTTCCAAGTTTCGTGCTCCAGGATTGGCCACCTTTAGGATGACTGACAGCAGGACATCTATTTATTTGATGAGAAACCATAACCGCAACAAAGATATCTGATTTGCCATATGTTTTTATAAAATAAAACCAACCAATAATCTCACTTATATGTGGAATCTAAGGAACAAAATAAAATGAAAACAAAATAGATGCAGAGACAAAGAAGCATGGGACAGACTGATAAATCTCAGAGGGGAGGGAGGAGGAGTATGGGAAGAGATTAACCACAGAACGTCTATGCATATGTGCATGACCCGGGGACACAGACACGCATGTGGTGAAGGCCTGGGGTGGGGTGGGGGTGGAGGAGCAGAATGGAGGGTGTCAATGAGGGGGGGGGGAAAGGAGGATATTGTAATACTTTCAACAATAAACATATTTTTTTAAATCAACCAATAATTGATCACCAACCAATCATCTGACTTGAACATCAGCACAGACGCTTTGCCGCAGAGGAGGTGCCATCAATCACCCAATGCAGGTCAGACTATACATCTTAGTTCAGTTTATTTTCAATTTTATCTCATCAAGGATTCAAAGTCTACTAGAGTTCAACACTGTATAGCATTCTGTTATTTGAAAGTTTAAAATAGTCTGAAAGAATGTGTACAAAATTTTTAGCAGTTGTGTCATCTGGCTGGTGGATTACAGGTATTTTTTATGTCTTACTTTTATATATCTGTATTTTATAATCTTTTTACAATGAATAGTCACTTAGGGGTAATACAATTTTTAAAAGAAAATAATATGAAAAATAAAAACATTCTCTTGGCTGTACATAGGATAGTCTGGAAATGGTTGATGCTGGAAACAGGGCAAGGTAGTTAATAATAGAGAAATAATGGGGACCTGAACTAAGACAGCCACACAAGAGAATGAGCTCATGAAAATGAAGGGAATGATGGCAACCACTTTCACTTCTTGTGGCAAGGTACTCATTTTACCCATGTTGTCTGGATCCATCCAACAATCCTGCATGGAGGACATTGCTATGCTCCTTATAGAGAAGGAAACTGGCATTCCTAGAGGATAAGAAATTACCCCAGTGTCACACAACTATTACGATGAACTTGGCCTTTCTCACTCTGAAGTCCACGTCTGTCTTCACTGTCATGTTGCTTTATTAGAATGCATTGTAAATGGCTACATCTGTCAACTGGCATAGATCAAGATGGAATCTAGAATCTTGGCACAGTTCTTCAAACAATAGAATGGACGAATAGCCATCTGGGTCTTTTGGTATAGCTACTCCACCTATTCCAGCCCCTCTCCCAGGAGCCCTGTCTTCCTAATCCAGCAATTTTCTCCAGTTCTTAGACCAATGCCCTGATCTTCTTGGTTGATATGCATAGACTCCAGTTGTATATTGTCCCTGCAAATGACTGAGTGAGCCAGCTAAACATTTACACACACACACACATACATATATATATATAAAAAACATTTATATATGTATATATATAAAACATTCACAGAAAACACCTATAATTTCCTAAAAATAATGTATTTTGGGGGAAGTAGCTTTACTTTCTTACTTAAAAGATAAGAGTAATTAAAAATTAAATTACAAACAATTAATTTAGAGGTCAATAATAATTACTTAAATAACCAAAGAAATATCAAAAGTACTTGATGTGTCCAGTAAGAATAGAGGCAAATACCTGCAAATGATTGAACAAGAGAGCACCAGTTAGAAATCATACAATTGGGCATAAAAGAAGCCAAGATGTTTAGACTTAGGCATCATAGCTATTTTAAGGAGCATAAAAAAATAATAAAATGTTATGCTGGAAATAAAAAGAATTCAAGGATAGGTGACCATGCCTGGTTTCTTAGACATTCTTGAAATTTCTCCATAATTGGCAAATTGCAATGCAAAAAAAAGCTCTGAAGTTATTTATCTTTTAAGAGAGAGAAAATTTCCACTGGGGCAGTGGGGCTTACCCGGGGTAGGAATGGCGGGGGGGTGGGGGGGGGGTTGAGTGTCAATCAGCGGAAAAGGAGACATATGTAAAACTTTAGACAATTTAAAAAAACTACAGCAAAAAAAAGAGAGAGAGAGAAAATTGCAACATAAAGAGATCATGTAGAAAGTAAATGTCAGGCTTTTTTTTTTTTTTACAATAAAACATTCTGAATGTAAATGTGGTTATGTTTGGCTAAAAGTACAAAAGCTGAATGCAAGATATTTAATTATCCTGTCCCCCGCAAACTGATGTATACCAATTTTCTTGACAACTCTTTAATAAGATTGATATGGGTGACTCCAGATTTCTGATAGAAATTATGCAAATAAGACCATTGATTTTACTAACATCACAGGAAAGTGACTTAACGATTGATTAAGAATCCTCACATCCTGGTTCATTTAGTTCTTTCCTGTAAGGAAGTCATATAGCTACAAGGCATATATAGTTCTTTAAAGAAATCAAATCATTGGCCCAGGAACCAGGCCCCTAAACAAATGTGAATGTGTCTGTGGGTGATGAAGGTATGTAAGAAGTGAGACTTTCAGAAACCAGTGATATGGAAACACCAAAGAAACTTGGCTCCAAGCCACAATATAGCGCTGTTGCTTCTTTTTTCAAGAATTTTTTTTTTTTTTTATCATCAATGAATCAAGTGTTGACAAGGATGTGGAGAAAAGGGAACCCTCGTGCACTGCTGGAGGGAATGCAGACTGGTGCAGGCACTGTGGAGAGCAGTATGCAGTTACCTCAAAAAATTAAAAATAAAACTGCCTTATGACCCAGCAAGTCCACTTCTGAAATATATCCAGAGAAACCCGAAACACTAATTCGAAAGAATATATACACCCCTATGTTCATTGCAGTGTTATTTATAATAGCCAAGATTTGGAAGCAGCACAAGTATCCATGAGCAGATGAGAAGATAAAAAAGCTGTGGTACATTTTACACAATGGGCTACTACTTGGTCATAAAAAGATGGAAATCTTACCTTTTGCAACAGCATGGATGGACCTGGAGAGCATTATGCTAAGTGAAATAAGCCAGTCAGACAAAAACAGGTGCCATATGATTTCACTCATATGTGGAATCTAATGAACAAAACAAACTAACAAATAAAATAGAAACAGATTCATAGATACAGAGAACAGACTGCTGTCAGACGGGAAGGGGGGTTGGGCCTGGGTGAAAAAGGCAGAGGGATTAACTGAAAAAAAAAAACAAATAAAAAACTCATAGACACAGACAACAGTATGGTGATTACCAGAGAAAAGGGGGTGGGAGGGAAGTAGAAGAAGGTAAAGGGAGGATAAATGCTGATGGAAGGAGACCTGACTTTGGGTGATGAGCACACAATATAATACACAGTTGATGTATTATAGAATTGTATACCTGAAACTTATATAACTTTATTAACCAATGTCACCCAAAAAATCAATTAAAAAGATTTTTTTCATGGTACAGCTTTTAATAATAAGACTCTAAAGAAAGTATTCACTGAAAATAAAAAGCAACTTCAAAACAAGTGAGTTTAGAGGTGGAAGAATAAGTGACAGTAGCAGGGGTGGGCAAACTTTTTGACTCGAGGGCCACAATGGGTTCTTAAACTGGACCGGAGGGCCGGAACAAAAGCATGGGTGGAGTGTTTGTGTGAACTAATATAAATTCAAAGTAAACATCATTACATAAAAGGGTACGGTCTTTTTTTTCAATAGTTTTATTCATTTCAAACGGGCTGGATCCGGCCCGCGGGCCGTAGTTTGCCCACGGCTGGTATAGAGTATGGTACTTTAAGTCACACAGGCATGTGAGAGCAATAGGGCACATATATGCCAGGGATATAGACGGTTCATATTTCACTGCAACCATTTTGTAACAAAATATTGAGACAGAGAGTGTTTTGGCAAGATTTGACAGACTAGATTAGGTATGCATTGTGTGTGTGTGTGTATGTGTGTGTGTGTGTTAAACTTTAAAGTAAAAATGAAAATGGCCCAAGAGCCAAGTTCCATTACAAAATCAAGATGCATTCTTAGGGAAGATATCACTATAGGCCCTTTGAAAAATGAGGGATTGAGAGCGGTTCAGTCGGCATCAATTCTGGACAGGACGGGACAAGGAATGCTTCACTTCTAGAATTCTATAACGTTTTTCCTGACTCTAAGATTTACCATCTGTCGTGTTCTCATTGGCTGACTCTTCTCATACCACAAGAATTTATTATTCTAAGACAGCTCCCGTCACCCCTTGAGCAGCTAGAAGAACCCAGGCTCCCTCTGCTCCCAAAGGCACTGTAGCATAGTGCCTGTATGCTAGTTTGGCTTCGGAAAGATTTCACAGGAAAGGTTTCAGATTAGTGGGGAAAACCTGCATTTCATTATTATTATTATAGAACCACATGGAAACAAACCTGTATGTTTAATTATAGAAATATTTTCCTTTAAGTTCTTAGAGTGACTAAATGCTTTTATTAAAATGAGATGACACCAGCCCGGCTGGCGTGGCTCAGTGGTTGAGCATTGACCTATGAACCAAAAGGTTGGATTCCCGGTCCAGGCACATGCCTGGGTTGAGGGTTCAATGTCCAGTCTGGGACGTGCAGGAGGCAGCCGATAGATGATTCTCTCTCATTATTGATGCTTCTCTCTCTCTCTCCCCCTCCCCCTTTCCTCTCTGAAATCAATTTAAAAAAATTAGATGACACCAAATTAAATTCTGCATAAAAGTATTCAAGGTATATATATAAGTTTATAAAAAAGATTAGCTAGAAAACTTCCATTAAACTGATATTTTATCATTTTTGATATGTTCAGTGCCAATTTTTCCAACTTTTATAAAATTACTATTTAAAGGTCCACCATTATCTGATCTTTCTGAAATTTTCTCATAGCTATTTATAGTCTAATTATGGCTATAAATGGTGTTACAATTTATTAACAGTGTCTAAAACAGTTTTTCTCTTTCATGAATAAAAGTATTCATCTAAGCAATAGAAAAAAAGCTCAACAAAAGGAAGTAAAAAGTGACCTCGATTTCTCTACTCAGAAATAGAGCATCTTCACACTTAAAAACTCAAATTTTAAAGTATTTTCATTTATATCACCAAATATCATAAAAATGTTTTATTGTATTTAACAAACCAAGATCATTAGGCAGCCCACTACCACCCATTTACTCAAACGAAGTAGATATCTTTCTCTTTCAATTAGGGGCATGCCAGTGACCTTCAGTGAGAAGCTCTTGAAATCGATATAGTTCCACTATATTAAAAAATAAGGAAAAAAACAGGGCAAGACTCGGTCAATTCCAGTATTTCCCTTGTCTCCTGAGTGTTTGTTTGTTTTATTTACCATTCTAAAAATGGAATCAAGCAATGGCATATGTCTCACATACCAATTGGAATTAATTTTAATATAATTTGAGAAGCAAACGGTGGCTTCTGGAATGCTGCAAAAGATCATTTTACAGAGAAGCTTCTGAAAACTGGTGAGATGAACATACAGAAAAAGAATGTGCAACCTTTTCTTAGAGGGGTCTTCAGCATCCTATAGCCCAGCCAAGAGCTCCCCTAAGTGCCATAGACTCTGGTCAAGATCCGTGTTCTGGGGAGCCAAATTTTAAATCTATACTAATAAAATAGTAATATGCAAATTAAACTGGGAGACCTTCTGGACGTATTCTAGACAAAGCCATGGTGGTGAGGCCTAGGCAGAGGTGGTTAGGGGTGATCAGGCCTGCAGGGGGATAGTTGGGAGTGAGCAGGCCAGCAAGGGAGAACAGTTAGGGGCAAGAAGGCTGGCAGGGAGGGGGACAGTTGGGGGTGACCAGGCCGGCAGCCAGAGTGGTTAGGGGTGATCAGGCAGGCAGGCAGGTGAGTGGTTAGGAGCTAGCAATCCTGGATTGCGAGAGGGATGTCCCAGATTGGTGAGGGTGCAGGAAGGGCTGAGGGACACCCCCCCCCCCACCCCTGTGCATGAATTTCATGCACTGGGCCACTAGTTTTAGAATAAAACACTGCTGTTCTGCAAGACTTTTGATCCAGTGCCCCTATTTGAGCCTAGGGAACCTGATATTCCCAGATGGCTATTTCTTCCCATTTCTCTTTTTTTTTTAAAAAGTGATTAACAGATCATGCCTACTGTTAAGCAACTTACCACAAGGCTCTGCAAGTCTTTTCCCAGAAGACAGATATTGCGACAATGGAAGACTATGTTATGTTTGCAAAATGCTGGTAAGAATTTTCTCTCAGTCTAACATGCGGGCACCTTTGCCAATGAGGGTAGTTATTAGAGAAAAGCTGCCTGCTGAACTTGCCTGTAATGGGGACAGAGTGATGGCTGAATGCCTTCTCACCAACATTTTCTGTCCAAGAGGAGGTGGGCAGGAAGGGGCTGACCACTGCCTCCCTTTGCAGTAGAAATGCACTGAGTGTCACAGAGCCCAGATGTTTCTACTTGCAGGCAAACTCCTTTGTATTCACGTTTGCCTACGTAAATAAGAATTCAGTACTGTTCCAAGACTTTATGAAGAAATGTCTCAGTTGTCAATGCCTGAAAACCAATCAGAGTAATGTCTAGATATTGCTTAGCATGGTTTGGGGTAGAAAACAAAGAGGACAGTAGAAAAACTCTTTGACTGATTATTGGCTTTTCCTGCCCTGAGAGTTCCACTCCTTGCTAACCCTAAAGAATCAAAAGTATGCTCTCTAAGAGAAGTCCTTCACCCCTGTTTTTTGCAAGGTCCTAAAGCAAATATATTTTAAGGTCAGATTACTTTGCAAAAACATGCATATAGTAACCCGCCTCCAACCCATTAAATGTATTTATCTTGATCCTACATTCTCTGTGTCTTGAATTATGTTAATGCAAGTGAAATGAAAATAGAAGCCAAAGTACCATACATGACTTGTCATATACCATGTAGCTGCATTATACGCAAGTTAATTTATGAGAATATAACAAGGGAATTTAACTATAAGCCTCTGGTATGGAGTAAAAATGGGAAGAGGAGGACAAAAAGAGCAGATGGTTAAAGAGGAGGAGGAGGATGGGGAGAGGGACAAGGAGAGAAGAAAGATTTAAATAGTGCAGATGCTCATTACCAGTGGCTACATGAGTGTGTGTCCAGGGGGTCAAGGGCACCTAAGGAGTAAGAACTGGACCCATCTCAGACAATATCCCTGTTCATTATGACATCCAGGGATTCACAAATAACTCATGGAAGACATTATTTCCAAAGGTAACCAAGGGCTGCCATTAAAACATGCAAAACATTTTACTATTCAAATTAAACTTGGTGACGGTATCTTACACTGCTTCCTAAATTATACCACTCAATGCCAAAAATATATGCTTATTTTATAATTAGGAACATTTTTGCCTTCTATTTAAATACTAGAGGCCCAGTGCATGGATTCGTGCACACTGAAAGGAAATTAATTAGGAGGTGACCGGAGGGGTGGGACTGGGTGAGATTCCAAGGGGTCACATAGAATGACAGATGTGAAGTAATTCAAGTTGTTTCTTGTCTTCATAATGCCTATGCTATCATTGTTTACTTCAAGCCCACTGTTTTATGAAGGAACCAGGGGCTCAGTGCACAAATTCGTGCACCTTGAAAAGAAGTGTGGGTCATGAGACTGTGTTTGGCACAAGGGCAGGCTTGGGCCAGCCTCTCCTGCCATGGCCCCGTCCCCTGTCTGCTGGCAGCCCCACTCCCACTGCCACTGGTCCCACACACTGACGGCGCTGGCCCCACTCATACCCTCTCATGGCAAGGAGCGATTGGGGCCAGTGACAGGAGTGGGCGTGAGCGGCAGCTGATGCCCCAATTGCCCCTCAAGAGCAGGGGGAGATAGAGAAACTTTCAGGGGCAGTCAGGGCCGGTAGCCACCACTCACATCCGTTGATGGTGCCGAGTGATTGAAACCAGCGCCAGGCACCAGCAGTGGGTGCAAGCGGCAGCTCCAGTGCTGGCTGCGGGTGCAAGCGGGGCCAGCGCCAGCAGCAGGTATGAGTGCTGGGTGGGACCACAGGGTGCGGGAGCAAAGAATTTTCAGTAACCACCAGAGGCTCGCCCCAATGACAGCAACAGGTGCCCATCTTGGTCTGGCTCCCCCGCTCACCTGCTCCGCCATCCCACTGTGGCCAATGCCTGCCATGTTCCCCACACGCCCCCTGGTGGTCAGCGCACGTCATAGCGACCAGTTGTTCGGTTGTTCCAGTTGTTCCACTGTTCTGTCTATTTGCATATTAGCCTTTTATTACATAAGATGTGTAATACTTGGAATTTTGAAAAAGTCCTTCTAAACTAGCTACAAAGGCACCAAACCTCCACAAACTTATTTTGTGAACAAATGCAAATAGATGAGTCCATTGTATACTGGAAGTTCTCCAAATTAACTTCCATTATAATACAATGTGTAATAAAGAATCAGTCATTTAAATGTGCTCACTTAAAGTTTACTCCTGATGGGGATCAGGGCAAGCCCCCCAGAATGTGCCACCTTGGCCTGTAGAATACTTTGAGCTGAAGATAATCACAGCCCAACAGACTCAAGATCTTTTAACCTTCTCCTGCTGCCTAAAATAATTTACATAGATAGAGGGCTTGTGCCAGGAAGGGAGCTATGACCAGAGATAGTTTTACCAGACATTTGCTCTTCCCATCTTCCTATCAATTTTCTTCATCCCTTTTGAAGTCCCAAAACCCTACTCCCTTCTCCTCAGCTCAAGATGGCATAAAAGCCTCAATTGCCTTACTGAACAAGAGCCTCTCGTGCATTTGTGGGGCTCCAGTACATACAAAATTCACTTTGTGTAGCTTTCTTTCCTGTTAATCTCTCTTATGTAATTTTTATTGCACCTACACTAGAAGGGAAGACAGAAAAATTTTTCCTCCCCTCCACTCCACAGTAACTATAGCATTTGTTCGGAACTGATTTTTCAGAGGAGGTGTATTTTATTACTAATATTGTTTAGAATTACCAGCACACTGAATTTTGGTTAATTTGATTACTGTTTTTGAATTAATGCATACTGTATTGCCTGTGCCCAGAGCTGACCATTCTCATACCCGCCCCCTTGGTCTGCCACTGCAAGGATTGCTCCGTATCTGAAAACCTCTTTCACAACATAACAGGTAAATGCTATGGCAGTTTATAAGCTGAATACAAAGTACTAATGCCTTTTTGCTTTTTAATATAAGCAAATAGCCCCTAAGAGCTATACTGACACTCAGGTCCCACTCCAAATCTACTGATTAAAAATCTCAGCAGAGAAGGCTGGGAATCTGAATTTTAAGATTCTCATCTGCCTCCCTTTCCCCTCCTCCTTCCTTCATGATTTTGATATTGGGATGGAGAACCAAAGTTTGGGAATAGTTTACAAGAAGTCAGTGAATCTGTTTAAGGGGACATTTGTGTTCAGTGGGATAAAGCCCCTTTACATCACTACTGGCATCAAAATTACCTGGACTCTTGTAAACATGCAGCTTCCTCACTCCTATTCAGGACTGTAGGCTTGGGGTACCCAGGTGACTCTAAAGTACCCAAACTTTGAAAACCATTGATTTTAGATGATATTTTCTTTTTTATTTTTTACTTGAGGTCTGATTAACATATAACATTATATTAGTTTCAACTGTACAGTATGATTTAATATTTGTATATATTGCAAAAAGTCTAGTTAACATCCATCACCACTTATAGTAAAAGACATTTTTTTTCTTGTTGTGAGAACTTTTTAGAACTACTCTCTTCCCAACATTCAAATATACAATGCAATATTATTAACTATAGTCACATGCTGTACATTCCATCCCCAGGACTTATTTATTTATAACTGGAAGTTTGTACCTTTTGACTAAGGTGGTATTTTCTAAAACTGATAAATCTAAAGACCTCTGAGACATTTGTTTAGCATACAGAACCTACTTCTTTAGACTTCCTCAGGACAACTGAAATTAAATCTTTGGGAAGGGATTTGGGAATATTTAAATTTAACAAGTGATTTTTGTCATGGGGCGAATTAGGACACACTGCCTGAATGCAAAGGAGCAAAAATTGGTCACCCCAACATATGCCACTTTGGTAATTGATTATTTTGAATTAAAGTTACTTGGGAGACAGCTGATGGAAGAAGGGCAATCTCACCGTCCTCTCTGTCTCTCTGGAAGCAGGAAGTAAAGTACTCTTGTGGACAGACATGGGGATTCAGGGTCCAGAGCGGTGTAAACTCTGCTCAGTTTCTTCATGGTAGTACCCAAGCCTAAGTTTCTTTGTCCTGTCAGTTCTTTATAAATTTATTTTTTTTTGTCTAAAAAGTATAAAAGTTGCCTGTTTTCATAATGTTTTTAGGTCTCATATCTATGAGACCTCCATGTATACAAACTTGATTTTCTCCTGTTAATGTCACACAACAATGTTATTGTGGTTTTTTTAAAAATGTTTATTTATTGGTTTGAGGGGGAGAGAGAGAAATAGCAATTTATTGTTCCACTTATTTATGCCTTCGTTGATTGATTCTTTTATGTGCCCTGACAGGGAATCAAACCCACAACCTTGGCATATCAGGATGACACTCCAACCACCTGAGCTACCTGGCCAGGACTCAGTTTAATTCTTAAACCAGCCAAAAGAACTCAGAAAGGTAGAAGGAAAATTCTTCCCTCCCTGACTTCAGTACAGCTCACATTTATTGAATACACACTGTGTTTTGGGTACCGTTTGTTGGCATAAGAACGCCCAAACCTGTAAAGAATTTTTGAGTTTATTTGAGCCAAAGCTGATTACAATTGCTGGAAGCAAGATCTCAAATGTTTTGTAGAATAGGAGTTTTGCAGTTTATTCTATGCATTTGAAACTAAGGAGGGAAGATAAGGAAGAGTACATGAAGGTGGGGAAAGCACGGTGGGAATAGGGTTACAGAAGAGTTGAGATTATGCGCTCTCTTGGGGTGGCCAGGCTTGAAGAAAGGTCTGCAAAGAGCCATTTCGAAGGTGTGCTAACCTAGTTGCACAGAAACAATGGACATGGCTTCCCTAAGGCAAAGATAAACTTTTTACAAAAAGTCATATGCCTGGGGTGTGACTACCTACTATGACCTGACCAGTTAGAAATGTGCGATCAGATCACCCTGTGAGGTTACTTTCCATCGAATCCCTTTTTCACCTGTGCATTCTAAGTGCTTTCATGTTTATTTGCTCACTTAATCCTAATAGCAACTCTGCATAGTACTGTCTTCATTTCACAGAGTAGCTGCCCGTCTTCACCAATCCACTAAAGGTGGATTTCACCATTTAAATATTAGGGCAGCCCTAATTGGTTTGACTCAGTGGATAGAGCGTCGGTCTGCGGACTGAAGGGTCCCAGGTTTGATTCCAATCAAGGGCATGTACCTTGGTTGCGGGCACATCCCTAGTGGGGGATCTGCAGGAGGCAGCTGATCAATGTTTCTCTCTCATCGATGTTTCTAACTCTCTACCCCTTTCCCTTCCTCTCTATAAAAAAATCAATAAAATATATTTTAAAAAATACTGCAAGATTTTAAATAAATAAATAAATAAATAAATAAATAAATAAATAAATAAATATCAGGGCAATCTCATTTCACATATCTTTAGTCTTTTAGATTAGAATCTGAGCCCTCTAATGCCTTGAGAGTAAGCACCAAATTACACTTCATTTTACAAAGCATACCATAAACTTCTTTGCATAAAATAGGAGCTCCGTACATATTGTTGCTTCTAAGGAAGCAATCATTCTGCCTTTTGTCCAGTGCATTTGGCAGTGTAAATAAAAGTCTACCTTGATTTTGAAGATGTGGAGACAGAGTTGGCAGTAGAAGCTGCTGCTAAAAGCAGGGACCTTTTGTGTTACTCTGGCTGGGAGTCCTACAGAAATTGAACCAGGAAAAGAAAACAGAAAGATCATCTGGTTTGGCTGGCTCCACTAGCCCGGATCCTGGCTGGGGAAGAGAATTTCAGTGCAGAAGAGAAAGGTAATAGATATTTCCAGTTTCCTGTCACACCCCTTCTCCCACATGCTTATCCACATTCTAATCAGCCTCCTGGGGCTAATAGGTTCCAGTTTACTAAAAACCCACACGCATTTTCCCTTTCTAATTCGTTTTACACTTGCCTGTACTTTAAGATTGCACTTTTTTCCTGCTTTTCTACTCTCTGATTATTCAATAACAAAAACACTAATACTCCCAAGATTTTTGCCATTCATCTCCAATTTGGAGACAATCAGGACAAACGGTATGCTGTTTTCTGATCAAGTTATCCTAACTCCTCCAACTGGAGGAAGCTTTTCCTTTCTCTGTAATTCAAAATCACTCTCTTGAAACTTAAAACATGCATTAAGTACCTATTATTGTTCAAGTTTTTCTTCTTTTTTTTTAAATTTCCATTCAGGTTTTTCTATTGAATCTTAGCAAACTGGAGTAGGGGGCGGGAGGGTGGGAAGTATTCATATCTCCATTTTTTTCTCAAATAAAACTAAAAAAGATACAGTGGGGTTAACAATTTGCCTGAAATCATGCAGCTGGTAGGAGAAAGTAACAGAATGTGCAGCTAGGTCTGACTTCAAAGTTTATGTTCTTTCCACCATGTTGTGATTCTCAGCCTTCAAGCTTTTTCTGTTTGCTCATTTCATATGTTGATGTTATCTTCTCAGATGAGAAGCATGCAGAAAGCATGGAGAGCTCCTCATACCGTGCTGTGCTGAGCACTCAGTAAGAACGCCAGAAAAAGGAGTGACGGCTCCTCGCCTCAAACCAACCTCACTAACTCATCTCCTGGAGCCTCCAAATCAAAAACTCCTAGACCAAATGGAATTTTCATTATTCTTCTACCAGAATCATAAATCATTTGGGGATATCACTAGAATAGGACTGCCCCTTAGGCAATCTCAACATCATTTGTTCTCTTAGCAGTGAAAGGGCACCAGGTGTTACTGGCAGAGATAGGCTGCACTGCAGTTCAACAACCTAGGTATTTGAGTTTGGCAAAGAAAGAATTCAGAGCCAAGGAATTCAAATCGAAGGAAAAAGTTTATTTAGAAAGTCATAGAGGTAGAAAGAAGTGAACCAGCTGGCTCAGGAAACAAGTTACAGAGGCAAAAAAAAAGGGGGGGGGGTCCTAGGAGTTTAGGAAAAAGAGAGAATAAACCTGGGGGAAGGATAGGAGGAAGAGCCCAGGCATACTCCTCTGGGTTCTCCATTCTGAGGATTTTTTACCCACCCACTAAAGATGGGAATCTTAGGGGAGGTCCCAGGGGAGGATCTGGGTCAAATATCCATCAGCTTTCCAGGTGTGTTCTTTGAGGGTTGTGGTTTCTACTGATTGGTCAATCCAAGGGCAGGTGATCATGATGTCAGCCATAGCATCACTGGTCTGGTTTTGCTGCTTTTCTGGGCCTGGAGCTGAAATACAACTGAGACCTAGATGTTACCTGTAGGGCTTAATACTTACAGGAGTGGCTGTGCAAGGGCTTGTATGGGAGTCCTATGAGGCTTTTTTCACTTCTCCTTGTTCCTCCTCTAAGGGGATCTGCAGCAAGACTAGTGACCTGCCAGGGGAGGCAAGGTCAGGGGAGGGTCTGAACCGCATGACCAGCGATACGAAAGGTCAGGGGGTCTAAACCATATGATCAACAATATAACAGGAGAGGAAAGGTTACCCTGGGGGCAAAGTCCTTGTTTTCTCAGTTTTGCCTCTTGCTAGGCACCTGGATCTTTCCACCCTGGTGATCAGTACCTGGCCCATAGTCCTCACTCTATTCACCTCTCTCAAACTGCCTACTACAGTTCTTGAAGGTTTTATACCATGTGTCCTCTTTGCATGATCTCCACTCAAGAGAGAATAGACTACAATAATACAGGAATTGTTTTCTTGCCAGCAATTATCTTGAATCATTTAACACAGGCAAAGCTTTTCCTTGCTCTATCCATTGAAAATTACTCACTTAGAACTTTAAAAAGTTGTCAGGTCTGTGGGATATGCCAATGGTACTTTAATAGGTATTGTATTGAATCTACAGATTGCTTTGGGTAGTATGGACATTTTAATGATGTTGATCCTACCAATCCATGAACATGGTATATTCTTCCACTTGTTTAATCTTCCTTTATCTCTTTTTTCAACGTCCTATAGTTTTCCCAGTACAGGTCTTTTGCCTCCTTGGTTAAGTTTATTCCTAAGTACCTTAATTTTATTTTGTTGCAATGATAAATAGGATTATTTTTTAGTTTCTCTTTCTGAGAATTCATTATTGGTGTATAAAAATGCCATAGATTCTTGGGTGTTAATTTTGTATCCTGCTACATTGCAGAATTCATTTATTAAATCTAGTAGTTTTTTGATGGAGTCTTTAGGGTTTTCTTTTTACAATATCATGTCATTTACAAATAATGAGAGTTTTACTTCCTCCTTTCCAATTTGGAAGCTTTTATTTCTTCTTTTTGTCTGATTGCATAGGACTTTTAGTACTAGGTTGAATAAGAGTGGTGAAGGTGAACATCCCTGACTTGTTCCTGTTCTTAGGGGAAATGGTTTTAGTTTTTGCCCATTCAGTATGATGTTGCCTGTAGGTTTGTCATATATAGACTTTATTATGTTGAGGTATGATCTCTCTATTCCCACTTTGCTGAGAATTTTTATCAAAAAATGGTGTTGGACTTTGTTGAATGCCCTTTCTGCATCAATTGATATGATCATGTGATTTTTGTCTCCCAATCTGTTTATGTGATGTATTATATTTATTGATTTGTAAACATTCAGTACACTGCTATTGGGAATGCAAACTGGTGCAGCCACTGTGGAAAACAGTAAGGAGTTTCCTCAAAAAATTACAAATGAACTTCCATTTGACCCAGTGATCCCACTTCTAGGAATATGTCCTAAGAAACCAGAAACACCAATCAGAAAGAATATATCCACCCCTATGTTCATAGCAGTGCAATTTACAATAGCTAAGATCTGGAAACAGCCAAGTGCCCATCAGCAGATGAGTGCATAAAAAAGCTGTGGTACAGCCCTAGCCTGTTTGGCTCAGTGGATAGAGTGTTGGCCTGCTGACCAAAGGGTCCAGGGTTTGATTCCGGTCAAGGGCAATGCCTGGGTTGTGGGCTTGACCCCCAGTGTAGGATGTGCAGGAGGCACCCTATTGATGATTCCCTCTCATCACTGATATTTATATCTCTCTTCCCTCTCCCTCCCTCTCTGAAATAGAAAATAAAAAAGCTGTGGTACACTTACATAATGGAATATTATGCAGCTGTAATAAAGAAAGAACTCTTACCATTTGCAACAGCATGGATGGACCTGGAGGGTATTATGCTAAGTGAAATAAGCCAGTCAGAGAAAGATAAGTATCACATGATCTCACTCATATGTGGAATCTAATGAATAAAATAAACTGATGAACAAAATAGACCCAGACACATAGAAGCATGGAACAGACTGACGAATTTCAGAGGAAAGGCAGGGATAGGAGGTGGGTGGAAAGTGATTAACTGGGGAACTTACATGCATATATGGATGCAGACAACAGAGTGGTGAAGTCCTGAGAGAGGCAGGTGTGGAGGGGGTCAATGGGAAGAAAAAAACACACAAAAAAACAAAGAAGACATCTGTAATACTTTCAACAATAAAGAAAAAAAGTTATGTCAGGCCCTGGCCAGTGTAGTTCAGTTGGTTGGAGCATCATTCCATGCACTGAAGGGTTATGGGTTCAATTTCTAGTCAGGGCACATACCCAAGTTGCAGTTTGATCCTCAGTGAGGGTGCATGCAGAAGGCAACACATCAATGTTTCTCTCTCATATCGATGTTTCCCTCTCTCTCTCTTCCTCTCTCTCACTCTCTCTTCCTCTATCTCTAGAATTAATGAAAAACATCCTTGGGTGAGGATTTTTTTTTTAAAGTTATGTCAGGACATCATTTTTAGTATTTCATGGTCCCATAAGTTCTGTTGTATGTTTTGCACACCCATAGTATACTTCTGTTCAGTAACTTAACTATAGAATAGATGAGATGGCATTGATTTGTAGATCTTTTCAAAAACTTCAGGTGAAAAATAAAAAGAGGGTAAAGTTTACCTTTCTTGTAAGAAAAAACAACCTAGGTATTAAGTGGAGTTCAAATTATCTGTTCACTTAACTGCTGATTTCCAGATTATAGAACTTAAATTGTATAGGTCTGCCTACTTCTCTACATTGCATTGCCCTTACCCTAATTCATGCTGCCACCCTTCCTTGCCTTGACTACTGCAATAACCCCCTAACTCTTACTTACTACAGTTTATTTTATACTCAGTACAGTGATATTTTTGGAGACTAAATTAAATATTTTGCTTACTTTCCTGTTCAAAAACCTCAAATAGATTCCTTTTTTGTTTACAATAAAACTCAAACTCCTTGCCACAATCTATAAGACTCTACAAGGCCTGGCACCTGCCTATATTTCCAACCTTCTCTATTACCTCATTGCACAAATATATGTTGAAAACATGAATAAATGAATAACAATTTTCTAGAATTTTCATATATATGCCAGCTTCACAAAAACTATAGCACCAGAACATAACAAATTTATTGTACTTTCTTATCTGGGTAGAAACTAAATGGTAATGGATGCAAGTAAACATGTATTATCAATCTTTATCTCTTCTGTGTTCAAGAAAAGGGAGTTTAGCTCTACTCCCAACCCATCTGCACAGGTATTGTGTGAAAGATTCTTACTTTTTTCTTTCTGGTTGACTGACACCTAACAAAGCAAAATCCTACAATAATAACTATAATATATTAACCAAATTGTACGCTCTGTTAGGGCATCCTATTTATACTAAGGATCATCGGTTGGCTGATATTCTAAGTTAAAATCAATCTAGTAGTAGCTGTTCTGGTAATGACAGATTTGATTGTTAATTTCTCATTATATCAATTCAAGGTTTTCAAAACTGTATACAAATTGTACTTTTTAAAGAATCTGCTTTTGTAATTCTAGCAGATAATCATTACTTAAATTTTTGCTAAGCTCAATGCCCTTTTTATCTATCTACCGACAATACCTAATGAGTCAATAGCCAGCAGTTAATCAAATTAAAAGACTGAGAAAGTGTCAATACAGTCTTGATCTGTGAATAGTTGACAAACATTAGGCAATTAATGGATTTCAAGTGCATGATGGACAGGTTTATTAATATGTCCATTACATTCTGGGAATCTTCATTAGAAGATATTGCTTTATCTTCAAGATGTCAAACTTGCTTCCAGTGGATAAATTATCATGATACCAAAATAAACTGCCCTACAGCCAACATTGTACTCAATGGACAAAAACTAAAAGCATTTTCCTTAAGATCAGGAACAAAACACCACTTTCACCACTCTAATTCAACATAGTACTTGGAGTCCTAACCACAGTGATCAGACAAGAAGAAAAAATAAAAGGCATCAAAATTGGAAAGGAGGAAGTAAAATTGTCATTATTTGAAGATGACATAATATTGTACATAAAAACCTTAAAGATTCCACAAAGACACTACTAGACTTAATAAATAAATATGGCAAAGTAGTAAGATAAAAAGTTAAATCCAGAAATTGATGGCATTTTATATACTAACTAGAGGCCCAATACATGAAATTCATGCTAGAGTAGGCCTTCCTTCCCCTGGCTCCCAGCACCAGCTTCCCTCTGGCACCCAGGACCCAGGTTATGCTCCGGCCGCCAGTAGGCACCAGGGACCTGGGCTTCTCTCCAGCCCTGGCTTTGTCCAAAAGGAGGTCCAGAATGACTCCAGAAGGACATATGGTCTAATTAGCATATTGCCCTTTTATTATTATAGATAATGAACTCTCAGATATTGAAACTGAATAAATAATCCCATTTACCATTGCAACAAAAAAAAGAGAAAACAAGATACCTAGGAATAAATTTAAACAAGGAGAAGAAAAGACCTATACTCAGAAAACTATAGGACATTGAAAAAGAAATAGAGGAAGATAAAAACAACTGGGAGTATATAGAGTGTTCATGGATTGGAAGAATTAACATCATTAAAATGTCCATACTACCCGAAGTATTCTATAGATTCAATGCAATCCCTATTAAAATACCAATGGCATATTTTACAGATCTAGAACAAATACTCCAAAAATGTACATGAAACAAACAAACAAAAAACCCTGCATAGGTGCAGCAATCTTGAGAAAGAAGAACAAAGTTGGAGGGATCACAATACAGGATATCAAGTTATACTACAAAGCCACTGTGATCAAAACTGCCTGGTACTGGCACAAGAACAGACATATAGGCCAATGGAACAGAACAGAGACCCCAGAAATCAACCCAAGTCATTATGCTCAATTAATATTTGACAAAGGAGGCAAGAGCATACAGTGGAGTCAAGACAGTCTCTTCAATAAATGGTGTTGGGAAATTGGACAGATACATGCAAAAAATGAAACTAGACCACCAACTTACACCATATATAAAAATAAACTAAAAATGGATAAAAGACATAAATGTAAGTCACAAAACTATAAAAATCCTAGAAGAAAACATAGGCAGTACAATCAGACATATCACATAGCAATACTTTCCCTGATACATCTCTTAAGGCAAGAAAAACAATGGAAAAAATAAACAAATAGGATTACATCAAACTAAAAAGTTTTTGTACAGCAAAAGAAACCATCAACAAAATGTAAAGAGACTCTACTATATGGGAGAACATATTCACCATTGACACATCTGATAAGGGGTTAATTTCCAAAATATACAAAGAATTCATACAACTCAACACCAAGAAGATGAACAATCCAATTAAAAAATGGGCAAAGACTTGAATAGACACTTCTCCAAAGAGGACATACAGATGGAAAATAGACATATGAAAATATTATCAACGTCACTAATCATTGGGGAGATGCAAATTAAAACAACAATAAGGTATCAACTCAAACCTGTCAGAATGACTACCATCAATAAAACAACAAACAACAAGTGCTGGCAAGGATGTGGAGAGAAGAGAACCCTAGTACACGGCTTTTTGGAATGCAGACTGGTGTAGCCACTGTGGAAAATAGGATGGAGTTTCCTCAAAAAATTAAAAATGACACTGCCATTTGACCCAGTGATCCCACTTCTGGAAACATATCTTAAGAATCCCGAAACACTAATCAGAAAAAATATGTGCACCCCTATGTTCAGCAGTGCTATTTACAACTAGAGGCCCAGTGCATGAAATTCATGCATGGAGAGGGGGGGTGTTCCTCAGCTCTGCCTGCACCCTTTCCAATCTGGGACCCCTTGGGGGATGTCCAACTGCTGGTTTAAATCCAATCTCTGCAGGATGGGGCCTAAACTGGCAGTCAGACATCCCTCTCACAATCTGGTGTCTCCTAACTGCTCGCCTGCCTGATCACTGCCTAACTTCCCTCCCCTGCTGGCCTGATCACCCCTAACTGCCTCTGCCTGGCTGCCTGATTGCTCCTAACTGCCTCTGCTTGCTGGCCTGATTTTCCCCTTACTGGTCCCCTGCTGGCCTCATCACCCCCTTATTGCCTCCCTGTCAGCCTGGTCACCCCCTAACTGCTCTCCTGTCAGCCTAATTGCCCCTAACTGCCTCTGCCTCAGCCCCCATCATCGTGGCTTTGTCTGGAAGGAAGTCAAATGTCTGGAAGATGTCCAGTCAACCCCGTCTAATTAGCATATTACCCTTTTATTAGTATAGATAGTTAAGATCTGAAAACAGCCCAAGTGCCCATCAGTAGATGAATGAATTAAAAAGCTGTGTTACATTTACACAATGGAATACTATGTGGCTATAAAAAAGGAGGATCTCTTACATTTTGTGACAGCATGGAGGGACCTGGAGATTATTATGCTAAGCGAAATAACCCAGTTAGATAAAGATAAATATCACATGACCTCACTTATATGTGTAATCTAATGAACAAAATAAACTGATTAACATAAAAAGTCCAGAGGTATGAATGCATGGAACAGACTGATAGATCTCAGAGTCATGGTGGGGGCTGAGGGGCAGGAAGAGATTAATCTGTATGTCCCTAGCCCATGGACAGAGACAATAGTGTGGAGAAGGCTTGAGGTGGGGTGGATACTGGGTGGAGGCAGGGAGGAGGGAAATGGGGATGTCTCTAATACTATCTATACTAATAAAAGGGTAATATGCTAATTAGACTGGGTCAACCGGACATCTTCTGGACATCTGACTTCCTTCCGGACAAAGCCACAGTGGCGGGGGCCAAGGCAGAGGTGGTTAGGGGCAATCAGGCTGGCAGGGGAGCAAGCAGTTAGGGGTGATATCAGGCTGGTGTGAGGAAGCAAGCAGTTAGGGGTGAGATCAGGCCAACGTAGGGGAGCAAGCAGTTAGGGGGCAATCAGGCCAGCAGGGGAGGGCAGTTAGGGAATGATCAGGCTGGCAGGGGAGGGAAGTTGGGGGCTATCAGGCAGGCAGGCAAAGGTGGTTAGGGATGATCAGGCAGACAGGCAAGTGAGCAGTTAGGAGCCAGCAGTCCTGGATTGTGGCCCTGTGGGATCGGGCCTAAACTGGCAGTCGGACATCCCCTGAGGAGTCCCAGATTGGAGAGGGTGCAGGCTGGGCTGAGGGACATCTCCCCATGCATGAATTTTGTGCACCAGGCCTCAAGTAAGCAATAAATAAATATAAATATAAACATAAGTATAAATAAACTACCCTCAATTTTATTCAGGAAATTCTAATAATAAAGTAACCCATACTGTTACTTAAACTTATATTTAGAAAGGTAAAAGATTTCAAGTAAGAATATTAAATTAGTTCAAAAACACAGACTATTTTTCTAGATTCTGATTTTTTTTAACATATCTCCTAACAAATACTTATTTATTCTGGGTTAGGCAGATGAAAGAGCTACCTGGATTCTAGAAGTACTCTTGAAATCATATTTAAATCAAATTGAGCTCTTACTCCATTAGACCAGTGATACACGTTCAGAATCCAGTAAGAGGCATGATCCACAACATCTGTCATTCATTCCCATTTTGTTTACTACAGTAGCCCAAATCTCATTATGTTCCACTCAGCCAGAAACTCCACTTCTACATGGAAGTCAGCTACATTATCTCTCAAAGGCAAATTAAAAAAAAAATGTAGAGTCCTACTTCCCAGAGATCTTTAATGGAGACTGAAAGTAAATCCAAGCACTTAAATATTTTAACATAGCCCTAACCGGTTTGGCTCAGTGGATAGAGCGTCGGCCTGCAGACTGAAAGGTCCCAGGTTCGATTCTGGTCAAGGGCATGTGCCTTGGTTGCTGGCACCTCCCAAGTGGGAGGTATGCAGGAGGCAGCGGATCAATGTTTCTAACTCTTTATCCCTCTCCCTTCCTCAGTGTAAAAAAAAATCAATAAAATATATTTTTTAAAATATATTTTAACATAATTAGAAAGGATCATTTAGTTCGTACTTTCAAAATATAATCATTTCAATCTAGATCTGAATAACTCAAGTGTGAAGAATCAGCAAGCACATGGAGAACAAGAAACAAATTTACATTAACAGGTTTTACTATATCAACTGAGAGTCATAAGAGCCTCACACGCTCTAATAAGCCCAGGGAATGCATTAGAGCCAAGAATGCCAAGGACAAATTAAAAGGAAAGTCCAGAGGTCAGACTTGGTTCATAGGCATTTTTGGAAATAGCTTGTTTTCAAGTTAAAAACCTTACTGATTTGAAAATAAATCTTACCACTATTTAAAGGAAATTTTAAAAAATAATCACTAGCATAAGAAATGTCTTGGTTTTAACAGAAACTAGGCCTAATGCTAACTCAAAAGAAAAATAAAGAAATTAAAAAATGGAATATATTCTATAGTCAACAAGAACTTTGGGCCCTGACCGGTCTGGCTCAGTGGATAGAGCGTCGGCCTGTGGACTGAAGGGTCCCAGGTTCGATTCCGGTCAAGGGCATGTTCCTTGGTTGCAGGCACATCCCCAGTAGGAGGTGTGCAGGAGGCGGCTGATCGATGTTTCTCTCTCATCGATGTTTCTAGCTCTCTGTCCCTCTTCCTTCCTCTCTGTAAGAAATCAATAAAATATGTTTTTTAAAAAAAGAACTTTGGGCATAAATTGAGTAGTTCTTATAAACTAAGGCATAGACTGCTCAAATAAAATATTCTCTCATATGAGAGAAAATTGCTCTGCTATATATTCTTTACTTCATTGGGTGACAACAAAGCTTGGGCATGAAGGAGAAATTTGTATCAATTAACTTTCATTAATATTACAATTTCTCTTCCACCAAAATCCATTCTATATTGTGTTTAAAAGTAAATATGATGAGTCCAGCTGATGTGGCTCAGTGGTTGAGCATCAACCTATAAACCAGGTCAGGGCATATGCCTGGGTTGAGGGCTCAATCCCTAGTCAGGGGGGGGGGGGGTGCAGGAGCAACCGATCAATGATTCTCTCTCATCATTCATGTTTCTGTCTCTCCCTTTCCCTTCCTCTCTGAAATCAATAAAACTGTATTTCTTTAAAAAGTTAGTATGATGAAATGTAAAGAAAAGTTAATCAGGTGTACAAAGTGAATTAAGAGAATCTTTCCTTCCCAATTTAATTTAGTGAATTTGAAAAAATAAACAGGAATAAACTATTGAAACCTAAAAAAAATTGTGTGTTGGCTTCTGCTGTTTTTACTCAAGCCAATATCTTTAATATAATTTTCTATTTTAAATTAACATTAATTATTTTTTTAAACAAAACTTACAACTTAAAATATCTTTAACATAAATTGCTATAAAGAATCTTTTACTAAGAATTATTCTAAATCAAAAGAAAATAACCCCTATGGTGAAAAGGGGATTTAGTTACTGTTGCTATTCATTTTATTTTCACTAAGAATCACTATCCTACTTGATTTTTTTTATAAAGTGTTTTCATTGGACAAAAATCCATATTTATACAGCACTGCTTCCCCTCCCCCCTTTTCTAGATTCTGAATAACCCAGAAGCACCTCGAGATTTGGCTAGAAAGCTTCCATGCAATCCAGTCCTTACTTATGACCAATCCAGAGAAACATGTCACCTAGATCACTCGTGAGTAGTAAGGTTCATCTTGCCTTAATTAGAATTGATTTAATCCCAACCAAAGAAATGTATCCCTGAGATCTGGAGTTTTTCACACCAAAATGAGTATAAACTTTATAAGCTTCTTACTGTTTTCTTTATTTTTATTCTAATCTCAAGCTGGAAAAATTCATATTCCTTAGAAAACATTATGTACTGCTTGGTCATTGGTATGCGGGTAATCTTTTAACAGCAGATCTGTCGAAGACAAGGAGGAAAAAGTAATGGCTCTGATTTGCCCCACTGCCAAATACCAGGGTGTTAATACTCCCACATGGCTGATTTCCAGCCACCAGTGTGACAGCAGCGAAAGCAGAGTCGGGAATAGATGCTCAGTTGGACACCCATAGATAGTCCTTCCCCCATATAGACACGATAGACATAAATAAACTCAGGAGCATATATAAGAGTGAAGTGAAGTAAAATAATTAGGATGTGATGAATTGAATATTTATTACATTTTATTTTAATAGTTTGCTTATATAATGTAATTTTTAGCAATGACTGTGTTTAACAACTTCAACTAATTCCTGAAAATTGGGTGCGCAGCTCTCATGAGCCAGTGAGAGCAGACACCAGCATACCTCGGTTCTCTTGGTAGTCTCTTTCCTTGAGTCTGTTTTTGTTCTTTACTCTAAACCAGTGGTTCTCAACCTTCTGGCCCTTTAAATACAGTTCCTCATGTTGTGACCCAACCATAAAATGATTTTCATTGCTAATTCATAACTGTAATGTTGCTACTGTTATGAATCATAATGTAAATATCTGATATGCAGGATGGTCTTAGGTGACCCCTGTGAAAGGGTCGTTCAATCACATAAGGGGTCGCGACCCACAGGTTGAGAACTGCTGCTTAAGTAGATTACTCACTTTATGTCTTTTTCTTTCTATGTTTATCAAGACCACTAAGGAATTTAATCATGTGAACAGTTTTGGCTACATACCATGGAGATGTTTAAATATTATTTTTAAATTTCTATTTATTTTGTAAATTATCTGTTGTTTGTATTATTAACCAAATGCTATTTAGAGATGCTTGTGGGTTTTGCCTTTTGATTGTTTGCTTTTAATTTCCATCAGTGTAGAGTATTTTCTTTAAGCTTATTGATTTCTAGTTTTGTGGCATTGTGATTTGAGAATATGACCTATATAAAGTCTACTTTTAAAGCTCATTAAGATTTAAGCAAAGGAACAGTGATCACATGGACCCCAGTTCCACGGCAATTACTTCAGTCACTGGGGAAACAAAGCTGGTGTTTAATCTCAATGCTCCTTGACAGTGAGTTTTCATACTGCTTTAGTGGTGTTCAATACTTTCTCCTTAATCCAAATAAACCAGAAGTCATATTCTCTGAACAGAGGAATAAATGTGAGTAAAATGATTAACTTTTCTTTTTAAATCTTTGTGATTACTTATGACGTAACTAACAGACCACTGAGTGGGGCCCTCAAGCCCTCTGGCCTTAGTTTCTCCTCTGTAAAGTGAGGGATAAATGACATGGTCTACCAGGTCTCTTCCACCACAACCAACCAGTGGTTATTACAACTGCTGGACTCTGCCATGCTTCCAGATTAGGTTATTGGGCCCTTTGACCAGCTGCTGGAGAAGCCAGATCCTGTGTCCCATATTTCAGTGTTTCCTTGGAGTCCAGGAGAGGTGGGAGGAACTGTAACTTCTGGGATTCCAATCCCAAGTCACAGCTCCCACCGGAATGGTGTGATGGGTCCCATGCTAAAAGCTACTCTACAGAGGAGATGGAAGCAGCAGGTGAAAGGAGATGAGTTGATGACTGCAATGTCCATTAAGCAAGCACTGAAGTCAAAGTTTGGAGGTAGGGCCAAGCAATATGGGGCAGTATACTATAAATTGTATGGTTAGCTAGTATTACCCTCTGTGAATTAAGACTCTCAATTTGTAAGTAATGAAAAATAACTTGAATTATCTTAAGGAAGGAAAGGTTAATCCTATATAATAAAGAGGTAATATGCAAGTTGGCCATCACACCCTCATACAAAGATGGCCGCCCCCATGTGGTCACAAGATGGCCACCACCAGATGGCCATCAGGGGAGGGCAGTTGTGGGCGATCAGGCTAGCATGGGGGGGACAGTTGTGGGTGATCAGACTAGCAGGGGAGAGCAGTTAGGGGCAACCAGGCCAGCAGGGGAGGGCAGTTAGGGGTGACCAAGCCAGCAGGGGAAGGCAGTTGGAGGGACCAGGCCGGCAGGGGATGGCAGTTGGAGGCGAGATCAGGATGGTAGGGGAGGGCAGTTGGGGGCAAGATCAGGCTGGCAGGAGAGGGCAGTTGGGGGTGACCAGGCCTGCAGGGGAGGGCAGTTGGGGGGGAACAGGCCTGCAGGGGAGGGCATTTAGGGGTGACTGGGCCAGCAGGGGAGGGCAGCTGGGGGCAACTGGGCCAGCACAGGAGGGTAGTTGGGGGCAACCGGGCCAGAAGGGGAACAGTTAGGCATCAATCAGGCTGGCAGGGGAGTGGTTAGGAGGTGATCAGGCTGGCAGACAGAAGCTGTTAGGGGCAATCAGGCAGGCAGACAGGTGAACAGTTGGGAGCCAGCAGTCCTGGATTGTGAGAGGGATGTTGTCCAAGGGGTCCCAGATTGGAGAGGGTGCAGGCTGGGCTGAGGGACACCCCCCCCCCCCAGTGCACGAATTTTGTGTACTGGGCCTCTAGTGTATTATACGGATGCAGGAAGGCAGTTGGGCCTAAAGAAGGAATCAATGCTGGAAAATGAGAATCTCAGGATTATCTTTCCATCTATCATCTAGATCTCTCAGCATACTTACTTCATTCTCTCTTTCTGCAAATCAGCTATTTTCCTGCTTCTTCAAGACTCTGTGGAATAGATTACATGTACAGCCTCTTCAATTCAGAAGTTGCCATTCCAGGCCCACAAGTATGTCAAGTTTCCAAAAGAAAGATGATGATTAGTCCAGCTTCAGTCAGTTGTGTACCTGGGGTGCAATCAGCCATCAGCAGTGCGGGTGTATGGCTTCCGACTGATTGATCCCTTGAATGGGGACAAGGGAAAATTTCCAGAGAAAGGGGATGAGAACTGAGAAACTCAAAAGGTGTGTACCATATCTGCCCAATTTAAGAGGTAAAGAAATCAACCAAAATTTAGGGAGAATAGGAACTCACATCCTGTCGAAGGTGACACAGACTACCAGTGTCAAGGTCATGACCTTAATTCGGGTCTAGTCTCAAGCTCTTTAACTCCTAACAGAACTGCCCTATGGGACCATACCAGAAAATATCTAAGATACTTACATTTTCTATAATTAGTATTTTCATTCTATATTAAGAAAGAAGAAACCTAAGTTATATTAAAGCCAAATACATCAAGAAAAATCACTCAATTGTTTTAAAGTTTACCACTTTCAACACATCAAACACAAACCCTCCTTCCTGACTTTTAGTGTCTTCTATAGGATAGCCCACCTACCTACCCAACACTTTCCCCAGTGCTACACAAGAACTCCTCCTAAGGCAATCCAGACCTTTTATTTATTTATTTATTTTTATGGGAATATACCATACTCATTGTCACCTCTGTGCTCACAGGTGTGGTCCCTCTCCTCGTCCTCCTACTATCCTATCTCATTCCTTCAAGGTCTGCTCTGAGTCCTGCCTCTTCCATGAAGCCCTTTTGACAACTCAAATCTCACTGAATTTCCACTTTTCTGAATTTCAAAGGTCACCTTATTTAACAAAAAAATTTAACCCATTTGTGTTCTCATAATTCCCTCTCTTATTTTATGCTCCCACTAGACTATTAATTCCTGAAGGGGGGATGATATCTTAGTGTGCATCTCCAGGGATGCACTGAATCCTTCTGGACATCTGAATACAAGGTCTGTATGAGGGGGCATGAGTTTTCTAACCACCAGCTCTCAGGTGCCTCAATGATTAACCAGTTTCTACCACTGCAGGAGCTTAATGAAGCCAGCATGAAATTAACCTGCTGGACATGCGAGTCTCCCTTGGCTACCATTTCTCCTGTAAATTGCTGTTACTCTTATGCTCTGAGCTTGCTTATTTTTTTATCCATGCAGAACAGATCTGAATCTAACTTCACTTGTAGATTGAACATAACTCTGTTCACTGCTTTCCCTCCTACCACACAGATCTCTCATTTATGCCATTTAAAGTCTTACACATTAATTCCATAATTAAAGTCTTAATCATCATACCATAGCAATGAGAATAGCAATGAAAAACTAAAATCTGGAACCCAGAGCTCACAGGAATGTGTAATGTATTGAATTTATTCTGTGATCATTACTTTTGTTAAATTCTATATATTCATAATTTTAAAGTTAAATAGTGCAACACAGTTTAAAATGAAAAACAATAGTCCCCGGCCACAACCCTCCCCAGAGGTAACTAGTTTCATGCTTTTAAACTTTATCTAGATATTTGCCTCCATCTTTTAAAATAATGTGCTTATAGCCCAGCTGGTGTGGTTCAACGGGTGAGCATATTCACCCATGAACCCAGGAGGTCACCGGTTCAAGTCCCAGTCAGGGCACATGCCCAGGGTGTGCAGAGGCAGCCAATCAATGTTTCTCTCTCATCAATGTTTTTATCTCTCTATTCCTCTCCCTTCCTCTCTCTCTAAAATCAATAAAAACATATTAAAAAATAATAATGTGCTTATATTATTATTATAATTATGTGAATTAACATAAATGTAATTTCTATTCATATAAATACATAATGTTATATTTTAAAATATTTTAAGCTTTTAATTTTAACTTTTAAATAATACATATTGATTTTTTTATTATATAAAATAAGAATTTAACTTTCTTACACACATGCATATACTTTTCCTCCTTTATCTTCCCAATATAACTAAATACTTCATTTTTGCTAAATCAATATTCAGGCTATACGTTTTATGATTATGTAATTATCTTTCACAGCTGAGCATGCACATTGATGTATTTCAGTTACATATACTTTTCTTGTGTAACTTATTTGTTCTCCCTAAAACTAATAATTATCTTCTTTTCCTCTGTTTGTGTAGCTTTCTATGTTCTTATCACTCATCTGTCTTAAAACTACTCAACAGTAGTGCCAGTGCCCTCACAGCATTCCCCCTCATCCTCACAGCCAGCCGTCCGCAGGCCCAGAGCCCACCTGCTCCAGGCTGGGCTGGCTGCTTCCCGACCTGCCGCCAGCCATCAACCTGGAGGTTCCTTCCGCACCATCATGGGGTTCCCTTTGTCTGGCCTGAGATGGACTCCTGTTTCCTGGATCCCATGTCTTCATTTTCTTTGGTTTATTCCCTCATGTAGGTAGGAGAACTTCTTCCAGTAATTTCTGAGAAAAGTTAAAGGGGTGGTGCATTTTTTAAAACTTGAATGCTTAAAAATAGTTGTTTTACCCTCACTCAGTTTGGCTAGTTTGGTAAATATTGTTTACTTTGGGGGTCACTCAGTAACTTTTGATTAACTTTCCCTTAGGGAAATTCCCACATTTCCACTTTCCAAAGTCAAATCTAGAACGTGCTCTTTTGTTGCTGGGAGTTGGGAAAGGAGGCATGTTATCAAAACTCTCCCAGTGACACATACCTTGTACGAAGCTTCAGTTCGGAAGTAAGCAATGTGTGAGAGAGGCTGTTTGTAGAATCCATTTTTTTTGGGGGGGGGGTAAATGATGGGGCCTCTTTTTATCATTGCTGCCAACTGTGGTGTCTGTGCCAAGTGTGTTAGTGGAACTGTTTTCTCAGGTGCAGCCCCCATAGTGGTTTTTGGATGTGGATCCTGGCCACATGGCATAACAGCCTGCATTCCCTAGCTTACCAGAAAAGTTCATGAACAACCTAAACCAGGCGAGGTCAGTAAATTTATCTGCTTAAACGAACGATATAGATTCTGCTGTTGACAATTAAGAATATTGATAACACTGATTATAGAATTACAGCTTGGAAATCATTTCCCCCCGGAATTTGCAAAGCATCCTTCCATGGTCTTCTGGTCCTGATGTTTCTGTTGAGAAGGCTGATACCATTCTTATTCCTAAGGTTCTGGATATGACTTATTCTTTCCCTCTGAAAGCCTGAGACTACTCTTTTTCTCACTGACAGTCTGAAATGTCTGTTTGAAAGGCCAGGGTGTGGGTCTGTGTGCATTCATTGGGCTGCCACTCACAGCTGTACATGCTGTGCGCTGTGCTCTAGGGAGCGCTGTTCCTGTCTTCCTCCCATGGACACAGCCTGTGTGGCTGTCCGCCTGTGGACATTCTGTGGAACCTTGCAATCTGGAAACTACTCGTGAGTTCTGGGAAACTTTTGGTATAATCTTTCTTTTCAACCATTGTCTTTGTTCTACCGCTGGAACACCTATTCGTGAAATATTTGGCTTCCTAGACTGATCTTCTCATTTTCTTATTTTGTCTCTATTTTCCATTCCATGTCTCCTTGTTCTACTTTCTGGGAGAGTTCTTCCACTTTATCCTCCAAACTTCTACTAAATATTTAACTTCAACCATGCTATTTTTAATCTATGAGTTCTTTTTTTAAATAGCATTCTGTTCTCCAGGATCCAAGATCTCATATCTCTGAAGATATCCATTATAGATATAATTACTGTTTTCTTATTTGGGATTTTCTTCCATTTGCTGCATTGTTTCCTTTCTTTTTCATTTGCTATTTCTTTTTCTGTTCTGTTGTCATTTGTTGGTATCTCTTTTTTGGCTTAGAGATTATGTAAAATGCCTCATGACCCACGGCCCTGACATTTCCATGCGGAAACTGATTGGAATGTGTGCAGGGTGGTGGTTTTATTCTAGAAGACCTCAAGCGCCTATTTTACTGCCGATCCCAACTCAGAGTCTCTGTGGGTTGCTTCTCTCAATCTGGTCTACTTCCCCAGGAAGAAATCTGTCTGAGGGTGGATGTGTGGAGGAGTGGAGGGGCTTAAGCCTGGCCACCAGTATTCTCAGATCTAAGTGGGCAGAGTCTGGGGCTGTATCCCCAAATGTCCTGTGTTTTTTGTGTGTTTGCTTGCTTTTTAATCCTCACCCAAGGACATGTTCCCACCGATTTTAAAGAGAGAGACAGAGAGAGAAACAGAGAAAGAGAGAAACATCCATCCATTGGCTGTCTCCCATACATGCCCACCAGGGATCAAACCTTCAACCTTTTGGTTTACAGGATGATGCTCCAACCAACTGAGCCACCCAAATGCACTGTTTTAACCTCACTTGTACTGTGACCATCACAGGTGACTCCAATTCTTTCCCTCTCTGGGATTCTGCAGAGTGAAGCTGCTTCTGGACTTTCCCAGGAGTTTTCAGCTCTCAGATCTTCTAAACCAGTGGTTCTCAACCATGGCTGCACATTAGAATCAGCTGGGAATCTTTTTAAAATCCTGATTTCTGGGCCTCATCCTCCGGCAAATCTGTTTCTTTGTTACTAATGTTGTGGCCCCAACCCATAACAAAGAAACAAAATTTCTGGAGGATGAGGCCCAGAAATCAGGATTTTAAGAAGATTCCCAGCTGATTCTAATGTGCAGCCACGGTTGAGAACCACGGTACCATTTACCACCCTTCTTTCAACTTCCCACTGTGTTTTATTATTATCACCTCCTTTCTCATTTTCTTTGTCCTTATGAGATTATGAATTTTTTTCCTCATTTTTTCAGGAAGTATTTTAAGAGGGAGAGGTGGAAAAAATATTTTGAGAATACTATCTTTTAAACCTAGTATTCTGTCTATACTCCGAAAAACTTATGGAAGGCCAACTATATATCAGGCACTTAACTTCTCCTCTTCCTCGATTTTAGGTAACAACAATATCATACCTATTGCATGGGAATATCCTGGGGAGTAAGTGAGAAAAAGCCAGGTAAACACTGAGTATAACTATTATAGTTGTGAAAACCATGAGAACCAAGCAATACATGGCAAAGCCGTGTGTGCAAAGCCAGAGGAAAGAAAAGGTTCTTTTCTGGGAATAATATACAGGCCTGTGATCCTGGGGCCAGCAACACCAGCATCACCTGAAAACTTGTTAGAAACGCAAAAGCCGAGTCTCCAACCCAGACCCCCTGAATCGGAAACCCTGGAGGTAGCCCTGCCTCTGTCCTTTAAACAAGCAATCCAGGTGATCCCGATGCCCATTCCAGTTTAGCACTCACTGATACCGAGGCAAGGAAATGGATTCCTTGGATCCATTGGAGGTACTACCTGGGGACCACCGGCAGTCCCTGGATATGTCTCGGGTGCCAGGTAGAATGAGACTAACATTTAAATAAAAGCAGAGACTGTGAGATGAAAGCCAAAAAGAGGGACAGACTGCATGTGGAAGACTGAATCGGAGCTCTGAGGACCTACTGGTCCTGGAGCTTCTGTCTTCAACTCTGAGCTCTGCCAGGATCTTGCTCAGCACCATGGATCAATGCATCCCATCCTCCTTTGTTTTTCTGAAACCAGTCTGAGTCAAATTTCTGTCATTTGCAACCCAAACAATCCAGACTAGTATAAGACCCTTTCTCTTTAAGACAAGCATGTCAAACTCACGGCCCACAATGAATATTTTTGCGGCCCAGTCTGTATAACGGGATGTAAGAAACGTTTTAATAAAAATTTTGTAAGTGAATTTTTACAATATCCTGCTATATATAATCTATAATAACAAAAGCATAATATGCTAATTAGACCGGACATCCTTCCAGACGAAGCCAGGGCTGCGAGGGAAGCCCAGGTCCCGGGTGCCTGCCGGTGGCTGGAGGGAAGTGGGTGCTGGCAGCTGGGGGAAGGAAGGCCTACTCTTACACAAATTTCATGCATCGGGCCTCTAGTTATTAATAAAAAGCTACAACATTCGCTAATGACTGATTACTATAATAATGTTGTAGTCATTTCCCTTACGTGCCTTACGTGCAGGCGCACCATTTCTCTCCACTAACACTAGCAGAGACTATTTTAGCAGCCGCTTGCCACATCATTAGTCTTGTACTGACTTGTTTTATGTGTGCAACAGGAAATATGTTGCTTTCTGAGAACAAGAAAAATAGGTTTATTTGCGTTAGCTTATTAATTTGTGCAGTTATTCAGTGTCTGCTAAGTTAATGTTCAAGAAAAAATATTAATTTTATTAAAGTGTTCTATTATTTTATGTTAACGATTACTCACTTATTTCAGCCCTTTGTATTCAGCATGTCTCTATCGAAATAAACCTACATTTCTATGAAAATTGAAGCTTTTGTTTTTTTGCAGCCCACATAAACTTAAACCTTGTTTATTTGGCCTGTGTTAGCCTTTGAGTTTGACATGCTTGCTTTAAGAAGTAGAGTAAACCTGACCGTTTTCTGTTGACCACCTACACTCTCAGAGGACTGGCAAAGGGCAGTTCCCAGAGGAAGCCAGCTATGAGAACCTGCCAACCTCTCTATCATTGACAAGTTCCACCATGCTCGGAATTCAGCGTCTTCTCTGCTTACCTATGGTGGACAAATAGAGTCCATTTATACATTCAAAAATCAAATTCTTGGTATGGTAAGAATTTGTTCATCCTGTTCAGAACATTCCTGGTCTTATGAATTTTCATCATACTCCTCGTTATTCTTTACCTTGTCTCTCCTAATCTTACTAAATTTCATAAGCTCATTCACTGAGTGAGATTCATAAGATCTTTCTGTAGTTCAAGGGCTCCTAAACCTTTGCTGATCATCAAAATCACCTATGGAGACTTTTAAACATATAATGCCCATACTCCACTCCAGACCTACTAAATCTCTCTGGGACATTTTCTACACACACACACACACACACACACACACTCTAAAGACATATACATATCTGCATAAAAACATATATATATACTTATGAATACACACACATATATCCCCTGCTGAAACCAATGAACCCCATTTTTGTAGCTTTGCAATGGCCTGAAATTGTTTTCTTAACAGCAAGAATTTCATTGTAACAGTGAAATTTGAAGTATAGATTTTTTCTAAAAGTTATAAAATTATATCTCAATTTTCCTAGAAAATCATTATAAATTAAGCTCTCCTCAACTCTGCAAAGCATCCATAGAAAAGGCATGTAGACAACATGTTCTAACAACAAACAACAGATATCTGTCACATGATTTGCCACTTCCTTCTGCTCTCATGGACTATGGACTCTGCTACCAAGTCTGGGCATGACTCTCAAATACAGGGCTGCTGGCAGGTACTGTCAATCCATTGGGGAAAACACATATGCTGTAACCTACAACTTCTGGATTTAAAATAAAGAGGCCCCACTCGGGCCCTTGTGGTGTAGTTGTCTTGGGCACCAAGGGGTTACTGGTTCAATTCCCAGTCAGGACACATGCTCCAGTTGTGGGCTCAATCCCTGCTGGGGGGTGTGCAGAAGGCAGACTATCAATGTTTCTCTCTTTCTCTCTCTCCTCTCCCTTCCTCTCTCTCTAAAAATCAAGGAAATTTTTTAAAAATTAAATAATAAAGAAGCCTGGGTAGTAGTCCCAACACTACCACTGGCTATGAAAACTACACTTCTCTCTGTCCATTTCAGCTTCTGTAAATCAGCGATAACTTCTATATTTTCTTTCTATACAAATGTGATGAGGAAAATGAGATTAATGAATCTAGAAAATTCAAAATGGCATTCCCCAAGCAGAAGATCAAATTTGGTAGATGAGGCATTATACAAAAGATGAGTCAACCAAAGCAGAATATTGAATCAAAAGAAAGAACCCCATAGTTCTTTTTTTTAAGCACATGAACCAAGGATGATTAAAATCCCATTTAAATTCTCCTGTCAAAAATAAAAAAGTTGTCTGGTTTATAGTTTTGATATTTTTAGGCAAATTGAAGCTATCAACAGGTACTATAAGAAAATATAAATAAATGTCAAAATGGAAGCTACTCCATAAAAACTGTTCTCAAAAGTATGTATATTTTTCAAGTTTCAAAATAATATTTTGGCATTAAATAAGGTGATGCAAAAATATTAAAATATTTGCATGAATAAAAGGCAAAAATCCACCAATAAGTAATGAAACACAGTACCAGCCTAGCAATCCATACTAAAAAATAATTTAAATCAAAGTAAGCGTAAAATAGAAAATCTGAATTAAATCTGAAAGTAAAGCTATAAACCAAGTTCAATGCATATATAGCAACTAGTCCTATGATTCTACAGATAATTATAGCAGTAGCTAACATATACGGAGTGCTATCTCTTTGCCTGATACCTTATACATTGTTTCTAATTTAATCCTTACATCAACCTCGTGAAATAAGTACAAGTAACATTTTTCACATAAAATGATAAAGAAGGGTAAAAGAAATTGACTAATTTACTCAAGGTCATACTTACAGTAAGTGGTTCAGCTCAGATTTGAACCCCAGCCGACTTGACTACAAAAACCTTCCGTAAACAAAATAATCTGTGAGCAACATATTATTAGTATAGTCACCAGTTATTAAAAATTTATTTATACAGCCTGTGAGTGTACTTAGTACTTAGCACAGTACCTCCTCCTCTCCAGGAAGGCAATATTTGTTGAATATTACTTCCTATTTCCAAAAAGTATTTTCCTTCCTTTAACTTTCTTATCTATTCAGCATAGTATTGTGGCTTGCCAGGGGCACCTTCTCTCGTAAATGAAAGGAGGGACACATTGACTAATGTATTATTCCGTGGCTCCCTTTTCTCTAGGCATCATACAGACCACCACCCTCCTCTTGTGGATATACATTTCTGTAACAGGATAGGTAGATAGACCGATAGATATCTGCAAATAGGCATTTGGGACAGCTATGGATTTCTTTACATCAATTACTTTTGATTTACTCCAGCTAAGGATATGCTTACAGCTGCACTGACTCAACTGGGAGGACCGTCTTTTCCTCAACAAGAACTTTAGTAACCATTTCTTGACATGGGCTATCTTTACAATTGTCTTCTCTGATTCATTTATGATGATTCTTTTCTTTTTAATTATATCTTTATTGTTGAAAGTATTACATAAGCCCCCTTCCTCCCCCATTGCCCTCACCAGGTCCTTACCACCCCATTGTCTGTGTGCATGGGTTATGTATATATGCATACAAGTTCTTTGGTTGATCTCTTCCCACCCACTCACCCTCCCCCACCTTCCCTATGAGATTCATTCATCAGTCTGTTCCATGCTTCCATGTCTCTGGATTCATTTTGTTCATCAGTTTTTTGTGTGTGGTTTCTTTGTTTGTTTGTTTTTAATTCTTTAATGTTTAAGGTATTACATGTCTCCTTTTTCCCCCATTGACCTCTCCCTGGCCATTCCTACCCCCCCCCCCCCCCCCAGCACATGCCATCACCGCACTTACTGTCTGTGTCCATGGATTGTGCTTATATGCATGTGTATGAGTCCTTGGGTTGCTCTCTTACTACCACCCATTCTCCCCTGCCTTCCCTTTGAGGTTGGACGGTCTGTTCAGTGCTTCTATGTCTCTGGATCTATTTTTGTACGTCAGTTTATGTTGTTCATTATATTCCACAAATGAGTGAGACCATGTGATATTAATTTTTCTCTGACTGGCTTATTTCACTTAGCATAATACTTTCCAGGTCCCTCCATGCTGACTCAAAGGGTAAGAAATTCTTTTTTACTGCTGCATCAGTATTCCATGGTATAAATGTACCACAGCTTTTTAAAAAATATATTCTTTATTAATTTCAGAGAGGAAGGAAGAGGGAGAGATAGAAACATCAATGATGAGAGAGAACCATTGATTGGCCGCCTCCTACAGGCCCCTTACTAGGGATTGAGCCCGCAACCAGGAATCAAACCTGGGACCCTTCAGTCTTCAGACCGATGCTCTATCCACTGAACCAAACCAGCTAGGGCTATACCACAGCTTTTATATCCACTCATCTACTGATGGGCACTTGGACTGTTTCCAGATCTTAGCTATTGTAAATTGTGCTGCTACGAACATAGGAGTGCATACATTTTTTTTTTATTATTAGTGTTTCAGGTTTCTTAGGATATATTCCTAGAAGTAGGTTCACTGGGTCAAATGGCAGTTCCATATTTCATTTTTTGAGGAAACTCCATACTGTTTTCCACAGTGGCTGCACCAGTTTGCATTCTCACCAGCAATGTACTAGGGTTCCCTTTTCACCACATCCTCGTCAGCACTTATCATTTGTTGATTTATTGATGGTAGCCATTTTGACAGTTGTGAGGTGATACCTCATTATTGTTTTAATTTGCATCTCTCTGATGATCAGTGACGTTGATAATTTTTTCATATGTCTATTTGCCATCTATATGTTTCCTTTGGAGAAGTGTCTATTTAGGTCCTTAGCCCATTTTTTTTTATTGGATTGTCTTCCTTTTATTAAGTTGTGTAAGTTCCTTCTATATTTTGGGTATTAACCCTTTATCAGATGTATCATTGTCACATATGTTCTCCCATACTGTGGGCTTCGTTTTCGTTTTGTTGATGGTTTCTTTTGCTGTGCCGAAGCTTTTTATTTTGATATAGTCCATTTATTCATTTTCTCCTTAGTTTTCTTTGCCCTAAGAGATGTATCTGTAAACATATTGCCACGAGAGATGTCTGAGATTTTGCTGTCTATGGTTTCTTCTAGGATTTTTATGGTTTCATGACTTACATTTAAGTATTTTATCCACTTTGAATTTATTCTTGTGTATGGTGTAAGTTGCTGGTCTGCACCATGCCAGCACAGCCAAGGGTTCAGTGAGCCTGTGTGTGTGTGTGGGGGGGGGGGGGGCGGGGGAGGGGGGGCGGGGAGAGACATGAAGGATATAGAAAATACAGACAGAGAGAATAACTGGGTCTAGGTGAATCTTCCTGTGCCTAGCTGAGGCCACAGAGAGAGATCCAAAGGCAAGCTGAGCCTTTATTTTATAGCCAGAGGCAAACAAGGTAGTGGTCACTATAGTTACAATGTTCTTGTGAATTTCACTTGTTTTGGCAGCACTTGCTGCACCTCCCACTGCCCATTAGCTACCCAGATAAGTTCTAGGAAGCATCATAAGGTCAAGCCTAATTATGCTAAGAGGGCTGTGCCCTCTAAGCTGGGACTTGTTTGTGGCTTTGCCAACAGGTCAATCCAAGGCTTAACCCTATAGCAGCTCCCTCCAGTGGTGTAGTTTCATTTTTTTGCATATATCTGTCCAGTTTTCCCAACACCATTTATTGAAGAGTCTGTCTTGACTCCATTGTATGTGCTTGCCTCCTTTGTCAAATATTAATTCAGTGTAATGCCTTGATTTCGAGGGTCTCTGTTCTGTTCCATTGACCTATATGCCTGCTCTTGTGCTAGTACCAGGCTGTTTTGATTACAATGGCTTTGTAGTATAGCTTGATATCTGGTATTGTATCCCGCCAACTTTGTTCTTCTTTCTCATGATTGCTGCAGCTACTTGGGTTCTTGTTTGGTTCCATATAAATTTTTGGAGTATTTGTTTCAGATTTATGAAATATACTGTTGGTATTTTAATAGGGCTTGCATTGAATCTGTAGATTGCTTTGGGATAGTATGGACATTTTAATGATGTTAATTCTACCAAAATATGAACCCAGCATATTCTTCCACTTGTTTATATCCTCCTCTATCTCTTTTTACAAATTTCTGTAGTTTTCCAAATATAAGTCTTTTACCTCCTTTGTTGTTTATTCCTAAGCCTCTTCATTTTTTGTTGGAATGGTAAATGGGATTGTTTATTTAGTTTCTCTTTCTGAGAATTCATTATTGGTCTATATAAAAATGCCATTGATTTCTGGGTGTTAATTTTATATCCTGCTATATCGCCGAATTCATTTATTAAATCTAGTAGTTTTTGGTGGAGTCTTTAGGGTTTTCTAATACAATATCATGTCATCCACGAATAGTGACAGTTTTATTTCATCTTTTCCAAATTGGATACCTTTTATGTTTTCTTCTTGTCTCGTCCAGTACAATGTTGAATACAAGTAGTGAAAATGGACTGCCCTGTCTTGTTCCTGTTCTTAGGAGAAATGGTTTTAATTTTTGCCATTGAGTACGATTTCATATATGGCTTTTAGTTATGTTGAGGTATGATCCCTCTATTCTCACTTTGCTGAGAGTTTTTATCAAAAATGGGTATTGGATTTTGTCGAATGTTTTCCCTGGATCTATTGATATGATTATGTAATTTTTGCCTTTCAATTTGTTTATGTGATGTATCACGTTTATTGATTTGTGAATATTGTCCTAGTTGTGCATCCTTGGAATAAATCCCACTTGGTCATAGTGAGTGATCTCTTTAATAGAATGCTAGATCAGATTTGCTAATATTTTGTTGAGGATTTTAGCATCTATGCTAATCAAGGATATTGGCCTGTAATTCTCTTTCTATGTAGTTTATCTGGTTTTGGAATTAGGATAATACCGGCCTCATAAAAAGAGCTTGGAAGTGCTCCTTCCTCTTGGATTTTTTGGAATAGCTTGAGGAGGATAGGTGTTAGTTTCTTTGAATGTTTGGTAAAACCCCCTTGTGAAGCTGTCAGGACCTGGGCTCTTGTTTGCTGGGAGTTTATTATTATTAGTATTATTATTATTACTTCTATTTCATCAGTTATTGGCCTATTCAGGTTTTCTGATTCTTCCTAATTCAGTTTTGGGAAATTGTATTTTTCTAGAAATTTGTCCATTTCATCCATATTGTCCAGCTTGTTGGCATATAGTTTTTCATAGTATTTTCTTATAATCCTTGGTATTTCTGTGGTGTCAGTTGTTACTTCTCTGCTTTCATTTCTGATTTATTTATTTGGGTCCTTTCTCTTCATTTCTTGATGAGCCTGGCTAAAGGCCCATCAATCTTGTTTATCTTTTCAAAGAACCAGCTCTTGATTTTACTAATTTTTTGTATTGTGTTTTTAGTCTCTCAGTTACTCATTTTTGCTCTAATCTTTATTATTTTCTTCCTCCTACTTGCTTTGGACTTTTCTTGTTGTTCTATTTTCAATTCTTTAAGTTGTAGGGTTAAATAGTTTGTTACTCAATTTTCTTGTTCCTTAAGGGAGGACTGTAGTGCTATGAACTTCTCTTCCAGGACTGCTTTTGCTGTGTCCCAGAGATTTTGGATTATGTATTGGTTCATTTCTTTCCAGAAAGTTTTTAATTTTTTTCTCAATCTTATTGGTAACCCATTCGTTGTTTAATAACATGCTATTTAGCCTCTATTTGTTTGCGTGTTTTATAATGTTTTTACTGTAGTTGATTTCTAATTTAATTCCATTGTGATCTGAGAAGATGATTTCAATCTTCTTGAACTCATAGAGATTTTTTTTTTGTATCCTAACATGTGGTTTATCTTTGAGAGTGACACATGTGCACTTGAGAAGAATGTATATTCTGCAGCTTTGGAGTGAAATATTCTATAAATATCAATTAAAACCATCTGATCCAGTGTGTCATTTAGAGTCACTGTTTCCTTAATTTTTTGCCTGAAAGATCTATCCAGTGAAGTCAGCAGCATGTTAAATCCCCTACTATAATTGTATTGCTGTCGATCTCTTCTTTAAAGTACTCTAGGAACTTTTTAATATATTTAAGTGCTCCTATATTGGATGCATATATGTTTACCAGGGTTATATCCTTTTGTTGGGTTGGTCACTTTAGTATTATGTAGTTACCTTTGTTGGCTCTTGTGGTAGCCTTCATTTTGAAGTCTATTGTGTTGGATATGAGTATTGCTACCCCAGCAGTTTTTTCATTTTCATTTGCATGGAAAAAATTTTTCCATCCCTTCACTCTCATCCTGTGTGTGTCTTTTGTTCCATAGCGGGTCTCTTGTGGACAGCATATAATTAGGTCATGTTTTTTTATCTATTCAGCTATGCTATGTCTTTTGATTGGAACATTTAATCTATTTACATTCAAGATTATTATTGATAGATACTTACTGCCATTTTAATTCTGTACTGTCTGTGTTTCTCTCTATATATTTTTTTCTTCTCATTACAGCAGTCTCTAACATTTCTTGCAATGCTGGTTTGGTGGTGATATATTCCTTTGGCCTTTTGTGTGTGTGGGGCGGGGGCTCTTTATTTATTTTTAAAATATATTTTTATTGATTTCAGATAGGAAGGGAGAGGGAGAGAGATAGAAACATCAATGATGAGAGAGAATCATTGATTGGCTACCTCCTACACACTCCCTACTGAGGACCACGCCCACAACCTGGGGCATGTTCCCTTTACCTCAATTGAACCTGGGACCCTTCAGTCTGAAGGCTGAAGCTCTATCCATTGAGCCAAACCAGCTAGGGCAGGAAGCTCTTTATTTCACTATCTATTTTAAATGATAGCCTTGCTGGATATAGTAATCTTGGTTTCAGATCCTTGCTTTTCATTACCTTGAATACTTCATGCCATTCCCTTCTGTCCTGTAGATTTCTGATGAGAAATAAGCTGACAACCTTATAGGAGCTCCTTTATTGGTAACAGTTTGCTTTTCTCTTGCTGCCTTTAAGATTCTCTTTTTGTCTTTAATTTTTGGCAATTTTAATTATGTGTCTGGGCGTCAGCCTGTTTGGGTTCTCTTTTTTTAAAATACATTTTTGAATTCAGAGAAGAAGGGAAAGAGAGAAAAACATCAGTGATGAGAGAAAATCATTGTTCAGCTGCCTCCTGCAAGACCCATGCAGGGGATTGAGTCTGCAACCCGGGCATATGCCCTGACCAGGAATTGAACCATGACCTCCTGGTTCGTGGATTGATGCTCAACCACTGAGCCACACCAGCCAGGCTGGGTTCTTCTTAGTTGGGACTCTCTATGCCTCCTGGGCTTGTGTGACTTTTTCCTTCACCAGGCTAGGGAAGTTTTCTGCCATTATTTCTTCAAATATATTCTCTATCCCTTGCTCACTTTCTTCTCTTTCTGGCACACCTATTATGTGATATGGTTACATTTTATGTTTTCCCATAGCTCCCTTAAGCTGCCCTCCTGTTAATTTTTTTCTTTTTGGTTCTCTGATTGGGTGCTTTTTTTTTTCTACCCTGTCTTCTAACTCACTGATCTGATCCTCAGCTACCCCTAATTTGTTGTGTATTCCTTCCAAAGTGTTCTTTATTAGTGCTATGTCATTCTTTATTTTCAACTGGTCTTTTTTCATATTTACTATATCTTTTCTCATGCTGCTGAGCAGCTTTGCTATAATTATTCTAAACTCTATATCTGATAAATTTCTTATCTCCATTTCATTTACTCTTTTTCTAGAGAATTTTCTTGTTCTTTCATGTGAAGGTTGTTTTTTTTGCCCCCGATTTTGTTGCCTGTTTGGGTTTGTGTCTATGTATTAGGTAGATCTGCTAAGACTTCCAATCTCTAGTGACGGATAATGTCAGACATTATTTCTGACTGGCCCTGTTTGGCACTATCAGCAATCCACAGCTTGTGACTCCCTCTGCTGCATTTGGGTGCCTTTGGAATAGATGAAATTGTGAACAAGGCTCTGCTTTTCCTAGCCCCAGCCCCAGAAGGAGATCAGGCAAAGATTCAAACCCTCCAGATAATCTGCCTTTGCCTGCAGTTTGATTGTTATTCTCTGAGTCTTAATTTGCCTCATGCTATAGACCACAGGATAGGGTGAGAGGTCTTCCCACAGGGTGCTGTAACTGCCTTCCCTCCAGGCAAAAATTGCCTGGATAGCAAAGGTTTGCAGGAGAGAGATGCCCTCCTCAGCATGATTTAGCACAGTAAACCAGGTTGCCTGCCCTCAGAGCTCCAACCCCAGGGCCCCAAACCCTGGAATCTCCTCACACAGCTCCAATCTACTCTGTCCTCTCTCTGCCAGAGCTCGAGTGGCTGCACACCAAATGTTGTTGTTGGCCCTTTAATAGGGTGCGTGCATTTCTATCCATCTCTGGCTAACAGACAGCAATCCTGCTACTTTTCACAGCCAATGTCCTGTGGGCTCCTTTCTCAGTTCTGGTTCTCTGGGAATGTTTAGACCCAGAGTTCTCAGTGGAAACCCCCCACAGCTGAGATATCCCTCCAGACCTTCAGCTGTTGTTTGTGGGAATCCAGCCAGCCCTTTCATGCCTCCTCACTTCCTATCAATCTCTGTGCAGTCACCACTTTCCACTCTTGGTTATCAGGATTTTCTCCAACTTGTCTTCAGCTGATTTTTCAGGGTGGTTTTTCTGTATTTTAGTTGTATTTCCGGTTTGGTCCTGGCAGAATATCTGTGTAGCTTCCACTTACTCTGTTGCCTTTTGTAATCTACCCATTTATGATGATTCTTATTAGCTTTAACTTCAAAGAGTAAGCCTCACCCTTCAGTTCTAAATATCACCCTTTTTGGTAGAGCCTCTAGCCCACTATATACCCATTAATAATGTTTCCTGCCGGAAGCCAATTCCAGCATGTCAGCAGGGCTGAATTATCTGGAGATAGCTGAGGGCATTTCTCCAAACCTGAAAAGGATGCATTAAATGATTGCTTGCTGCCAGACAGCTGAAGGCATTTCAATCTACATGTTATTGCCTCCTACTGGCCAAACACCTGAACAGCTGTAGGCAGTTCCCCAATCTGACAATGGATTCTGTATACCTAACCCTACCCTTTGATGTGTATATCTACCTTGCTTTAGGACAAATTGTGTTAATAAATAGCAAGGGGTTCTGAGAAAAGGACAACTTCATTCCTTTAGCTAAGTCTTCTCTGATTCCCCATAATGCCTTTCAAAATGATGTTTCATCTCTGGACTCTTTATTAATCTACACACAGAGCCTTCTCCAGATCCCTGAAACCTTCTAGATGCTGGATAAAGACCACCAGCAGTTTCCCCCTCTTTTTTAATGGTGGGGTGAAGTACAGACATTTTCCTTTAAAAATAATAACTTAGTAAAACTTAGTAAGGATCACCTAATTTTAAGCAGATCAGACACATAAAACTATTCTAAAAGAAAACCAAGTAGAACAATTAAAAGAAAAATAATTAGAAAATAAAGATGGAAACGTAAAACTAGCAATATCCTAAAGAAGCATGTTGTATAAAAATCTGAAAAGAAAAAAGTTTTCTATATTCTTCTTTCTGGAGAAAATCCAGGCTGGTATTGACAGCCAGATCTTCAAGATATTTCTGATATACTAAAGAGCATGGAAAGAAACAGTAAATGGCTGCCTTCTCAAAACATGGAAGAATTTGCATATGTATATATTTAACTGGTGGCAAATACATTTTTGAGGCACTAATAAGGAACCCTATATTATGGTAACTATTAATTCTACTTTTATATTATTGTAATGAGAATCAAGTTAACATATATTTTACTCACTTTATTTTCATATACTTCAATATTATAATTTTATTTTTAAAATATTTTAATCCTAAACCATTCCTAATAAATAAAGATTTGGGAAAAATTGCTAGAGTTTTGCCAAAATCCATTTACCTTTCTTCATGGGATCAGTCTGGATAATATTTGCCTGTTAAATGGGCCCATGTTGAGGCAGGATAGTAAGAAGCTACAGAAATGCCCTGGCAAGTGGAGTGGGGAACTGATACAAGATAATTAAACAAGGCCAAACAACTTGAACAATTCACAGACAGCTACTGAATCACAAGTCCTTATCTCCACTAACCAAGGACACTTGAGAGCAAATGGTTTATACCTCTCTTCCCTAGCCAGAGAATAAACAGCTTGAGTCACCTTGGTCAGGGAGATAGGTAACAGAGACCCAAGTAGTGCCATTTGTGCCAGCCAAACCCAAGGATGGACGAAGTCATGGGAACAAATAACAAAAAACCTGATTAGAGCCAGACAGACCCAGGATAAAATCAAAGCAGTGAAGCTGACCAGAAGATGATCCCAAACTCCCTTATAAGCTTATTTTGATGAAACAACATATTGAGGGACACACTTGGAAAACTAATGAATATTCTGCTAAGACCCACTCCTGAGATCTCACCTCGGATTCCTACCCACAGAAAAGACATAAAGCCCTCAAGGCAAAGGATGTAAGCATGGGCTCTCTGGAGCATGCCCATGCCTTTCTTCCCTCTCAGGTGTGCATCTTTACTTTTCTCTCCTAAACTCTAAGGATCCCCACAAGACTTGCAAGCAGAGGAGCAGCAGGCAGCAGTAGCTCATCCCAGGCTAACCCCCTGAACCTGTCTCCAGAGCCCTTTTGCTCTGACTTTCCAGTAAGCTGACAGCAACTTGACTTAGCTCACTCCTGTCATTGTGACTTTTATTTCTCAGTGAATTCATGCTGCTCCGTGTGGCTCACTTTTTTTCCTGTAACATTTCTAGAGAGCCAAAGCAGCCCTGCCTAGGCTTTCTCCTATTTCTTCTTCTACCCTAAGTCCTTCCTTAGTTTCACTGTCCCCATCTTTAATACTAGTAAACGTACTCTCTAAATCACCTGGACTTGTATTTTGAAATCTTTCCTGCACAAAGGCAAGAACCCACACACTACAGGTTGGCCAGAGGGAGACCTGCTCCAGCCAGGTCCCTTTCCAGTGACAAAATGAAGAAGTTTTTCCAACAGACAGCTGAAGTGAAGTATATCACCTCAGATGTACTTCACTTTTTTATCCTTCCCTTTCTAATCAGCTACAATTCAGACATGGTGATGACTCAGCTTAGATCATGCACACAGTCAGTATCCTGGTGAATGACTATGGGAGCAGAGCTGCCCTACCAACCTAAGCCATTCCCTTTGGAACAGATGAGTGAGGAGAAATAAACTTCTTTTTGTTACAACAGTTTAACTATTAAAACTGTACTGTCTATTCTTGTAAGGGCAAGTTGCCTTCTAAATCAATATAGCCATCTCTTTGCAAATTACCACAACTGTGAGTAGTGTGGTCTCTGCCAACAGCCACTGTCAAGAAAATGAAAAGGTCATGAAAAATCTATCCAAGAACTATTTTATATTGAAAAGTTTGACATACATCTGAAATCCCTTCCTTCTTGTCTTGGAATTCTGTATAAGCAATTACTGAGGTTTCTATTTCAGCATCTGCTGTTTGAGACATAAGCATTGTTTAAATGAGACATGGAAGCATGGGACAGACTGACAGATCTCCCAGGGAAGGGAGAAAGGGGGTGGGACGAGATTAACCAAAGAACTTATATGCCTATATGCATAGCCCATGGACACAGACAATAATGAGGTGAAGGCCTAGGGTGGGGTGGGAGCCAGGCAGAGGGGGGCAAAGGGGAAAATTTGGGGACATCTATAATACTCTCAACAATATTAATTAATTAATTCATTCATTCATTAATAAGTAAGACACATAATTGTGCCCTAGGTCTGGCACTTTCCAGCAAGATGGTAAAGGCAGTGAAGTGACAGCTAAGAATTTCCTGACCAAATTCTTTCACTTCTTTCATTCCTATTACATCACCAGTAGAGCTCATATTTCACTGTAAGAAACAAAAAGTAAATGTTTCCCAATTGTCATTAAACTGAAAGCCTTATTTGAGTTTATTTTACAAATTGGCTGCACACTTGTTACATGACACATTGATATGAATTCCCTTCACAGTTACCTATTCTGTACATTATCTTTTTGTACCTTGATAATACAGCCACACTGTCCAGTCCTAAAATTATTCAGATAACTTCTAAGTGGGACATTTGTGTAAGTGCAATTATTACTGTGCACATACATCACTGAGGCTACCTCTATATATATTGACAATCTACTTGGCCTCAACACTTGCTAAAATAATTCCAGTTAAACTTAAAAGTATAAAATGCTGGGGGAGGGAGGTTCTACTTTAACTGCTTTAAAATATAAAATGCACAAATACCAATGGAATTATTTCAAGTTGCCATTGTTTATTTGACAGCATATTAATACAGGGTGTCTACTGACTCTATTCAACCACTCTAATCAATATGAGGGGGAAATACTCTTCTTTCATGGAAAGGGAAGGCCGGGATAAAGAAGATAAACTTATTTACCCAATGTAGACATAATACACATTCATTAAAGAAGTATGAGGGAGAAGAAATTCAAAAGAGCAGTAATGTTTGTACTGAACCTATCTATGTGCACTATAATTTGAAGTCTTCAATGAAAACCAGATATTTGAATTACCTCATAATTAGCACATGTTGGTGGACCAGAAAACTAACTACAATATTGCATAAGCAAAAGGAAAACAGTGGCAGACACATACATACGACAAAGGATTACAAATGGCAGAGAGGAAGCAAAACATTAATCAGACAATGACAAATCAACCTCAGTTTTGACACTGTTTTTTTTTAATATACCAAGGCACACATTCAAAGGTCCCTTAATCAGACTAATTCAGTATTTCCAAGATGGAAAAAAATCTATACTAATAAAAGGGTAATATGCTAATTAGACTGGGTCGACCAGACATCTTCCAGATGTCTGACTTCCTTCCTGACAGTTAGGAGGTGACCAGGCCAGCAGGGGGGCAGTTAGGGGGCAACCAGGCTGACAGGGGACCAGTTAGGGGGCGATCAGGCAGGCAAGGAACCAGTTAGGAGTGATCAGGCAGGCAGGTAGAGTGGTTAGGGGCGATAAGGCAGGATGGCAGGGGAGCAGTTAGGGGGTGACCAGACCAGCAGGGAGGCAGTTAGGAGGCGGCTAGGCCAGCAGGGGAGCAGTTAGGGGGCAACCAGGCCAGCAAGCAGAGGCAGTTATGGGTGATCAGGCAGGCAAGCAAGTGGTTAGGAGCCAGTGGTACCGGATTGAGAGAGGGAGGAGTCTAAGCTGGCAGTCAGACATCCCCTGAGGGGTCCTGGATTGGAGAAGGTGCAGACCGGCCTGAGTGACCCCCCTCCCCTCCTTCAGTGCACGAATTTCGTGCACCAAGCCTCTAGTAAAAAAGAAAGATGAAAGGAAAAAAGTTCTCAGGTTGGTCAAAAACTACAGCTGAAGCATACATAGCAGAGCATTCTAGAAACCCATTTTTTATTGTAGAGTCAATTCTGACAAGCATGTTTGTTGGTGTCTCTAAATCAACATAAGAATTCATATGTAAATCAGGGATAGAAAGTGACAATGAGAAAAAAATCAGAATGTGAGGGAGAGACAGGAAAGTATAAAACTTCAAGATAATTCGGTACCATCTTACACCTGCCAGAATGGCTATCATCAACAAATCAACAAATGATAAGTGCTGGCGAGGATGTGGAGAAAAAGGAACCCTTGTGCACTGCTGGTGGGAATGCAGACGGATGCAGTCACTGTGGAGAACAGTATGAAGTTCTGTTCAGCAAAAAACTAAAAATGGAACTCGCATTGACCCAGTGATCCCACTTCTAGGACTATGTCCCAAGAAACTAGAAACACCAATTAGAAAGGATATATGCACCCTATGTTCATAGTGACACAATTCACCATAGCTAAGATTTGGAAACAGCCTAAGTGCCCATCAGCAGATGAGTGGATTAAAAAACTGTGGTACATCTATACAATGGAATACTACGCTGTGGTAAAAAAGAAGGAGTTCTTACCATTTGCAACAGCATGGATGGAACTGGAGAGCATTATGCTAAGTAAAATAAGCCAGTCAGAGAAAGATAAATATCACATGATCTCACTCATTTCTGGAATATAATGAACAATATAAACTGATGAACAAAAACAAATCCAGAGACAGAGAAGCATCAATCAGACTGTCAAACCTCAGAGGGAAGGTAGGGGAAGGTGGGGGTAAGGGGGAGAGAGGGAGAGGGGGAGAGATCAACCAAAAGACTTATATGCAAGCATATAGGCCTAGCCAATGGACACAGACAACAGGGGGGTGAGGGCATTGGGGGGGGGGTGAGGGCATTGGGGGGGGGGGTGAGGGGTAACGTGGGGATAAGGACACATATGTAATAACTTAATAAAAAAATTTTTTTAAAAGAAAGTTAAAAACTCATGTTTCCTTGAACGAAAATAAATAAATAAATAAATAAATAAATAAATAAATAAATAAATAAATAATTTTTTAAAAACAACCAAGATGCCGAAACCGGTTTGGCTCAGTGGATAGAGCGTCGGCCTGCGGACTGAAGGGTCCCAGGTTTGATTCCGGTTGAGGGCATGTACCTGGGTTGTGGGCACATCCCCAGTAGGAGATGTGCAGGAGGCAGCTGATCGATGTTTCTCTCTCATCGATGTTTCTAACTCTCTCTCTCTCCCTTCCTCTCTGTAAAAAATCAATCAAATATAAAAAAGAAAAAGAAAAGGTTTGTTAAAAAAACAAACAAACAAAAAAAACCCACCAAGATAAAAGTCCTAGCACTCTGAGATCCTTTAAAGTACATAGGGACTGTCACATCTCAGCAATCTGCTAATGCTTCAAGGCCCTATACCCATGTCATCAGGAGAACCCGAAGTTATTAAGAGAACATTCAATTATATTCAGTTACTTTGTAAAAAAGCAAGTGTACCACAGATTGCTTCTTAGATAATTTTATCAAAAATATCATAGAATAATTGTCACTGACCTATTTGAGAGAAAATGCACTGAATGCACTATTTTCCCCCCTTAACAGATCTGTTTTGATCTGATCCATGGTACTTTTCCAAGCCTATTGACCAACTGTGCAAACATGTAGCCAGTACCATTAAACAAAACAGTCCTAAAACATCCTTGAAATCTATACACTTTCTTCCCAACCAGGTTATAGAAAGATAACATAGCAAAACTAGGAATGGAGTAGAATGGACTTGGGATGGTTGTAACCCCTAAGCAGGTCAGAGCAAATCCCTTTGGACAAGGCAACACCTACAAAACCACTTCAGATTAATGGAAGTACTGCTTTTAAGTAATTTTTTTTTTTGGTTCAGTTCTTAAGATTTCTGGAAGGTAACACAAAAATAAAATTAGTAAATTCCAATTTTTGGTTTCAAAACCTAGTTTTCCATTATAGAACTCAATATTTTAATGTCTTTTTATTTCAGTTTAAAATGCTCAGAATTTCTGTCAGTTATAATTCCCAGTAATTTCATAGTAAAATCATTTTTATTTAATTTCACATTGACCAACTAAGTATTTCCAAAGCTCTTATTTTCCTTTAACTTATTCCTTCATTCAGCAAATATTTACTAAGCATCTACTCTGCTAGGTACTGTGTTGGAACCAAGGGATTCAACAGGAGACATAATAAAGTCTATGCCTGCTGAGCTTAGTTTATTTGGGAAATTAAACAATTAAATACCATCTAGTTTCTCTAATAGGATTACCTGTTGTCATTCTGATTACTAACAGTGGTCCGGTGCATGGATTCATGCACATTAAAAGAAAATTAATTAGAAGAAGTATTTTAATATCGCTATTCGCCCTTTCTCTATAATAGAAGTGTCATCCAAATTCACAATCGACAATGACAGATCAAAACATACACGTGCGATTGGCATTAGAGAGAGCTTTATATGTATCATGCATGCGCTAGTCAACTTAGCCTTTTATATATAAAACTAGAGGCCCGGTGCACAAAAATTTGTGCACTGGTGGTGGTGGTGGTGGGGGGGGTGGTGTCCCTCAGCCCAGCCTGTGCCCTCTCACAGTCTGGGACCCCTCGAGAGATAACGACCTGCTGGCTTAGGCCCGCTCCCGGGTGGCAGAGGACAGGCCCAATCCCTAGGTGCCTGCCCCGCAGCTCCTGGTCGGGCTCAGAGCAGGGCCGATTGGGGAGTTGGGGTGCCGCCCCCTGTCATGCACAGAGCAGGGCAGATCAGGAGGTTGCGATGCCACCCTCAGTCACGCTCAGGGTAGGGCCGATTGGGGGGTTGGGGCACCGCCCCCTGTCACACTCAAGGCAGGGTCGATGGGGAGGTTGGGGCACCGCCCCCTGTCACCCACAGAGCAGGGCAGATCAGGGGGTTGGGTCACTCCCCCTGTCACACACAGAGCAGGGCGGATCAGGGGGTTGGGGTGCCGCCACTCTCACACACAGAGCAGGGCCCATGGGGGGGTTGGGGCGCCACACCCTGTCACACACAGAGCTGCAGGGTGATCAGGGGGTAGGGAGCTCCCCCCTATCAGGCACAGAGCAGGGCTGATCAGGGGGTTGGAGCGCTTTCCCCTGTCATGAACAGAGCCGGGCAGATAGGGAGGTTGTGGCCCCACCCCCTGTCACACACAGAGCCACAGGGCGATCAGGGGGTTTGGGCGCTGCCCCGGGTCACCCTGCTCCAGGGGCCAGGAGGCCTCGTGGCTCCACTGATCCCGGTGCTGGGAGGCCTCACGGCTCCACTTGACACAGGGGGCATTGAGGCCTCGCTGTTCTGCTGATCCCAGTGCCAGGAGACCTCGCAGGCTCCACTGATCCTGGCTTCGGGATGCCTTGTGGATCCACTGATCCCAGGCCAGGAGGCCTCGCTGCTCCCCTGATCCCAGTGCTGGGAGGCCTTGCGGTTCCGCTGATCCCGGTGCTGGGAGGCCTCACTGCTCAGCTGATCCCAGTGATGGGAGGCCTTGCGGCTCCACTGATCCTGGTGCTGGGAGGCCTCACTGCTCCCCTGATCCCAGTGCTGGGAGGCCTCACTGCTCAGCTGATCCCAGTGCTAAGAGGCCTCGTGGCTCCACTGATCCTGGTGCTGGGAGGCATATTACCCTTTTACTATATAGGATAGAGGTCTGGTGCACGGGTGGGGGCCGGCTGGTTTGCCCTGAAGGGTGTCCTGGATCAGGGTGGGGGTCCCGCTTGGGTGCCTGGCCAGCCTGGGTGAGGGGATGATGGCTGTTTGCAGCTGGTCACACCCCCTTCAGGATGGGGGTCCCCACTGGGGTGCCTGGCCAGCGTGGGTGAGGGGATGATCGCTGTTTGCAGCTGGTCACACCCCCTTCAGGATGGGGGTCCCCACTGGGGTGCCTGGCCAGCCTGGGTGAGGGGATGATGGCTGTTTGCAGCTGGTCACACCCCCTTCAGGGTGGGGGTCCCCACTGGGGTGCCTGGCCAGCGTGGGTGAGGGGATGATCGCTGTTTGCAGCTGGTCACACCCCCTTCAGGGTGGGGGTCCCCACTGGGGTGCCTGGCCAGCCTGGGTGAGGGGATGATCGCTGTTTGCAGCTGGTCACACCCCCTTCAGGGTGGGGGTCCCCACTGGGGTGCCTGGCCAGCCTGGATGAGGGGATGATGGCTGTTTGAAGCTGGTCACACACCCTTCAGGGTGGGGGTCCCCACTGGGGTGCCTGGCCAGTCTGGGTGAGGGGCTGAGGGCCGTTTTCAGGCTGGCGGGTGACTGAAGCTCCCAACCTCTCCTTTTTTCCTTTTTTTTTTATTCTGGGATTTATTTACCTTCTATGGCTGTCACTGGAGCTGAGAGCCAGCTTTAGCTGTGAGACCTCGGCTGCTGAAAGCAGGTTTCTGTGCTTTGTTTACCTTCTGTATTTGAAACTTTGTTGTGACTCCAGTTCTGAGATCCTGGGCCGGCTGAAAGCAGGTTTCTGGGTTTTGTTTAGCTTCTATATATGCAACAATGTTTCTTAGAGAACAGCTCAGAGCCCAGCAGCAGCAGGCGGGGAACCTTGGCTTCCTCCGTCACTGGAGCAAGCAAGCCTCCTGTTTGCATCAGTTGCCTGGCTGCCGGCCGCCATCTTGGTTGGCAGTTAATTTGCATATCCTGCTGATTAGCCAATGGGAAGGGTAGCAAAGTTATGGCTAATTACCATGTTTCTCTTTTATTAGATAGGATAAACTTGCTTATATTAGAACTGCTTTGTGATTTAGCTAAACATTTTCCAGCCCAGTGAAGCACCCCAACTTCTCTTTCAGGAAAATGTCAGCAACACAGCAGTAAACAGTAACACAAAGCAGATTATTATTGTAGATCACGCAGGGAGAACAAAGGGTAAACTATTTAACTGCAGGAGTGTTTGACTACATTCTGTGCAGTGAGAAAACCTGAAGTCATTTTCAAATTCCACCATTTCTTACTTCTTTTCAGTCGGGTCAAGTTTCTAAACTTACTAAACCTCCATTTTCCGGCTAATAAAAAGAAAATAGGATTCTACCGAGTCTCCTATCTACCTACTCCAGGACTTCTGTGAGGATCAAATGAGATGAGGGGTGGGAAAACGCTTCACATTTGGTTAAAGTGTAAAATGTTTGCACCTGGCTAAAAAGCAAGTTGTGTTCCTGGGCTAAAGAAACTCCAAGGCTACTAGTTGCTAGGGAGAGGAAGCTGGGCATTGCTATGTGATGTCATTACCTGGCGCCCACAGCCACCATTTCTGGGCTGGGCTGGACTATGGGCTGCATTTGTGCTATGGGTTCTTGGCAGCATTGACTGCGATTTGGTGGGGTGTTGCTCCAGGGTGGTGGTGGGGCCTATGTCCCACTTGGGGAAGCCGAGTGTTGCTTTGTGGGTGCCGGGTCTGTGGTGCCGTTTCTTTGTAAATGGCCAGTGTGCATCACGGCAGCTCCTGCATTGAACTTCTGCCCCCTGGTGGTCAGTGCGCGTCATAGCTACCGGTCAGATGGTCAGAGGGAGTTAGCATATTAGCCTTTTATACATATAGATATTCCCAAGTATACTGTTCCCACCAAATAACAGATTAATGAAGCCACTGAGATAGTTATAGACATACTAGAGATATCCAAAAAAATTTTATGACAAATAACTGCCTATTAAATGCGAACATTACACATTTGAAGTACATATACTCTTGAATTTATTCAACCTACCTATCAAATTATCATGTCCAAAGATTTGAAATTTTTCTTCTCTAATGCTTTTCTCCATATGAAAACCATGATAGAATTTTAGAGTTCACTTTTCTCATTTTTTAGGAAAAATATATAAAATAAAATTACTAAAGTAGTGGGATTGAAACTGAAATGTGGGGTATTGAGTCCCAGTTCATTGTCTTGTGAAATCAAAGAAGGACAAAAACTGTTAGCAGAACCAAAGTGTATTGAGAGAAGCCAGTCCTGAAAAAGGGGCATCTGAGGTTCCAGAAACAGGCCAGTGTCCAGAGCTTCCTTTCCATCTTGCAGTTGGGAGTTCAGCATTCAAGCTAATTAAAGTCTATTAGTGCATGTGTAGAGGCCCACATGGCCATAAGCCACGTGAGCGAGGGGGAGTGTATCTCCTGCCATTAGCCCAAGAATCTAGCACTTTGGGAGAGAGAAGCGCCCAAGCTTTGTCGTATGCTTTGCTATATGCTTGTTAGTTCCTCATTGGTCCTTTCAAAGAATTTCACATTAGCAACATCCTTGGGATTAGTTTATACGCCTTACTATCTGTGACTGGTTACCTGCAAGCTGCCTGTGTTAGCAACATTCCTACATTTTAAAGCTCATGTCTCCCAGGTGTGCCCTTCCATCCTCACCCACTTGGGGTACCTTAGTAACTCCACGTAGTTGGGTTCCTGGTTTTACTTCGTTCCCCTCCCCGCCATGGTCCCTGTCCCTGTCTGCCTAGCTTTCTTCTGTTTCCTCAGGATTATTTCAGGATGTTTTCTTTTTTCCAGTACAAAAGTTATGAAGAAAACATTGCAACAAAAATATTTACCCAAGTCGAGGCTAATTCTGATGTTCAAGGAATCTTAAGGCATTTCCTCTCCTCTATAAAATGTGGCTTCTGATAAAAGGTTTTTTGTGCCTAGACCAAGTATATGAATTATAAGTACATAAAATATAAAGTATCACATGTATATGTCCACTTATCAATTAGTGGCTTACTGCTCAATTAAATATGACTAAAATGAGTAATTTTATCTTAGAAAAAAAACTTGAGCAGAAAATGAACAAGATTCAAGAAATTAGGTTTTTGCCAAAATGTTGGAAGTACTATGCCAATTTAGTTTTTAAATGGGAGCTATTTACTTTTAGCAAACAGAGTAAATGAAGGAATAAATCTGTTTGCTAAAAGTAATAGCTCACATTTCCACTTCTTTGACTGCTCAAGTCTTCAGGGATCCAAGACTGCTACTGCTAAACATGTAAAATCAGTACAGCAGTAGAGAATACATATTAAGTATAAGGGAATAAAGCATACATTGCTTTTTTAAAATTTATTTTTGATTTCAGAGAGGAAGAGATGGAGAGACAAAAACATCAATGAGAGAGAATCATGGATCAGCTGCTTCCAGCATGCCCTCCTCCCCGCCCCACCAGGAACTGAGCCCCTCCTTGGAATCAAATGACCACCTCCGTGAACCACAGGGCCACACAGGCCAGGCCAGGCCCATACCACATTTCTTCTTCAAAAAAACTAAGCCATAGAAAAAGGATGGGAAAGACCGTTTAGGAAAGACAACTAAAGAAACATGCTGCCATACAATACAACCTTAGGACCCATTTAATTTTATTTAAAAACATCACCTTGAGAATTTAAATCAAGGACTTAGGATCCTAATTTTAAAATGAAAAAGAACCTGTTTAAAATATTAATACTCTTTAGGAAATTATACCTAATTATTCTCTGGCTCTTTGTGGGTATATTTTAAGTATTCCCAAATTTTATACAGCTCTAAATAAAGTGGAGAAAAACTTAAGAACCATAATTAGCCAGGTGATTCATATAAAATAATTTTTCTTATCAAGTTACATCATTAGGGAAGCCATGAAGTAAACTTTATCTTCCCTAAAAAAAACAAAAATGCATGAATAGTTAACATTTAAACCTTTGACAACTTATCTTTCCTTGATGATCAATGGCATCATTCCAAAAATGTGGTTAAGCAATGAACTCAAACTCTATTCAATTGTGTCTGTAACCATGACACCTAAACAATCAACTGAAAAGTAAAAACATCACAAGCTGTTTTTATTCTGCAATAACATACCCAGGATTATGTATACAGGTGCACTTCTCAACTAAATCTGGTAATGTATATTAAAATTTGTAGATTCCCATGGTCTCAAAAGCCCAGACTAAATAGATTAGGGCACTGCTGTAGCTACGCATTAAAACCTATGCTACGACTGAATGGAACATAAAACCATAATTAAACATTGTGCTGGTTAACAATACTTGCACTTCCCTGTTCATTACTCAATAGGTACACCTAAAGTTTTAGACAGGAATTATAATTAGAAATAATGAGAGCAATTTTTTTGTTACTGTACCTTTAAGTTATGTTAGACTTATTCTTTGAAATTATCGATTATCCTATCCTGTTCATGTGAGAACTTAAGAAAACCTCTCTCGTATCTGTGCCATCTTTACTAGTACACATGAAAAAAAGTGTAGATATAAAAAAGTTTCCTACAGATATCACTTTATATAAAAACCACTTTAGCCAAACATGTAAGTAAAACTATGCATTTTATTCGTTCCACCCAGCTGAGAATTGCTCTATTATACAAATACAGTATTGTACAAAAAAATCACAAAATGTTACAAAATAAAAAAGTACAAACTGCGTTAATTAATAAATATGACTAACAGTAGTTAAGTGGAAATGAGATAGATTTTAGGTTGGGAACATTGTTTGACCCAGCAAACCGTACAAGCTCTGTTTACAGACATTTTTATTTGTACATAATACAGGGCAATCCTATTTTTCCTTTTGAAAGAATTTTAAAGGACTTAATATTTAGAATATTAAGACAATAGTCTCCTGCTATAAAATAACTGCAAAGGTTGGTTCGAGGCATCCATCCTATTTGTTTTCAAATCTCAGTTGAATCCAAGAAGCTATATAAAGCAGGAGGCTTTATCACAAAGTTTTACACCATGTTAAAATTCTTTTACAACAAAATGACAAATATAAATAAAAACGAATGAGAGCACCAATCTACTCTAAACATTAACCAGAATAATTAAACACTCTGCCATCAGCAAATATCAGATTTTCATTCAAGTTAAGAGCTGGCACTATCTCTTAAAGAAAAAAAAAAATCTTCCCACAATCTCCCCTTACATATTATTTCTCTTTAAAAGGTTGGCCATTTCTAGAAAAATAATGATTTCAAAAACAAATGTTTCATCAAAATGGAATGGGCCAATTATCTGATAACATGAATGTATCAATCTCCATTTGAAAAAGTATCTAAGAATTGTAAAATTCAAATTCATCAACATAAAACAACTACTAAATCACAAACTTGATTCAAATAAGCTTCCCATAAAGCACTTTTCTGGGTTTATGCCGGAAAGCTGTCAAAACGTCATAGATGAAGTTACACCAATTTTTTAAAATGTTGTGCAAAAATACCTTTTTATAGAAAATAGATTACCAGGAATGAACAAATATATACACTGTGAGAAATTAGCTTGCAAATGAAGTAGTGCTGACTTTATACAGCAAATTATAAATAGCAGTAGGATCATACATAGCTATCATGAAGCATCGTGTCGGTGCCCAGCAACCTTCAGCTCTGAGAAAACATTCAAAATTTAAAAAAAAAAAAAAAAGCTTAAGGCATTACACCTACAGTCATCTACTATTAATTTTAAAAGTGCTATTACCCTGATGAGAGTTCGTATAATTCTCCAAACACAAATTATGTAAATGCACTTTCCCAGGGTGGAGGTTTTCAGACACTTCAAGAGCATGCATTTTGTTCAATATACATTTTGGAGAGGGAGATGGCCATGGATTTGGCAAGTTCTTCGTCGCGTTTCCTTTGCACTTGAGTCTGTCTGCACCAGCTGTCATACTCCGGGTTAGGATAGGAGTGATCAAACACGGCATCGTAATGTCCATTACTGAGCCAACTGAGCCAAATACTAGGCCGTCGAGCATCCTCCGGGCCCAGGTAGTGAATCATCGTGGACACGGTGGGGCTCTCCAACCTCCCGCCAGTCGTTAAGTGGATGTTCACATTCAGCATCTGCCCCATGGCCAGCAGCTCCGGGTACCCGGCCCAGGCCCCGTCCTGCGCGGCCGCGATGATGAACTCCCCCACGTCGCCCTCGATCAGGGGGCTGAAGTGGTCCAGGTGGTCGGCGATGTAGTGCACCGTCTGCTCCCGCAGCTCGGGGTGCAGGCTCTGGTGCCCGTACATGGTCTTGCTGACCGCTCGGTAGAGGCAGTTGCCGTCGGGGATGATGTGGAACCGGTACTTATTCCTCTGCCGCAGGTACTTGTCCTGCCTCTCCACCTCCGCCAGGTACAGGGCCAGCTTCTCGTCCCGGGCATCCGATCGGGAGGCGAGGGCCGCCTCGGCGGCGCCGTGCTGGGCGGCCTCGCCGCTCCGGGCCGCGGGTGTCTCGGGCTCGGGGCCGGGCCGCCGCGCCTCGTCCGCGCTGGGAGGGTCGCTGCGCTCGCCGGCCCTCTCCCAGCCCCGCAGGCTCCTCTCCGCCGGGCGCTCCTCGCTCCACGGGCCGGCGCTGGGCTCCGGGCTCCCCGGGAGCGGCGCGGGGCCGCGGTGCTTGGCGGCGGCCAGGGCCTGGCGGTGCTCGCTCAGTCGGAAGTTGCGGTCGGGGCCCTCCCGGGCTGCGTCCAGGCCCGCGGGCTCGGGGCCGTCGGGCCGCAGCAGCTCCTCCAGGAGCCAGGCCGAGGAGCCCCGGCGCGGCGGGACCGGGGCGCCGGGCGCGGGCGCCAGCAGGAGGCAGCGGCCGCGCTGGGCGGGCGCCGCGGCGGCGGACTCGGGCCCGTGCAGCAGGAGCCGGTCGGCGCCCAGGGCCCGCACGGTGATCTGCGCCGTGGACGTGTAGTGCGGCGGCAGCGGCGGCTTGCAGGACCCGCCGGGCGGGCCGGCGGCGGCGGCGGCGGCGGCGGAGGAGGAGGGCGCGGCGGCCCCGGACACCATTTCGAAGCAGGAGAAGGCGGGCATCTTGGCGGCGGGGGCGGCGGCGGCTTCCCGGGGCGCGGCGGCCGCGGCGGGCTGGCACTCACCGGTCTCGGGCTCCGGCGCGCCGCTGGCGGGCCCCGGGGGCTGCACGGAGACCCTGAAGGGGGCGGCGGCGGGCGGCGGAGCGGGCGCGGCGGCCGTGGGACCCGGGCCCCCGGCTGGGTAGTGGGTGCAGACGCTGCTGTAGAGCTGCATGTCCCTGCCCGCCGCGCGGCCCCTTATAGGCGCGGAGAGCCCGGGTGCGGGGGACACACCCTCCAGGCCCGGGGGAGGGGGCCGGTCGGGCGCGATGACCCAGTGCCCCTAGAATAGAAATTATCCAAGGGCCGCCGGACGCCCGCGCGCGAAGAGCCGCAAATAGCGACCGGGTCCCCGCCAAATTCCTGCTGCGCCACAGCGCGCGGTGGGGGCGGGGAGGGAACGCGCGCCCGACCCCTGCCGGTGTGCTGGGCCAGCAGACTCGGGGCGCCGCGCCCGCTGCCGCTGCTCCGGCCCCGGCGGCCGCTGGGGACTCGGAGGAAGCCGCCCGCCCCGCAGGAGCGCGTCCCGCCCGCGAAGAGCCGTGCAGGGCGCGCGGAGGGGCGGGGAGGCGGGGCCGCGGTTGTTTACCTCAGGCCGCGCGGCCGCGTCACGTGAGCCCGCTGGAATGTGTGGCTGGTCAGGGCGCCCATTCAGCCCCGCGGGCTCGCCCCGCCCCCGCCCAGGCCCCGCCCACGCTTAAGCCCCGCCCCCTTCGGGCGTTGTCTAGGACTGGGACCCAGGCGCTAGCGACGGCGCGCGGGCGGGGCGCCCCGGGGAGAGCGCGGAGGCTCGGGCGCCTGCGCAGTCAAGGAATTCCTGGCCCCGGCCTGCGGGACTCCGCGGCCGCTTCCTGTTTCTCAGCCACAGGTGTCCGCGCCGCGCTCCTGCGCGCGGCTGCAGGGAATTGTGGCAGGTTGGGCGCTGCTTGGGACGAGGTAGAACGCTTTGCAAGCTTGAGTCTCGAAGGAAGCTTTCGGGCGCCGTATGGAGGTCGCAGCGCTGCCTTAAAACCTGCCTGACCCACCGTTCCCATTTGCCACTGCTGTCTTCTTTTCCGTTAAGATCAGAATGTTAAAAGTCCTGTGACACCACCCATTGTCCCCAGCACCTTGCTGCCCTGCTAACCGAAACTTTTGCACCCCCTAATCTATGTGACTGGCATATATATGTCTGGGGAGGAAGCAAGCCTTTCAAACGGCCTTTAGAAATACCAAGAGTCTAAGGACCTCCGGCCTTTTGAAAATAGGCGCGGCTGTAACCTTATGTCCTTGGCAATGTAGAGGGCGTCATGCTGCACGCCAAGGCCGGGTAACACAGTTCTTCCCAACTGCATTAATTGCACCTTACTTGTAAGGGAAAGCCAGACTATTCATATGATCAACCATGTATCGGCTATAGAGAATCGAGCAGCTTTTGGGACATTCCGAGCGGTGATCAAATGCTAAATTAGCAGGTCTTATCCTAACACCATGTTAGAGATGGAGAAATAGCTGTAGGTTATGGTATACACCTTTCTCCATCCTTCAGCTGAAATGTCAATTCCACGAATAAAAAGAGTTTGTCTTGTCCCCTATTATAGTTACATCTCCTAGCACAGTGCCTGGCACACATAGTTGGAGGTAACTGCTATTTACTGAATGAATTAATGGAAAATGAATTCCCAAGGTTTCTCAGACAGTGGTAGGGAAGCCAGAATGATGAATCCGTCTCCGGATCCTAACCAGGGATTCTAATTTGCCATGTGGGGTGGGGTGTGACTAGCAGGATCCCACAGGTAGCCCCTTGCTTAGGTCACTCCAACCTGTTAGGTAAGTCAACTCAGAAGATAAATCAACTGTCATTTCAACTTCTGGTGATTACCCTATTGGGAGCTTGTTAGCTCCCTTGGCTCACTAGAAAAGGAAAATTAGATTTCATCACTACTCTTTTTGGGTATCTATTGCTCTCTGATTAAGCACTGAAACTGAACTCTTCCTTTAGTCTTTCTGTACCTGGTGTTCTGAAATAGAAGACAAGACAATTAACAATAAAATAATCCTCAAATAATATTTACTGAGTAGCCATTGTGTGCCCAGCAGAGCTAGCATAACCGAAGCCTGGAGGGAGATAAAGAAACTATTAATATTTAAAATCTAAAGCAAGAAGGCATTTTAACAGGTTGGGGTCATCACAGAAAAAAATTAGCATTAGAGGCACAGAGGACAGACCAGGTCTGATGTAACAAATGGGTAACAGACAGGTATACACAGAAATGTGAAGATTCAAAACTTTAACATACATTAAGGCTTCCCACGCTTTTAGATTGTGAGGGGGACGTGGACTAGGTAAAACTGCACATTCACTATGCGAACCAGTGCCCACCCTATATCGTAATCTGAAGAGTCTTCCTGGGGGAAATGATAATTCTGGAAACTCAAAGCAATGTGTCGCCAGCCTTGGACATGGGAGTTGTCTCCTGCCCTTGGAGTCTAAAAGAAGACAAGGCTTTACACGTGATCGCAGAGAGATTAGAATGAGAAAGCGCAAGAGAGGAAATCCGATTCTTTCATGCTCCATCTGAAAAGAGTTACTTATGATTCCATTCTGGAAAATCATCTGTCCAGCTTATTTTCGTGGTGTGCAGAAATTTGGCAGAAGTTTAGAAAAATAGGATTCTAAACCAAAGTTGCAGAGTTATTGAATAGGCTAGAAAAACGGGGAATTCAGCAGTTATCAACCAAACAGTAAGGGCAAGACAACCAATGTTTAAAATAAAAGGGATGGCCCTGACTGGTTTGGCTCAGTGGATAGAGCGTCGGCCTGCAGACTGAAAAGTCCCAGGTTCGATTCCAGTCAAGGGCATGTACCTTGGTTGCAGGCACATCCCCAGTGGGGGGTGTGCAGGAGGCAGCTGATCAATGTTTCTCTCTCATCTCTCTTATCAATGTTTCTAACTCTCTATCCCTCTCCCTTCCTCTCTGTAAAGAATCAATAAAATATATATTTTAAAACAAATTAAACAAAAAGAATAGCCTGGCCAGTGTGGGCCAGTGGTCGAGCATCCACCCAGGAACTAAGAGATCACTGGTTTGATTTCTAGTCAGGGCAGATGCCTGGGCTGCAGGCTCAATCCCCAGAGAAACAATGAAATTTCTCTCTCATCAATGTTTTCTATCTTTCTATCCCTAGCCCTTCCCCTCTCTCTAAAACATATTTTTTTAAAAGGACAAGGTATTTAATGTATGAATATTTATTGAGTACCTGCTATGCTCCCAGCATAGTGCCAATTATAGAAAATTCAGAAGCAGATTCTGTTCTGCAGCCCAGACAGCAGAAACCTAAGACATCTTTATAAAAGAAGACCAGCCCGGCCAGTGTGACTCAGTGGTTGAGCATCGATCTATGAACCAGGAGGTCACGGTTTAATTCCTGGTCAGGACACATGCAGGCTCAATCCCCAGTGGAGGCTGTGAAGGAGGCAGCTGATCAATGATTCTCTCTCATCATTGATGTTTCTATCTCTCTTTTCCTCTCTGAAATCAATAAAAATATACTTTAAAATAGGACCAATCCTGGTATGTTTTTTTTGAAGTTACATTTATCTAAAGACCACTTTCTCTTAGTTACCATCCCTTTAAAGATACTAACATTCCCAACCTCCTCACCTCCCACAAAATAAAACTTTTAAAAATGCAAACATTTATCCATTTTTTTCACTCATTAAAGAATCATTTTTATATAAACCTAATATGAAAAACAATATTGAAAAAGAAGTATGGAGAACTCATACTTCCGAATTTCAAAACTTACTACAAAGCTACAGTCATCAAGACCATGTGATACTGGCATAAAGATAAACACATAGGTCAGTGGGATAGAATTGAGAGCCCAGAAATTAATCTGTATGGTTATGGTCAGTTGACTTTGACGGGGTGCTGAGACAATTCAGTGGGGAAAGAAAAGTCTTTTTAGTGAATGGTGCTGGGCCAACTATATATCTGCGTACAAAAGAATGACGTAGACCTCCACTTCACAATTTATACAAAAACTAATTCAAAATGAGCTAAAACTATAGAATCCTTAGAAGAAATTAGAGACAGAAATCTCAGTGCCCATAGATTAGGCGACAATTTCTTAGGTGTGACACCAAAAGCACAAATGACAAGAGAAAAAAAGTAGATAAGTTGGACTTGACTAAAATTAAAAACTTGGTGCTTCAAAGGACACTAAAGTGAAAAGACAAACAACATTGAGAGACTATATTTAAAAATTGTATTTATGTTAAGGGACTTTGAAATATATAAAGAATTTATAAAGAAATCTTACAGTTAAACAATAAAAAGAAACCCAATTTATAAAATGGACAAATATTTTGAATTGACATTTCTCCAAAGAAAATATACAAATAGCCAATAAGCACATGAGAAGATAGTCAACATCATTAGTCACTAGGGAAATGCAAATCAAAACTCACAGTGAGATACACTTCACACCCTATAGAATGTCTATAATAAAAAAAAAAGACGGACAATAGCCAAGTGCTGATGAAAATGAAGAGAAATTAAAAGCCTTGGACATTGCTGTGGGATTTTGAAATGATACAGATACTTCATAAAACAATTTGGCAGTTTCTCTATGATCCAGCAATTCTACTCTTAGGTATATAACCAAGAGATATTGAAACAATGTCCACACAAAAACTCATACATCAGTGTTCATAGTAGCATTATTCATAACAGCCAAAAAGTGGAAACAAACAGGCTACCTTTCAACTGATGAATGAATAAACAAATATGTGATATATCTACACAATGAAATATTGGTTAGCCATAAAAAGAATGAGGCACTGACACATTCTACATGGGTGAACCTTGAAAACAGCCTAAGTGAAAGGAAGCAGAAGCTTACTAAAAACAAATTATTTATACCAGATGAAAGGGATATTTGAAGAGCTGGGCTAGTGAAATGCTTTTTAAATTTATAATGTAATAAACTTTTTGTATAATCATAATTATATAAAAATTATTTGATATTCTGTTCAGCAAACATTGCGTATAACTATGCCAAAAGCATATCAGAATGTGCTCCAGCTTAAACATATATAGAACCAACCAAATTTAAATATATAATATGTTGTGGAAAAAGGATTCTGAAAAGGGCCTCAAACATAGCAGACTCTCAATAAATATTTTCTGAATTTTATCAAGTAAAATTGAAATATAAGTAATAAAGACAAAAATCTTGGGAAGTATTGTGGATTGATTGCTATTTAGTCTACTAAATTCACAATTTTAAGTGAACTAAATAAATAAATAAAGGCCACCACATTATGCAAACAATTCAATATTCTTTCTCGGGTACATTTACCACACTGCTGACATGTCACTGGCTGAAAGTGAAATTTCCAGGCAGCAGTGAAAGCTCCTCTTAATTATTTAAATCTTATGGTTCTTCTGAAATTGTAGTCATCAGTATCACTGAAAATCCTATTATCTAAAGGTCTCTTAATTCCAGGAAATCTAAATTAATTTATGATAACTAGATCAAATAACCAGTAGGTTTTTTGCTTTTTGTAGGAAAAAGAAAAAAAAAATAGGGCAAAGAATGGAGAAAAGGCTGGGAAATAATGTGTAATCATTGACTCCTAAATTTAGGCTTAGAAAATGTTCAGATCCTTTTGATGACTAGCCCAACAGTGATTAGATTATGGTTCAAGTTCTGCTGAGATGATGGCAGTTTTCTTTTTAGGGGTTTAATGAGAGTAAGGAATTAAAGTTAGGGCTGTTATTCATTGGGAGGTTCAGATGACATAATCTGAACAGAATAATCCATTCCCATGCACGATTTTGAATCATTCTAGCATGAAGGGCAGGAGCCTGAAAACCTCATGTGCTCTGAATTCCGCTCATCAGATTTGTAGTATATTGAAAAAAGAGTGTGGGTAGACCAGAAACATTTTGTTCTCTGTTACTTGCTTCTGGTTGCCTTAACCAATGTGATGGATGATCAGGTCTACTAATAATAACTAGGGCTGCTCCTTGCAAAGGAGAAATCGAAATATAGTCTACCGCCCCGCTATGATTTAAATGTTTGTGTCTCCCCAAAATTCATGTATTGAAATCCTAACCTTCAAAGATGATGGTATTAAGAGGTGGGGGCTTTGAGAAGTGCTTACGTCACAGGGGTGGGGCCCTCATGAATGGAATAGGTCTCTAGCCCCTCCCACCAGGTGAGATCACAAGGAGTTGTCTGCAACCCCGAAGGGGGCTTCCACCAAACCCAACCATGCTGGCACCCTGATCTTGGACTTGCAGCCTCCAGAACTGTGACAGATAAATTCCTGTGGTTTATAAGCTTCCTGGTCGGTGGTATGTTGTTACAGCAGCCATATGGACTAAAACAGCCCCTGTTTATAAAGTAGGAAAATCAAAACACACCACAGCACACACAGTCTGGCTCTCACATTAAGTAACAGGGCGTCAATATAGTAATCTGTTGCCATGGGTGGTTCTCACATAATTCAGTTGTCTGTATGCCAACATTTTAAATATCCACAATCTTCAAACATTGACATAGTAGTTAAATATCTTCAAATAAGTAAACATAACAACACAGTTACGCCTCCTAGAGACATACAGGGTGCGAGGAGGCACTTCACACCCCTCTCCCTCTATATGGGTCGAAGGCCATTTAGTCACCCTTAATGACTAAAGTATAAAATTGCCCAGCCATTATATAAGTGTTTTGCCAAGACTTAAGAACAGAGAAAGATGGGAAATAGATATTAAGTTACTTCAAAGTCACTTTTTATTTTTTAAATGTGTTTTGTAAAATATTAAAGCAATGCAAACATAAAAATAAAAGTGAAATTTCCTTTCATCTCATTTCCGCATCTCTCACTCCAGAGGTAAACACTGTTAACAATTTATTATAAATAGTTCTAGAATTTTTATAAACATATACATTATATATTTCCTATGCATATGTGTGTGCAAAAATTTTATAATATTATGCTGTGCATCTTTTCTTTGATCTATGCTTTTTTCCTTTACTAGTATATACTGAAAATTTTTGATGTCACAATATATAGCTCAACCTCATTATTTCAATTTCTACAAAAGAATTTCAAAGAATGGATGTGTGATAATATATTTTAGTGATATTTTGATTGCTTAAACTTCACCACTAGTCAAGCAATGTTGCAGAATGCATCTTTGCACACATATTTTTCACCTTTATCTGTGGGTACCCAAGACACTTTCTTCCAAACATTTTAGAAGGTGATCTATGAAAAAGCTTACCAACTTGAGGAAGTTTTGAATGCCAATGAACCTGATTTGTTTTGGAAATATTGTATTTACAAATATCAGGGTGTCCCCCCCAAAAAATGTATACACTAACAGCCAATAGCTATAGATTCTATTACATTTTCAAATTGAAATGTACACTGCCTTTAAAGTATGTATACATTTTTTGGAACACCCTGTATTTAATGTCTTTTAATTAATTTATTTATTTATTTATTTTGCTGACTCCTACCCATTTCTCTATCATACCCATGAAAATCTAGCATCTCTTATATTTAGCATATGAATCTTACAATTTACTAAATAAGCTAGAATCAGGAGCTATGGATTCTACTCTCAACTTCAAAACTAAATGATTGCCTTTGAACAAATCTTTACATCTCCCTTCCCTTAATTGCTTCATCTGTAAAATGTGTTCAATGATCATTATGATTCTTTCAAATTTTTATTGCTTGATTAATTTTAGAGAGAGAAAGGACGAAAGAGAGAGATCGATTAGTTGTTCCATCTATCTACACAATCATTGATTCTTGTATATGCCCTGATCGGGGATCGAACCTACAACCTTGGTGCATTGGGACTATGCTCAACCAGCCAGGGCATACAATTCCTTTCAAAACTTAAAATTATATGGCTTTATGCCATAGGAGGAAAGATGCAAAAAAGCCTTTAAAAACTTACAGTATAAATGTAATTAACTTTATTAAAATTTAATAATTAAATTAAAATTTGTAATAGCCTTCCCCCAAAATACAGTTTCTTAGACCATTTCAACACAAATGCCTGAATAGAAATACCGGAGCTGGGCTCAAAGAGTGAGTAGCAAATCCATAACAGACTTGGAAATCTCCAGAGGTGCCCTTCTGGCCTGACCGACATGGCTCAGTGGTTGAGCGTCCACCTATTATCCACCTATTATCATGACTGGATTCCCAGTCAGGGCATATACCCGGGTTGTGGGCTTGATCTTGGTGGGGGATGTGCAGGGGGCAGCCGATTAATGATTCTCTCTCATCATTGATGTTTCTATCTCTCTCTCCCTCTCCCTTCCTCTCTGAAATCAATAAAAAATATTTTTTTTAAAAAAAAGAGGTGCCCTTCTATCCACCCAGCCACAATTCCAAAAAAGATAAGGTGATTAGATAAGAGTAAGTTTCTCAGATGAAACACAGAAAACATATATAGAAAGAAGGGGCCTGGGATTGAAGAAAACTAGGCTGAGGTTAAGTGAGAGGTTAAAAGCCACAATTTTGTTTACAGTTTCTGTTTAATATCATGGTTGCTAAATAAGTTAATATTCATAAGGTTACTCAAGTTGAATAAAACAGCACACATGGTTTTAAGAGTTACTGACTATAGAGGGCAGGTTTCATGTCTTCCACTGCCCAGAATCTTTTTAAACACCCTTTTCCTCCATGAAAAGTCCTTCCTTCCTAGCTAAAAACCTCGATTCCTTCTCCCAGCCTCCCTTGACATGAGGTCCAGAATTTGACCTAGGCTCCAGACGTCACACACACACACAGGCCCACGACTTAAATTCTGGAGGAGGTAACAGGAGCAAACAAGGGCAGAGTGAAGCCATCTTCTGCCAGGGTCCCCAGCATGCCCTGCAAGCTGTGATGTTCGGTGGGAACGCTGGCGGGGGTTGCTATCTTCCCTGGAAAAGCCACCCATAACAATGTAGATTATTCCAGCTCCACTCTGACTCTCCTCAGGTATTCTCTAAACCTCTAAGGCTATTTAATGTATTTTTAAACTACTGCAAAAGCTGTTGTTTGCAACTAAGAACACAGGGACACCATACCTGGAGTCTATTTGCTCTAGTAAAGTTTTATTAAGGCGATAACGGTTCATTTGGTCCTAAAGGATAGAAGTTTGGTCTGAGACCATGAAGACCCTGTTCCGGATGTGGAATACGGTGGAAGCGGGGGAGGTAGGGGGCTTGCTGTGGGAAAGTGGCCCCTGCAGACACGGAGTAGTGACAGGGGCCGTCAGTGTAAGACTTTGCAACCTAAACAAGCCTAGATACATGTTTGTGATTTGGAGAGCAACAATGAGTCATTGTAGAGATTTTCTTAAATGTGAAGAGATTACAGTGGATTTTAGCAGCAAAGACATGCACATTTCCACGACTGAGTTTAAACACTTAACTTCAGTGGTCTTAATAGTATCATTTCATTAGAATTCCAGAAGGCTACAGCTAGAAGGAAATTAAAAAAAATAATCATAATAATAATTTGGGGGGGGTGGAATAAAGAGGACGTTGGGAAGAAAAGTAAAAGAAAGAAAAAGAATTTTTAGAAGTTCAGATATAGGCCGTTGTGTTGTGCAATCAGAGCTGCGTGTAAAATTATCATGACCAAACTGATTATTTGACAGTGTTAATAACATATATCATCAAATGATTGTTTCAACTCTATAACTGATGCTTATGATATTACTAGGATGCCTACAGTCTGGTTTACTGATCTTATATACATACTGTCCATGCATGATGACTCACTATGGATGGAAAAGATAAAAAGCATACAGGAGAAAGTACATTTTGTATGCAAAATTTAATCCATCTGTTCTGAGACTGGGTTCTCAATCACCTATATGTCTGTATCTCTCTCTCTCTCTCTCTCTCTCTCTCTCTCTCTCATCATCTATCTATCATCTATCTATCTATCTATCTATCTATCTATCTATCATCTATCTATCTATCTATCTATCTATCTATCTATCTATCTATTTATCTATCTTGGCATATATAACTTTCATAAGTGTTAAACTCCAAGATATATACTGAGATTTTTGGGGGGGCGGGAGGTGGGGTGGAGATGTGAAGAAGTAAAACATGGACATACACTTTTTATCTTTACAACTATTAATGATGCAACTACAGCTGTTCTTGTTGACGAGGTAGGACACAACTCAAGAGGACTTCTATCTGCAGCCTGTACCAAGGGTCCTTTCCCGCCCATTTATAAAAGAAAATTGGGATGAATTAAACAAGAGATTATATGAATAACTTTTAATTCACTCTAATTTATATTTTAAAAGAAATAATTCCTAAGTTAAAGCAATGTAATAGTATTAACAGGTGATTTACAATACATAAGTGTGTATCATCGGTCAGTTGAGAACTGCTTTGCACTCCACTCACTCTGACTGAAGAATCGTAATGATTCACTCAAGAAAATGCATGACAAATACAGTGAGAAAAGATCTGAGAAGAGAAATGCATTACAATTCCCCAAAATATATAGATCTATTGCTGTATAACAAATGACCCCAAAACATAATAATGGTTTACACCAACACTTATTGGGCCTTACAGTGTATATAGATCAGAAATTCACAAGAGAAAAAAAAGAAAGACAACAATAACAAACAAAAAATAGATCATAAATCCAGAAATAGCTGGGCTTAGTGGTTCACGAGGTCAGAGTCAGATGTCAGTGGGGGCTGTAGTCATCTGAAGATGGGGATTGGAGGCTCTGCTGCTCAGTAGGCTCGCTCACAGGCGTGGCAAATTGTTGCTGGCTGTTGCCACATGAGCTTTTCCCAATAGGCTTCTGCATGTCTTTATGACATGGTGGCTTGTGTCCCCCAGAACAAGGAATCCAAAAAGAAGCAAAGCAAACACTTCAGTGGCCTTTATGACATAGCCTTGATGTCACTCACCATTACCTTTACTCTCTGTGGGTCACATGGATCAGCCCTTGACTGAATGTGACAGTAAACGAGAGACTGAATGCCATTTGGTAAGGATTGTTGGGGGCCATCTTGTAGTCTACACACTATAAAAATAAAGGAGACAACATTAGGAAGGGAGCAGTCATTCTCCTTTAAGGAATGAGAGATGACAGAATCTTTAAGACTGGTATATTGAGGATGTTAGGAAGAGTGGAGAAATAATTATAAAGAAAATGTATCAGGAATCTAGGACCTTGATCTGGGTAGATGATGGCCCCAGTAGAGCCTAGCTCTTTTAAATATATCTTAGGAAAGTAGACTGGAGGAGAAATAGCCGAAGGACAGTAATGTAGGATTTGTATTAGGCTCTTGCTCAGAGCTTAGAGCCCAAAGGGACCCTTCACATCTCCTAGAAATGCTTTCTTATGTCATTAAGCTCCTTTCCTTAAAATAGAAAGAGAACCAGGGGCTCAAGGAGATACTATTTAATAGTAAAACTTGTGAACACATCTTCATGGTTGTGGCACAGGATGAAGAGCGGTAACTGGACTGGCCCCACATGCCTATTTCTTGTACAGGTCTGCACTGTTACCTAGCTGGGTTCTCTATAAACAAGAACAAGAATCCTATGAACTACCCGGGCCACCACTACAATGAAGACAGGGAGGGCAGAAACTAATTACTATTGAGCACTTAACATGTGCCGGCACCAGGCTAGGTGTTTACTACACACTGATCATTTAATACAATTCTCCACATTTCACAAAAGTAAAACTGAGGCTTAGTGTAGTTACAAGTGGCAGGGTCTGCTAATTTTCCCCAATATCCATGTTTCCCTTTTATGCTAGAACTTCCATTGTTTTTAGCTGAGTGCATGGCTGGCTACCTCAAGGCTACAATTCCCCCTTGCAGCTAAGTATGGCCAAGTGATTCAGTAATCATCAATGGAATGTACCTAAAATTGACACGTGCAACTTGTAAGTCATGCCTTTGAAAGGAGTGCCTTCCACTGCCCTATATTTTCCCCACTCCCAGCAGGCAGGAGCATAGGTGTAGTGTTGAGTCAACTTCTACAATGCAGATAAGACAGTACCTCATGGCACAGCAAAACGCAAGTCATCAGGTGATTACTGAAGCTGCCTGCCAGCACAGACTGCCTACCAGCTTGGACTTTTAAGTGCAAGAGAAATAAAGCAATGTATTTTATGTAAGCCACTATGATTGTGATCTCTGCTGAAGTGATTAAACCAGTATTCTAATATGTTAATTTGTCAGAGGTCATCCAGCAGCAAGTGGTAAACTTGAAAGATCCTCACCTTCCAGCTTCCACTCTATCACCTCCCGTCACAGACGTTGACCAGGAAGATTCCTTATCAAAGGAGAATGTTATTTTTGTTCTCGATGCCCTTGTGTATAAGAGTTCAATTATCTGTTCCAATATTTTTTTGAAAACGGGAGTTCATTCTAACAATTTTGTTCTTATTCAGTGAAGAGCCAAAACTATGGTTCCCCCAATGTTGAGCACAATCTATCTCCATTATGATGAATGTAATACATTTAAAAGTTGGGTTTTGCTTATGTTCTATCTTGAGGCTCTGACTCATTTTCTTTGGAACATATGGCTATTTGAGGGATGTTAAATTTACATTGTTTTCCAAATCAGTGTTCTCTGAGCTTGTTATTCCTGTACCTTATACAGATGCTGACCATCTTGCCATCTTTATATAGATCTTCCTATTCAGACTAAAAATAGAAATACGTACAGCTAAAATTAAGCCAATATCTATTGGTAAGGTCATAGTGATTGGTAATAAAATACTGAAATAGTTCCATATTCTTTGGTAAACAGCCAACACCTTATGGCCCCTGACGTCTCCCAGCGGTTCTAGCACCTGTGGTCCCTCCTTTAGCATCCCTGCACATCCTCAGCAGCCAGGGATCTGCTGAGGAAGCTTTCACCTCTATGGCCTGTGCTTGTATGTTCCAGAAGCATGTCCAGCTAGGGCTTGCAAAGTAGCTTAATGATAGTTTATACGTATCGCTGTTAATTTCAGCAGTGCCTTTGAGAAACCTATCAGTATAAATGTGCTATCCTCCTGATAGTTTTATGTCTTTTCAAAAACTTTACCTATACTTCCATAATTCAAGGCCCACATTTGTAACATTCTTTCAAGGCCTTTCCACTAAATTCCCACTTACAGTACACACACACACACACACACACACACACAATTATTAAGCTAAAACTGTGCTGTGGGGAAATAAATTAAATTAAATGTAATTCAAACTTTTTATTCAAAACTACTCTGCAATTTAACCACTTCCCCAGATAATTCTACGTTCTCCAAGTGAAAGGTATCTTGTTTACTCTGTCAGACTATGTTCTCTAAAGCTGGGGTACACATTTTGCATAGAGCTTCCCTTGCCCTGGTAATTATGGAACAAAGCCCTGTTTAAGTAAATGAAAATGTTTTTCCTTTCCATTTTCTCACAGTCATAACATAACATATGTAGCTTTGATGGTCAGCTACAGTAATCATGCTTGAAAAATATATTGGAAAGTGGATGATAAAAAACATTTATAATACTGTCTGGCGTGTTAGCAATGCAATAAATATTTGCAATCATGAGTATTGTTGTTATCACTATTATTATCAGTCTGCAAGTATCGTCCTGTTACCCTCCTCTGCTTAAGATCCTGTGTGGCTCCCCATTGCTTTTCTTAACACAGTTTAGTGGGCTTGGTGGTCAGGCTTTTGGCTTCCTTTTCTGCCCTCATCTCCCAACACTCATGATTTGCTTCCCCTTTGTAATCATCATAGGGAACCGTGTTAAGTCCCCTACCTGGACTCTGTCTCTCTAATCTCTAGGCTTGGACACATATTGCTCCCTTTGCTTGAACACTTCACCTGGGTAACTCTTATTCATCCATAACGTCTCAATTTAGATGATGCTTCTCCCATGCAAGTCTGAGTTCAGTGCCTCTTCCCTATGCATTCATGCTACCCTATGCCCCATTGCACTAATGCACTTTGTGGTTATTTACACATTTCCTGGCTTACTAGCTTTGTAAAGGTAAGGACATAATGGGGCCCCTTTCCCCATTGAATATCCATTTAGACTATTAATACTATGATTGTTGATTAAATCAATGTTTAAAGAGGAACATGAGCTTTCCTCATAAAAATAACATATTCTTTCAGTTTGAGGAATTCACATACATCTAAAAAGACTAAAATCAAAACAGAAATCTGTATTTATATTTGATTACTATGTGTAAACATATGCATGCCTCTGCATCTTAGACTGCAGCCTATGTTCTAATTTCATGGCCTATAAAATAAGGAAATGATATTTACTCAACTGTAATGACTCTGAGGATTGTGGAACAAAAACGAGATGATAAATACTGTTATTATAATTAATTTTAGTACTAGGTTAATAGGCATCTAGTTATATAAATTTTATGTCCTTTCTCCATTTAAGCACATCTTCAACAAATATTTTTAAGATTAAAAAATACCCAAAGTAGCCGGGCCAGTGTTGCTCAGTGGTTGGGCATCAGCCCATGAACCAGGAGATGGCAGTTCAATTCCGGTCTGGACATATGCCCCAGTTTTGGGCTCAATCCCAAGGAGGGGGCATGCAGGAGGCCCCTCTCATCACTGATGTTTCTATCTCTCTCTCTCTCCCTTCCTCTCTGAAATCAATAAAAACTTATTTTTTAAAATGCCCAAAATATGACTGAATTATATTATATTTAAAAAATGATCCAGCCATAGTTGGTGTGGCTCAGTGGACAGAATGTCGATCTGCAGACCAAAGGGTCTCTAGGTTTGATTTCACTTAAGGGCACTTACCTTGGTTGCAGGCTCCTCCCTGCCCCCGCCCTGGTCAGGGTTCATGCAGGAGGCAACCAGTCTATGTGTTTCTCTCACATCGATGTTCCTTTCTGTCTTTCCCTCTCTCTTCCACTCTCCCTAAAAAATCAATGGAAAAAACATCCTCGGGTGAGGATTAACAAAAACAAAAACAAAAGATCCATATGTAATTTACCTCTTTCCTAAATGTTATGATTATAATATCCTTAATTAATTTTTGGTGTAGGTTTTTTTTTAAAACCAAGAACCTGTAATCAAATCTATCTTGTCATAAGAGAGAAACATATTCATATGTACATTTAGAACTAAAAGGAGCAAATGTATCTTAAACCTTAAAATAAATTCTAATAATTACCATAATTAATTACAGTATATTATGTTTAATTGGGAATCTTTGAATTAACTCATATATACCATACATAGAATTAGATTCTACTCTAGAATGGTAAATATTATTGCAAATTCTTGATGAAAACAGTGTTACAAGCACTCAAATAATGACTTAACTCAAAACTAAAGCTTGAAAAGGAGAAAGGGGCCCTCAGCCTTCTAAAAAACATTTGAACCAATATTTGGAACCTTTCCCAAGCAGAAAATTGAATAAATTCCTTGTTACAAATAAAGAAGCGTGTTGCCTTTAGACAATGTTTCACACTTTGGTCTGAGATTACATTTTCTGAAGGAAGCTATGGTTTAGAGCAGGCAAACTGACCAGAACTACTTTCTGTTTACCTCTTTTAGGGGGGGAAATAGGTATGGGGATGAATTAGTAAACTTCCTGCTTGAAGAAAATGTGAAGGGCTGCAAGTAAAGATGCTGGAGTTAGATGAAGGAAGAGGAGTCAGGTCTGCAGATGTAGCCTCGAACTGGATTGAAGACATGGAGTTTCCAGGAAGAAGGTGTGGAGAAAAGAATAAGTTACTAAGTTAAAAGATAACCCACAGAATGGGAGAAAACATTTGCAAATCACATATCTAATAAGGGACTTATCCAGAATGTGCAAAGAGCTCTTAAACTCAACAACAAAAAGACAACACATTTTTTTTAAATAGGCCAAGGAGTTTAATAAACATTTATCCAAAGGAAATATAGGAGTGGTTAATAAACACCTGAAAAGGTATCAACCGCCTTGGTCTTTAGGGAAATGTAAGTGAAAACCACAGTTAGATAAAACTTCTCATTGCCGGACAGTCTTTAATAAAAATAAACACATCTAGAGAGACAGAAAGCAGATTAGTCCTGGGATCCTGGAATGAAAGGGAATGAGGAAGTGGGAGTGACTGCTGATGAGTGCAAGGTTTCCTTTGGGGATGATGAAAATATTCTAAAATTAAATGATGGTGGTGGATGCATAACTCTAAATATATTTTTAAACATTGAATTATGCTTTAAGCTGGTGAACTTATGAATTTATACCTCAATAAAGCTGCTACCAAAGAATGAATTACTAGGCATATTATCAACATTAAGTTTTTATCCTCTTTACTTTTCTATTTCAAAATGTGTTCATTCCTTTAATTGTTCGTATTTCTTGAATAAAATATATCGTTGTAGGTGGCGGGAACAGCACTGGGTGTTGTTAGACCAGTGGGGTCACACTGAACCTGGGTTCAGCAACCTTGGTTCTTGGGTTCTGTCCAGGAAAGAATTCAGAGCCAGTGCTCCAACTATAAAAGAACATTTATTTATAAAATCACAGAGGTAGAAATAGTAAATCCTAGAAGAAATGGACTTAGGGAACAATTATAGAGGCCAAGGAAGGGCCCTTGGAGCTTGGGAGTGAGGAAGCTAATGGTAACAAGCCTGGTTGTGGGGGGTGGAGTGGTGGGGGAAGGAAAGAGAAAGGGAAAGGCTCAGGCAAAGGGAAAGGCTCAGGCAAAGGGAAAGGGAAAGGGAAAGGGAAAGGGAAAGGGAAAGGAAAAGGGAAAGGGAAAGGAAAAGGGAAAGGGAAAGGCTCAGACAAAGGGAAAGGGAAAGGGAAAGGGAAAGGGAAAGGGAAAGGGAAAGGGAAAGGAAAAGGGAAAGGGAAAGGCTCAGACAAAGGGAAAGGGAAAGGAAAGGCTCAGGCGTGCTCCCAGAAGGGAGAGTATGCTGAGTCCTCCATCCTAAGGGTTTTAAGGGTGGAGATTTTAGGGGAGGTCCCAGGGGAAGATCTCAATAGAATATTCAGCAGTTTTCCAGGCGTGTTCTTTTAGGGTCTAGGTCTCCACTGATTGATTGGCTGCCCAATCTCCAGAGAGAATTTTGAGTAATTCCCCAAGTATGGAGAAGTTATTCTTACGATCATTTCTTAAGACTCCCTAATGTACACTGGATTAAACTTGCTTGCACTTCAAAACTTCCGTTGTCCCTTTGTAAATCTTCCTAATGTAAGGATTTGCCACTCATTAAAATAACTTCTGGTTAACATTTTTGGATTGCTAAGCCTATTTTTTTTTTAAAGTCTGATCTCCACTTCCCATTTCAGACACTCACGCTCCTCCTGAGCTAAGCGTAGAACACAAAAGAACACCAGGATAAGGAAACTGCACAATCTCAAAATAGTTGGTGGAAAATAGCAACTTCTCTTTTTCTAGAGGGCTGTGTTTAACTGTACCTTTCCTTTTTCTTTCTCTTATTTTTTTTTTCCAGAGAGAAATTTCCTCTATCTCTGGTTTTTGAAGCAAGATCAGAGCCTCAAAAACTATCACTTATTTGGACATTTCCTCAGAAGAGGATTAACCTGGGGAACAGTTTGGATGGTTACAAATGAGTTAAAGAAATAAAAGATGAGTCAATTGCTAAAACTGCGTTCCCTTCACTACAACCTGGATATTGGATTTCTCTGCAGCTTGGCAACCATCAGCATACATTGATTAGTTTAATGGATTCTTTCTGAGTATGATAGTAAAAACATAGGCAGAAAGTTCTTAGTATATCAATAAAGTCTATCCATCATTATTTGATATGTGCATAAAAGACTAGACTCAGGAAGCAAGATTTTAAACACACACCAATTTTTGCATTACTGAAAAACCTTGTAGGAAGTAGGGCACTCTTGGTTGGATCTCTGTTTACTCAATAATACACCAAAATCAAATGACCTTTATTTTAAAAACAAACAAATTTTTTAAAAACTTCAAGGGGGCATGAAGGCGAGGGAGTCCACCTCTTCTCAAGCCACTACTTGAGAACTTATCTGATTACCTTCACCTCACAAAATATTTTTAACAATACTTTTGAATAAAACCACATAGTAATGACTAATATTATTGATCCTGTAGTGCAGTCCAGACACTATTTAGGGATTTTTTTAATGGATTTTTCCATTTCAACCTCACAGTCATTTTATGAGATAGGCATTATCATTTTAACCGTTTTACAGATGAGGAAATCAAGGCAGAATATACAGAGACAGGGTAGAAACTTGAACCCAAGGCAGTCCCACTCCAGAGCAAACACTCTGCTGCTGAACCTACTGCCTTTTAGGTCCAAAGTCTTTCCTGGGGAAAAAGGAAATTCCATTTGGTTCCATGAATCAATCTTTGTGATGAAGACGCATCTATTTAGCGCTGATTCTGAAGTTCTTTTTGTGCATTTATTTATTTATTTATTTATTTTAGTGAAATTCTAGGACCAGATCAACCATGACTTGATTTTGTATTTGTCTACATTTTCCAAAGTTTCAAAATACCAAATTCCATACACTGAAATAGATAGGTATCACTTTTGTAATTAGAGAACAAAACAATAAATCATTAAAAAGAAATAGACTATAGAAGGGCGAGTAAGCAACTATCTTCATAGCAGTTCTGAGGAACAGTTGAAATCCAAACTTTGGAAGAAGATTTTCATTACCACCAAGAGTAATGTTATGGTAAGTATAATTTACAAAGTGCTTTTACATGCATTTTCCAGTGAATGTTAGCAATTAAGAAAGGCCCAGTTCCTCCCCTCAGGTTTCCACCTAAATGCTGGCCTCCTTGATAGATAAGAGAGGTGTGAGAAATCCAGGAAGTCAGTCCCAATTTTCATCCATATTCATTAATTTGTTCAGCAAATACTGAGCATCTATTATATTTCAGATAAATACCAAGTACTTTGAATATACAAGAGGATAGAATAGACATGGTCTCTGTCCTATGGAAACCTAAAGTCTAGTGGAAGAGATAGGAGAAAAAGTAAACATATAAAATAATGAAAACATTTAGTCCATGCTATGGGGGGTTCAAGTCCCCCAAGCCAAAAACCACCAGGAGTGCATTTGAGTTGAACTAGTTATTTTATTACTGATTGCATCGAGGAGAACACACACCACATGGAATTGTGGGCATCTCCATGACAGGGTGTTAGGGTGAGCCTGGTTGGGTGATTTGGGGGAGGACCCAAGGAAGTGGGGGTTTGCTCCATGTTGGACACTGTCAGAAAGGAGGAGGGGCAATTCTATGATCCACACAGAAGCAGCAGTCACTCACTTAGGGCCAGATGGAAAAGTTCGGTGCTTTGCGGCTTGTACGTGGCCTGGTTTTGCCTGCGCTTAGACAAAATGATGAAGTGGCCTCGCTTTGACTCATTTTATCATGGTCTCAGAGTGATCTTGTCTGAGTTTGATATTTTTTTATAAATATATTTTATTTGATTTCAGAGAGGGAGAGAGAGGGAGAGAGAGATAGAAACATCAATGATGAGAAAGAATCATCCATCAGCTGCCTCCTGTGCACCCCCTACTGGGAATTGAGCCCACAATTTGGGCATGTGCCCTGACTGGGAAATTGAACCGTTTTCCTCCTGGTTTATAGGTCAATACTCAACCACTAAGCCACACTGACTGGGCTGAGTTTGATTTCTGTGAAATTATTTATGTCTCAGAGCAAATAACATAGTCGAGTTGTGAAAGCCAGCACAACTTCTGAATATCAGTGGCTTCTCTCTTTTTTCTTTTCTCAAGGGAAACAAAGATTGCAACAGCAAACAACAGTAGATAAATGTATATTTATTGGGGGTATTCAGAGGTTGCTGTTATCTTCCTCAGAACTGTATCATGAGGAATGTGTAGAGGGGCTTCTAAAAAGACACGGTAGTCAGTGATACAATTGGGTATCTCTTCATGTCTTGTAGAAAGAGGCAATGTGTGTGTGTGTGTGTGTGTGTGTGTGTGCACATGTGTTGAAAGATCTGGGCTAGGTGATTTGAAAGTCCTTTTAGCTCAGCTAGTCTGTGGTATTCTCTTCTGGGCCCTTGACAAGGCAACACAGGCCTCTTCAGTGACCAAGTTGTGGCACTGTATAACTCATCAATAAGCCGTTTTAAGGATCATCTATTAAAGCTCCCAGTAATACAGGCCTAATTAAACAGAGGCATGCCAGTAGTACGACTGCCTATGATGACTGCTGTGATAGTGACTGGAGTTTAAATGATGCCGTTGAAGACAGTAAAAAAAATGCAATGAGGTATGTTTTATTTTTTCAATCCCCTACTCTACTTAAGCTCACTGCTCTCTCAGCTTTTTCTTTTTTTTTTTTTTATGAGAAAAACTATAACAAGATGTTTGTGGGCCGTGAATGCTGCCTTGACTGCCATGGCAACAACTTGTCCTTAGTCACATGTTTGATGTCTAGATTATACATTTATTAGTTTTTAAAATAATGCTTAAAATGATGGGTCTATCTCTAAAGTAGTAACTTTAGACATAGAATTCTTGCTCTGAAAGCCACAAAATTAAAAGTTAGTGAGAAATAAGGAAATGAGGATGCTTATGAAGAAAAGCTGTGTCTTTCACCAAAAACAGGAGGTTTACAAACATCTGTTGGCAGATACACTTTCCATCGCCACCACACAAATGTCTAAAGCATACAGACAAATGGGAAGCAACTGGCCTGTGAGTCTGGAAACCCTGCTTCCACACTGTAGCTCAGCTACTAAGCATGTGACCAAATGCTGTGTGACTCAGCTTCCCTGTCTGGACAGTGAGGAGGCTGGTCTAGAGATAGCTAAGGTCGACACTCACCACTGAACATTACTGGCTGAGCTGAGCCGAGCTGAGTTTGATATTCCCTGAAATATCAAGCTTCATGCTTCTGTGATTAGGGGTTTTCCTTTGTGAGGCTGTTCTCTAAGGACCTTTTCTTTGTATTTCTTCATAGATACAGCAGCATGGCTAAGAGTTCAAGCTCGGAATGTAAACAAACTTGAGTCCGAACCTGGCTCTGCCCACTTGCTACGTGCCCTTGGGAAGGTTCCTTACTTGTGAAATGGATCTTATAATAGTAACCGCGTCATGGGATTGTTGGAAGATGGACATGAGTTTAATATTAGCATCTACCTCATATGTTGTGTGGATTATATAAGATGATACATATAAAACTTACTTAGTATTACACTTGACCCATCAGAAACAAAGGGTAAACATTGACAAATATCAATGACACTAAAACATTTAGAGCATCCTTCAGGCATAGTCTGCCAGCCATGTAGAATTAAAAATATACAAACAAAAAAGCTTTAGGATAAAATAATAATGTCTTGAGTTACAGAGCATTTGCAAAATTGTGATGCATATTCACATTCCTGGGACTATCTTGAAACAATTTAGCATCCATTTCCTAAAGCTAGCTGATTCGTACCTCTAAACCCACCATTGGGATGACTCAAGCCTGGATTTCAGGGTCAAATGGTTTTCTGCATAGCCATTTAATAAAATTGCTCTGTGTTGGATCCAAGGTCCATGCCTTTTCAAGCTAAATCGCCTCTGGTAAGTGAAGGTTTACCTGCCAGGCTCGCCAGGTTTTACTCAATATCTTAATCTTACTGAATATTTTTCTAAAAGCAGCCTTTGGTCTGCATCACTCTCCTGCACTAAGTTAGCTGCACACATGGATGAAGTCATATCTGTTTTGACCTCAGTTGTATATTGCCTGTCAATCAGTTATAATAGCACTCTATGTTAAACTCATATTAATATCATGACTGATCCCTCTGAATTTAATTTAAGAAGACAATTTAAAAATATACATGTGTATATATTATTTATCAAGTCACAAAATTATAACTAATCATTAAAAATTCAAAAATTGTAGTGTTAAAGAAAAATTGATTCATGACACTTGTTAGAGATGGTAAGGCAGACTTTTTTTCAAGGAGGGGGTTACTACGATGGGACTTGATAGTAGGGGAGACTCCACTCCAACAAAGACAAGGGGAGATTTATATGCAAGGAGCAGGCTGGATGGAAAATTAGTAAGAGGGAACGTCTAGGGTAAGGGTGATTCTTTTTTTTTTTTAATATATTTTATTGATTTTTTACAAGAGGAAGGGAGAGGGACAGAGAGTTAGAAACATTGATGAGAGAGAGAAATATCGATCAGCTCCCTCCTGCACACCCTGCAACCAAGGTACCTGCCCTTGACCGGAATCGAATCTGGGACCTTTCAGTCTGCAGGCTGACACTCTATCCACTGAACCAAACCGGTTACGGCAAGGGTGATTCTTACTAGACCCAACAGAATTCTGAGTGAAGACAGGACAGAATGATAAGATATTGAGGGTTGTGCATGAAGAATTTGATCTGATAACCAAGGGTGGGCACTTTTAAAAAAAACTAACTTTAGCCCGGCTGGTGTGGCTCAGTGGTTGAGCATCAACCCAGGAACTAAGAGGTCACAGGTTCTACTTCCGGTCAGGGCACATGCCCTAATTGCAGCTCAATGTGCAGTAAGGGGTGTGCAGGAGGCCGCCCATCAATGATTCTCTCTCATCATTGATGTTTCTATCTCTTTCTCCCTTCCTCTCAGAAATCAATAAAAATATATATTTTAAAAATAAAATAAAATAAATAAAAAATTAACTTTAGCAGGGTTCTTATTCAAACTGGATTCTGCAAGGACAGAGAGGAAAACCCAAGACCAGGTTTAGGTGAACAGAGGCTTAGAGGAGGCCTGATTAAATTTAAGCCAAGGAGAGGACCTTTGTCAGTAGAAGTAAACATTCTAAAGTAACAGACTCCCATAAGCCCACCCAGGGGCAAAGTCTCTATTAATGTAGTGCACAGTCTTCTGAATTTGCTCTATGCCTATTCTAACTTCATTTGGATAAAGATTAAAAACTGCTACTGCAAAGGGATTGAGTGACTATAAAAACACAGAGGCTTATTTTACTCTCACCTAAAAATGTTAATGTGAGAAAAGACTATCTGCTGCATGATTCCAATTATATGACATTCTAGAAAAGGCAGAACTATGGGAACGGAAAGAAGGTCAGTGGTTGTCAGGGGTTGGAGGGGATGGACAGGGGAAAGGATGAAGAGGTGAAGTACAGGGCATTTTTAGGGAAATGAAACTATTCTGTACATACTGTAGTGGTATATATATATATGTCATTATACATTTGTCAAAAGTCTTAGAATTTACAAAACAAAAAATGCACTCAAATGTTTCCTGTGGACTTTAGTTAATGATAATCATCCACTGTAACAAATGCACAACACTAATGTTAATAACAGATTGTCAGGGTGTTATTGGGAATTCTCTATACTTTCTATTATTTAAATTTTCTGTAAACTTAAAACTGTTCAAGAAAACAAAATCTTTTATTTTTTTTAAATGCTAAGGTGAGAATTCCAACCTATTAGGGATATTCTGCTCCATATGGTCATTCAAGGACCCATGTTTCTTCAAAGTCATGGATGGCTGTGCCACCCCCATGATATACTAGTAGTCATTGTCTGCCTAGTTAGAGAGAGGTCACCATCAAGTTCAGATCCCAATTGGTGGGAAAGAAGAAGAGAAAGTTGAGGAGTGTGCCCACTGTCAAGAACCCTAGACCTACACACTACTCCAAGCCATATTCTGTTTAAAGAAATTAGTCAGTTGACTACACCTAACTGCAGGGAAAGCTGAAAAATATCTACAAAGGTGCCCAGGAAGAAGGTAAGACTAGTTAAGGTGAACAGCCAGCCATCCACAAATACACACACATATTCATATTTTATATTTTATTATGTATTATATACAACTAGGGGCCCAGTGCATGAATTCATGCACCTTGAAAGGAACTGTGGGCTGCAAGGCTGCAGTGGGCACAGAAGAAGGTCTCAGCCCATCCTCTGCACCACCACCCAGCCCCTCCAGCTGTGGCCCCTGGTCCCCTGTCTGCCAGTCCCCTGTCTGCCTGCAGCCCTGGTCCCACTGCCACCGTTCCCATGCACTGGCAGTGCGGAGTGATTGGGGGCAGTGCCAGCAGCGGGTGGGAGCGGTGGCTGCTGCCCTGATCGCCCCTCAGGAGTGGTGGTGGGGGGGGAGGTTGAAGAAGCCCTCAGGGGTGATTGGGACAGGCAGCTTCTGCTCACACCCGCTGATAGCACCGAGTGGTCTGGATCAGTGCCAGGTGCCAGCAGTAGGTGTGAGTGGAGGCTCTGGTGCCAGCTGTGGGTGCATGTGGGGCTGGCGCTGGCAATGGGTGCGAGAGCCAGACAGGACCGCAGCTCATGGGAGCAAAGAATTTTCAGTAACCATCAGAGGCTCGCTCCGATGACAGTGACTGGTACCCCGCCTTGGTCTGGCACCCCCGCTTACCTGCTCCACCAACCCGCCGCAGCCGACATCTGCCATGTTCCATGCTCTGCCACCTGCTGCCAACGCCCGTCATGTTCCACGAGTGCCCCCTGGTGGTCAGCACACATCATAATGACTGATTGTTCGGTTGTTCTGCTGTTTGGTCTATTTGCATATTAGGATTTTATATAGAGAGAGATTGTATGTTATATTATTTTTATTTACAAAAATATAGGATAATGCCAGAGAAGATACTATTTTGCAACTTGTTTTTCAAGTTTAGAAATTAACTGGGACATATTTACACCCTTTTCAGCTACCTAATTCTCTTTTTGTTTATTGCTGTTGTTTTTTAATATATTTTTATTGGTTTCAGAGAGGAAGGGAAGAGGGAGAGAGAGAAACATTAATGATCAGAGAGAATCATCCATCAGCTGCCTCCTGCACATCCCACACTGGGGATCGAGCCTGCAACCTGGGCATGAGTCCTGACTGGGAATCGAACCGTGACCTCTTGGTTCAGAGATCAATGCTCAACCACTGAGCCACACCAGCTGGACAGCTAGTTAATTCTTTATGATGGCTATATATGATTTCACTTACAGACTGCCATAATGTATTTACTGATCCCTAAACTTTTAACTTATCATGAACTTTATCTTGTTCCAAATTATTTTCTATTTCACTTCTCCAGACTAGTCCACACCTTTAATTACATGTTCTCAGACTGTTCTGTACTTCTTCTTTTAGTGGGATTAAATAACACTTAATTAAATAAATTTAAAAGTTTGTCCTTTTTTTGCTATTTTAAATTGAAGTGTAAAAAATCACGAATAGGGTTACTTGTTTAATATCTATGTGCTCTTTGGGCGCATAAACTTTGTGAGAGTCCTCCATCAATGCTGGACTGAAGCTGTCTTGTTCACTAATATGTCCCAGAACTCAGCCCTGCACCTGCTATAAAGTCGACCCTCCATAAATGTATGTCCATTGAATGGTGAGTGTATGAATGACTCAATTTCAAAAACGTTGCAGACTTCTCAGTGTGTTTCTAGGATAATTCATAAAGCAGAGTTGCTTAGTCAAATTCATAAGCATCTTGTATGTTTATAGATCTTGCCAAATTGCCTTGCAAAGAGCTTGTACCAGTTCATACTCCCATCAATAAAGAAGGGGAGGGAGTATTTTCCCACACTTTCAAAAAATGTGGAGATTTGACAATAAGAACACATAAGAGCAGAGAGGAGTTATTTCATATGAATTTATTACATCTTTATCATTGTGTGGGATGAGAAATGCTATTTTTGCTCTTGGGGACTTTTTTTTTACATTTTTAAAATCTTTATTGTTGGAAGTGTTACAGATGTCCCCTTCTCCCCCCTTTGGGGGACATTTTTCAGAGATAAAAGAGAGCCTCTTTTAAATGAAAGATTTAAGTGTATTGGACTTTGTAAAATTTCTAAACATTACTTGACCTTTGACCCAGCTCAAATATGTATTCATATGTCTATGGCATGCTATTGCAATTGCTTAATTTTTTTCCTCAAAAAATAAGATTAAGTATTTTAAATATTTAAAACTGCTTATTGAAATATAATATAATATAGAAAACGTGCATATCATAAGTTTTCAAGTTAGTGGAATTTCACAAACTAAATACACTCATGTAACTAGCATTCAGATAAAAAAAAACCTGAACACTATCAGCACCCCAAAAGCCCATTGAATAGCAGTATTCATCTAATTATGTCAGTAAATTGACTGTATGCACAGTAGTAATAGTATTAATATGCTTTTAATATTAATATATTTAAAATACATTTGTATCTACCTACATATATTATTGTATAGGGGTTCATACTGAAGTTTTCTCCTGAATTTCTTTCATTGTTACACTGTGTATTTTAAAGATAGGTCAATAGAGACAAATAGATCTATCACGTCATGCATGTTTAAAATTAGTCACTGATTACCCTGCACATTCCTAGAGTTTTCCACGTAATGAGTGCTGAAAGCCAACCACGCAAGTCGTGGAAACAGCTGAGGACTCTATGTGACATGCGGTGACGCAGAATGATTCCGGTCCATGGGCTATCATTAGAGCAAGCAAATGTTAGACGTATAAACAGACTATTAAATGATCCCCTTGGAAGAGGACGGAGAAAAGGAAAAGGGAATCGGAGTCCCTGGCACTTTCTCTCTCCAAACTGTACTAGTCACAATCCAAATGTAGTGTCAGCTGGTGGCCCCGTAGCTTTGGTTCTTGGAATCTGCGTGTCTGCAGCTTGGTGCTTGGGCAGAATTCTTATGGGCTGAGTCACCCTCTGAGTGAACTCAGGGTCACTGCTCTTCAACTCTGATTGCTATCCTCTCAGGCTTTTAAAAAGTGCCAGAAATGACACGGCATTTTATGATTTTTGTTTGAGTGGTAGTTATCTTACATTTGAAGGCCCAAGTATGAAAGATAAGCATCTGTTAGCAGTATAAGTGGAATCAAAACAAAAGCTAATACCACTCTCCAGTAAAAATAAAACCAATTATATAACAACAAATTTAGAAAATAACTGTCCTAAATGTGCCAAATGATGACACACAAATTTGATTTTCATTTGGCAAACCTCATCAGTATTCAAAATATATCAGTAATTTAGAGAAATGTCCTATGAATAAAATTCAATAAAGTAATATTATATTCATGAAATCAATATGTTTGAGGTATAACTTTGAGAAGATAACTTCTTATGTGACCGCATTTTTGCTTTTATTTTTTTCCATTTAATCCTTAGAATGATGCAATGAACTAGTCACTATTATTATTGTTATTTTATAGTGGGGGACACGAGTGTCACAGAGAGGACTTGCTCTCAATTCCACACCTGGTAGGGGGTAAGGAGACCAGAACTCAGGTCTGTTTGTCTCCCAAGGTTCTTCTCCTAAATATTTGGTTCTGTAACATGATTACATAGCCTTTCAGCTCAATTATTCTACAGCCTTTGGCCCTAAAAAGATGTCGAAGACAATTGTGGACTTAGGAGCCACTTACCCCACCACTTTCACTATTTGTTATGTCACAGGCACAAGGCACAACACTTTTCATGGATGTTCCTATTTAGTTCTGCGTAGACCAGTTTCCAGATGAGGCTTAGAGAGGTTGAGAAGCTTGCCCAGGTCAAGCAGGTAAGGGGTGTGACAGTGGGGTTTGAACCCAGAATGTCAGTCTGACCCCAGACCATACAGCTTCTAAAAATGGATTTTTATGCAGATGAAGTGCTTCCCTCAAATCAGGCCCCATCTTTCTACTTAAATGATACAGCTTTAGGATAATCTGAAAGGCCAGGTTTCATTTCAGATCCTCACACACCTTAGCATTAGAAGCCGGAGGATTGCTGCACAGCGGCCGGCCGACGCTCGCCCTTCTCTACCCACACAGTGAAGGGTCTCGTGCTGTGCTTCTGACCCCCTGGAGCTCTGTGGGCTCTGCATCACCCACCGGGGCCCTGGGTGCACACCTGGCTCACAGTCTGTTCTTGGGGAATGGGGCCCAAAGATGAAGCTGGGACAAGTTCTCTAAGTCAACCCAGGGCCATTTGGGCAGAGAAATCCAGGGTCCTGAGTACTTTGGAGCATGATCTAGGACAGCGGGTCTCAACCTGTGGGTCACGACCCCTTTGGGGGTCGAACGACCCTTTCACAGGGGTCGCCTAAGACCGTCGGAAAACACATATATAACTACATATTGTTTTTGTGATTAATCACTATGCTTTAATTATGTTCAATTTGTAACAATGAAATTGGGGGTCACCACAACATGAGGAACTGTATTAAAGGGTCGCGGCATTAGGAAGGTTGAGAACCACTGGTCTAGGAGGAGGCAGGGATGGCATGTCTCTGGCCCCATCTCTTCTCCTAGAGCCTGCAGCTGGAGGAGATCAGAGCAAATCCCCCCATGCATAGGACCCCTCCTGCTGGGGCCTGTGGGCAGGAGGCACTGCTGGTTCTCAGAGCCACTTACAAAGAAGCATCCTTCAAAGAGCCCACATTGCCTTTTAAAATAGATTCCAATCACTTAACCTTATCTGAGTTCTAAAACATTAAAGGCCGCCCAATGCATAGCAATCGCTCCTTACTTTCTTGCCATTGCAATTTTCTACCTCCTCACACTAGGCCAAGCCCCACCAACCATACATCCCCCACGAACCCAGTTCCATCCCTCTGGCCTCCCATCCTCTCTTCTTCCTTCCCTCTTTCCTTTTGCCCCTTCCTGCCTTCTTTTTTCTTTTCGCTTCCCTTTTCACTCCCAGCTACTTATTATGTCAACTCATTTAGCTTTTCTTAAGAAACATTTCTTCCTCCTTTTCCAGGTCAGGTCCCACTCATTTCCAGATTTGACATCACGGATGTAAAAGAGAGGACCACTTGGAAATAACGGTGGGGGTGGGGAGGGGATATGAAAAGAAAGTGAGTGGACAAAGATCAAATTCCCTGGGATAGGAGGTTGAGTGAGGCACAGAGTTAATACGGAAAGAAAGACCAACTCTCTTGACTGGGACCTAAAAAAAGAAACCTGAAAATGAGACTCAGGTATGTTGGAACTAAATTGAATATATTTTGTTTGTTTGTTGGAGGGGGAAACCCCTAAAGTGTACACTGAAAATCTGACTTGCAACATTAAAATTCAAGGAGATCATTAAAAGATGTATAATGAGTTTCAGGTAATGTTATTTTTTACAGCTCAATTTGATCTCTTGTCAACTGTATGTTTTAAAAAAACATCAGAAAAATAATTTCTGAAAGCCAAATGTACCCCTAATTCTTCAGAATGCAACACCTGGACAACCAATGTACCTATTACCAGCTACACAATGGGGAGAGAAGAGGGGTGACTAGAGGACAATAAGATATTTTAAGAGAGACAAACCACATTCACATAACTTTTATTGTAGTACATTGTTATAATTGTTCTATTTTATTGTTGCTTATTGTTATTAATCTCTTACTGTGCCTAATTTATAGATTGAACTTTATCATAGGTATGTAGGTATAGAAAAAAAAACATAGCAACTATAGAGTTCAGTACCATCTGTGGTTTCAAGCATCTACTGGGCATTCTCAGAACATTTCCCCTAATATAAGAGGAGACTACTATAAAGTGGCTTAAATCATTTTTTTTTTATTCTCACTCACATAAGAGTTCCAGGTTTGCGGGGAGGGGAGGAAGGACACAGCTTCAGTCTTCATGAAGTCATTGAAGGACTTGGGTTGATGGTGGTTCTAACAGTTAAACCCCAAGATCATCCCCAGTATGGTTCCCAGTCAGTCAGAAGGGAGAAGAGCTTGGACAGCAGGGCAAATGTCACTGCAGCCCCATTGCACCAGTGAGAACTTAGTCACATGGCCGGAGTTAGCTGTAGGAAAGGCTGCTCAACGAAGACTAAGAAAAAGGGGAGGCGAGCTTAGGTCAGTGTATGTCTCTACTCTTGTGTCACCATGTAGAGTTCTAAGTGCTGCAGAGCAATGGTTTTTAAGGGGTTCTCCTAGGCCAGGAACCTATCTAAAAGTACGGGTTCTTTCTTCTGACTTTACACATGAATGCTATACATCTTCAGAGAACTTCATTTTAAAATAAAGATGAGTTCCACTTTTATAAACTATAAGATTGCCGAAAGTTAATATTTATAAGTCAGTATAACATAGTAGTTATACTTGGTCAAAAATACTTGGGTGTGAATCTTCACTCTGCCACTCACTAACCACGTTACTTTGGACCTCAGTTTACTCATCGCATATAGTAAGCCGTCAATAAATGATAGCTTGACTGATATTATTATAAGGAAAATTAACATAATGTTAGAGCTTGCCAAAGGAAGTCCTCAGTAAACCATGCTACGAAATGCATGGCAATGATGCAAAAGCTCCCACTGCAAATATTTACTTGCAGATAATTGGAATTTTCACAACTTTCAGGTGAATTTGTTGTTAAGACATGATCAGAATTTGGAGTTACTGTGATGTTTACTTTCTGGTTATCTTCCTTCTGAATATAAAAGTGTAGTGTAGCGTCATCAGAATGAGTGCTGTTGTGGGTTGTTTGGGTAACTCTAGAGTACGTAGTAATGGAAATTTCCATCAGATATTTTGGGCCATAACTTTGTAATAACTAAACCTTAAGACATGAATGCATTGTGGTTCAAATATAAATTATCCCTACACTTCTTTCTAAGCTGTTTCGGCAGTTTTGAGAACATATCCCACTAAAAGTGAGATGAGGTGAGCTTTGAGGTCTTTGTGCCACTCAAGTCGACCAGTCAAGAGAGTTTTAAAACGTGAAAAGAATTATATTCAAGACTACTCAGAGTCTTTGGGTTTTTTTGAAAAGTAATATTTTTTTAACTATTAACAAATCTTAGAGCACAAAATGTAAAAACGATGCAGTGATTGTCCTCTAACTTTGGTGCTAGGCCTATCTGTTTAAGTGTTATACTTAATGTGGGGCTTTGTACTTAAAAGGAGATGTGGAGAGAGTTTAAAGGAAAGCCATGAAAATGATAAAAGCGTGGGAAACAAAGGCCCAGGAGGAAAGGCTAAAGAGACGGCTCTTTCTGCCAACAACACAGAGCTTGAGCCCAAATTTGAGAAAAGATTTCAACTGAAGGACAACTATTGTCTCTAATTTACCATACAGAAAGAATTTAAGTTAAATGTGAACTATCCTGACACTAGAAAGGCAAAATAAAGGGCATAAGGCCATAGAAAACCCCTGTGCAAAGGGTTATCACGAGTAGGTTATATTTTCAATTGCCAGACAAGTGAGTTTGGGCCTACCTAGCAATTAGAAATGTATACAACATCCTCTGGAAATTCCTTTCCGTCTCATGATCCTAGGATCATTTCTGTTTCTGTAAGCAAATAGCTAGTGTTAAGTTACAAATGGTGAGATACAAGTTGTGTTTAAGATCTCAATCAGACCTTGATGATCTGGATGCATAATAAACCTCTTGGTAAATCAGAAAATATGACTCAATAATTGTAATAACATTATTGATGAAGGTAGGAATCCAGTTCTGTTGATGTGTAGACCAATTCATTAGGTATTAGGAGATTTAATGTTCCTAACTACAGCCTTGCTTCATTGATAATTCTAGAAATGTGTGTGTGTGTGTGTGGCGGGGGGGATTATAGAGAATTTTGCTTATTCTATATAAGGCTTAATTGTGAAGACTTATAACTCAAATGCATTTACATGGCATTTTTAATAATTGAGAAAAATTGGTTAAGATCAGGATGTCATAAGCAAACATGTACTGTTACCTATAGATCTCTTTTAAAATATTTTTATTGATTGATTTGAGAGAAAGAGAGAGAGAAATTTCAATTTGGTATATCAGGATGACACTCTTACAAACTGAGCTACCAGCCAGTGCTATAGAGTTCCTTATGTGATATTTATTTTGACCACGGACACTCTCAAGAACTTTGTAAACTGACTCAGGTACAGATGATAAATATGCCCACAAGAGTTAGGAACTATGTATACTGAACATTTGCTTCGTATTAGGAAGGTTTAAAATGAAAGTTTGCAAGACACATCCTCTATTTTCACAAAAACAAAATATACTAAAGAAACATATGCTGTGTTGGCTAGTAGGATCACACTATTTATTACATAATATAATTTTTTAAACCAAAGTGGTTTAAAGTATTGATACACCAGAATTTTGGAGAAGCCATAATATCAAGTAAATTTAAGATTTTTGATTTTAAATATTGGTTTGACAGCAACTTAAGTATATTTGCCAAACTTGATTAACCTAAATCTAATAATGAAAAAACAAGTAAAGAAGGTGGAATATTGTTCAAGATTAATGGGGGAAAAGGGAAACGTTATTTTTTTAAGGCAAGGAAATTGCTCTAAATTAAGAGCTAAAGGAGAATAACCAAATGTAATGTACAAATCTTGGTTAGAACCCAGATTAGGAAAACAAAAAGCCCAGCTATAAGACATTTTTTGAAACAATTGAGGAAATTTTATACAGTTCATTTTCTTAAATGTGATCACCATATTGTGATTAATTATTTAAAAGAATGCCTTATTCTTATGTGAATCTTCCTCCCTCTCTCTCACTCTATATGATATGTGTATGTGTGTGTATATGTATGAATAACCCCCTGAAGACTTTTTATTTTGTTAAACATGAAACAAAGAATTTCATTGATAAAACAAGTCCAAAACATTCCAGATATATATTTGTATGTATATGTACATAGATAGGTAGATTAAGCAAATGTGACAAAATAATAAAAAGTGATACATTTAAGTGAAGGATATATATGTTTATTGTCCCATTCTTTCAACCTTTCTGTAGATGGTTTTTTAAAATTTTATTTTTATTGATTTCAGAGAGGAAGAGAGATAGAAACATCACTGAGAGAGGATTATTGATCAGCTGCCTTCTGCATGCCCCCTACTGGGGACCGAAACCCAGGCATGTGCCCTGGTGGAATTGAATTCTGACCTCCTGGTTCATAAGTCAATGCTCAACCACTGAGCTACACTGGATGGGCAGATTTTTTTTTTTTTCAAAATAAAAATAGTGGGGAGAAGCATGGAATTGCTTTAAAACAGTGCAGTTAACAAACCGTAGTATTTGAAATAAGAGAAGTGAACTTTTGGTGGTCGTTATTTTCTTGTAGCCTCTCAATTTAATGATTGCCATTAAATAAGTATTTGCTTTAGCCCAACCAACATGGTTCAGTGGTTGAGCATCAATCTATGAACCAGGAGATCACAGTTTGATTACCAGTCAGGGCATTTGCCCAGGTTGTGGGCTCGATCCCCAGGAGGGGGTGTGCAGAAGGCAGCCAATCAATGATTCTCTCTCATCATTGATGTTTCTATCTCTCTCTCTCTCTCTCTCTCTCTCTCTCCCTGCCTCTCTGAAATCAGTAAAAAATTTAAAAAAAAAATACAAAAAAACAAAACAGAAGTATTTGCTTTAGCCCTGGCTGGTGGTTAGAGCATCAGCCCATTACCTAAGGGTCTCAGGCTCAATTCCCAGTCAAGGGCACATACCTGGTTGCAGGTTGATCCCTGGCTCGGATCAGGGTGCGTATGAGAGGCAATCGATTGAAGTTTCTCTTTCACAACGATGTTTCTTTCTCTCTCTCTTCCTCCCCCTCCCTTCCACTCTCTCTAAAAATCAATAAAAATATACTCGGGTGAGGATTAACAAAAAAATAAATAAATAAAATAAGGTCTAAATTAGTATATAAACAAAGAAGCAGTTGCTATAAATATAAAAACTTACACAGCTGAGTAATTAAGTGCTGTAGAAATGAAATACAAAACAATAAGTACTAAATTATTTCATAATATATGTATGTCATCATTATGTGGTCTATATCAAATTTATACAGAGCTGTCAATCAATTATATCTTAATAAAATTGGAAAAAGTAAGTACTATAGGAATTAAAATGTATGACCATTGTCTTGTGATTCACAATTCCCTTTATCATTGAGTTTTCAGAAATTCCGCCTGTTTGCCTTTGTAATCATATCTAATAGTGAAAAAAAGTGAATAACAGCATAATTATAAAAATGCTTTGAATTCCTATTTTTCAAGATGTTAGACTATAGATCAGTGATGGCGAACCTTTTGAGCTCGGCGTGTCAGCATTTTGAAAAACCCTAACTTAACTCTGGTGCCCACTATTTTTATTTTAAATTTTCATATAGAAATTTTTTGATATTTGCAACCATAGTAAGAAAAATATTTATATTTTTGATATTTATTTTATATATTTAAATGCCATTTAACAAAGAAAAATGAACCAAAAAATGAGTTTGCGTGTCACCTCTGACAAGCGTGTCATAGGTTCGCAATCACTGCTAGAGACCATAGACTATAATTTTTTTAATAACCTTAATTGTGCATGGAGTTTATTTAAGAAGATTATCCACTGAGTTGGCTCTATTAATCCAAACTGTCACAATTTTTAAATATCTTTATGTTCTGATTTTGTGAAGTATAACTAATTGAAACTAGCAAATTCAATTGAATTTGCCAGCATCAGCCTCGGTCTATCACAATCTTCCCTATGTTCATTTGTGATCTGCCCAATTAGTTGTAACTTGCATATTTGATATTTATATGAGAAAATCCTTCTGGAATGCTACAGGCGTGTTTTGCTTTGTTGATTGAATTCTTTGTTAAATGCCTTGCAAAAAAGGATTCAGCTGGATCATAAAGGGCTACACCCAGTAAATGCTTCAGAAACACAGGTTGGACAGAGCATTTTGTTTTCTGCTCAGTAGTTGCCTGAGTCATCAGATGACTTGTTGAATCTTGAGAGCCTGCTTCAGTAGAACTGGTTTGAGGCATGAATCAGAGCAACTGTGGTGTGCTTATTTCAAATCAGGCTCAAAAAATGGGTTGCTGACTTTTCCCTTGTAATATTCATGTTACAAGATTTCTTATGAAGCAGTTATTATTGAAATAATTGTCAAATTATTTTGTGTTATACTAAAGGTTTTAAACATTTTAAGGCATGCAATCTATTCTTGCAACGAGAGGCAAGACATTCTACAGTGGCATGGGAGTGTTCTGTTTTCTGCAAGGCAAGTTCAAAGGTCTCAGATTAATCATCAAAGAGAAACCTAGTAATTATAATGTATTTTCTTTCTGGGTAAAATCAAGGTTTGTGCCATGGATACATTTGTAGCTAATCATTTGTTACATAATATATGTAATATATGATAATATGTGGCAAGATATGTAAAAAATGATATGGATCAGAACAATTTTGCACAGAAATATGTTCAGAAAGAGCCACGCTTGCCCACATCAGGTTTTGTTATTGCATTGAAAGGTTGCAAGGAATCGGTTCATTCATTGATCATTTCCCCACAAGAGTCAATTTCACAGTAGTTGATTAAGAACAACTCAGAAGGAGTCACAGCACATATATTTCCCCAAATGTAATGTACATCCCCTATCATGTTTTATCCAATAATAGGGGCCCAGTGCACGAATTTGTGCACCTTGAAAGAAACTGTGGGCCACCAGGCTGCAGTGGGCACAGGGACAGGTCTCAGCCCATCGTCTGTGCCCCTCCTGGCCCCACCCGCCATGGCCCCCCCATTCCCACTGTGGCCCCTGGGCCCCTATCTGCCAGCAGCCCCACTCCCACCACCTGCCACCGCTGCTCCCACACGCTGACAGTGCCAGCCCCACTTGCACCCACTGATGGCACAGAGTGATTGGGGCCAGAGCCATCAGTGGCTGCTGCTCCGATCGCCCCTTGGGAGCAGGGGGAGGTGGAGAACCCCTGAGGGGCAACCGGGGCCAGCAGCTACTGCTCGCACCTGCTGACAGTGCCGAGCGATTGGGGCCAGCACTGGGTGTCAGCAGCAGGTGCAAGCGCCAGGTGGGACCGCGACACACGGGAGCAAAGAATTTTCAGTAACCACCAGAGCTCGCCCTGATGACAGCAACTGGCACTCTGCCTTGGTCTGGTGCCCCCGCTCACCTGCTCCACCATCCTGCCATGGCCAATGCCTGCCATGTTCTGTGCTCTGCTGCCTGCTGCTGACACCCACCATGTTCTGCGCACACCCCCTGGTGGTCAGCGCACATCATAGCAACCGGTTTTTTGGTTGTTTGGTTGTTCCACCGTTCAATCTATTTGCATATTAGGGTTTTATATATATAGATTATCTTTATCACAGAATCTTATACACTACCTTGTATATAGGAAGACCTCAATAAATGTTATTGATTATTAATTATTAGGAGGAGAAGGAATGAGAATGTGAAGGACAATAGAATTAGAAGTAAAATGTGTTGCTTGGACAACTGAGATGAAGATAGAGCAGGATAAAATCACCGTGGAACCACTTTCATTGCATTCTGATTACTTATGAACAAGTGAAACACCCCTTCCATCTCTTGCTCCCTTCACTTTGAAGTTTGTATCCTGTGAAAGCAGTTGGCTACTGAGTCTCTGAGGCTGCAGGAAATGCTCAGAAATGACTCAATGGCAATCCAAAGGGAGCCACTGGAAGGCCTCTGGAGGAAATGTTTTATCTATGTTCTTAAAAACAGTTGTTTTCCATTTAATCAGAATTCTACACTATGTTTTAAAAACTCTGATCTGGATTTCTAACATAAAAACTTGCTAAAGGCATTATTGCCCACAACTCGAGTCCCCTGGTCCTGAAGTATTTTCTGAGTGTCAGCCCTGGCCCTTCTGTCTAGTTTCCTTGTGGAGTCAGGGATGAATCCAGAAGGAAGACGTAAATGAATAGAAAGTTTCTTTTTCCTCTTCACACCGATTCTTCCAACTCCCATCTGGTTTTGCAAGAGGCCTTTTTCTGTGTCCTCAGACAGTCCCCCCACACTACCATAATTGGCCCCAGACAACCCACAAAAACCTCAAGTAACCACACACATTTTAAAATGTTATTTTTTTTTAAACAATACCTGCCACTTGGATTAACTTCCTAGCATCAGAGGCAACATCTAATCTAATAAAAGAGAAACATGCAAATTGACTGCACCTCCACTACACCCCAAGCCATGCCCACCAGCCAATCAGAGTGACGATATGCAAATTAACCCAACCAAGATGGTGGCCAGCAGCCATGGAACTGGAGCAAGCAGGAGGCTTGGTTGACCCAGTGGTGGAAGAAGCCAAGCTTCCTGCCTGCCCTGGCCAGCTGTGACCTCCGCTCAAGGCAACAAAGTTTCAATTATAGAAGATAAATAAATTCTAGACACCTGCTTCCAGCCAGCCTCCACTGGGAGCTTGGGTGGCTGGGGGCTGTAGCCAGCCTGCAAACAGCCATCAGCCACTCACCCAGGCTGGCCACACCCTCATAGGGTGAGGGTCCTCGCTGGGGGGCTTGGCCAGCCTGCAAACAGCCATCAACCCCTCACCCAGACTGGCCAGACACCCCAGCAGGACCTCCCACCCTGAAGGGGGTGTGGCCATCCTGAAAACGACCCTCAGCCCCTCACCCAGGCTGGCCAGGCACCCCAGTGGGGACCCCAATCCTGAAGGGGCTGTGGCCAGCCTGCAAACAGCCATTAGCCCATCACCCAAGCTGGCCCGGCACCCCAGCGGGGACCCCCACCCTGAAGGGGCTGTGGCCAGCCTGCAAATAGCCATTAGCCCATCACCCAAGCTGGCCCGGCACCCCAGCGGGGACCCCCAACCTGAAGGGGCTGTGGCCAGCCTGCAAACAGCCATCAGCCCCTCACCCAGACTGGCCAGGCACCTCAGCAGGGACCCCCACCCTGACGGGGATGTGGCCAGCCTGAAAACAGCCCTCATCCCCTCACCCAGACTGGCCAGGCACCTCAGCGGGAACCCCACCCTGATCTGGGACACCCTTCAGGGAAAACCATTTGGCCCCCACCCATGCACCAGGCCTCTATCCTATATAATAAAAGGGTAATATGCAAATTGACCCTAACAGCAGAATGACTGGGAATGACTGATCACTATGACACACACTGACCACCAGGGGGCAGATGCTGGATGCAGGAGCTGTCCCCTGGTGGTCAGTGCGTTCCCACAGGGGGAGCTCTGCTCAGCCACAAGCCAGGCTGATGGCTGCCAGTACAGCGGTCGTGGTGGACCCTCTCCCATCTCCTCAGCAGTGCTAAGGATATTCGACTTCAGCTTAGGCCTGCTCCCCGCTGGCAAGTGGACATCCCCCAAGGGCTCCCGGGCTGCCAGAGGGATGTCTGACTGCCAGCTTAGGCCCAATCCCCTGGGGAGCAGGCCTAAGCCAGCAGGTGGTCATCCCCCAAGGGGTCCCAGACTACGAGAGGGCACAAGCTGGGCTGAGGGACGCCCCCCCCCCACCCCCCCGCTGAGTGCACAAATTTTTGTGCACCAGGCCTCTAGTTTTACACATAAATGTAATTCATCAAGTTCCCAGAGCACCTCCAGACAATTATTAGAACCGTGCTGTTCCTCTCTTATTCTAGGACCATTCAGAGAATAATAATAATTGCATTTTAAAAAATGTATCATTTCCAAGCACTGGGGTGTAGTGGATGCTACAGTGTCCTGCTTAGCTCCTGCCCACCATTTTAGGACTGAGTCATTTCTGGACATTGTCCTTGGTGGAAGAAAGAGAGACCTGCCCTGGAAAAGTAGTTCAGTTGGTTAGAGTGCCATCCCAATATGCTAAGGTTGCAGGTTTGATCCCTGTTCAGTGCACATAAATAAGTGGAACAACAAATTGATCTCTCTCTCTCTCCTTCTTCTTCCCTTTCTGCAATGTATACTAATAATAGAGGAATATGCAAATTGTCCAGGATGCTGTCACAATAACAGTAATAACCAACAGGCTGCCTGGGGCAATAAGGTCGGCACGGGGGTTAGTGAAGGACGACCCAATGATTGAACATCAGGCTGTGTGGGGTGACCAGGCCAGCAAGGGGAGCAGTTAAGTGTCAATCAGGCTGGCAGGTGAGCGGTTAGGAGCCAGTGGTCTCGGATTGTGAGAGGGATGTCCGAATGCCAGTTTAGGCCCAATCCCTGTGGGCCTAAACTGGCAGTCAGACATCTCCTGAGGGGTCCCAGATTGGAGAGGGTTCAGGCTGGGCTGAGGGACACCCCCCATGCACGAATTTCGTGCACTAGGCCTCTAGTTAATAAATAGATAGATAGATAGATAGATAGATAGATAGATACTAAGAGTTCAGGCTCCGATGCCAGGCTGTCTGGATTTGAATCCAATTTTCATTTTCTCACACAACTGTTTGCCTCAGTTTCCTCATCTGTAAAATGGGATTACTACTAGAAAGTCTTGACCAGATAGGGTTGTTGTGAGGATTAAGAGTCTCTATACGTAGAGCACTTAGAATCATGTCCAATAACATTGTTTGTCATTTTTGTTTCCCCCAAAATGTAAAGATCTTAATACTTTTGTAATTAAAAAGGAAAAGTAAATACAGAGTATCTTTAACTAAAAATTTGCCACACACAAAAAAAATTACCTGTAATCCCAGAGATCACTGTCACTACCTTCCACTCTTTTTTTCTGTCCTATGCATACATATGGTTATCTTTTTCCAAAACTGGAATTAAATATACATATTACTGCCCTGACCGGTTTGGCTCAGTGGATAGAGCATTGGCCTGTGGACTGTAGGGTCCCGGGTTCGATTCCAGTCAAGGGCATGTACCTTGGTTGCAGGCACATCCCCAGTAGAGGGTGTGCAGGAGGCAGCTGATCGATGTTTCTCTCTCGTCAATGTTTCTAACTCTCTATCCCTCTCCTTTCCTCTCTGTAAAAAATCAATAAAATATATATTTTTAAAAAATAAAATAAATATACATATTACTGTGTAGCCTCATTTACTTTAACACTGTGATATGTGAAAGGTTAAAGTCAGTGGTGTGCGGGTAGGCTAAATAGCAATCTTAAATGATGAATAAAGAAAAATTGAATTTATTTAAAGAAAAGAACATGGGGACAGAGTTATCCAAAGGGAAGGGCTACACAGCACTGAGCCAAGGAGTATGAGGTTGATGATGGCAGCTCCTGGGAGCTGGTATCTTGTTCTTTTCTGCAGCTCCTGTGGGAAGCTTTTGTCGTAGGTGGATTTGGGGGGCTTGGCTGGTGGGCTTGGGCTGTGGGGTTGGGTCAGCAGGAATGCAGATGTGCAATCAGGTGCTTCTTGGCAGTTTTAGCTCCTTATATGGTTTGATTTCCTGTCCGACGAGTCTTCCTTGGTCTTTGTTCCCCTGTGGCAGGGCAGCTTACAAAATGGCCATTAGGAATTATATTGCCTTGTAAGTCCTAACATTATGAATGGTTTTTCACTGTAACAAAATCATTATAATACCTATATGTTATTCATGGGCAAGAGGTACAATGCAACTTCATTTTTTAAAACAATTGGGATTCTAGTTTTTCAATCTTATAAAAATATGGATATAAACATCCAATAGTGTATGCATCTCTATAAGACATATTTTTCACATATTTTTCTCTATATTCTATAAAATATAGAGAATATATTTTTTGTGCCTATGATAATGTTTACTCTTTCTCCCAGGCTGTATCTGATAACTCAAAATTTGTCAATTTATAGATTTATGGTGGGTTCTTTTTCTCTAATTGTATTACTTGTCGTTTGCCCGTAATAAAGGTGATCTGTCACTTTTCTGCCACAAATGTGGCCTCAAACGTTCTTCCCTTCATTGATGTGTTAATTCTCTGCTCAGTGAGTTTACTGTGTCCACAAACCTCAGAGGTCATGGCATACTTGCTTTTTCAAACCCACTATGCCACTATTGACGTTTTCGGCTAAGGAACTGAGGCTGTAGATGATTTTCTATGTCCTCTAAGTAAGAAAGGGCTTTCTAAAACACAATTCTCTGTGATGAACCCTACAGCTAGAAAACATTCTAGCTTAAGGGATTCTTGCAGATCTTATCAAAACCGCCTACTAGAGGCCCCTGGGATTCAGACAAAAGATAAATTATCGCTATCATTTCTCCTTTGTCCATACTTATTTACCATCTCAAAGAACTGCTTTAAATTATTAAGACCTGATTTTCCCTTATCTTTGCTTCAAGAGGCCAAATGCCCCTTTCCCATTTCACAAAGTGGAGTCATCTCTGAGGATGTGACTGTGTGTGTGTGTGTGTGTGTGTATGTGTGTGTGTATTTGATGTAACAAGTGGCATAAAACATTTGCATTTCTTAAGTACTTGGAAATTCGTATTTTAAACAATAAAAATATATTAATATGCCATGATCTTGTCACATGATCTGGCTCCAAACTCAAAAGGCAGCTAGACTAGTTCCTCTTCAAGTTTGTCTACTGAGGAACCTGGACTCGTTCTGTTCCCTGGGTCATAGAGAAGCTGATAAGCTCACACAAAGCTGTGAGTGATTCAGTATTAGGGACAATGTGTCAGAAAGCACGTCTTCATACAAATGATGAATTGCTCATACTGGAAACTGGGCCACTGGCCAGAGTAGGAGGTATTTCCAAGTTTCACGTCAGTCATTAATTCAATAAGCATTTATTGATTATCTTTTATGGCACTCTACTAACTGTTGGGGATACCCAGAAGCCCTCACATTTAAGGACCTTGTGATTTAGTAGTGTTAGAGTAGGTAGCTAGCTAAACATGAGCCTGATGAAGGGACAGATAGGAAAAAGAAATATTAATATTAAACATAATTGAGGGGACAGACAAGGAAAGTAAATACCAACCTTAAACATAACCGTCAGCTGATAACCAGATGGCTGACTGTGGTTTCAAGTTCCTGATATGCTCTAGGGCAGTTACACATGAGGAGCATGAGGCCTAGAGCAGCGGTTCCCAACCTGTGGGTCACGACCCCTTTGGCGGTCGAACAACCCTTTCACAGGGGTCGCCTAAGACCATCCTGCATATCAGATATTTACATTATGATTCATAACAGTAGCAACATTACAGTTATGAAGTAGCAATGAAAATAATTTTATGGTTGGGTCACAACATGAGGAACTGTATTTAAAGGGCCGGAAGGTTGAGAACCACTGGCCTACAGGCTAACAAATAGGGTAATGATCACCATATGACCTAACACTGGGGACTCTAGATGTAAAAGGGCAAAAATGATAAAAAGAACATGCATAGGGCCTCAAAACATGAATAGCCCAGGCATATGACTGCCCACTCCTGGCAGAGATGTTCATATTCGATGGGCAGGACCACAGGTTGGGGTCAGGGGGAGGTTAGGGGGTTAAGGAGCCAGGAGGTGGTGGGAAGTTCGAGCAAGCATAAAACCCTGCTCGTATTCGAGAGGGGCACTCAGTTCCCTCTGAGTCCCCCTCTTGGAAATCTCCCAAGTGGACTTTTCCTTTGCCAATAAACCGCTGTTTGCTTTGCCATCTGTGTCTATGGTCTGAAATTTTTTTTCCCACAGGACAAGAACAGAGGTCCTCAGAACACTACCGCTGTTCTGGTGACAGTAGGGCAGACAGCAAAAAGACAATTATATACATTATAATAGGAAAAAAACAGGTAAAAAATAGGCCTAAGATATGGGATGTCAAGATAAGAGAAGCTCAAGAATCAAAATTTTTGTAAATTGAATTTATGGCAGTGACATTGGTTAATAAAAATTATATAGGCTCTAGATATCTCATATAATAAAGAGGTGATATGCAAATTGACCACCACACCCTCACAGGATGGCTGCCTACAACCAGGCCATCAGGAGGGGTTAGTGAGAGACGACCAAACTACTGAACAGCAGGCTGCATGGAGCAACCAGGCCAGCGAGGGGACCGTGAGGGGTGACCAGGCTGGCAGGGGAAGCAGTTAGGGGTGACCAGGCCAGCAGAGGGGATAGTTGGGGGTGACCAGGCTGGCAGTGGGGGCAGTAAGAGGCAACCAGGCTAGTGTGTGTGTGTGTGGGGGGGCAGTTAGGGGTGATTAGGCTGGCAGGGGGGACCCCCCCACACACACAAATTTTGTGCACTGGGCCTCTAGTAAATTCTATAATACATCATCTGTATATTGTATTAGGTGTTTACCACCCCAAATCAAGTCTCCATCCCCATTTATCACTGCTTTACCCTTTTCCACCTCCCCCACTCCACCCCTCTGGAATTACCATACTGTTGTCTATGTTCTTGAGTCTGTTTTCTCTTTGCTTAATACCTTCACACTTCTCACCTGGCCCCCAACCCCCACCCCTCTGACAGCAGTCAGTCTGTAACCTGGGCATGTGCCCTGATGGGAAATCAAACCGTGACCTCCTGGTTCATAGATTGATGCTCAACCACTGAGTCATGCTGGCCAGACTGTTTTCAATTCTCTTGGGTAAATACCTAGGAGTAGAATTGCTGAGTTATATGGTAAATCTATATTTAACTATTTGAAGAACTGCCATACTGATTTTCCAAAGAAACTATACCATTTTACATCCCCACCAGCCATGTCTAATTTCTCCACATTCTCAGCAACACTTGCTATTATTTATCTTTTTAAATATAATTATCCTAGTGTGTGTGATGTGATGTCTCATTGTGGTTTTAATTTGCATTTCCCTAATGACTAATGGTGTTGAGCTTCTTTTTATGTGCCTATTGGCCATCTCTATACCTTGGGATAAATGTTTATTCAAACACTTTTTCCACTTTTTAAATTGGGCTATTTGTCTTTTTTTTTTTTTGTAGATTTTTAAAATTTATTTTTAGAGAGAGAGATAGGGAGAAAGAGAAAGAGTTAGAAACATTATTGTGAGAGTAAAACATTGACTGGCTGCCTCCTGCATGTGTCCTACCTGGGATCAAGCCCACAACCTGGGCGTATGCTTAGACCTGGAATTGAACTGGAAACCTTTTAGCACATAGGACGATGCTCAACCAACTGAGCCACACCAGCCAGGTCTGGGCTATTTGCCTTTTAATTGTTGAGTTGTAAGAGTTCTTTATATATTCTGGATACCAAACCTATGATTTGAAAATATTCTCCCCCGTCTGTGGGTCTTCTGTGCTCTTTTGGAAGAACCCTTGCATGTGACCCCCTCTCCCTCTGCACGTTGATGTAACTGAGGCCGCATGGCTATGGCCATCTTGCCACTGGCCTGAGCATGAGCTGAGAGAACTGCAGAGACATGGAGTTGGGACTACTGAATGGAGCCAGTCCTGGGGAGAACTTTGTATTTTATCTCTCAATTCCTAAATTCATGAGCCATTGCATTTATTTGTTATTTAATTGTGATGGTCAGTTACCTGCTACTGAAAGTTTCCTAAATGACCCAGGTACCAGGTACCAAATCCAGCAGAAGTCTTGGTCATTTCTCCTCCTTCAGTCAAACCATGGACTGTAGGATATAACCTTCAACAACAACATCTGCCTCAAATGTCTCTACAGCTTACGTGTGTATATCCACAGCATGACTAGAAGGATACTTACCAAATATTAACAATACTGTTGTTATATTTGGATGGTAAAATAATGGGTGGTTTTTATTTCCTTTCTTGAACTTTTCTATATTTCACAAATTTTCTATGACAAATACAAGTCACTATTGTCATCAAAAAAGTTTGTTTTTTAAATGTTCTATTAAGTTTGATGAGGGAGACCAGAAAATAACAACAATGTCTGAGAGTTTATTCAAACATTACAAGAGTTGTGAGTAGTGTCACCTCATAGACAGGGAGAAGAAGATGTCTTCTCAGAGGCAGTATTTTAGACGTTACTATTGCCTTGCTAGTTACTAGTAAGTGTTAGTTTAATAAACTTTTTACCTCTGCATCCAGTTTTCTGAGATAAAATCTGTATTTTAGTGGTCTTTGGGCAGATCAACAGGGGAAAGACTGAATAGGTAATTTACCTCCCCAGTCAGGAAATCATTCTGACTGAACGGGTCTCTTAATAAAGCACAGTGTCCTAGCCAACCTCTACTTCCTTTCCTTTGGCACAAAGGAAATGCTCAGCTGTTTTGTTTTCAAAAACCTCAAGTTGTATCAGTTAGCCAGCATCCTGAATGTGGCCTTGCTGGTTTGTGTAGTGATACTGAATGAATTACAAAAGGAAAAAAGAAAGAGAATGCCAAAAAAAGGCAAGCCAAACCAGGTAAGGAGTGGAGAGAAGTGATCACAGTAAGGGATCCAGAGCACCCATGGGTGCATTTTTCTTATTTACAAACTAGTGAGTGCAGAGGTCACTCAATACCTACTCGATCTTTTCTTTTTAGAAGAGAACACCTCTGCTTTAGGAATCAAAACACCTAATTAGTCTCACCAAAACTGTGTTCTGTGGATCTTTCTCAGTCCTTTTTCTCACAAGGATTTAGTAACAAAAGTTCTAGTTAGATAACACGTTTCCAAGACTTTGCTCTTAGAGTCAGGTGATCTAAGTGCCGTACCTGCCCCCTGGGCAGCAGTGGGACCTCTGAGGGAGATAGATGCATAGATCCTTCCGGCAAAGTGCCTGCTCAGTGAGCCTTGGCACCAAACACTAAAAAAAAAAAAGAAAGAAAGAAAGAAAAACACATTTCTTGCCAAGTCACAGGGAAAAAGACAGCACATCAGTTGATCTGGGTATACATAAAATATTCTATTCTATTTTTATTTTTTAATGACTCACAGGTGCATTTAGATAGTGACATTGTATACTTTGGTTGCTGCTGCTTCCCAGAACCATGCAGCAGGGGCCACTCCAGAAAACTGGCCAACATCAGAGCAGGGGTACTTCCAGGCTAACTTACCTCAGTGACCCCAAAGTTTACAACCACCACCACTGTGCTGTGTGAAATGACCTCCGTGGTCTTTTGCTGCCTTCTCCAAGCCTGGGCTTGTAAGAAGCTTTAATAAATGCTTGCTCTGATTTTTTTCTGCTCATATCCTTTTAATTGAATTATTTAATAACTAGTGACCCAGAGCACAAATTCGTGCACATTGAAAGGAAATTAATTAGAAGAAATATCTTAATATCGTTATTCGCCTTTTCTCTATAATAGAAGCGTCAACCAAATTCACAATCGACAATGACAGATCAAAACACAAGCATGCTTTTGGCACCAGAGAGCTTTATATGTATTGTGCATGTGCGAGTCAACTTAGCCTTCTATATATAGAGAATAAACTTGCTTATATTAGACCTGCTTTCTGATTTAGCTAAACTTTTTCCAGCCCAGTGAAGCACCCCAACTTCTCTTTCAGGAAATTGTCAGCAACACAGCAGTAAATAGCAACATGAAGCAATTATTGTAGATCACGCAGGGAGAACAAAGGGTAACATATTTAACTGGAGCAGTGTTTGACTATATTCTGCGCAGTGAGAAAACCTGAAGTCCTTTTCAAGGCCCGCCATTTCTTACTTCTTTTCAGTTGGATCAAATTTCTAAGCTTTCTGAATCTCTGTTTTACGGCTAATGAAAAGAATATAGGATTCCACTGAGTCTCCTATCTACCTACTCCAGGACTTCTGTGAGGATGAAATGAGATGAGGCATGGGAAAACTCTTCACAGACATTTGGTTAAAGTGTAAAATGTTTGCACCTGGCTCCCAACTCTGCGGCAGCACAACTGAGCAGCAGCGGCAGGCACAGTGGGCTGGGATGAGCACTAGCTGCAGGGCACCCGGCCCAGCCTGGCTCGGGCTCCTCCCTGGCCGCCTGCCGCTTGGCACACTGCTACATCCCCTGAGGGGTCCCGGATTGTCAGAGGGCCCAGGCCAGGCTGAGGGATCCGCCCTCCCACCCCCACCTCCAGACCTCTACAAATCAGAGGTTCCTGCAACCCCCAAATAATTTGCTAAAGTAGTTCACAAAACTCAGAACCACAATTTACTTACCAGATTTCTGATTTATTATGGAAGAACATAACAGCCAGATGGAATAGATAGGGCAAAGTACCGGGAACGGGATGTGGAGGCCCCATGCCCTCTTCACAAGCACCATCCTCCCGGCATCTCCACAGGTCCACCAACACGGATGGTCTATAAGCCTTTTTCTGGGTATTTATGAAGGCTTCATTACATAGGCGTGATGGATAAGGTCAATTGAACCAAAAATGAATTTCTAAAATCAAAATATTGAGGCCTCAACTCTACCCTCTCCATGCTAAACCCCTTCCTTTTTAACAAAGTCCCTTAATCCAACCACTGCTACAACATGCAATAGCCAGAACCACATTGCTGACAATCCCCTATGTTCCTTGATCTCTCTGTCTTGATTTCTTATTCCTACTGATCCGCAGGCCACCTTTCACTCCCTCCTAAAAAGTCACTGCCATGATAATCTACTCCTTACCCAGCCAGTTTCTTCTCAATATTTCCAGTTAATCCAGCCCGCATCCCCATTCATGGAGCAGCATTGACAGTTCTGATATTTTATTTTATTAATATATTTTATTGATTTTTTTACAGAGAAGAGGGAGAAGGAAAGGGATAGAGAGTTTGAGACATCAATGAGAGAGAAACATTGATTCAGCTGCTTACTGCACATTCCCTACTGGGGATGTGCCCGCAACCAAGGTACATGCCCTTGACCGGAATCGAACCTGGGACCCTTCAGTCTGCAGGCCGAGGTTCTATCCACTGAGCCAAACTGGTCAGGACTGATATTTTATTTCTGACCCTGTTGGAAGTTGTGGGACAGTGTGTATAAAGCCTACAGTAGTGTACAGTGATGTTCTGAGCCTTCACATTCACTTACTTAATGACTCACCCAAAGCAATTTTCAGTCCTGTAAACTCCATTTATAGTAAGTGCCCCATAAAGATACACCAATTCCTGTCTTTTAACTGTATTTCAGTGCTTTTTTTCTATGTTTAGATATGTTTACATGAACAAGTACAGGATGGGGCCAAAGTAGGTTTGCAGTTGTTCATATGAAAAATAATTCAATAATTAATAAATAGTAACACAGGAATAAACTGTTTCATGGACTCACAACTGTAAACCTACTTTGGCCCCAGGCTGTACTTACCATTGTGTTACAGTTGCCTGCAGTATTCAGCACAGTAACAAGCTGTACAGGCTTATGTCCTAGGAAAAATAGGCTCTTCCATATAGCCTAGGACGGTGTATAGCAGGTTACACATTCTAGGTTTGTGTAAGTGCATTCTGTGAGTTTCACACAATGGAATCTCCTAACAACACATTTCTCAGAATGTATCCCCATCATTACTCAATACATGACTATCAAGGCTAATGGCCCTTTGTCAGAAAGGCAAGTCCTTGGAGTGGAGAAGCCAGTAGTTGCACTTTGTCCCTTCACCTAACCCAGCACTTCAGCCACATTGAGGCAGGATAGAAAGAAGTTAGAAAAACCCTGGCCTGGCAACTCAGGTTGCAGGTTCGATCCCCAGTCAGGGCACATACAGGGATCAACCAATCCTATATAATAAAAGCCTAATAAGCAAATTGTCCCCTCAACCGGGAGTTCAACCAGGGGGCAGGGCCAGGAAGGGAGGTGCCCTGGTCAGCAGCTGGTAGCTGCTAGGGACCCTACCCATGCACGAATTTCATGCACTGGACCTCTAGTGAATGTATAAAAAAGTGAAACAACAAATGGATATTATGCATTGTCTCTTTCTCACTCTTTTCTCTTTCTCTCTAAAATATTGGAGGAGGAGGAGGAGGAGGAGGAGGAGGAGGAGGAGGAGGAAGAGGAGGAGGAGGAGGAAGAGGAGGAGGAGGAGGAGGAGGAGAAGGAGGAGGAGGAGGAGGAGGAGGAAAAGGGGAAGGGGAAGGGGAAGGAGAAGAGGATGAGGAAGGGAAAGGGGAATGAGTTAGGAGAAAATCTGGACAAGTGGAATGAGGAAGTAGGACTGACATCCTCTCACGGAAGCATAGTAACAATCCCTCTTTTGGGAAAACTGCTGTTTGAAATTGCTGTTTTAAAGTTCTCTGCTATTTCTTGCTAGTCCCTTGCTCCATAAGTCAACTCTGTTATTTTTAGATGGTCTCTTATTCTTTAAAAATAGCTTTTTTTTTGGTTGAATAATAGAAAAGATAAACTTAATTGTCTGACCTTGCAAGCTAGCCATCTAACATAAAGCGCTGATATGCTGATACTGATAATATTCCCATGCGAGGTGCCTGTATAGATATGTAGTCAAAGTTACAGGTGTCTGTATAAATATGATATGTACTCAAGGTTACAAGTTGTCTGTATAGATTTGACAGGTGTTTGTTAGATATGATATATACCCAAGGTTACAAGCTGTCTGCAAAAATAACTTGCTGAAAGATCTTTAAGGATATAAAAAGGGAATACTCCTTCCTGTGTTTGTTCAGAATTTGACAGAGATATTCTGCTCTGAACTCACACACAATAAACAACTCCTAATTAATTGGCTTGTTAAGGCATCTTGTATCTAGCTCGCTGATTGACAATACATCACCAGAGCCCCACTTCCAGGAATGATCAAAGGGAAAGAGTTAATTGCAGGAGGCTCCTGCGTGGTCCTGAGAGTCCACAACAACAACACCCTCTCCCAACCAGAAGGCGGAGTCAGAATTTAACACCACAGTTTGGAGACAATCCCCTCAACCACACCCTTGGAAACAAACTTCCAATAACTAACTGCCCAGGAGTGCAACTCAGTCTCAAGTTGGCCCCCATCCACCCTGACAGACGCAGGCTGTACTTTTTGCTTCTTTCATAGCGGTGCCCACGGTGCCCGCGCCCTGGCCTCTCTTTTCCTCTACTTGACTAACTTGCTTTATTCTCACTCAGATTCATCCTTGAAATATCTTTTCTGGGTGAGTCAAGGACCTGCAGGTCACCTGACACCCAAAAGGCCCCAGAGAAGAAGCCCTCCGGTGGCAACAAGATCATTTACATACATTTAGAGATGGGAGTTAGGAGGTCTATAGGAAAAGCACACTTCTGTGTGTCTCCTCCATTCTCAAAACTACCTGGTAGTACTTCACTTCTGACACAAGTTCTGTGGGTTTGCTACGCATCAAGCCATTCTGCAACACCAGCTATGTGTCCCATTGTTTAACTCGATTCTTACACTATGCATCAGAGCCCAGGTTAAGAGCTCAGCCCCACAGGACCACTCCCCTTCAAATGCCAATCTTAAGACCAGGCTGTCACCTGGGCTTCTGACCAACCAACCCACTATAATTTGCTAAAGCAGTTCACAAAACTCAGAATAACAATTTACTTACTAAATTTCTGATTTATTATAGAAGGATATAACAGTCAGATGGAACAGATAGGGCAAAGTATGGGGAAAGGGATGTGGAGGCCCCATGCCCTCTTCACAAGCACCATCCTTGGGATCGAACCTACAACCTTTTGTATGAGGACGATGCTGCAACCAACTGAGCTACCTGACCTGGGCGTGTAGTTTTGTTTTAATTTTGTCTTTTCAGACTGCTTAGCTCGGTGAATAAGCTAATGAGACAAATGTATTCAAGATCATGGGCTTAGCTTGTGCTTTCTCTCTTCCTTGGCCACAGACTACCCCTCTGACCCTCCAAGATATTGTCAAGTATTGTCAATATATATATTTTGGTCTTTTTGAAGGCTCTCAATCACAGCCATTTTGCTTCTTGGGTTTTTCCCTCTCTTAGCTTGAGATTTAGCTTTGTCATGTCTTCTAAGTAAGTTACCACTCATCCTTCTGTGAGGAGATGATACTGAAAGTCTAGTCACAGCTGAAGAGGACCTGAGGAAATTAAGGAGAAGTTACATGGTGGTGGGGAAAAGCAAGTTGGAGATTAGATGACTGGAGAGTTAACAAGATGTGCTTTCTTGAGAGTGGTTATTTCAAAGGTGTGTTTCTAGAACCACAGAAACAATGGACAGGGCTTGCTGAAGGCAAAGATAAACCTTTTACTAAACAGTTATATGCCTGGGTCATGACTACCTACTATGACCTGCCTAGTTAGGAATTTCTGATCAAACCACTCTGTGAGGTTACTTTACAAAGAACCCCCCCTTCCCCCCATCCAAGATACAATAAATATCAAGTATCTATACTTAATGCGCCAAGCATGTTTTGTTGTAAAATAAAGCCTGCATTTGGTTACAGGTAAGGAATCACAGTTAGAAACTAGTTACACTATTTTCTTTACTTTTATTAACCCTTGTGCTTTAAAGCACTTTGCAGTGAATTCTAAGAATGGCTTTCTTCTGTTGGCCTGTTCCTGGGTTATATTCCTATTTCACTTTTCTCCTCAGGTCCTCTTCAGCTGTGACTAGACTTTCAGTATCATCTCCTCACAGAAGGATGAGTGGTAACTGACTTAGAAGACATGACAAAGCTAAATCTCAAGCTAGGAGAGGGAAAAACCCAAGAAGCAAAATGGCTGTGATTGAGAGCCTTCAAAAAGTTCAGGAGTTGGCAGAGCAGAGGAGGTGGGAGTGAAGAGGAGAATACTGAACATTCATTTCAGAAGCAGTTAGACCTCCAGATCTTCTGTGCTAGGCCATACAGATGGGACATTGGCACTTCCATACTTTGTCATAAACTAGAGATTAATTCTTGGGGAGGGTAAAAGAATGTCTAAACCAGGGGACTCCAGGCATAGTTGGGGGTAGTTTTTGTACTAAAAAAAAAAAGAGAGAGAGACTGCCATAGTGCAGTGAAGGCCTGGGGAAGAGGCAAGGTAGAGAGGAGAGGGTCAATGGGGGGCGGAAATGGGGAGACATCTATAATATCTTACCTAATAATAGACAAACATGTAAATTAACTGTCCCTCTGCTACACTGACAAGCCAATCAGGAGAGTATGCAAATTAACCCAACAAATATGGCTGTTAATTTGCATACGTAGGGGCGATGTGGTGAAGACTGAAGATTCCATCCGGAGCTGCAAAGGATGATATGAAGGAAAGGATATGGTAGGTCATACTAGTGTTCACTAATGTTAGCTTCCTCTTCTTCCCAAGCACTTGAAAGAGTAGACTTTCTAGCTCCCTTTGGAGTGGTGAAGCCACGTGACTTCCCGATCAATGTAGTAAGTGGAAGCATATTTCATTGATGGTGTGATTCTTTCTCCTTCTTCATCTTGGCAAAGTGGGTCAAGAGGCCTTTTGCTGCTGCTACAAGACAAAGCCTCTATCATCTGGATGCCTACAGAGTTGTGTGGAGCAGAGCTTCCTGGCAACTATGTGAGACTTGTAGTGTAAGTGAGAAACTGACTTTGGTTGTATTGAGATTTGGGATCATTGATTACTTGCAGCATACCCTGACATGACTAATACACTGTGATGGACCAAAGGATAAAAATATCCTAGTTCCAGCAATGGTCTAACTACTCATAGACCCCTGAATGAGTAAACTACAGTATACCATCTCTAAGGTCCTTTCAGCCTCAAAAACTCTGATGTTACAACAACACAAAATGATCCCATTCAAGTGACAAACAAATATTGCCTTTCGCTTAAAGGATGAAATAAAAATGCAGCTATATCAAACCACTTTAAGAGAATGAATTAAGCTAGAATAACCGTTAGAATCAAGACAATATTTTTCAGTTGTTTTTATACATATACTTGCCCTTTAAAGAGAGTGTGTTAGACATAGTTGCATTAAACATAATCAATGATTCGTGGTCATTATTGTGCCAGGCGAGCACAGCCAAGGATTTGGTGAGCCTGAAGAAGGGCGGCGAAGGATGTAGAAAAGACAGACAAAGAGAATAAGCTGGATCTAGGTGGATCTCCTGTGCCTGGCTGAGGCCACAGAGAGAGATCCAGAGGCAAGCTGAGCCTTTATTTTATAGCCAGAGGTAAACAAGGTAGTGGTCACCATAGTTATAATGTTCTTGTAAGTTTCACTTGTTTTGGCAGCACTTGCTGCATCTCCCTCAGCCCATTAGCTACCCAGGGAACTAGGGAGCATCATAAGGTCAAGCCTAATTATGCTAAGAGGGATGTGCCTTCTAAGCTGGGACTTGTTTGTGGCTTTGCCAACAGGTCAGTCCGAGGCTTAATCCTACAATATGAAACCACTCCCTACAATTATTATGAAACTCGGCTATTTTACAGTGATGTTCTCAGATCATCTTTGTTCCTCCCAATGGCCTGACTTTTTGTTTTGGACATTTGTCTTTCTGTGCCCTTATGCCAACTTTCCATTGCTATCAACGTGCTGTTCATTCTCAGAAGCCCATCTCCCCACTTGTATTGGCTGTAGAGAAAGAAAGCAGATTTCAAACTCTGTTAGAATTACAGTAAACCCTTGATTTCACAAACCTCAATTTAACAGACTTCCGTCTTTAATGGACAAAATTTCCAGTCTATAAGTCATATGTGAAAATTAGCACCCTGTTAATTTTAAAATGCTTTTAACCAAGATTTGCTTATAATTAAATTAACAGGTTATATTTTGTCATTAATTCACTGCTATTTTTAATCAGTTTTAGCAACAAGGCCATATGTTGGAAAAAACACTGCAGTAATTTTGCTGACATAAATATTACATATCTACAACTATAGCCCGTTTATTTAAACGCATCATTGCTCATAAACAATGTTTGGCGAATGATTAGCAGGTAATCACACTACATAACCCACATGCACTAAGCCGTGCCCAGCTGTGTGCATTTGTTTACTCTCAGGGACTGGTGAATGCACACATTTACTAGACTTATTCAGTATAAATATAAAGTTACAGTAATACATATAGAAACCTTCTCTGTGAAATTAAATTTTTCATACATACTTAATTTTAATTATACAAATGTGTCTGCAAAAGTAAAAAGAGGTAAACTAATTTGTCAATTTTTTGACATACTTATTTGGAAAACCTAGTTTATTATATAACAGACTTTTGGCTTTCATGGACACCCCCTCACCTGAATTAGTCCATTATATTGAGGCTTTACTATAAAATAATGGTTAGGATATCTAGGGTCCAGGTAAGAGGTTAAAATACTTTCCTAAGATTAAAACAAATAGAGTTTAGCCATGAACTATGTACCCTCTATGGGTACATATCTTTTTGCTTAATTTCTTGTTCTCACAAGTGTTGCACAAAGGTGACTATCCCTGATAATTGGGCTCTGGTTAGACAGCATGGTAATGTACTTAATTTGGTATAGCAGCCCCACCAATACAGATTCATAATTAAGTTGCTAATAAGTACCTGATAACTTTCAAATACTTCTTAGGTCATTGCCAACACTAACATTGTGGAAAGAACTGAAGCAATTTGTTTCTCATGACAGTTTGCTGAGGCAATGCAGTATAATGATTAAGTGTGTAGGCTCTGGCACAATAGCATGTTCTGAACCCAGTTTTATCCCTTGCCATCTGTGTGAACTTGGACATGTAAGTCAATTTCTTGGTATCTGCATTTTCTCACTTGTCTAGGAATTTGTCCATTTCATCCAAATTGTCCAGCTTGTTGGCATATAGATGTTCTTAGTATTTTCATACACTCTTTTTATTTCTGTGGTGCCAATTGTTACTTCTCCACTTATATTTCTGATTTTATTTATTTGGGTCCTTGCTCTTTGTTTCTTGATGAGTCTGGCTAACAGTTTATCATTCTTGTTTATCTTTTAAAGAACCAGCTCTTAATTTCAATGGTATTTTGTATTGCTGTTTTAGTCTCTATGTCATTTATTTCTGCTCTAATCTTTATTATTTCCTTCCTTCTACTTACTCTGGGCTTTTCTTGTTGTTCTCTTTCTAATTCTTTAAGTTGGAGGGGTTGGTATTTTATTATTAATTTTTCTTGTTTTTTGAGGTAAGCCTGTAGTGTTATGAACTTCCCTCTCAGGACTGTTTTTACTGTGTCCCAGAGATTTTGGGTTGTTGTGTGTTCATTTATATTTGTTTCCAGGAAGTTTTGATTTCTTTCTTGATCTCATTGGTAACCCATTCATTGTTTAATAAGATGGTATTTAGACTCCATGTGTTTAAGTGTTTGGGGTGTTTTTACTGTACTTTATTTCTAATTTCATTCCATTGTGATCTGAGAAAATTCTTGATTTGATTTCAGTCTCCTTAAACTTGTAGATACTTGTTTTGTGTCCTAACATATGGTCTCTCTTTGAGAATGACCCATGTGCATTTGAGGAAAATGTTTATTCTGCATTTCCTCCAGGACTTCAGCTCCTGTCTGTGGGAACCTGGCTCGCCCTTTTGCATCTCTGCACTTCCTACTAGCCTCTATACCAGTGATGGCAAACCTATGACATACGTGTCAGAGGTGACCCGCGAACTCATTTTTTTGGTTGATATTTCTTTGTTAAATGGCATTTAAATATATAAAATAAATATAAAAAATATAAATCTTTGTTTTACTATGGTTGCAAATATCAAAAAATTTCTATATGTGACATGGCACCAGAGTTAAGTTAGGGTTTTTCAAAATGCTGACACGCCGAGCTCAAAAGGTTCGCCATCACTGCTCTATATGGTCTCAACTTTCTATATTGTCCATGGTTATCAGTCCTCTCCAACTAGTCTTTAGTTGATTTTTCAGGGTGGTTTTTCTGTATTTTAGTTGTATTTCCAGTTTGGTCCTGAGAGAGTGTCAGTTTAACTTCCACTTACTCTACTACCATTTTTAATCTCCATTTTCTTATTTTTAAATTGCAGTTAACCAGTTAAATGAGTAATGTGTTAAATGCTTATAAAAGTTTCTGGCACACAGTAAGAATTCATTCAATAATATTAAATTTGTTAATAGTTATTTTCTCAGATCCTATAATATATTTATTGTATTAGGGTTCTCCAGAGAAACAGAACCAATAAGATATATAGAAAGATTTATTTTTTTTTCGCCACCCCCCCCCTTTTTTTTTTTTTGTTTTTTTTCGTAGAAAGATTTATTATTAGAGATTGGCTCATGTGATAATGGAGGCTGAAAAGTCCCACAATTTGCCATTTCTGACCTAGAGGCCCAAGAAACTTACCCTTGCTTCAGTTTTTTGTTTTATACAGGCTCTCAACAATCTCACCCTCATTGGTGAGATTTTCCTTATTCAGGCTACCTATTCAATGCTAATTTCATTCAGAAATATTCTCACAGATACACCCAAAATAATGTTTTACTAGCTATCTGGGCATCCCTTAGCCCAGTGAAGTTGACATATAAAATTAACCATCACATGTATTATTATCCTATATAATATGCAAATAAACCAAATGGCAGAACAACTGGTCACTATGATGTGCACTGACCACCATGGAGCAGACGCTTAATGCAGGAGCTGCCCCCTGGTGGTCAGTCCACTCCCACAGGAGGAATGGCACAGAGCCAGAAGCCAGGCTCATAGCTGGCAAGCGCAGCGGCAGTGGCAGGAGCCTCTCCTGCCTCTGCTACAGGTGGGCTGTAAGAAGCGAGGGGTCCCAGACTGCAAGAGCCCGGGACTACAAGCAGGCAGACATCCCCTGAGGAGTCCTGGACTGCGAGAGGGCACAGGCTGGGCTGAGGAAACCCAGTGAACAATTTTCATACACTGGGCCTGTAGTTGATAATAAGATAACCAAAGCTGCAAGAGTATAATTGTATCCTCTGATTAATTTATTAATTGTCCATTGGGCACTGTGTTAGTCAGGATTTGCCAGAGAAATAGAACCAATAGGATTGTTTAAGATAAATAAGAGAGAGGTTTATTATAAGGAATTGGTTCAGATGATATAAAGGCTGGAAAGTCCCAAATCTGCAGTGTGGGTGGGCAGGCTGAGACCCAAGGGACCACTGGTGCTGCAGTTATAATATGAAGGTCATCAGGCTAGAGAGAGAGCCAAAATTGCAGTTCAAGTCTGAAGGCCATTTGCTGCAGAGTTTCCTCTTGCTTGGGTGAGAACAGCCTTTAATTCTCCACCAGCACCCACTCTATAGCATAACCAATGAATTACATTTATGCACCTCATACTGATGCACAAATAGGAAGGTGGTCCCATCCTATATAGTAAAGTGGTAATATGCAAATTGACCATCATGCCCTTGCACAAGATGGCCACCTCCATGTGGGCACAAGATGGCCACCACAAGATAGCTGGCAGGGGAAAGCAGCTGTGGGCAATCAGGCCAGCAGGGGAGGACAGTTAGGGGTGACGAGGCCAGCAGGGGAGGGTAGTTGGGGGTGACCAGGCTGTCAGGGGAGTAGTTAGGCATCAATCAATCTGTCAGGGGAGTGGTTAGTGGGCATTCAGGCTGGCAGGCAGGAGCGGTTAGAGGCAATCAGGCAGGCAGGCAGACAGGTGAGCGGTTGGGAGCCAGCAGTCCCAGATTGTGAGAGGGATATCCAACTGCCAGTTTAGGCCCGATCCCTGTGGGGTCCCAGATTGGAGAGGGTACAGGCTGGGCTGAGGGACATCCCCCCTCCCCCCAATGCATGAGTTTCGTGCACCAAGCATCTAGTAAAATAATAATAGAGCCGAAAAGTTTGATTCTCTAATGATGTAGTTGTTCTAACAGCGTAGCACAAAGGTTGCAAAAATCAATGTCAGTGGTTGAAATGACAGCTGTAACCTGGGTGTGGTTGAGAATGACACCGAGGAGCTCCTAGAAGTGGTTCCTGGAGAATTAACTAATGAGGAGTTGTTGGAATTGGAACAGGAATGCATGAGGCAGATAGTAAGAAGCTAGGGAAATTCCTTGACAAGTGGAATAAGAGAAACTGAGACAAAATAATTAAACAATGCCAAAGAATTTGAGCAATTTAGTCAGCTAATAAATCACAAGGTTTTATCTTCCCTAACCAAATAAACTTAGGGGCAAATGGCTTACACATTTCAGACCATCCTGGGACAGATTGGCTTTAGTTCCCATCCCTCTTTGATGATGTTCTTTGAAAATAAAATTAACCAGTAAAAAACACTGACCCCTCTATAAGCACATTTTGATAAATCAACATATCAAAGGACACACTTGAATAGCTAATAAATATTCTGTAAAGACCCTCCCCTGAGACCTTCCCTAGGATTCCTGACAGCTAAAGAAAGTTAAAAAGCCTCAACACAAGGACCTACAGTGCCTAGAGCACACCTATACCTTGTATCTCTGCTCTCTTTCTCCTAAACTCTAAGGGTCCTCATAAGACTTGCAATCAGGGGAGTGGCAGGCAGCGGCAGCTCATCCCAGGCCTACCCCCTGAACCTATCTTCAAGGCCCCCTTTTTATCTGACTTTCCAGTGAGCTAACAAAAGCCCCACCTTGGCTCACCTCTGTCACTGTGACTTACTTCTCAGTGAGCCAATGCAGCCCCACCTAGGCTCTCTCCTGTTGCTTCTTCTATCCTAAGCCCTTTCCTTGTTTCATTGTCTCCAGCTTTAATAAACAGACTCTCAAAATCACCTGGATTCAAGTTGGGAAATCTTCCCTGCCTGAAGTCAAGAACCCACACACGACCAGCCAGCCCAAGGCAGACCCAGACTGGGCCCAGTCCCTGTCTAGTAGCAAACATAGTTGAAGAAAAGTCAAGAGAAAAGGAAACTGAAGGAGAAGAAAAAAGAACTCCCAAGAAAATTCATAGTGAAGGGTTTAGCAGCAACTTTGGTGATCTTAACAAGGTCTTTAAAAATTTTGAAAACATGGACCCCCAATACAGAAAGCTTTTCATTAACAGAGAGAAGTATTCATGGTATAGTACAGTGATGGTGAACCTATGACACGCATGTCAGAGGTGACATGTGAACTCATTTTTTTGGTTGATTTTTCTTTGCTAAGTGGCATTTAAATATATAAAATAAATATCAAAAATATAAGTCTTTGTTTTACTATGGTTGCAAATATCAAAAATTTCTATATTTGACACAGCACCAGAGTTAAGTTAGGGTTTTTCAAAATGCTGACACGCCGAGCTCAAAAGGTTCGCCATCACTGGTATAGTATCTGCTTACAAGCACATCTGTGAGAAGAAGGAGGAGGAGGAAGAGGAGGAGGAGGAGGAGGAGGAGGAGGAGGAGGAGGAGGAGGAGGAGAAGAAGAAGGAGGAGGAGGAGAGGGGGAAGGGGAAGGGGAAAGGGAAGGGGAAAGGGAGGAGGAAGGGGAGGGGGAAGGGGAAGGGGAAGGGAAAGGAGAAGGAGAAGGAGAAGGAGAAGGAGAAGGAGAAGGAGAAGGAGAAGGAGAAGGAGAAAAGGAAGGAAGGAAGGAAGGAAGGAAGGAAGGAAGGAAGGAAGGAAGGAAGGAAGGAAGGACTCAAGCAAATCATGTGAACACATTTCTGAAGAGTGACACCTCCTCAAGGCCTCAGGCAGGTCTGTGAGGAGGTAATCCAGAAGAAGGCATTGTTATCATAGAACATGATCGCTTCATGAGGGTTACTACCCTTGAATACTTTCCAGTGGGAAAAAATATGGATGTGAAAGATCACAGTGATGTTGACCACCTTCACCCTGTGTAGGCTTAGGCTAATGTGTGTATTTGTGTCCTTGTTTGTAACAACAACAACAAAAACATTACAAACAATTTTTAATGGGAAGAAAGCTCATAGAATAAAAATATAAAGAAAGGTAATATTTATGTACATCTTTAGAGGGTCTTTGTGTTTTAAGCTAAGTGATATTACAAGACTCAAAAGTTTTTAAAAAATTAAGAAGTTTATAAGTTAAATTATAGTAAGCTAAGGTTAATTTATTATTGAAAAAAATAATTTTTAAATAAGTTTAGTGAAACCTAAGTGTGCAGTGTGTATATAATCTATAGTAGTGTATGATAATGTCCTTGGCCTTCATATTCACTTCCAACTCACTCACTGGCTCACCCAATACAGTTTCCAGTCCTGCCAGTTCCATTTTTGGTAAATGTCCTCCCCATACAAGTGTACCATTTTTTAAAAAATCTTGTAACAGTATTTATACTATACTTTTCTATGTTTAGATGTGTTTAGATACACAAATACTTACCATTGTGTTACAAATGCCTACAGTATGCACTAGAGAAACATGCTGCACAGGTTTGCAGCCCAGGAATGTTACAGGCGCCTCTCACAGGCACCAGGCAGCCCCTGAGTCACAGGGAAAGGGCCGTTCCCACCTCAATTCTTGTCTTCTCATATAAATGAATTCAAATGGTGGCTCCAGATGATTGTGTTGCGATAAAGCCAATTTATTTATTTAAAAAAAAAAACTGAAGCATGCACATTTATTAAAGAAGCAAGGCAAGCAAATTTATCATCTGGCATAACATGCGGATGGGGTCTCTTGGCTAATCTGGGGAGCAAGTGGAGTGGGGGTGTAGCCAGCATTTAAATACTTTTCTGTCTATACATTTAAAATTCCTTTGCTAGATATCCTGGTACAGGTTAACTCTGAAGGTCTCTCTCCCTCTTACTTTGTTATGGCTTTTTCAGAATTTATGAGAAGCACATGGCAATTAAATCTCGAGACTGCTGGCTTCTCTGTTTAAACAGTAGGAGGAGACAGACTGTACTCTTCCTCCCCCCTCCTCCCTCCTCTCTGCTGTCTTTTAATTAGTTTTAGGGTGGTTTATGCTATGTATCCTCTAGTTGCATTAAGATTCCTCTTCCTTACCCCCTTTCTCGCTCTCTCCTGCTGCCTTTGGAGAGACAGTAACCATTTGCTCTCAAGTGTCCTTGGCTGGGGGAAGGTAGGGGCTTCCTATATACAAGCTGGCTGCAGTCTGCCAAACTGACCTTGTTTAATTTTCTTATTTCAGTTTCCCTTATTTTCCTGTCCTGGAATTTTTCCTAGCTTCTTACTATCTTATACCAGGAGCAATAGACTATACCATATAGCCAATCTGTGTACTAGGCTACACCATCTAGGTTTGTGTAATGACATTCCCATAACAGTGAAATTGACTAATGATGCCTTTTTTCAGAGTATGTTTCTGTCTTTAAGCGGTGCTATGACTGTATAGCATTCAACTGATTGGAAGAGGCCTACTCACATTATAGAGGGTTATCTGCTTTACTCAAAATTCACCAATTCAGAAGTTAATCTTGCTTTCTTTTTCCACCATCATGGTGCATGAGGTTGACTCTTCTTAACCATGTCTCCTCACAAGACTTTCAGGATCAAGAGGTTCCTGGAGAATTTGGCTGAATAGGTCAGTTGGTTAGACCTTCTTCCCTGTATGCCAGGGCTGTGGGTTTGATCCTCAGTTAGGGCACTTACAAGAATGAACCAATGGCCCTGGCCAGTGTTGCGCAGTGGCTAGAGTGTTGGCTCATGCACTGAAGGATCATAGATTTGATTCCTGATCAAAGGCATGTATTTGGGTTGCAGGTTTGATCCCCAGCCCCAGTTGGGTCTTGTTCAGGAGACAACCAATCGATATGTCTCTCACATCAATGTATCTCTCTCTCTCCCTTCTTCCTCCTACTCCTTCCCTCCCTCCACTCTCTCTAAAAATCAATGGAAAAAATATTGTTGGGTGAGGATTTAAAAAAATGTTTTTTAAAGGAATCAACCAATGAATGCATAAATAGATGGAACAACAAGTAATCATTTTTCTCCAAAATCAATCAATCAATAATAATAAAAAAAGAAGAAACAAGGCCAGCCTGTGTGGCTCAGTGATTGAACTTTGACCTATGAACCAGGAGGTCATGATTTGATTCTCAGTCAGGGCAGATGCCTGGGTTGTGGGCTCAGTCCTGATGGGAGATGTGCAGGAGGCAGCTGATCAATGATTCTCTCTCATCTTTGATGTTTCTCTCTCTCTATCTCTCCCTTTCTCTCTGGAATCAATAAAAATATATTTTTAAAAAAAATGAAACAAAAGCAGAGTCAGCCCTTTCCCCAATGGATTTGGATGAAAACTGGTAATAAAATCAGGTAGAACCGCAAGAGGAGACATTGGAGAAGAAGCAAGCTGGGTCAGGAATCACACGTGAGCTGGCTCACATATGAATGCAGTGTCTGGGTTGCCTGCATCTTATATCACTGAAAAAGATCATTACTATCTGGACAATTGGATGTGTTTTATTTGGAAATTATTGGAAGAATGATTTTTATCTTTGTTAATACTTTTCTTCAGTAGTAGGTTAGTTCAGTAATAAGTAAGGCCTTTTAAAAATAAATAAAAGTTAATCTGATCCAAAAGCACTCCCATCGAAACATCCAGACAAACGTTTGCCTACATGTCTGGGCACCATGGTCCAGGCTAGCTGACACATAATATTAACCATCCCAGTCACATATAACTTCCTAACTAGGCAAATCTCTTCATCCATTGGTGGCTTGAAACTAGATCCAGAATAACCTGACGTGAAATTCTTACTTGGACTCCTTCTTCTCACTTCACTGATGGAAGATTCCTTCTTCATAAAGAATGTGACAGCAGAGTATTAAGGTCTGAAATATCTGCCTCTTCCCTGGAAGGCATGGTTTCCCAAAGCATCAAGTATTGACAGCTTGGATTAATCTCTCAGTCTCCCTTCTAGTAAACACACAGAATTTTCTTTCCTAGTTCTCTAGTTCTAACTACTGAGGCCCACAGCTCTTTAGGAAAAGCTATTTTACGAACTTATTTAGGGTTAGTCATTGACTCACTTGATAATTACTTATTGAAGACCTACTATGTGGGTAACATGAGTGGGGCTGGGGATACACAAATAAGACAGATACAGATTTTGTACATCGAAGTCAGTTATTATGGAAGCTTTTATTATTTCTTCTGGATTCTCAGGAAACTGACCTAATTGGCCAAACACAATTCTTAGGTTTCTTTGGGTCGATGTTGTATCCTTTAAAGAAGTTTGAAGATAAAGATGAGCTATTTCCCCACAACCTTGCTCTCAGCTTATAATGAAACAAGTCTCAGACATTTATTTTAAGAAGCACTCATTAGCAAGTAGGCCCCAGTTTATGCAACCTATTCAGTGAGGTAGACAAGATCCCACCTCTTTGTCTTTTCAGGTGTTCTAACTGCCACCAGGGGTGAGAGGTTCTTTTAAAGCAGATGTAATAACATTTCAGAAGCCAGATCCTAGTTCTTTTCAGAAGGCATCAGGCAACTATAAAGCAAAAGCTGAACAGAGGAGTGGTAGGGGGTCAAGTCCCAAGCTCTGTCCCTCAGGATTTAAGTTACACCCTTTATGGGAATTTTTACTGTCTCTGCAATGGTGGGAGGATTTCTGAGCTATTTTAGCTGACCTACATTTCTTTTAAAAAATATATTTTTAAGTTGGTTTTTAGAGAGAGAGGAAGGGAGAGGGATAAAGAGAGAAAAATGTTGATGAGAGAGAAACATCATCTATCGGCTGCCTCCTGCATGCCCCCTGCTGGGGATCGAACCTGCAACCTGGGCATGTGCCCTCACTGGGAATGGAACCAGGGACCTCTTGGTTCATGGGTTGATGCTCAAGCACTGATCCACACTGGCCAGGTTGATTTACATGTATTGAACAGTTTTAAATGTATCCATTCGAGTCAACTTCTAATATCTAGTTAACAGGCCACTACATTCACCAATAAAAACACATGGCTAATATTCAGTATATTAACTGGCACAGTGTGGCTTGTTGATCTAGAAGAGGGGTGGGCAAACTTTTTGACTCGAGGGCCACAATGGGTTCTTAAACTGGACCAGAGGGCCGGAACAAAAGCATGGATGGAGTGTTTGTGTGAACTAATATAAATTCAAAGTAAACATCATTACATAAAAGGGTACGGTCTTTTTTTTTTTTTAGTTTTATTCATTTCAAACGGGCCAGATCCGGCCCGCGGGCCGTAGTTTGCCCATGGTTGATCTAGAACCATTAACAGCAGAGATTGGAGTAAGTAGTCTCTTCTGTGTTTGGACTTCCTGATTTGAGCAGTGGTGGGTGGGCCATCCCTGGACTGTGTGCTCCTGGTCAGCACCTTGGCTATATGCTTGGTCCTAGTATAACCTCGGAAACATACGCACAATAATGCTCAGTGTACACTGAGGGAACCCCAAGTAAATAAACATAATACTATTAAGCCTGGTTTTCACACTACCATAGTCTCCCATGTGCAGCATTCCCCATTAGTTCTCAAAATTGCTAACGTAGACTATTTTTGTGCCACATTTCCAGGATAGGATGTGAAGCTGAAGGACAATGAAAGCTGCCTAATATCACAGCTCCAGAATATTAAAGAGAGAGCTGAGCTGACTGACCAGGCAAAGCCTGCGTTGGTGATTCTTTCTGGGGAATACTTCGCCTCTGGGTCTCATCCTCTGCAGGCAGGTCTAAGTGTTGTCTTTATCAATTCGTTTACATCAGGCTACAGGATAATTCTCACGCTAACCAAAATCACACGTTTGCTGTCTAGATCAAGACTTACTTGGGAATCTGTGTACCTGAGAACTTGAATTAGTTATTGACAAACTGCCTTGTGACACTGGAAAAAGAACAAAGAGAACCAGATGGTCCTATGTGAGCACTTTGTGCAAGGTATGGAAAAGCTTGAGACATCTCTATGGTCTGATGAAATGGAAACCCCCTGAAAAGGTTTTTGTCTGATAAGTTCTTTTTTTTAATGTTTTATTTTTCACCCTCACCTGAGAATATGAGAGAGAGAAACATCAATTGGTTGCCTCCCATACACACCCCAATTGGGGATCAAGCCCCAAACCCAGGGTATGTGCCCTGATGGGAATCGAACCAGTGACCTTTCAGGGCATAGGACAATATCCAACCAACCACACTGGCCAGGGCTGATTAATTCTTATTATCTACCTTATTTCACTGATTGTAAGATTCACTTTTTAACATTATTGAATGAAATCTTAGATTGCATGAAATATGGTAATTGCCCTTCTATTATTGTCAGGGCTGTACTTTTCCTGAGCCACCTCACCATGCACTGAAATGTATGTGTAACAGATTTCCCAGGTCATATTCCGTGCATGAAGATCCACTCCAGTCACTTGAACAGACCTGGAAAGGTTCCAAATTTCCCTCAGCAGCAGGTTCACAAGTCTCCCCTTGGGTGGACTCACTTCTGCATATAGCTAAGCTGTACCACTTTCTTCCCATTTTTACTATCTCCCTTTTAAAGATCTAAAATTTAATTCCAAAGAGATGAAACCCCCTTTTACAGCATGCAAAGACATTTGGCAGTAAGACCTAAATTCTACTAGCATATGAAGGGTGCTCCTGGCCAAATTCCCTGTTGAGCTTATCTTGATTTTCTTTTCAGCTTTAGCCAAGTGACAAACACTTGTAGATGGACTTTTCTTTTTTTTACAAGAATGGATATGTAATCTCATTGCAGCAAAATGTAAGACATTAAAATGATCTAATCTCAGGAGTTTTTCCATAAAGGATTTAGTAATGTAATATTGCCCTGGCTAAGGGCCTTGCTATCTCCTTTTCCAACCCTTTATTTCAGAATGTTGGTTATGGATAAAGTATGACATAAAACAAGTTTACATAACAGAGCCTGCACCACATAATCATAGATTACAGCTGGTGATAAAAGAAAAATAAGCACTTTACATATGACGACTCTAAAAAGAATTTAAATTACAAACCTAAACTGAAACCTCTTGGCTTTTATTAGACTATAGAACTGATAATATCCAACTGGACTATATAAATTACTAGGTTTAGAGTCAGCACTTGACTCTTAAATCTTCATGCTATTTAATCTAAGATGTTATCATTTTTAATAATTGGTAGGTGATATTTTCATATAAACACACATTATATATACATGAGTGTGTGTTTCAGAGAAGCATTTGAAATTTTAAAATTGTGCTCTAAGTCCTGTTAATTTACCCAGTAAAAAATATTTTAGCTTCTGAAATATTCAAAATTTTAAAAATAGAAAATTTCCAACAATGTATTCCTTAGTTGAGGTTTAGAAGGGAGGAACGTGGTCCTTGAAGGCCTGGTTAGTATTGTCTCCCAGTATGCTGCGTGCTTCTCTCACAGTATAGAGTACTCCTCCCATCCACCCTGAAAGGTTCATTGTCCAGTTTTTACTGGTGAGAAAAGAGAAGCTCAGAGATGTTAGCCCAAAGTTCTAAAGCAGCGGTTTTCAGCCGGTGTGCCACCACAATTTTTAAAACATGCAATACCTGACTATTTAGTCAGGGCTCTGACCTGTTTATCCTTAGATTGGCAAATAAAAAAATGGCAACAGCCAACAATAGCCATCCAGTGTGAATGAATCAAAATTATACCCATTTTTTGTCAGATTGACAAAAAGTATATTTTTTTAGTGTGCTGCAGAATTTTAGTAATTAGTTTATATGTGCCATGAGATGAAAAAGGTTGAAAATTGCTGTTCTAGAGCAAGTAAGTTTCAAAGACAGTTGTGGTTTTTTTAAAATATTAACTCCAAAGCTCATGAGGCTACCACTAAAAACCACCAATTTATTCAACATGTCATACAAGAAGCTTGGATTTACTCTGACAAATGCTTTGGCAATGCCAACCCCACTTTTTATAGTTGACAATATGATCTGAAATGAACAATTTTATAAGGAATATACCTGAGCAATAAATGTAGGTAACTGACAAGAAGAGAAGAATTATGGAGTTAATAAACAGGTATGCCCTGACTACCCTCTCCTTCCCCACCCCCTGCCCTTCTCTCTCTCTCTCTCTCTCTCTCTCTCTCTCTCTCTCTCTCTCTCTCCCTCCCTCTCTCCCTGCACTTTCCCCCTCCTCTCCTTCCCTATCGCATGTTTTCCTTGTTTTCCTTGCTTTTCTTTCTTTCTCCTAAGCTCCAAAGGTCCTTCTTTTGCCTCTGTAACTTTTTTTCTGAGCCCACAAAGCACACTGGCTCACTGTTTCTACTTCTGTAAATAAACTTTTGCAAAACAACAAACAAAACAATCATCCTTATTACGTGGTCTCCTAGACACTGACATCTGACCTTCTTGATATACTATAGCAAGGTTTCAAACAAAGAGGTTTTGTTCAGTACCTGTTTTTGTGGGATGGTGTAGCTATGCAGTCCATACCAGTCAACAAACACCGCACAGCGCTGACCAATGACTCATGAAATCTACTGTGAGATCTCCCTGCTCAGTTTCAAAATATTCATTTAGCATTGCATGAGTAAAATAGCCAACAGCTTATCACAGTCTTTTCACTATCTTGGCATAATTCTAAACAGATCAGATTTTTAATTTTAACTTGGAATTTTACTCTTTAAGTTTAAAATTTTATCTGCATTGTGGTATAAAAAAAGCACTTAAGGAAAGACAATGCCTGGCTGGTGTGCTGAGTGGTTGAGCATAGACCTATGAACCAAGAAATCTCTGTTCGATTCCTGGTCAGGGCACATGCCTGGGGTTGGGGCTAGATCCCCATTAGGAGGCATGCAGGAGGCAGCCAGTCAATGATTCTCTTTCATCATGATCTCTCTCTCTCTCTCTCTCTCTCTCTCTCTCTCTCTCTCTCTCTCTCTTCCTTTCTCTCTGAAGTCAATAAAAATATACTTTTAAAAAAGAAAATAATGTATTATAGGTATATACATTTCCTTTTTAAAAATATGTTTTTTAAAAATATTTTTTAAAATTTATTTCCGAGAGGAAGGGAGAGGGTGAGAGAGAGAGAAACATCAATGATGAGAGAGAATTATTGATTGGCTGCCTCCTACATGCCCTCTACTGGGGATCCAGTCCACAGCCCGGGCATCAAACCAGAACTGAACCTGGGACACTTCAGGTCACAGGACAACACTCTGTCCACTGAGCCAAACCAGCTAGGGCTTAAATATACTTTCTGATTAAATAATAAAATGTTCTGAAGTAAACTTAGAAGTTAGATTTCAAAAATAAAAAACCTCTGGAGTAGAAGTAACTTCTCCTCTGTTCATCTCTTTAAAGGAAAATAATCCTTCAGAAAAGAGTATTTAGGCATTGGTTATGGTTTTTGTTTGCTATTTGTGGCTCTTTCTCTCTGTATGTAAATGTGAGTGGTGATGATTGCTACAATGATTTCCTTTACCTACTTTGGGCTTCTCATATCAAAATAACTTCTTTTTCACATAGTTATTATAAGGAAGAGAATAAAATACTTTGTTCTCCTATAGACAATATACTGAAATGGAAATGTAGTATACTTAGTTCTAAAACCAGGCAATGATATATTGATGATATTAGGATCGATGTCTCCTATTAACTGTCAGTGAGTGACACATAACTTAAAACAAAGATACTAGCTCCCCTGGTGTGGTTCAGTGATTGGGCTCCATCTATGAACCAGGTGGTCACAGTTGGATTCCGGTGGGGACACATGCCTGGGTTGTGGCTCAGTCCCCAGTGGAGCGTGCAGGAGTCAGCCAATCAACGATTCTCTCTCATCATTGATGTTTCTATCTCTCCCTCTCCCTTCCTCTCTGAAATCAATAAAAATAAATAAAAAATAAAACAAAGGCTGGACAATAGTTTTCCGTTTTAAAAATTTCTCTTATTGTAGAAACAGTAAAAAAAAAAAAAAAAAAATGAATTACACACCGCAGGGTACTGCTTAAAACCTAACACCTTAGTTCCAACCTTCATTTTTAGGAATGTAGGCCTATTTAATCTTTGCAAATAAATTTTTTGTCCACAGACACTTATGTCTGTGGTCAAGTGGCAAGTGTAGGCAATTCAGCAGACCTCCTGCTTCCTTCTTGTGCTGGCCTTGCTCTGAGAGCCCAGGGCTCGTTCTGGCTTGCGCATCCTTACTAGATGGGTGCACTGCATTCCACCCTCCCTGAGGGTGACCTTCAGCCTAGGGCAGAGCCCGGAAAGCAAGGGCCACGGAACTACAGGTGGAGAAAGACAGCAGGAATCCAACCGCCTCACTCCTAAGGGCGCGGGCCTCGCAGCAGGCAGCGCTCAGGCCTTGGGGGGAAGAGAAGGCAGGAGAGCTGGGGGAGGTGAGATTGCAGAGGCCAGCTCCTGGCGCTGTCTCAGCGCCGGCCTGGCTCCTGGGCGTCCAAGGAAGACAGCGCCTCGTTGGAAAGCCCTGAGTGTGGCGGGCAGTGGAAGTGGCACGGAGGCGACTCCAACGGCCGCCCAGCCGCACCCTGCACGCACCGCCGCGTCCCCAGCCCAACAATTCCCGAGCCCCTCGGTTCCCTAGGAGTCGCCATGGCAACGGACGCAGGTTCTGGACGCCCAGACCCACCGGCGGGACTCTCGCAGGAGGCGCACCACCGAGCGGCAGACTCCCAGGCCCCGATGGAGAACTGGGAGGACCCGTCCGAGAGCGAGAAGTGCTGGAGGAGCCTGGAAAACCTCGAGTTCGCGATTGAGCAATGCCAGCTCATCCCCAGGTGACGGCGCGGCTGCAGCGCCCCCGCGGCGCCGCCTTCCCTCCGCCGGTCCCGCCCGCCGCGCCGCCCGCGCTGCACGCCTTCGGGCTGTGTTTTGGTTTCTTAAATCTATTACTGTACACCAAGGGCGCGGGCTGTGGAGCCAGGCTGCCTGGCTTCAGCCCGGACGACCCTCTTACAGGGCCCTTGAGTTGGGCCGGTTACTTCTCTGTGCCTCGACCACGCCATGGGAACACCGCCGTGATGATGATCAATAGGGCCCGCTTTCTGGTTCCTGGCGAACATGTAATGAGTCCACCTGGTTAACGTGTTTAAAAGAGCACCATATACATAGCACCATCTGTTATTCTTTGATCCTTTTTATAGTTTTTATCCTTCACACTTCTTTGCCTCCTCTCCTCCAGTTTTGTTTATTTGGATAATGCAAAGCTGATGTTGCTGGGGAAAATACATATTTTTTTAAATCTTTAAAATTGGCAGGTGGCCAGCCATAGGTTAGCCTCTGTGGGAATACTTAAAGTTCTCTAAGACAAGGGCTACATGGTGCCAGATGGCCTAGCCCCTCTCACTAAAGGAGAGAGAGAGAGAGAGAGAGAGAGAGAGAGAGAGAGAGAGAGAGAGAACGCCACAGGTCAGTCTTCCCAGCTCAGCTGTATTAGTGGGTGCGCTTGTTAAGGTGAATCAGGCTACACACAGGACCTGGTTTATTGGTGGTTGCGAAAGGCACAAATAGGTGGCAGTGCGTGGTAAGCACCCTGGGCACACAGAGTCTAACCTGTTCCAGCTGTTTACTGACAGGAATGACTTCCCGCCCTGGACTCCCTGGCATTCTGTGGTGGGTAGTTCTCCCACAGAGGCACCGAATGGGCTCTGTGAACAGACGGACAATGCCAGGTGCTCAGTGAGTGCATGTTGCCTGAACAAAGGAACCACGGAGGCCCATGTTCATTTCTCTTCACTCACAGTGCTAGGAACACGGTGCTAGTGCCTGGTATGAGCGTGTGAGGGAGCTAGGCTCCAGTACTGACTGCAATCCTGGGATTAAGGCAGAGTTAGGCACTGGGAGACCGCAGTCTACCCGTGGACAAAAGACCTGCCTTTGTGAAGTTTACACTCCATTCAGGAAACCAATGGCAAACAAGCAAACTATATAATAATTAAGTTAGATAATAGTAGTAACTGCTAAAGAAGAAATAGCAGGAGAGAGCAGAGGGAATTGTGTGTAGGCTGTAACCTTAGATACGTGATCAAGGAAGATTTGGCTGAGATGAGAATGAGGTGAAGACTGCTGGCTTGAAAGGGAACCATGTGGCTATATTGGGACAGAGTGTTCCCGACAGAGTACAGGAAGTGGAAAGGAGTGGACCTGGTATTCCAGGACCATCAAGGAGGTCAGTGTGGCTGGAGCAGAGTGAGAGGGGAGAGCAGTGGAGATGAGGTCAGAGGTAAGAAGATGGTACCAGATTACTAGGTGTGGACCCTAGATTACTGAAAGGACTTCAGCTTTGACTTTGAATGAGATGATTCTGTTTTCAGTCGGGAGCTCTCTGTGTCCCCACCAGTTGCCGGTGGAAATGGGCTTCTTGTGATGTCAGGAGAAAAGGAATTTTCTGAGACTTGCACAGGACAATGGGTGGTATTTATTTGCATGGAATTAAATCCCTGAGTTTCCAAGGTCCCCTCTCCCTCCGTCCCACCATGGAAGAAGTCCAGTTGTGTCTTCAGCAGAGCGAGGATTAGAACTGTTGCCCAGAGTTTCTGTTCCATATTTGCACAGTCCAGTCTAGCATCAGGCTACCTGAGCTTGTGTTCCCAGCTATAGCCCATTCCATGTGGGGTTTCTAGGGCCACATGGCTATTGAGGGAACATGGGCAAGTGCAAGGAAACAGGAGCAAAGCCAGAGGAACAAGAGAGGGCCAAGAGAGAGCACATTTTTTTTTTGTCTGAGGAGTTTAACTTCCTCAAATTCCATGTGCCTGCAGTGGCTCCACCCCTTCTAGTCAGTTATCTTTGTTCCAGGCTAGACTGACAGGCAAGTATTTTCCCTACCTCACCCCAACTTTACTGCTTGTGTGTTCATCTTTCCTTTGTTGGACCCCTCTCCCCAGGGATCTGCAGGGCATGGAGCAGTGGTTTCCTGGGGAGTGCAAAGTTGCAGCTTCCTAGTAAAGCTGCCCTGATGGCCATGCTTATAATATCTGGCCCTTCTTTTGCTCCTTTCCTATCTAAACTAATAAAAGAGAAACATGCAAATTGGTGTCATTCCACTACACCCACCAGGCAATCAGAGCGACTATGCAAATTAACCCACCAAAGATGGCCGTTAATTTGCAGCAGAGAAGCCACGCCTCACTGCGACCACAGTGGACCAAAGGCCTGGGTCCCAGGTGCCGGAGGAAAACCGGTGCTGGCAGCCAGGGGAAAGAAGGCCTATTGCCCGAATATTTGTGCAACGAGCTTCTAGTCAATACTAACAAGCCAATTATAACAGTAACAATACAATGTGTTTTTTCAGTACCACCAAGCAATTCTCCAAATTCTCAGTGGACTCTGACTGGGTGTTCTACAGTTTAACTCATTTCTGACACTGCTACCTGGAGGTAGCATCAGATACCACAGGTTAGGGGCTCAGTCCCACAGGACTGCCTTTCTTCTTCGTCTTCAGATGCCAATTGCAAGTCCAGGTTGTCATCTATGCTTCTGACCTCCAGCTATAAATTGGAAGTTTCCAAAACCCCTTCCACAGGTTTGATTAACGTGCTAGAACAGCTCACATAAATCAGGAAACAAGTTTTCTTACTAGGTTATTTGCTTATTACAAAGAATATTAAAGGATACATATGAATAGCCAGATGAAAAGACACATAGGGTGAGGTCCAGAAGGTTCTCTGGCACAGGAGCTTCTGTCCCTGTAGAGTTTAAGATGTACAACCCTCTCTGCACATGGACACATTATTTTTTTTTAATTTTTCCAAAATATATTTATATTGATTTCAGAGAGGAAGGGAGAGGGAGAGATAGAAACATGAAAGATGAGAGAGATTCAATTGGCTGCCTCCTGCATGCCCCCTACTGGAGATTGAACCCACAATCTGGGCATGTGCCCTTGACCGAAATTGAACCTGGGACCCTTCTGTCCACAGGCCAATGCTCTAGTCTCTGAGTCAAACTGGTTAGGGCATGGATATGTTCTTGTTCATCAACCTGTAAGCTCTCTAAGCTCTCTAAACCCCGTACATTAGGGATTTTATGGACGCTTCATTATGTAGGCAAGATTTAGGAAATCATTCTCTTTTGGTGATTAATTCATCTTCTGTCTCCTTTCTGGAGGTGGGAGTGGGAGCGGGATTGAAAGGTCCAACCCTCTAATAGTGGCTGGTTCCTCTGATAATTGTCCCCATCCTTAAGGCCTTTCTAAAAGTCACCTCACTAACAGACTCAGATGTTGTTAAAAAGAGTTTGTTATGAATGACAAAAAAACCCCATTTGCCTTTTCCATACTGAAGCTATTTAGGAACTGAGGACCAAAGACCAAATATTATAACAAAATATGTCCCCATTGCTCTGTTGTTTAGGAAATTACAAGGGTTTTGGGAGCTGTGAGGCACAAAGACCAAAATATCTATTTATTTTAAATCACACTTTCACAGATGGGAGGTCATGAGGGGATTAGAGCAGAGGAATTACATAATCTGACTAATCTTTCATTTTTTTAAAAAAGCATATGTTTTGATTACTTTTAGAGAGAGAAGAAGGGAGAGAGAAACATTGATTGGCTGCCTCCTATAGGCTCCCTACAAGGGATCAAGCCCGCAACCCAGGCATGTGCCCTGACTGGGAATTGAACCGTGACTTCTCAGGCAGGACTCAATGCCCGATGCACAGCCACCAGGGTGATGTAACTAATCTTTCAGCAGGATTTCTCTGGTTGCTGTTTTGATTATAATGAGGATACGGGCTGAAATGGGAAAAATGGGATGCAGGAGAGGAAATAATAATATTTATTGACTCCTTTAGGATCTTGGCTGAACATCTTCCACTATCTATACCCCATAATAAAAGGCAGATTAACACGAGAAAAACAAGTTTAATAACATATATATTTCCTGTATTCATGGAAGATGCCTAGCAAAACTAAGTAATTCCCTGAAATAGCTAAAGCCACCACCTTAAATGCCATTTCCACACCTAATTTAGCACACCTAATGTTACCTAACCCAAGTTTGTGTGCCTGATGCTTCAAAAACCAAAACTCAGTGCAGCCCAGCTAAAGACAAAAGAAGATGTTATGGGGGTTGGGGGCAGCGGGGGAGTGGTGCGGGGGTGGTGGTGGGGTTGGTGGGGAGGCTAGAGGGGATCAGTGGGGGGAAAAGGAGGACATATGTAATACCTTCAACAATAAAGAATTATTTACAAAAAAGGAAAATAATCAATCTTATAACTCTAGCCAAAGGCCCAGATTAATGAATTAATGTAAACATAAAAGAAAAATTTCAACAGTTTGTTTCAGGGTCTAGCTTTGGCTCTCCCCTGTGGAATGCATGTTATCAATTAATGTATTGAATAATAATAATAATAGTAATGGATAGTAATAAAAATTTTAGAAGACTTAAAAAAAGGTGTAATGGGAGGTTAGCAGGGAGAGTGTAATACACTGAGGTTTGTCTTGCAGATTTAGGTCAGTGCCTTCTCCATTGATAAGGCCCCCTTCCTCTGATCTAGTTATTCTTCTCTTCCTGGTACAGAGGAGACCCTTAAACTGGAGATTTCCTTTATATATGTAAATTTCTCTTACAAAAGGGCAACCTCTGCTGTTTTCAGAGCTTCTCCTGTGTATGCAATTTCTCAAAATAATTAGCTAAAAAAAGGCATATTTTGGGTGCCATCCACTACTCTTCTAAAGTTCAAAAAAGAGGTCTAGACTGGCTATATCAACTTGGGAGTAATATCAACTTGGGAAGGGTCCTGGGTTCAATTTCTGTCAAGGACACATACCTGGGTTGTGGGCTCGATCCCCAGTAGGGGGTGTGCAGGAGGCAGCCAATAAATGATTTTCTCTCACCATTGATGTTTTTATCTCTCTCTCCCTTTCCCTTCCTCTCTGAAATAAATAAAAATAAGAAAAGGCCAAAACTCAGAACAACAAAGCGTGGAGTAAGGAACGATTTATTGATTGAGAAAGTGCCAACTGAGAACATGGGAGACTTAATAGTACCTCAACTCCATCTTGCTCATTGGACTGCGTTAAGGGCTTTTAAGGGGTTGGAGGAATACATATGCGGAAGTGCTGGTGGGGCAAGTTTTTTGTTAAAGGGGCGTCAGCACTGGATCTCCCTGCACAATGAACCCTTCACTTCGGAAAGGGTTCTGGTGTTCAGGTTCTGGTTTGTGCCTGGCCTTTCTTTTCGGGGAGAGGTTCCTGGTGCAGCAGCTGGAGGTCAAAGTTCTCTCCTCTGCACAAGCTTTGGTTTCGGTTGGTCTGTTGTCTCTGAAAAGTAACTCAGTCTCTTGTTAAACAGATAGGACCATTTTGAGCTGGTTCTGTGATTACACTGATGCCATTTTCTTTGACTCATTCATTAATGAGTATTTATTAGGCCAGAAGTTTCTAGGATTCCGTGAGAAGTGTCATGTCAGTCTATTAGTAAATATTCATTGATCTGTTTTCAATAATAAGCACATTAATTTTGTATCTAGTTTATTAAAAAATGATAATCATTATTTTTCCAAGACTGTATTTTATGCATAACAGCCAAGCTATTATTTAGAAATTAAATCATGAGATTATAAATAAAAACTGTGTAGGAAGCACTTACTAAATTTGTTGTGATGTGGGTTTTAATTCTAGGCAGCAGGGTTGTCATCTATAATTAGAGACATTAGGATTTAATGGGAAACTGAAAAATGACGCTTCATGTTTCACTTAGATTCTGAATGAGCCATATCTTTCTGAATCAATCATATAGTAAGTTAGGACTCAAGGGACCTTAGAGCTACAGATTTGTTCTCACTAGGTATGGAGATTAGGAACCTGTCACTCCAGGCTTATAATGTTAGATGACTTATTTACTCTCTTTGAGCCTCAGTTTCCTTATCTTCAAAACAAGAAAGTTAATATCTCTCTTAAATTGGGAGGATAAACTGCGGGGAAAATGTGTGCATTGATGTATATATCTTAACAAAGCATATTGAACAAGTTAAGTACTCAATAAATAGGCACTAATATTATTTTAGATGCTTGAGGAGGTATCTGTAAAATTTTTGGACTTAACTTTAAAATATTGTATTGTAGCATTATAGTATTATGGCACCAGAAGGAATAACTGAAAACATTGTTTCACATTTTAAAATCATATCCTGAAAATATTTGGGGAGTTTTTTGTACTTATATTGTTTTTAAGCTTTTTTGAGATGTCCTTCCTATCTAATAAAAGAGAAACATGGTAATTGGCATATGACCGCTACCCTTCCCATTGGCTAATCAGGGCGATATGCAAGTTAACTGCCAGCCAAGATGGCGCCCGGCAACCAGGCAGCTTGAAAGTAACATGAGGCTTGCTTGCTTCGGTGACAGAGACTCCAACGTTCCCCGCCTGCCGCTGCAGGCCTCTGAGCTGCAACTCTAAGCAACTATGTAACAAATATAGGAGCTAAACAAAACCCCAGAAACCGGCTTTAGTCCCAGGCTTCAGCCAGCAGAATCGAAACATTGTAAACAAAGGCCAGAAACCTACTTTCAGCAGCGGAGGCCTAAGTGCTGGAGCCAAGCCTCAAAGCTAAAGCTGGCCCAGAATAAAAAAAGAAAAAAGAAAAAAAGGAGCGGTTGACAGCTTCAGTCACCCCCAGCCTGAAAACAGCCCTCAGCCCCTCACCCAGACTGGCCAGGCACCCCAGTGGGGACCCCCACCCTGATCCAGGACACCCTTCAGGGCAAACCAGCCGGCACCCACCCATGCACCAGCCCTCTACCCTATATAGTAAAAGGGTAATATGCCTCCCAGCACCGGGATCAGCGGAGCTGAGAGGCCTTCCGGCACCGGGATCAGCATGACAGGGGGCAGTGCCCAAACCCCCTGATCACCCTGCGGCTCTGTGTGTGACAGGGGGTGGGGCCACAACCTCCTTATCCATCCTGCTCTGTTCGTGACAGGGGAAGGTGCCCAAACCTTCTGATCAGCCCTGCTCTGTGCCTGATAGGGGGGAGCTCCCCAACCCCCCTGATGGGCCCTGCTCTGTGAGTGACAGGGTACAGAGCCCCAACCCCCCTGATGGGCCCTGCTCTGTGAGTGACAGGGGGCAGTGCCCCAACCCCCTGATTGGCCCTGCTCTGTGCATGACAGGGGGTGGCGCCATAACCTCCCCATCAACCCTGCCTTGAGTGTGACAGGGGACGGTGCCCCAACCCCCCAATCGGCCCTACCCTGAGCGTGACTGGGGGTGGCATCGCAACCTCCTGATCCGCCCTGCTCTGTGCATGACAGGGGGTGGCGCCCCAACTCCCCAATTGGCCCTGCTCTGAGCCCGACCAGGGGCTGCACCTAGGGATTGGGCTTACCCTCTGCCACCGGGGAGCAGGCCTAAGCCAGCAGGACGTTATCTCCCGAGGGGTCCCAGACTGCGAGAGGGCACAGGCCAGGCTGAGGGACCTCCCCCTTCCCCCCCGAGTTCACAAATTTTTGTGCACCGGGCCTCTAGTAATTGATATATTAGATTATATATTTGTAACATTAACTACCCACATTTCATGTACCTACTGCCCACAACAGATTTTTTGCTTATAAAGAACAGGAAAGAAAGAACACACACATTCAAGCTTAATAAAAAATGAAGTTGAGTGAGTCCTCCTAGGGGCACAGCCACTTGAATCTCCATTTCCAGTGAATTTTCTTTCTCCTGAACTCATGCAAGTCCCCATGAGACTTGCACCCAGGGCAGCAATGGACAGCCACAACTCATCTGGGCTAGTCCCTGGAACCTGTCTCCAAAGCCCCCTTTTCCCTGACTTTCTAGTGAGTTGACAGCAGCCCCACCTTGGCTCACTTTTCCCCAGAACGTTTCTAGAGCCAAAGCCACCCCACCGAGGTGCTCTCTCCTTGCTGCTTCTATCCTAAGCCCTTCCTTGTTTCACTGTCCCCAACTTTAATAAACATACTGTCAAAAACAAACAAGTTGAATAGTAAAAAGGTGCTGTTTGGCACCGGGGAGGGTTGCATTCATAGGCAGGAAGGTGAATCACAGAGCTCTGTCAAAGGCACAGCACTTGGATAAAAAGAAGCAGGTAAAGCTGAGGTGGCTGTTTGTTAGTATACACATTGCCCAGTAGTGGTACCCCCGCCCATGTTTATTATAGTGATGTAGCAGCACTCAGGGTCCAGAGAGGAGGCAAAACCTCACCAGTATTTGAATACAGAATATTTCCTTTTCTGTACTAAACTTTAATGAGGATTTTTGACTAGTAAAAGTAAGTAAAGGGTGAGGGTGGACGGGAGGGGGTCAAAGGGGGAAGAAAGGGACATATGTAATACTTTCAACAATAAATAATTATTAAAAGTAATAAATATTTATTGGGGCTGAAGATAATAGAATTTACCTCATAGGTCTGGAATGAGAATAAAAGGCATGCAGACATGAGAATGTTTAGAGCAGTGTGCAGCATCGGATTCCAGTTTTATTGACTACTTTTTTTATGAAACTAATGAAACAGATGTACTTGAAGTTTATTTAGTGAAACTGGAGGATAGTCAAGATCAGATATTAAGTGAAAGAAGGCAGTTAGAATGGATCCCGTTTTTGAGTGTTTGTATATGTGCATGCACACGTACATGTACATATATATGTATACATGTAACTTGTTTTTCTTCTTGATCCTTTTAACATTTTTTCTTAAAAAAACTTTTTTTTAAAGACATGGAAGACACATCTCAGTGCAAGAACATGAGCACCTTCCAGCCCACCTTTTGTTGGGTGGTGAGGGCTTTTCTGGAGTCTTCCCTGAGCAGCAGGGCTCCAAGCTATAGTCATTTTGATGTGACATGGAAGGCAGTGCAGGCTGCTCCATCTAAAAATAGGCAGAAGGAGTAAACAAAAACAACAAAAAACAACAACAAATAAATAAATAAAAGTAAGATGGTAAAAGAAGACTTACGCAGTATTGTAGTTGCAAATGCAGAATGTAGTTGTGACCCCAAAAGGCTGAGATTAAGACCTCTTGAAAGAGTGTTACCAAGCAGAGGACCTAGCCCTGAGTGGGTCTGTCTACAGGGCTGGTAGTGTGTGGGTTCCTGACTTTGTGCAGAAAAAATTTCACAACGTGAGTCCAGGTGACTATGAGAGAAAGTTTATTAAAACTGGGGACAGCAAAACAAGGAATTGTTTAGCATGGAGCAAGCAACAGGAGAGTTTAGGCAGGGCTGCCCTGCCTCCCTGGGCAGTCTTAGGGACAGGTTCAGGGGATTAGCCTGGGATGAGCTGCCGCTGATCATTGTTCGCCTCTTTGCAAGTCTCGTGGGGATTCTCAGAGGGAGGAGATGTGTGCCTGTGAGGGAAGAAGAGAGGGAAGAGGGAATAGGGAAGGGCGTGGGCTGCTCCCCAGAGGGAGAGCACTTGCTGGGTACTTTGTCTTGAGGCTTTTATCTCTTTCCAGCTGGTGGGGATCTTATGGGAGGCCTTAGGGGAGGGTTTCAGCAGAATATTCATCCATTTTCTAGGTGTGTTTCTTCTGGATCGTGGTCTCCACTGATTGGTCAGTGTCCGGGCAGGGGGTGATTAGTCCTTGCAGCTGGTCCTGGTGTCACATGCCAGGTTTTGCTGCTTTTCTGGGCCTGGAGCTGAAATACAACTGAGGCCCAGATTCTCTCTCTAGGAAGGTGACCTTCTGTGTCTGCTATAAGTTGCTCTGCCAGTTTGTTCCTATAGTTTGAAAAAAAAATTAAAAACATATATACCTTCTGTATACATGGGCAATACCCAGGAAAACTAATTCCCGAAAATAGTCCAAGTCAACACCTTCAATTCCATTTACGGCTAAAGGCTAAAGAAGATGTTGGGGGAAGTGGGGAGCCAATTTTGGGAGGTAATTAGGTGTGGTTGTTATGCAGATTTGAGCCTGAGCCTTTTTTATTGGTGAGTTTCTAGATATTGAATCACCCTGTTCTACTTGGTACCTAGAGATACCCTTGCAGATGGAGATTGTCTTATAAATGCAAATGTCCCTTGCAAAAGGGCCACTTCTGCTCAGTTAGCAGAGCTCCCCCTGTGCCTGCTGTTTCTTAAAAACAACCAGCGCAAGATAATGCCCAAGAGTTATTATGCCCAAGAGTTATATTTTGGGGGCAGCACATTCTGTTCCCCTTCAGCATGGAAATGATTGGAGGCATTCCAGAGCCTCTCCTGGGTTCCAAACATTGTTTCCCTGACATCGCTGTCTACCAGTCACCCACGTGCCCCTTGGTAACAGGAAGCACTCACTCCAGTCCTTAGAGCGACCACTTTCTCTGCCTTTGGTTACATGTTTCTGGGAGGGAGCATTCTCCCCTTGAGAATGAAGACCTCCAAGCTAGCAGATCACAAAGATGTTGGGACAGAAAGCAACAATTCCAGGAGCAGGTTATGAGGTGTATTGGCAAGAGAAGTCACTTCCACTTCTGCTCTTTGATTCCTAGACCTATAATGTGGGTCCAGGAATCAACCTGCCACCAGGTGGCTGGGTACCCTCCCCCTCCTCCCCTCCCCTTCTCCCCCTCCCAGCGCACACACACACACCTCACTGGTTAATATTACCATATTGGGGACTTCGTAGGGACTCAGCACTGATCTTTGCTGTTGACTAATTAGACACTTAATGCTTGCCTCAGCCAGGCCTGCCTTGGAAAGGGGAAGACCATGTTGTTGAGCTCCATCCCTGACACCATAGACACTTTGTTTTGCAGAAGAAAAATGTCATCTCCTCACTGTGCACACAACTCTGGAGAATGGCTGTGGAAAGCACACCAGGGCTTTGCATTCTTGGCATGGCCAGAAAGAATGCGCAGACACACTCAGGGCCCAAGATTTCCTCTCCCAACAGCACTGTGTTATTGAGAAAAACACAGGCCCCTGCAATGAATTAAACCAAATCTAAAATACAGTTTTCTGTGGAAAAACACTAGAAATTTTCATTGACATTAAGAGGTACATTACTGATGCTCCCTCCCTGCCCAGATGATACTGTTGATGAGGTCTAGCATCAGTACGTATACAGGTGTCCCCCAAAATGTATACGTTCTACAACAGCTGATAGCTCAATTTTGAAAATGAAATGTATTTTAATAAACACTGCCTTTATAAGCATTCAAAATGTGTGTATACATATTTGAGGAATATATATATATATATATTTCTCACCTAAGGATATATTTTTATTGATTTTTACAGAGAGAGTTGAGTCAATAGCTAAACAAAGTTAACAGTCAAAATTATTTCCATCTTTTTATTTTTTATTTTTTTAATATATTTTATTGATTTTTTACAGAGAGGAAGGGAGAGGGATAGAGAGTTAGAAACATCGATCAGCTGCCTCCTGCACACCCCCTACTGGGGATGTGCCCGCAACCAAGGTACATGCCCTTGACCGGAATCGAACCTGGGACCCTTCAGTCCCCAGGCTGACGCTCTATCCACTGAGCCAAACCGGTTACAGCTATTTCCATCTTTTTAAAAACAACTCATCTATGCCTTGGCATTGCCCCACTGGCTGTACCCTCTAGATGACCGTGGCAGTTCTCGGCATCATTTCCACATGTGGCAATGTCCAGAGTCACACAGGAAACCTCTTCCCTCTTATCCCTGTGTAGGACAGAAGCGCAGACACCCTGTCTTCGGAGCTGGCACTGAAAGTCTGATAATTCTACTGGGCTTTTATTGATTTATTTTTTAGCTGACATTTTATTTTATTTTTTAATACATTTGTATTGATTTCAGAGAGGAAGGGAGAGGGAGAGAGATAGAAACATCAATGATGAGAGAGAATCATTGATTGGCTGCCTCCTGCATGCCCCACACTGGGGATCAAACCCACAACAAGATATGTGCCCTGACCAGAAATCAAAACCTGGCCTCCTGATTCATAAGCTGACGCTCAACTACTGAGCCACACTGGCAGGGCTAGCTGACATTTTAGAAACTGATAGCTGTGGTAAGTTTGATCAACCTCTAAAAGAGAGGTTGCATCCAGAATATTGGCCTTCTGGTTACTGTTTGAGATGCCTGTTGTTAAAGCTCTGTAGGATGAGTGTTCAAATACTTGCTCCTGCCCTGCTCAGATATTTTAAGAATTGAGTTTGAAAATTAAATACAGTACAGTTACATGATCATTGCAAAGAAGCAGCTCTCAAAGTTTTGGTTTCAGGACCTCTTTATGGTCTTATAAATTATTAGGGACCTCAAAGAGCCTTAATTTAGGTTCTCTCTATTCAGTAATCATATTACACATCTAAAAGGAGAAATTTATTTAAAATAATGATGTCAATTCTGTGTTAATATAAGTATTTTTAAAGGAAAACATGTATTTTTCAAAACAAGACTTTAATGAAACTGGTGTCACTTTTTTTTGAAACATTTTTGCAAGTCTTTTCAATATCTGGCTTAAGGAAAGATAGCTGAATCCTCATTCAGTCCGCCATGCAGTCACATAACCTGTAGCCTGGGAAACTCCACTCATCACTGTGAGAGAATGAAAGTGGAAGAAGCAAACAAAATCTTAATGTTTTTATGATAATAATTTTGACCTTGTGGATTCTCTGAGTGTCTTGGAGCCCCAGGGGTCCTCAAACCACAGAATCACTGTTTTACAGTATTTTCACTTGATATTCCTGTGCATAATTTATAATGGCTTCAAGTGGTAGCACACACAAAACAGTAGATGGTATACTAAAAGGGGGCTTATAAATCGAAATTGTTATCGGTGGAAGTGGAGTTCTTAGAGTGCCACAAATAAAATAATGTCCTGAGGCTGCCACAAGAGGATGGGGTTTCATGTAAAGCTCTACTGATGATGTGAAGTTAAGGGGGTTCCCCTTCAAGGTCCTATCTCAGCCCCTCTCACCATGGAGGAAGTCCAACTGTGTCTTTAGCAGGGCGGGAATAAAGGCCACTGCCCATAGTTTCTGCTCCATATTAAAGTCCAGTCCCGTGCAGCATCCTGTGGGTGGAGTCCGCATGGCCCTGGGTCATGTGGCTGCATAAGGCCACATGGCTATTGGGGAAGCATGGGTGAACACATGGGCAAGTGCAGGTCACAGAGCAAGCAAGAACAAGAACAAAGGCAAGAGAGAGAGAACTCTTTGTCTGGAGATTTTAACTAGTTTTTATGCACATCTGATGGGCTCCAGCCAATTCATTGTTCCTCAGGCTAGGCTGATAAACAAGCACCTTTTGGATCCCTTTCCCCAGTGACCTGCAGGGAGTGGACCGGGGTTCCCCTGGGGAGCGTGAAGTCGCAGCTTCCTGGTGAAGCTGCCCAGACGGCCATGCTTATAATGTCTAGCCTCCCCTTTGCTCTCTTCCTGTTATAAATATTAATAAATTAGCTAAGTATGATTATAACAATATCTCAGAAAATGGAAATGAGTTTCAGTGGAGCAAAATGCTACAGTCCAGAAAATTGGGTAATCCAGCAGAGTCTTGATGAAAACCTCAAATTATCAACAGATAATTCAGAGGTTTCCTCACTTTATCAACCCCTTTGAATCTTTAAAACATAATACGATTTACACAAAAATATACTCACTAATATATATTTTAAGAAAATATCTACTACATAAAATACATTTAATATTCTTTTTTTTTCAGACTTAACATATCAGATGATTTGAAAGTTGGCTTTTTCAGCACAGACCATGCTACTCAAACGGATTCCAGTGAAATTTTGCCATTAAAAGAGCTATGCTCATCTACACAAAAACTAGTGAAGGTAATCTAGATTAATTTGAAACTTCTGGGATGATTTTTAAAAGAATTCGTTGCCTTTAGGTCTCTTTCCTTGACAGAATTGAAATGATCAAAAATTTAAAAATATTAGCATCTTTTACAAACTGAGTTAGATGACAATTGTGCTTTTAAAAGTTTTCGATATGAACCACAACTTATATTTATGTCATATTCATGTTGTGCATATATTTTTATTGATTTCAGAGAGATGAAGGGAGAGAGAGATAGGAACATCAATGATGAGAGAGAATCACTTATCGGCTGCCTCCCTGGCATGTGCCTTTGACTGGAATCGAACCGGGGACCCTTCAGTCTACAGGCTATGCTCTACCCACTGAGCCAAACCAGCTAGGGCATGGGCATTTTAAAAACTATGTTTTCATTGATTTCAGAGAGGAAGAGATAAGGAGAGATAGAAGTATCAATGATGAGAGAGAATCATTGATCGGCTACCTCCTGCACACCCCACACTGGGGATTGGGCCTGCAATCCTGTCATATGCCCTGACCGAGAATCAAACCATGACCTCCTGGTTCATAGGTATCGATGCTCAACCACTAAGCCACGCTGGCCAGACATGTGGTGTAAATTCTTAAAAGTGGAATTTCTGAGTCAGAGGATGTATGCATTAGTCGTTGTAAGGATATTGCCAAACTGTCCTGCATAGAGATTGCACCTATTTGCACTCCCACTAGTAATTTCCGAGGCTGTCCCTTTTCCTATATAATGCCAATTTGTTGTCTTTTTTAATGCCTTCAGGAAAGTTTACAACTGTATTCTTTTGCAACTAGGGATGTCCAAACGACTAAGCTCTGATCAATAGAATTGAGATGGAAATGTTGTGTGGCAGCTTTTGGGCAACTTCTTAAAGACACAGTTCACATGCACTGTCTGCCACTTTACTTCTTCCTCCTTCTCCTGCCCACCCCCTTCCTTTTCATTCTCCAGCATCTTCGAGTTGTTGGTTGTGTTTTGGTTATATTGTATCTGAGTTTATAGTCTCTATGGGAGTCTGTGGTTCAGCAGCAGTTTGACTGACCACACCCGGACCCCTGTGCCTCCATTCTTCAGAACAAGTAGTCTATAAGGGCTGTTTGTTTGTTTTTTAACTTATTTCTTAATTAAATTTATTATTCAGGAGAGCACACCTGGGCTGATTTTTAAGACAAAATCATCTCGACTTGTTCCTGCAATTTAAGGAGTTTCTTAAGACTTCACTTGCTCTAGGATATATTTTTAATGATTCCTCAACATAGTACCCTTTATAATAGCTGTGGGGAATCTTTTTTCTGCCATGGACCATTTGGATATTTATAACATAATTTGCGGGTCATACAAAATTATCAACTTAAAAATTAGCCTGCTGTATTTGGTCAAGCATTTCATTAACTCACCCCTAATGCCTTGGCAGGGCCAGACCACATGCTGTATAAGTTGACAGCATGATATAAAGAGAAAGGAATACGAGTCTGTGTCTGTCCAAATCTGGGCCTCCCACTTACTGGCCACATAAAGTTAGACTAGTTAGTCACTTAACCTCTCGAAGCCTTGATATCCTCACCTGTAAAATGACACCTTGCACAGAGTATGAGGATACTTAAATGAGATTCTTCCCAAGATGCTAGTACCAGGTGTCAAATTCCAAAGTGAGTGTGAGTTAGGTCCCGTTTGTAGAGGTTACAAAGGAAGTGTTGCACATAAGATCAGTGACTCTTAGCTCTTGAATCAGATCAAGGGCAATAAAAAAGGGGATCAGGAGGTGAAGAGGAAGACTTGTTGAGGTGGTTTCCTAAGAAACCACTCTTGCTGTGACCTTTGTGGGGGAGAGGGTAACAGAGGTGATCTTCCTCAGCTGACAGCGAGTAAGACAGGCTTCAGTGGAACTTGAAGTGTTTGCTGCTATTGTGCTTGCTCCGTGTGTAAGGAGTTAAAGTGGGCTGTGACAAGAAGATGGCATGGCTAAGTTGCGATCAGTCTACACTTCAGAGTGGTTGAGGTGAGGGATGTGTGACTATTTTCCATGGACCATATGTGGTCTATGAGAGAGAGAGAGAGAGGGGGGGGGGTTAGCTAATGTGGGGTCATTCTGGGTCCTATCCAGAAGAGTGATATAGAAGGACAGAGGACACCCAATAGCAGGGAGAGGGGAAAGGAGAACTCCAGATTCATAGGAGCTGAAGAAGGAGTAGCAATGATCACCAGAGTAGAGAAGCGTTTGCTTAGGTCAACCTGCATCCACAGGAGAGAGGGTTCTGGCCTTGGGAATCTCTAGAGAAGCTATGTCAGTGCCCAAGGGAAGGAAAGTTAGTTCCCCCTACCTGCCAGTCCTGGTGACCTGCCAGCCACCCCACCAGGGAGGAGTAGCCCTGCTTCTTTATTCCATCTGCCTTGTCCATGTTGGAGACACAGCAGCTGAGTGTGGGAGGAGAGGTGAGGGAGAGCTCAAGAGTGAATCACACTCTTTTCCTTGAAGACAGGCAGCTGCCAATGACTGTCTTTAGCTTGGAGTACAGGGAGAAGCCTTCTCTATGAGTGAAGTTGAAGTGGTCATGTTAACTCATAGTGGTCATATCCCAAAAGCTACTTTGAGGCTGTGATTTGGGTGATGGTAGGACTTTCTATTCCTAAGGATGAACAAACAGTCATGGAATTGCCTAAAGTTTTCATTCAGGGACAGATGACCTAGGAATATATTTTAAATGGACTGTGGAAAACAAAAATACATTGTGTTTTGGTGATCACATATCATAATTAGCCCTAGCCAGTTTTGCCCAGTGGTAAGAGCATCATCCGCGCCCCCCCCCCCCCCTTCCCTCAGTCACATACCTGGGTTACAGGTTCAATCCCTGGTCCCATCAGGGCAGGAAGCAACCAATCGATGTTTCTCTTTGTGTGTCTCTCCTCTTTCCACTCTCTCTAAAAACGAAATCAATGGAAACAATATCCTTGGGTGTGGATTAACAATAAAAAACCCAAACAACACCACGAACAAAACCCAAATGGAAACTAATCAATATACTGGATATATATTTAAGTGGTTGGCTAGTGGATTCATAACAAATGTGGATTTTGCCCATCTTTTCTGATCCAAAAATCACATCTTGAGAATTATATCTTTGGGTTATGACAGAGGATTATTCTGATCCAAAAATCACATCTTGAGAATTATATCTTTGGGTTATGACAGAGGATTATTGCACTTTATTCTGTATGAGAGTAAATTACTAGTGTTACCTAGTGAGACAAGGAGGCCTTGGTTCTAGTCTTTTTATTTTTCTGTTAATCCTCACCCAAGGATGTTTTTCCATTGATTTTTTAGAGAGAGTGAAAGAGAAAGACAGAGAGAGAGAGAAACATGGATGTGAGGGAGACACATCGATTGGTTGCCTCCCACAAGCGCCCAGAACAGGACCAGAGCCAGGGATTGAGCCTGCAACTGAGGACCCTTCAGTTCACAGCTCTATCCACTGAGCAAAACTGGCTAGGGCGGTGCTAGTCTTCTTGAAGGAAAGATTTCAATCAAGGGACAAAGTAGAGAAAAGCAAGCATGAATTTACTGACCACAGCAACAAATATACTTAAGACAGTGAAAGAAGGAAGGGCATAGAAGAAGCTTCGGGAGAGCCTAGGCTGGGCTGCCTTGACTCGCTGGGAAAGTCTGAGAAAAGGGGGCCTTGGAGAGAGGTTCAGGGGGCTAGCGTGGGATGAGCTGCTGCTGCCCATTGCTCCCCTGATTTCAAGTCTTGTTGGGTCCCTTGGAGTTTAGGAGATACATGCCTGTAGGAGAAGGAGCGGGAGAAGGAATGGCACAGTGTTCCCCCTGAGAGAGAGCACATTGGGACCTTCATTTTCAGGGGTTTTAAAGGCTGAGCTTTTAGGGGAGGCCCTAGGGGTGGAGCAATAGAATATTCGTCAGCTTTATGCTGTTGTATCAGTAGGAAATTTATTCTCTTAATTTGTTTGTCCTTGGGTGTGGTTGGCAGATGGCACTTAATTGGGTTTCTGTTATTGAGTTTTCCTGAATAGGGTGATTTAACCCTCTGGTTGGGAAGAAGTATCCTTGGTTTAGGGAAGATAGGATTTACTAGGTGGCTGCAACCTGCTGTTTAATTATCTTAGTTTCCCTATTCCACTTGTCCCAGAATTTTTCTAGTCTCTTATTATGTTATAACACTAGGAACCTCTTCTCCCTTATTCCATTAGTAGATTAATTGGAATTCCCAATATAAAGAGTATTTGACAGATAATCTTAAAAGGCAGGACAATCCCCTGACCAGGTACCCAGGTTATATGCCCAGAACCAGGCATGGCGTCACAATCCTTTACTCCCTACAATAATTATGTTTTTCTATTTTTAGATTATTAGATCCCTTCAGGTAGATTTTGGGTTCCTGAAACAATTGCTTCAGTTGAAGTTTGAGGACCGTATTAAAGAGGAGTCTTTCAATCTCTTTGCTGTTCTACATGACAGGATCCTAACAGTCGAAAGACATTATCAACAGGTAGAATTTCTCTAATTTCCTTTGTGTGTTTTTTTGTTGTTGTTTGTTTCATTAGTGATGATATCTTTCATTGTTATCCTAATAGAGCTGGTTAAATTATTTGATTAATCAGAAAATAAGTAGTTTATGGATTAGTGACTCTAGATTTTTTTTACATGAGTTTGTCTCATTCAAAAAATAGAAGGAGCAAAAGAGGATATGAATTGATAATAGATTTTACTACTTTTAAAAAATATGTTTTTATTGATTTTTAGAGAGAGAGGAAGGGAGAGGGATAGATAGAAACATCATGAGATGAGACACATCATCATTCAGCTGCCTCCTGCATGCCCCCTACTGGGCGTAGAGTCTGCATCCCTGACATGTGCTCTGACAGGGAATCAAACCCATGACCTCTTGCTTCCTAGTTCAAGACTCAACTGCTGACCCATACTGGCTGGACAGATTTCACTACTTTTAAAAGCAGTTATAGGAAAACACGAAAAAGACTTTGACATGTAAAATGAAATAAAATCTTCAAATTATCCAGAGGTATGCTATTGCTTTTGGTTAAGTGTAAGTAAAAATGGAATGTGCTATAAGAGCTACAGCATAAAAGAAATACTAATAAAATGAAGTTCTTAAGAGACTGTGATGATTTGAATGATTTTATACTGAGCTCCTCCCTAGTAGGTGTAAGAGTTGTTTTTGGAAATACATAATGGTGCTCCCTGTACTTATTTCTGGTTTGCAGAATGAAGAATTAATAAGAAAATGTTGCCATCAGCAGTTGGCAGATGCCATAGCTGTAGTCCGAGGAATGTACAAGGTAGGTCTTAGGGTGGTCCTGGGCAAGACCAGCTTTATATCTTGGAAGTGCATATAGTGGGGCTCACTTTGACTTCCCAGTCTGAGTTATGTCAATGTAAAAAAGTTCAAACCTGTAGATAGTTTTTATAAGGGTTTATTTGAGCAAAACTGATGACATACACCAGGGAAGTAAGATCTCAAATACTCTGCAGCATAACAGTTTTTAAACTTCATTGCATTTATTGGAGGTGAGAAAAAGCAAGGTGGGGATTGGATTGCAGGATAGTTAACAAGATTATGTGCTTTCTTGAGGATAATTAAAGTTTACTTCAAAGGTGTGTTAACCTAAATGCACAGAAACAATGGACAGAGCTTGCTTAAGTTATAAAAGCCTGGGGCATGACTACCCGCTAAGACCTGCCCAGGTAGGAATTTATGATTAGATCACCCTGAGAGGTTACTTTCCGTGAAACCCCTTTTGTTGTCCAGTTTTTACCTTTGAAGATCTGTTTTCTCAATTTTCAGGCTCCTGAAGAGGGATTAGGCCTAAGATTGTTCATGTTCACATTAAATTTAACAAAACAACATTTTATGGTAGCAGGTAAAACTTTTCAGAGACTGGAGAATTCCAATCTGTTATCCAAAGTGCCTGGACAGGTGATGAGTAATCCAGATTGTGTGGTGAGCACGCAGCTGGACAGAAGCAGGTCAGATGGTCTTAAGAGAGAGTTCATTGGTCCATAGCAAATCCCAGTGAACAGTCTCTGACTCTCGATGGAGTAACTTTTCTAATGACAAGGACACTGTCTGCCAGACTGCTTCACGCCCCGACGTAATGGAAAAATAATAATTTTCAATGATCACTTTTTAGGTTTAGTAAAGACCTTGTACCTCTTATGGTAGTTATTAATCTTTTCTTTCATTTCAATAGGATTCTATAAAGAAACATTTATTTACAGAAAATTGTGCATTTCTCATAGCACAACACATTTGTGTTTAATTATATAATTGCTTGTTATAAATCTCTGTTCTGTGCCAGACTGTAAGCCTTATGAGGGCCAGATGTGGTCTGTCTTACTGCCTCTTAGCAGTGTGCCTGATATGTAATTAGCAATCATCTCAAAATGGCATATAGGCCTTGATGGCCCAATGTGCCCTCTGGTCTCATACTCTTATGGGACTTCCATATGTACATGTGTAATAAACTGGCTATTTTCTCTTAAATAACTTAAGAAGAATTGCAAAATGAATGGACGGTTGCCTATATTTGTGGCAGATGCTGGTCACTCAGCAGTCATTTTCCCTCCTCCATTTATTTACTTATTTATTTGTTTATTTATGTATGTATGTATGTATGTATGTATTTAAATCTTTATTGTTGAAAATAACACATATGTCCCCCCTTTTCCCCAATGATCCCTACCCCCACCCCACCCCCAACCCCCTCCCAGGCCTTCACCACTCTATTGTCTGTGTCCCTGGGTTATGCATATATGCATATCAGTCCTTTGGTTGATCATCTTTATCCCCCCCCCCCCGCCCCGTCCCCTCCTTCCCCTCCCTTCCCTTTGAGATTCTGCACTCTGAATCTCCTTTCTTTTTTTTTTAATTAGCAGAAGCCCTTCTTACTGTACAAGGCAAAATGCTAGATCATTTCTTTCTCATCTTCCTTTTCAGCTATGGTACACTCATGGACAAAGTCAGTTGTCCGTGGACCTGAAGGTAAGTTGGCTGTGACATTTGGGAGCAGGTTGTTTTCTCTAGTTAAAGGAGACTCATGGGAGGAAATACCCTTCTTTTCCTTTGTGTGACCTTGTTACATCTCCTTCTGATGCTTGGAATTGATGCAGCCAACCTAAAACCAAGGACTGAGACGTTCACACCAACAAGCAATTTCTTAAATACGTTTGTGGGATAGATGACTCCTTTGGGTGTGCTAAGGACGGCAGAGCGGAAGACTGCTCTGTCCACATTCTCTGAGCCTATGCCCAACTGTGTTTCCAAAGACGGCCTCGACACTATCTTCCCGCACCTGCTCTTCTGCAGTGCTACCTGGCTCCTCCCCCACCAGAGGTGGGGCATAACCCCCTCCTCAGAATCCCGCTGGACCCAGTGACTTGTCCTAAGCACAGAACGTGGAGGAAGTGAGGCTGCACGACTTGGGAGGCCAGGTTGCAAGAAGCCTTGCAAATGCATTCGTACACCTTTGGAATGTTTGCTCTCCGGATTCCCCTTTCTGATTCCAGACGCCATGGTGTGAGAATCTCTAGCTATTTTGAGGGTCTACAGGGGGGTGCTGGGTGCACAGGCCCAGCTGAGTCCAGCCTTTAAGTCATCCAGTCTCCAACCATTCATTTTTCCCATCCAGACATTATGAAGCAGAGAGAAGCCACCTGTGGTGCCTGCCCTAATCCCCTGACCACAGTGCTCATGAACATAATAAATAGTTGTTTACACTGATAGGTTTGGGGAGATGTGCTATGCAGCAATAAATAGATGGTTGGAACAGTATCCTTACATTCACATCAACAAGCAGTGTCTTAAGTACATTTGTTGGATAGATTATTCTCTGATGGTTCTGGCAGAACAGTTACAGCATTGTGGTTGACAGCATGATGTAAGTTTTAGAAAAAGGACTCTGAAGTCAGACCACGGGGGTTCAAATCCTGACCCTGCACTTAATTGCTATGTGACCTCAGGCAAAGTATTGACTCTGTCTACCTCAGTTTCCTTATCTGTCAAATGAGGATCACAAAAGTACCTGCCTGATAGGCCTGTTCTGAGGATGAAATGAAGTGATCTTTGTGGAGCACTTAAAGAGTGCCTGTCACGTGATATTCCATTATTAGCATTTGTTAAATAAACACTTCCACATATTCATAGTACTCCCTGGTGTTGGTATCTTTTTCTGTCCCATAATTATTCTATCTTAGTTTTTAAGTGTGTAGCTTTCTGTCTCTTGACTGCAGATTTCAGATATGATAAAGTGCCCTTAAGACATCTGTCATTATTATCACATTTTATTATCGAAGCTTATGATATTGACACTTTGGGAGCCAAAAAGGTCAAATGTCAGCAATTTCATAAAAGTGATGACAGCAAGCATACTTACTTTATATCTACTCTTACAGGGAATGAATACAGTGTTTCAACATTATGCATAATACTTGCTGTAGATACTCTCTGCCTATTTCTTTTGCTAAGAGACTTTTAAAGAAAATCATGACTACATTTCTGTTTTATAAAATATGAGTTTTATGCATCTACTAAGAGGCCATATGATTTTTTTTCTTAACCTATTTATAATTAATAATGTGGTGAAATGAATTTATTTTTTTTTAATGTTAAATCAACCTTTCTTGGTATAAGCCCAACTTAGTCATAATATGTCTTTTTTATTAATTTTTCAAATTGATTTTAGAGAGAGAAAAAAAGGGAGAGGGAGAGAGAGAGAGAAACATCAGTTTGGTGTTCCACTTATTTATGCATTCATTGGTTGATAATTCTATGTTCCCTGACTCCAAAACCTTGGTGTATGGGGACAATGCTCTAACCAACTGAGCTACCTGGCCAGGGCTTTAAACACACACACACACACACACACACACACACACACACACACACACACACAAACTTTGAGTTTAATGTGTTAGTATTTTGCTTAGGATATTTTAAATCTACATTTATTAGTGAGGTCACCTCACTTCCCCCTCCCCCCTCCCTGTCTTTATTGGGTTTGTTGTCAGGGTTCTGGCAGCTTCACAAAATGAGTTGGGAATGTTATGCCCATTTTGTTCCTTGGGAGTATTTGTGTAAGATTAGAAATTTTTCTGCCAGAGGAGCCAGCTGGGCCTGGATAGATTGATTGATTGACATAGTTTGGACTTATTCAATTTCCTTAAAGGTTATAAGGCTAGTTGGGTTTTCTATTCCTTTTGATTTAGATATACTGAGACATTTGTCCAGGGCCTTGTCTGTTTCATTTAAACTCAAACATTTGTTGGAATAAAGGCTTAATAATATATGCCTTGTTGCTGTCCTATATTTAAAACCCACTCCATATTTTTTATTATTATTTTATCCATTTTTATGGAGTTTTTAAATATCACTTATGCTTTTTATGACTAGGAATTCTATTTGACTCTCTATGCTTGGTTGTTTAATTTTTGTTTTTATGGCTCTTATTCTTTGCTCATAATTTCAGTGTGGTTATTTCTGAAAACATTTTTAAATATTTTTGATTTATATTCTGTGTTTCACAATTTCCATAACTTCCATCTTTGAGGGTCTGGTAATGCTGGCTGTCATTCATGATATGTCTTTTACTTTTGGGTTTCATGATTTTTGTGAACTCATATTTTTGTGGGAATTTCTTGGAGGCCTAGAATAGGAGTGAGTTATAGTTTAGAGAATATTTATATTTGCCTTTGTGAGACTCCTGAATCTGTAACCGTTTTAAGCTAATCCTCAACCTGAGGTATTTTAAACCACCCAGAGGAATGAAGTTGGGCCGCAAAACTGTGTGGGCCATCTTATGCTTATAAAACTCAAGAGATTTTCCCCTCCCTATATTTGGACCCAGGTTTCCAACAGAGGCAATTTCACTTTCAGTGGAGTAGGAGGGGTACAGCATCCAAGGTGGTTACTTCTAGTTTGTTTTTACATCGAAAGGGTGGCCCTTAGGTGTCTCAGTCTTACTTAGAGCTGACATGCTGAGGAGGACCTGGGTAATTTTTCTTCTCTGTGCCTGTAAAGAGGTGTAAACTAAAGTTGAAATTTACTTAGTTTAGTGATGCTCGAAGGCCAGTTTCTGTCAATGTTCATACTTCCCTGGATTTCTACATCCACTTAATTTTGGCCTTAGCATCCCTTACTTTGTCAGCTTCTAGGCGCATTTTACCTATCTTACCCAGAATTTTTGTTGTTTACAGTGGAAGGGTAAATCAGAGTTCCATGAATTTTTGAACATGCTTTCGTAGGTTTTTGTCTTCAACAATTTCTGAAATACTGATATACTTCTAATGTGAATCAAATGTTCTAAAAATGTGGGTAAGTGACTTCGGTTCTTTATATATACTTTTTGTACTTATAGGAGTAGAAAGTCCTAAAATGATTTCAGTACTTTGTAGTCATCAGTTTTTCATATTAATATGTGCTGGTTAAGTATGCTTAGCCAACAGTATACTAGTTGTGGTTAGTTGGTTTATCTACTTTAAGAATTGGTTTAATGACACGAAAGTGATTATTTGAATCCTTGCTTTGGCTTTTTAGCATGACCTCAGACAGCCTCCCTAATCCTGGCCACCCAGTTTGTTAATTAAGGCTTAGTCATAAGAAAGAACAGAAGAGTATTGAAAAAAACAACCAAAGTGTACACTTTTGGTTAAGATGTAACTTTGGGGTGCAGGCTAGAAGAGGTCAATGGGGAAAAACAGGGACACCTGTAATACTTTCAACAATAAAGGTAAGTTTAAAAAAAAAAAAGACGTAATTTTTGATTGCGTGAATAACTCTCTGCTGCCCCCTAGAGTCCTGTTAAGGATACAGGTACGCGTACTTTTTCAGCTATGGAGCAAGTGTCTAAATCCATTTAACTTTAAAAGCAATTTCTTGTGTGGTATTATAATATTTACACTTACAGATAAAAGAAAATATTTTTCTAGAAATGTATCAGTTTAGATTCAAAAAAGATAACCGAAAATATTCTAGGTATTTCAAACAAGGATTTAATAAAGGGATTTAAGAGCTTATAAAAATCTCTTGGAAAGACGGGAAGAGTAAAAGTCAGGGAGAATGTTGCTAGCTTTCAAATTAATAACCAGTTTTCCAACATCACTCAGTGAATATCTTTTCCTTTTTTATTGAGTTATGATGTTTTTCTAATCTTTAAAGGTAAGTCGAGTTGGGCATATTAAAATTTTTAAGAGTTTACTGAGCACAAAGCTATTTGAATCTGGCAATGCCCAGGGGAAGTGGCGAGGAGTGCTCCACAAATAGGAGCTGTGGGAAGGACTTACGTAGAAAAAAGGTGGGAGCAAAGCAAGGGAACTTTGGCAGGAGCTTGAGTGTTTACCTTATTTGGAAAAGCCTAGGTGCCTGTTTGTGATTGGATGCCCTTAGTTTTTCATTTCTTAACTTTAAGGCCTTTACTGGCTTTGGCTTGGTTAGGCTGCTAAGGTACTAGAACCACCTCAGTCTAACGGTCTCCTCATCATATATCAACAATAAGTTTTATCTCAAGGCTACTTGGGCTATTCTGTTGCTCTCCGTTAACATTATCTATGCAGTGTTGTGACCCTCCATTGCATTTTTGTATTTAATATTTTTAGAATTATAATATGTTTTGTTTTAGAATTACAACATTTTAATATCAAATAAGTTTAGGTCTTTTTTCATTATGTCTCTCAAAAATATCTTTGCTTTTTAAAAAAAATATATTTTTTTATTGATTTCAGAGAGGAAGGGAAAAGGAGAGAGAATCATTGATTGGCAGCCTCCTGCATGCTTCCTACTGCAAATTGAGCCCACAACCTGGGCATGTTCTCTGACCAGGAATCAAATTGTGACCTCCTGGTTCATAGGTCGAAACTCAGCCACTGAGCCACACCAGCTGGGCATATCTTTGCTTTTTTATTCTTCCAGATAAACTTTATTTTTTTTACTTCCACTTAAAATATCCCTCCCTTGGCATCTTAAATATATATATTTATTGACTTTTAGAGAGAGAGGAAGGCAGATGATGAATATTTGGCGAACTGAAGGAAGATGGGAGGAAGACAAGGAAGTGTCCTATTTGACAGTATAGAGCAGCGGTTCTCAACCTGTGGGTCGCGACCCCTTTGGCGGTCGAACGATCCTTTCACAGGGGTCGCCTAAGACCATCCTGCATATCAGATATTTACATTACGATTCATAACAGTAGCAACATTACAGTGATGAAGTAGCCACGAAAATAATTTTATGTTTGGGTCACAACATGAGGAACTGTATTTAAAGGGCCAGAAGGTTGAGAACCACTGGTATAGAGGCATAGAGTGCAAGGTCAAGTCAGTCAACTGTAAGTGGTTGGGTATGTCTGGAAGACGAGAGGGCTGGAGAAAGTGGTGAGAAGTGACACAGGAAAGTGAAGCTAAGGAATTAATATTTTACCTTGAAGACATCGAAGACTTCTAAGCAGTTTTCACAACATGCTTAGATTTGCAAACTTGAAAGATAAATATTCGGAGCAGTGATGACACTTAATAAATAACTCCCTGCTTTCCCACCCAGGTTCTGGGCCAGTTGAAAAATAAAATAATAAATAAAGATCATCTGTTTTACTGATAAAATAGGCTACTCAGTGCCAAACCCCAGAATCGGGCCGACTTGACTCCCGTCATAGGCAGCAGTGGCGGGGCAGGTCTCTTCCTGCCAGGACAGGGCATGTGCTCCTGCAGTGCTCATCCCAAAAAGAAGGGAAAAGAGGGGATGGCCAGGATGTGACCAATTTTCTTCTCTCAAGATCATAATCAGATAATTGAGTGGAGGATATCACTCCATGTCAAAGGAAAACAGTATTTCTAGATTTTTCTTTTTATCTTAATTCACTGAACTTAACCATTTAGTCTATGATCAACTAAGTGTGTGTCTGAGCCCTGGGAGGAGGGCTTTCCCAAACCAAGCACTACTCCTTTGGGAATCCTGAGACCCCTGGTGCCCCGAAGGCTCAGCCTGGGGTTAAAAGAGTAAATTATTTACATTTAACGACTAAGTCACTTTGTATCCAACACAGAGTTTACTTCCTAGTCGATTTCTCACCCCAGATTATGGTCAGCTATGTTGTCTGATATTGTCTACCAAGAGGTTTTGCCTAGTAGAATGGGATGGTCCAACATATGTGTGGCTTTTTTTTCATTCAGGAGGGATATCTCAGCGGTAGGCAAGGAATCTCAGTCCCACACCAGACACACAGCCCAGGGTTCCAGAGCTGGGAAGAGAAGATCCTGTACCTTTGGGCTGTACAAACCAGCAGGGCTAGTGTCTGAGTGACACCGAGGCTGCTGGAGAGCCAGGTAGTCCCTCTTAAAGGGCCAGCACATGAACTTACACAGTCCAGCTCCCTCTGAACTCCAGTGCTGGGCAGTGGCATGGAGGAACCAGGGACATATGGGGAAAAACTGGATTGTCTGGCATTGGGGCAGGAGCTCTGGGGGCGGCTCTCTCCCAAATGGAGGTGCTCACAGGTGTCTTGTTCCTGTGCTGAAACCTCCCCTGTCCCAGAGCTGACTGGCAGCCATATCTGAGTTTCCACCAGTGTGCCTCACACTGTTCGCTCCCCCCTGGTGGTTACCCCATTCAACTTGCAGTCCTACCCAAGCTGCTTGCAGCAGCTTTTCTGTATGAATGGCCTGTCCTGGCTCAGGCTTCAGACTTTCCTAAAATGTCTTAAACAAATATCAGTTGACATCAGCATGCCATATACCATTTTAATAAGAGGCCTAAGACCCAATGCTAGCTCCATCCTGCCTTGCTTCACAGTTTGGCCTTGCTGGCCACTTCTAAGTCCAATACAAACAGCAGCCATCTGCAGATAGCTTGGCAGCTCCTGCCAGGTGGCCCCAGGCAGTGGCTGACTTTGCATCTCTCAGGAGGCCCCAAAGCCAGTGCACCAGGAAGACAGCTTCAGAACATACCAGATTATAACTCTGCACATCCACAAGCGACACACTCAAGGGGAAGACTCAGTGAGCACGCAAGCCCCACTGAAGCGAGTCCTGCTCCGTAGCGGTGTCTCCTGCACAGCTGCTCTTCCACTGTAGTAGCAGCTGGTCCTCACAGCCAATTGGCCTGTAGGTCAACTCCTTCCAGTGGCACCAACAGCAATCAAGGCTCAACTACAACAAGATGGCGCACACAGCCTACACAAGGGGGCACCTAGAGTGCTCAGCTCAGGTGACTGGGAAGGCTGAGCCACTGGGCCCTACTACATACACAAGGCCACTCTACTAATTCCAGGAGACATAACAGCTCTACAAATATATGGAAACAAACACAGGAAAGCAGAAAAAATTTGGAGACAAAGAAACATGTCACAAATGAAAGAAGGGAAGAAATCTCCAGAAAGAGAAATAAATGAAATGGAAGCAAGCAAACTACTGGATACAGAGTTCAAAACAATGGTTATAAGGATGCTGAAGGAATTTAATGAGAGCTTTAAGGGACTTGTGAGACTTTTAAGGATCTTAGAATTTCTTTTTTTTTTTTTTTAATATGTATTTTATTGATTTTTTACAGAGAGGAAGGGAGAGAGATAGAGAGTTAGAAACATCGATGAGAGAGAAACATCGATCAGCTGCCTCCTGCACATCTCCTACTGGGGATATGCCCGCAACCCAGGTACATGCCCTTGACCGGAATCGAACCTGGGACCTTTCAGTCCGCAGGCCGACGCTCTATCCACTGAGCCAAACCGGTTTCGGCAAGGATCTTAGAATTTCAAAGACATAAAAAAGGACCACTCAGAAATGAAGCATACACTAACTGAGATATAGAATAATTTACAGGGATTCAACAATATGTTAGAGGATTCCAAGAATCAAATCAACAATTTGGAATATGAGGAAGCAAAAATCACCCAATCTTAACAGCAAAAAGAAAAAATATTCCAAAAATATGAAAATAGTGTAAGGAGCCTTTGGGACAACTTCAGGGGTACCAACATTAGCGTTAAGGGGGTGCCAGAAGAAGAAGAGAGAATGCAAGATACTTAAAACCTCTTTGAAGAAATAATAACAGAAAACTTCCCCTACCTGATGAAAGCAATAGAGTTACAAGTCCAGGAAGCACAGAGAGTGCCAAACAAGAGGAATCTAAAGAGACCTACACTGCTGGAAGCCAGTCCATCCTTGCTGCTTGACACAGTCGCTGCAGGAAAGAAACATCTGCACAGCATATGTTTCAAGGGACCTGGCGTATATAGCATACTGTTCTTAATATGTTTGCTCCCCTTAGCGCTGTGTGTTTTAACCAAGGTCACCTCTCCGATAAAGGTTGTTTCCCCAGGTAGGGATTTTTCCCTGAAGTCAGGGAGGGGATAAAACTCCTTAACTAAGTGCCAGGCGGGTAGTTAATCACTTTAACTACAAATAATCATGCTTAAGCTACATAATCTTTACTCCCTGGAATGGAGATAAGAAACTCCCTAACCTTTGCAATAGAAATTGACAGGATTAAAATCAACTGGTATAAATACAGATGTAACAAGACAATAAACAGCAGAACCTCTCTGGAGATCCAGACCAGAACTTGGCTGGAGATCCTGGCTGGAGATCCTGGCTAGGCTGCTGATCAACTGAACACTGTCTCCGTGTCCTTCCTTCTTCGCCGACTCCGTCTATGCCTTTGGGAACCCCTGGACCTCCTAGGGTTGGACCCCGGCACTACACCAAGACACATTATAATTATAATGCCAATGATTAAAGACAAAGATAGAATCTTAAAAGCAGCAAGAGAAAAGCAGCTAGTAACCTATAAGGGAGTACCCATACCGATGTCAGCTCATTTCTCAACAGAAACTTTGAAGGCCAGAAGCGAGTGACAAGAAATATTCAAAGTGATGAATAGCAAGAACCTACAACCAAGATTACCCTACCCAGCAAAGCTATCATTAAAAATTGAAGGTCAGATAAAGAGCTTCACAGACAAGAAAAAGTTAAAGGAGTTCACCACCACCAAACCAGTATTACATGAAATGTTAAAGGGTATTCTTTAAGAAAAGAAAGAAAAAGAAAAAGAAGAAAAGATTTAAAAAAAAATGGACAATAAAATGGCAATAAATACATATCAACAATTTAATCTAAAAATCAAAATAAATGAACAAGGAATCTAATGAACACAAACTGGTAAGTAAAATAAAACCAGTCATGGAAACATGGAACAGACTGACAAATCTCAGAGGGGAGTGGGGGAGAGGCATGGGGAGAGATTAACCAAAGATCTTATATGCATACTAGAAGCCCTTGGCCTGGCCTGCGCCCTCTTGCAATCCAGGACCCTTTGGGGGATGTCGAACTGCTGGTTTCAGTCCAATCCCCATAGGCCAGGCTAAGGGGGCCCACCCGTGCATGAATCCATCTGCCCCTGATGGTCAGTGCACATTACAACTACTCACCAAACAGTCAAACAGTTGAACGGTCAGACACTTAGCATATTAGGTTATATATATATAGATATAGATATAGATATAGATATAGATATAGATATAGATATAGATATAGATATGCATTACATATGAACACAGATAATAGGGTGGTGAAGGCCTGTGGTGGGGCTGGAACTGGGTGGAAGGAGGCAATGGGGAGGAGAGGGGGATATCTGTAATACTTTCAACAATATAGATTTTTTTAAAAGAGTTTTTGCCCATAATATCAAAGGACAGCACAAAATTATTGTAATAAGAAAAAGCTGACAGTTATGCCCTAGATGGGAATATTAACCCCTTCTCATTTTCAAATGCCAATGGCAAAATTAAAAGATAAATGTTAATTCTTCTTGAAAGACCAAAGAAATTAAAGTCCAAAATAAATATTCTTGCTTTTGTGAATGAAAAGACCATTCCTTTCTCTTCTCCTGCATTCTAGCCACACTGTCAGTAGCAGTGTGTGGTCAAGAGATCAGTTACATGAAGGGAGCTCCAACAAATACATACATCAGTGCATTGAGCATAACAGGAGCCGGTTTACTATGGAAAGGAGATAGGCCATACTAAATAAACACTGTGGCCAGCCATGTGGCTCAGTGGTTGAGAGTTGACCTATGAATCAAGAGGTCACGTTCAATTCCTGGTTAAGGCATATGCCTGTGTGTGAGTTCGATCCCCAGTGTGGAGTGTGCAGGTGGCAGCCGATCAATTATTCTCTCTCATTATTGATGTTTCTATCTCTCTCCCTTCCTCTCTGAAACCAATAAAAATATTTTTAAAAATCCTATATAATAAAAGCCTAATATGCTGTGTTCAGTCATCCATTCAACCAATCAAAGCATAATATGCTAATGATATGCTAAGGCCACTCAACTCGTTATGATGTGCACTGACCACCAAGGGGCAGACGCTCCAACTGGTAGGTTGGCTTGCTGCTGGGGTCTGGCCAATCAGAACTGAGAGAGATGGGCCAGATACACCCTGGAGCCCTCCCGTGGTCCCTCCCCAGCTGGCCAACCTCCTGTGTCCTTCCCCAGCCCTGATCATGCACCAGTGGGGTCCCCCAGCCTGGCCTGCTCCCTCTCACAATCCAGGACCCTCAGGGGGGCACATTGACTTTCAGATAGTTCCTATATAATAAAAGCCCAATATGCAAATTGACCGAATGGTGGAAATCAAACAAACAGCAGAACTACTGGATGCTATGACGTGCACTGACCATTGGGGGACAGACACTCAATGCAGGAGCTGACCCTTGGTGGTCAGTGTGCTCCCACAGCAGAAGCGCCGCTCAGATGACTGACCCATCCCAGGGGCCCACCAGCCTGCTCAGCCAGAAGCTCTGAGCAGGGCTCATGACTGGTAAGCACAGAAGTGGTGGTAGGAGCCTCTCCTGACTCTGCGGCAGTGCTAAGGATGTCTGACTGCCGGTTAGGGCTCCTGGGCAACAAGAGGGCACAGGATGGGCTGAGGGAAACCCCCCATCCCAAGTGCAAGAAATTTGTGCACCAGGCCTTTAGTAAATAAACACTGTGGTCTTGGCTTGGAATTGAAGGTGTAGGTGTGAATTTAGGGTCTTTAAATGTAGATATTGTTAGGATTCTCCAGAGAAACAGAACCAATAGGATATGGGAGAGAGAGAGAGGAAAATTATAAGGAATTGGCTCATGTGATTCTAGGGGCTGACAAATCTGAAATCTGTAAGGCCAGCAGGCCAAAGACTAACAAAAGAGTTGATATTACAGCTCAAGTCTGCTGACAGCATCCCCTCTTTCCCTGGGGATCACAGTCTTTCTCTGAAGGCCTTAAACTGATTGGATGAGGCCCACCCACATTATGGAAGGTAATCTGCTTTACTCAGTCAACTGATTTAAATGTTTATGTCATGTTAAAAAAAAAATACCTTCACAGTCACATCTAGATTTAACCAAATCTCTGGATACTAGAAAAGCCAGGCTCAAACCTTTATCTCCCACAGGCTGCCAAGAGTAAGAGAGGCCAGAGCTGGGGAAAGATAGGAGCTTTGATGGGTAGGAGTAGGCTGGATTGGGATTTGGGATTTTTGTTTTTGTTTTTGCTTTCTTCCTATCTTTATTTCCTTTATAAATTTTTTGTTGTTGTTATCTAAAAGTTAAAAAAAAAAAAAAGCCAGAGCACATTCCTGAGAACTTTCTGAAGAGTTAGGAGATTGGAGACTGGAGACCTGATTTGAAGAAGTGGGAAGGAAAATAGAACTGTTTTCCACTCATCTTGTCTCGAGTCCAGATGGCTCCATAAACACCAGTAAGACATCAGAAACATTCTTGGAGAGGAAGAGAAATGAACCCAATGTGTTTGGGCCTTACAGTTACTTTAGGAAATGTCAGAAGTAAAACTTTCTGTTCTGAAGAACTGTGACCCTCTCTGTCCCGAAGTCCACAGGGGTCGGGCACATCCAAAAGGCAGGCTGGCTGAGCTGTGCAGTAGCTCCTGGTGGGATTTTAAATGAGCTCCCCAGGGTGGTTTCTGCAGTGTTTTGAAGATGACTCAGCCAGCCTATCGGAACACATTGGTGGAAGGCAAGTGGGCAGGAGAGAGATGTTAAGAGCACGTAACATCTGGGTTGGAATGATAAACAGTAACAACATTCATAAATGCTAAGATATAATACTTACTGGGAGCTGAGTGTGTTATAGACACTCTTCATGACCTTTTTAAATTCTTAATGATTCAGGTACTATTAATATTACAGACTAGAGGCCTGTTGCACAAAGAGATTCATGCAATAGGCCTTCCCTTCCCTTGGCTGCTGGCACTGGTTTGCCTCTGGCACCCGGGACCCAGGCCTTCGCTCTGGCCGGGCTCTGGCAGGAGCTGGCCCTGGAGCCGTCTGGCTTCGCTGCTCTGGCCCCAGGGCCGTCCGGTTTCACTCAGCTGCTTGGAGCCTATGTATGCAAATTAACCACCATCTTTGTTGGGTTAATTTGCATACTCTCCTGATTGGCTGGTTAGCGTAGCAAAGGTACAGTCAATTTACATGTTTGTCTATTATTAGGTAAGGTGATAACACTGAGATAAAGAAGGTCTGAGAAACTTGTTCAGGGTCACAAAGCTACGAAGTGACTGCAGAGCTGGTCTGCAGACTCAGGCTGGCCTACGCTGATGCTATTCTGTTTGATTGACAAGTAGAAATTGTTGGGTGGGGTAGGACCTCCAAGTGCAAGGGCATAGAGACTTGGCAGCATGGTGTGTCTGAGAACATGCATGCTGAGTGTCAGTACTGGTAAAATGCCCAGGTTGGATGGGGGAGCGGGAAGAGAAGACTAGCACAAGCTAGTGGCCGGGTAAGCTGGCAGCAGATTGTGAACGGTGCTGTTTTGTGCAGCGTGCAAAGGGAGTCGGATTTTAGCCTGTTAGAGATGGAGAGAGTTGCATTTTAGATAGATCATTTTGGTCACAGTGTGGAGATTGGTTGGAGAGCACAAAAGGGGAGGGAGGGAGGCAAGTTAACAGGCTATTACAATAGCCCAGGCTAGCAAGGCAGTGGGATAGGGAAGGAGAGGGTGGGTTTAGGAGACATTTAGGAGTGGACTGAATAGATATGGTGAAATGGTGAGGGAGTAGAGGGGCTTAAAATGACAGAAATAGGTTTCAGGCTCGTGCTTCTGTTAATGGGGGAAGACAGAATGGATGACAGTGAAGATGGTGAACTGTGTTTGGACTTGTTGCATTTGAGATGCTTTTGTAGCACCCAGGGCACTAGTGGGGTAATGTGTCTTGGCCTCTGCAAAGTGTTTTATTTGTAGGTATAGCTATGAATAAATGGGAAGAATAGGTTACATAATCAATGCTGTTCTTTAAAAGTTACCCAATTTAGCCCTGGACAGAATTATTCAGTAGTTACAGCATCAGTCCACACACAGAAGGGTTGCAGGTTCGATTCCTCGGTTGCAGATTAGCTCCTCATCCCCAGTTGGGGCGAGTGTGGGAGGCAGCCAGTTGATGTCTCTCTCTCACATCGATGTTTCTGTCTCTCCCTCCTCCCCTCCCTTCCACTCTCTCTGAAAAGCAATGGAAAAAAATATTCTCAGGTGAAGATTTTAAAAAAATCACCTAATTAAAAAAGAAATTATTACCATATAGATTATTGTTTTTACTTTTTTATGTCTACTGCATATTTATATACTGATTTTTTTATTAGTGGCTGTGTAGACTATGTCAGTGTTATGTTCCTGGCTGGACTCTTAATTCCACCTCAAAATAATCTTCTTCTCAGTCTACTGGTATTCATTATATAACATAGAGCAATTTATTTATTTTTTTAAATCCTCACCCAATGTGATTATTGTTTTTAGGGAGAGAGGGAGAGGGAGAGGAAGAGGGAGAGGGAGAAGAAGAGGGAGAGGGAGAGGGAGAGAGAGAGAAAGAGAGAGAGAGAGAGAGAGAGAGAGAGAGAGAGAGAGAGACATCTATGTGAGAGAGAAAAATCGATTGGTTGCCTTCCATACACACCTGACTGAACCCATAATCTGTGTATATGCCCTGACCAGAATAATACTCTGCTATAGTCCACGATACTTCAGCATATCAGTCAACATAAATATTTTTACTAAAAATTGTGTACACATTACAAAAATAAAATAACTTACAAGGCAGTAACTTAAATAAAACATGAAATGGTTTCTGGTGGTGCTAGATGTCTGATTTTTAATGCTGCTTCTTCCCCTTCCCCCCTGCAGCAATTCTTTGAGGTAGAAGAAGGGAGAAGTTCTATGCATGACATAAGTACTGACAAAATAAGTATTTTGTTACTAAAGCTGAAGGACCAGGAAGAAGTGATTAAGAAATTAAAAGAAGAAGTAGAACATTATGAAGTAAGTTTCAAAGCAAAGAATAAATAATTTAAACATCTGTAAATAAAGTTATAACTATCTAAAAGCTCGGATTAAGAATCAAGGAAATACAAGTAATGTATCTTGGGCATCTCTCTACAACATAAGCCAGTCCAACCCTTTTCTGCTCAGTGGCACATTCTAGAAAAGCCGTAATAGTTATAAATAAGAGCAGTAAATTTGTTCTCGATTTTTAAAACTAATATATTTTTAAAATAACCTATCTTCCACTGCAAAAAAATGTTCCCACTCTAGAGGAGCCTGTAGATAGACTTTTGTTTTAATTCTGAAGATTCCCACCCTGTTTTACAGACCAGATAGTTTGAAAGTCACAAAACTATCTCCCCAAGTCAGAGGCTTCCATGAAGCCAGCTTGGAACAGGATGACCTTAAGGAGAAATGTCAAGAAGGAAACTTCTCAGAGGGTTTTCCCCCAGTTCTTCCTGTTGAAATGGGAGCCAGGAGCTGTTTCACTGCTCAAAAGACTGATGGGAACAAACTGGAAAAAGAGAGAGCAAAAAAGAGAGCCTAGACTTCTGTCAAGGAGAATAATTTTAAGGGCTGTGGAAAGTGTGGACCCTGAAGATGAATTCATTTTCATCTCAAGTCAGCTCTAAGCCCCTGGGCTATCCTGGCTCAACCACAGTCCATGCCATAGAGGGGTTTTATTATTCTGTGTGAGAGCAAGAACCTGATCAGGTGAGTAGGAGAGGCTTGCAGAGAGGCTCGGGGAATAACAATCTATTGAATATCAACCAGCACATGCGAGGTGCCTCATTAGTGGTACCTCTTTTTTCTTTTCCAATTGAGTTTGTTGGGATGAGTTTGGTTCACAAAACCATACAAGGCTTCAAGTGTACAACTCAACCAAACATCATCTGCACACTGCATTGCCCATCGCCCCAAGCAAACTCTCTTTCTGTCCCAATTCCCATTCCCCTTTGCCCACCTCCACCTGCCCCAGCCCCTTTCCCTTTGGCTATCACCACACTATTGTCTGTGTCTCTGTGTTATATTTTGCTTGATCCCTTCTCCTTCTTTCATCCAGTCCCCCAAACCCCTTCCTCTCTGACAGCTGTCACTCTGTTACATGTGTCCGTGCCTCTGTTTCTATTTTGTTCGTCATTTTATTTTGTTCATTAGATTCCACATATAAATGAGATAATCTGGTATTTGTCTATCTCTGACTGGCTTATTTCACTTAGTGTAATACTCTCCAGGTGCATCCATGCTGTTACAAAAGGTAAGATTTTCTCTTTTACGGCTAAGTAGTATTTTGTTGAGTAAATGTACCACAGCTTTCCTAACCACTCATCTATTGTTGGGCACTTGGGCTGTTGTCATATCTTGGCTATCATATATAATAAAAGGCTAATATGCAAATTGTCCCCTCGACAGGGGGGCGGTGCCAGCTGGCCAGTCGCCAGCAGCCCCTCCCCCTGGCTGCCCCCCCGACCCCTCTTCTGCTGCACCCCAGATCGGGGTGGGCTGGTCAGACCCCACCTATGCACGAATTCATGCTCCAGGCCTCTAGTTATACTAAATAATGCTGCTAAGAACATAGGGGGAACATATATTCTTTCAAATTAGTATTTTGGGTTACTTTGGATATATTTCCAGAAGTGGAATCACTGGATCAAAAGGCAATTCCATTTTAAAATTTTTGAGCAAACACCATACTGTTTTCCACAGTGGCTGCACCAGCCTGCATTCCCACCAATAATGTGTGAGGGTTCCCTTTTCCTCACATTCTTGCCAGTGCTTGTTTGTTGATTTACTGATAGCCATTCTGACAGGCATGAGGAGATGTCTTACTGTATTGTGGTTTTAATTTGCATCTCTCTGATGATTAGTGATGTGGAGCATTTTTCATATGTCTCTTGGCCATCTGTATGTTCTCTTTGGAGAAGTGTCTATGCAGGTCCTTTGCCCATTTTTTAATTTGTTTTTTTGTCCTCTTGAGGTTGTTTGTCTTGTTGAGTAGTATAAGTTTTTTTATTTAACCCCCTTATCAGATGTGTCGTTGGCAAATATGGTCTCCCATTCAGTGGGATCTCTTTTCATTTTGTTGATGGTTTCTTCTGTACAAAAGCTTTTTAGTTTGATATAGTCCTATTTTTTTTCTTTTGTTTCCCTTGCCTAAGGAGATATATCTGCAAAAATATTGCTGCAAGAAATTTCTGAGATTTTACTGCCTATGATTTCTTCTAGGATTTTTATGGTTTTGTGACATATTTCAGTCTTTAGTCCAATTTGAGTTTATTCTTGTGTATGGTATAAGTTGGTGGTCTAGTTTCATTTTTTTTTTGCATGTATTTGTCTAATTTTTCCAACACCATTTATTGAAGAGACTGAGACTCCACCAAAAATTTCTAGACCTAATAAATGAATCTGGCAAAGTAGTAAGATATAAAATTAATATTCAGAAATTGGCAGGAGTGAGCTGGGAGAAGTCAATGGGGAAAAAGGAGACATATGTAATACTTTCAACAATAAAGAATTTTTTTAAAAAGAAATAAGTGGCATTTTTATAAATCAATAATAAACTATTACAGAGAGAAATTAAGAAAACAATCTCACTTACTATTGCAACAACAACAGCAACAAAAAGGTACCAGGAATAAATTTAGCCAAGGAGGTAAAAGATCTGTACTTGGAAAATTATAAGATACTGAAGAAAGAAATTGAGGAAGATACAAATAAGCAAAAGCATATACCATATTCATGGATAGGAAAAATTAACACCATTAAAATGTCCATACTATCCAAAGCAATATACAAATCCAACACAATTGCTATTAAAATACCAATGGCATAGCTCACAGATCTAGAACAAAAATTTCAAAAATTTATACAGAACCATGAAAAACCTGGAATGGCCTCAGTAGTCTTGAGAAAGAAAAACAAAGTTTGAGGTATCACACTACCTGATAATTAAGCTATACTACAAAGCCATAGTACTCAAAACAGCATGGTACTGGCATAACAATAGACATATAGATCAATGGAACAGAATAGAGAGCAGAGAAATAAACCCACGCCTTTATGGTCAATTAATATTTGACACAGGAGGAAAGAACATGGAATGGAGTAAAGTGGTACCTCCTCTCATCTCACAGATCAGTTTACAAATGAGGAAGCAGAGACAGGGTGCTTAAGTAACTTCCCACTAGACATACAGCTAGTCAATGGTAAAGATGGCATATGAGCTCGAGGTCCAGCTGAATCCACAGCCTACAGAAGGAAGTGGAGCTCTGTGCTCTACAGTAAGAATTAAAGGCTGTTTTATACATACATATACATATATCTATATATATAAAAGCCTAATATACAAATTGTCCCTGCGGGAGTTAGACTGGGAGACGGATCCCTCGCTATGATGTGTGCTGACCACTAAGGGGCGGTGAAGGACAAAGGAAGGCCCAAGCTGGCAGCCGGAAGAAAGGCCCAAGCCAGCCGCTGGAGGGCCCTGATCGGCCCTGATCGGCTAGGCCTAGGGACCCCAGCCATGTACAAATTTTGTGCACCAGGCCTTTAGTATAAACACATATACTAGTATATGATTATGTTATTACTAGAGGCCTGGTGCATGAATTCGTGCATAGGTGGGGTCCAGCCAGCCTGCCCCAATCTGGGCTGATTGAGCCAGTCTGTCCATGGGGAGGGGATGCAGGAGGTTGGCTGCCCAGCCCCGCCCCCAATTAGGGGAGGGGCAATTGGGGGCGGGGCCAGCCAGTGGGAGGAGCCGCAGGCAGTTGGAAGGCTGGCCCCAACCCCTGGTCAAACTCCTGGTCAAGGGAACAATTTGCATGTTAGCCTTTTATTATATAGGATAATGTATATTTCTATTACAATGTATATTATTATAATTAATATATTGCACACGTATATATACATGTAACTATTGACAGTAATAAAAATATGAGAAGTTACAAATAAAATCACTAGAAAGAAACACTTATGAGCTGGTGGTCCCTTTAAGTGCAATCTTAAATTAAAACTTTGAAGTTAGAAGAGACAAGGAACTGAACGTGCATCCTTCTAAAGGACTTTGCTTACTAACTGGCTCAGGTTGGTGAAGGAGTGTTTGCTTTGTTTAATCAATTAAAGTTATTTATGCTCTAGAAAAAAATGATCATCTTCTAAGTAATGTAGTGTTGTTATTAACACAGATCTAATAAAATTGAATATTGTCTTTTTACATGTTCTGATGGCCTTGGAGGAGAAGGAAGATCCAGATTTTGCATTTACTTTTATGAACCTTTTCATGGGCCTATCTTACCCCTATTTTTTAGGTAAAATTATTCAGTATAAAAGGCTAAAAAACACCTGGTTGGGTTTCGGCTTTTAGTTTTGCCTTGGCCAAAGAAGTGCAGCATCAATTGGCAAGGCCATTTTGATTCGTTTATTTTCCATTTGTGAACTGGAAAGTGATACCTGCTTGGCTAAGAGAAAGTGATGAGAAGGATACCTGTTGTACTGGATATGAATTGCTTTGAGCTCTTTGAAAAAAGATAAGCCTATGAATTCTAGTTATCATTATGAGGAAGTGCTGAGTGTATGTGCCCTTCTGGTTGACATTCCATGAAATGCACTGTACAGGCCTCTGGACTGTTGATAAGGTCCCAACTTCCTAACTGAACTCATTCCACTAAAACATGAGGTCTGACTGGGAGTGTTTACATCTCTAAGTGTTGTCAGCTGGTTACCTGGTCTGTCTGAATGTCCTAGATAAGGATGGAGGTGGCTTTGTGAGGAGGACAGGAGGTGGGAGTTTCCATGCTGCTGTCCTGTAAGCAGGGTGTTCTTTGGTTCAGGTTGGCATCCCAGAGCCGCTGGCTAATCCTCTGCAGTTTTCCCCCAAGGAGACCACACCCACTTTCCTGTAAACACCCTCAGATTTGAGGAAAATGAGATAAATCTGATTAGCTGGGTCCATACGTTTCTCCCAGCTTCACCAGGACTAGTATGCATTTCAAGGACACGGAATAAATGCCACAAAAACAGATCACGTAGTATATAAAATAACTCTCTGGAAAAATACTTTTCAAATACTCCTCTAAAACTAGCTTTCCTAAAACTCCATGCCACTTAAATTCTAGATGATGCATCGTTTTATTTAAAATTTCATCTTATACACCTGCTCCCTCTAGTGGTATAAAAAAGCTTGAGTTGCCAAGGATCTGAAAATAGATTTGGAAAACAGAATTTAGAGAAACAATTAGAAAGTTCCAAAGCAGCAATGGAAATAACTTGAAAAAAAACTTGAAACAAGCAAATTGAATAATCAGTGGGAAAACACTGTAATTAATTCTTACTGATAGTCAAATCACATAGACAGCTTTACAGTTAATAAGTAGTCCTAATATCTCTCCAGGGCTGTTTTTGAGAGACATCTGTCAAAAATGTAGTATTATGACCTTAGAAGAGTGAAAAGTGAAAGTTTAATAAACAGCTAGTTTTATTTATATTTATAAGAAAATGAAAATTAGAAAAGGAAGCTCTTCAAGTTCAGAAGCCTCCTCTCTCCAGGTCACACATCCTTAATGTTGAATTTTCCTGAGAATAACTTCATTCAAGGACTGAACTTCTTTTCAGGTTTAGTTCTGTAGGAAACCATTGTGACTTAACTGCATGCCCTTGGAGTTATCAGGTTGCCAAGCTGTACGTTGGTAAATCCCCTTGAAAACTAAAGCAGGCCAGTTTGTCAGGGTATTTGTGCATATACATGGATATGTGTGCATGCGCATATGTGTTTTTTTAAAATATATTTTTATTAAAAAACTGTGGCACATCTATACAATGGAATACTACACTGCTAGAGAGCATTATGCTAGGTGAAACAAGTCAGTCTTAGAAAGATAAATATCACATGATCTCGCTCATTTGTGTATTATAATGAATAACATAAGCTGATAAACAAAAACAGATCCAGAGACAGAGAAGCGTCAATCAGATGCTCAAACCTCAGAGGGAAGGTAGGGGAGGTTGGGGGTAGGGGGAGAGATCAACCAAAGGATGCGTATGCATGCATATAAGCCTAACAAATGGACGCAGACAACAGGGGGTGAGGGTGAGGGCAGGACTGGGGGGAGGGGAGGCAATGGGAACATATGGATACATATGTAATATCTTAATCAATAAAGAAAAAATATTTTTTATTGATTTCAGAGAGGAAGAGAGAGGTAGAGAGATAAAAACATCAATGATGAGAGAGAATCATTGATCGGCTGCCACCTGCATGCCCCACACTGGGGATGGAACCCGCAAACCAGGCATATGCCCTGACTGGGAAGCTAACCCTGACCTCCTGGTTCATAGGTCGATGCTCAACCAGTGAGCCACCCCACCCGCCACATATGTGTTTTAATTGCAATTGAGTTTCTTTGAAAAGACCTTTCCCTTTTTTTTCTTACCCCAACACATATGAGCTGTGCAGCCATCACTCATGCACCCGCTCCACCCCCATAGGTGAACATAACTGCTTGTTGCTGACAGTTCTGAAACAGAGCTGTCATTCAAGAGTGGCAGCTCTGCAGGGTGTCACTGCCCCAGCATGCCACTTTCCTGGTTGTCACTCACTGGAAAGCACCTGCTTTGCTCTGTGACTGTCGTGCAGCCTGGGCACGCATCAGAACGTACTCCACCCCCAGCATCAAATTGAGATGTCCAAGTGGCGTGCATGGAGCCTGCAGCATCGAGGCACCCACATGGCAGAAGGGAGACTGCTGAGGAGGCATAGGCGGTGCTCTAAACAGTGCTTCTCAGACTTCATTGTGCATATGGACCACCTGCAGCAATTGTTAACATACAGCTTCTGATAGTCCGGCTGGGCTGGGGCCTGAGATTCTGCATTTCCAATAAGCTCCCAGGTAATGCTTCGGCTCCTGGTCCATGGACTACACTTTGAGCAGCAAGGCACTAGAGTATACCAGTTTTCAGAAACTATTCTTTCAAGAATAGTTTAGAATCAAAAACCCTGGGAACCATGAATCTGCACATCTTGCGACTGTTTACAAGCAAAATAGTGCGTAAGCCACCACCAGGAGTCCTACTTTTCACATAATAGGAACATTTTAAATTGGCAAGTTCCTTTATAAACTTAAAATTACAAGATGGTCATGAGTCACACACAATTTCTCATCTATGACAACATGACTTTAAATTAGCAACATCTAGTTAACCACCTTTTAATGATCTTCCTAGCCCTGGTTTATTAATGCAGCATATTTTAAATAAGTCCCATGATTGAAGTAAACCAAAACTAGTGGTGTGGGCAGATGGTAGAAGGAGCACCATCACAAAACCTGCCACTCAGAGTGTAACAGATGACCGTGGCAGCCCAGAACTATCCCTTTGTTCATTTTGCTAATGAGTGTCCTCATTGCTGTGAGAGTCTGAATAGTTAATTACTTGCAGTTCCTACAGTGAACAGATGGTGGGGACAGAGCTAAAGGTTAAGCTTATAAGAACAGGAGCTGTAGATGGCTATGTGGAGAAAATGAATCTGAGTTAAATGTGTTTTCCTTGTTTCCTACTTTTAAATAATATTTTTTAGAAAATGAATTTAGGTATTAGCTGCTGCCAGTTACAAATTTTAGACTTCACCTGATTAATTCAAATAGTTCTTGTTTATTTTGTGGTAATGGCACTCATGTAATCCACTGTGGGTGTTCGTATTTTGTCACTGTTAGGAAGTGTATAAGCCTAGCAAGGCAAATATTATTTGTTTGTTATTTAAAAACCCTTTTAGACCGTAACTCAATAAATTCCTTTTTAGTCTATAAATATATTCTGTAATCATTTCAAATTTAACCCTGTGGGACAAGACATTAATAACTGGATTTCTCTGCTAATAAGAAAACATAACTATTAGATATTTAGTTAAGAATGAATCAAGCTCAAATAATTTAAATGAAATGGTGAATCAATCTCATGAAGATTTGTAATTGGGCTTAGGCAAAACTTAACATTATTTTAAATATTAACTCTGACCTAACTACTTCACTAAAATGCTTGATTTGTAAGAAATTATTGTTATACAAGACATTATATACACTTATTTTTCTTTTAGGCCATTATGAGCACAGAGGAAAATATTTTTTGAAACTATTTTAATAATTTACTCCCAGGTATCTCTAAAGTTAAGTAAAAATACAATTCCAAAAGGAAAGCAGCACATCGGGAGGAATGATTTTGGTTTTGAGGGGAAACCTTATTCTTATGTATCTGCAGCCATGACATTGCTCTGGAAAGATAAGTTAGAATTCATCTAAAGATTACTTTAAAGTTCAAAAGTATTTCTAGTGTCTATCGATTTTGAAGCAAGGCATATAGGAACCTTCTATCTCTTTTAGCCTAATATAATGACCTGTAAGCATACCCTTTAATATTTTGAGATGTCATAATCAGTTTAATATTTTACCACCATGAAGCATAAAGTTCTGCACCAGCTTCCCCAATCCATTATATCTTAATTTTAAAAATAATGTGTGGCAGTAAAATGTAGACAGCCGTAAGCGAGTATATTCAGATGTCTCCAATAGCTTTGAAACAAGACAAGAAGAAGAAGAAAGGAAGAGTCGCTGTCCCAACAAGCTTCTATTGCGTAAGAAAAAGCCTCTCCCATAATGGACGTGGCAAGATTTAAACAAAAGACTCACATAATAAAAATGTAAATGAGCGTGCTTTACTAAAACTATAACTTTAAAGTCTTTTGTTGTAAGTTATCCTGAAACCTTCTTACAAGGTAATCACTGTTTGCATAGAGATTTAAACCGAAGTCTTCAATAGCATTCAACGCCTGCACAGCCCCAGTGTGACAGGCATGCAAAGCCATGTTAATGTTCGGAATATGAATTGCCTCTGGGTGGCTCCTCCACCAAGCAGAAAACCAACTGTGTGGATATCCGAGTGCCTGATGGACTCCATGCGGCTCCCAGCCTGAAAACGTCACCACTTTGACATGTGATGTGCTCCTCATGACACCGGCAGCACTGACACTGGGAGATGCCACAAAGGCAACAAGCCTCCCTCCTTCACGGTGCACTTTGCCACCCCCTGCCGCTGCCCGGCCACGGTCCCCCCAGCCTGCCTAGTTACAGGCAGACAGCACTTCAGACACACACCGGGGGAAATGTGGGTGAGGGGCCCCAGCTGCCTCCCCGGACATAGGCTCCATAATGAATTGACCTGAATGATGAGGGCACACAAACAGTATGATATGCATTATTCCTGTCAATAAAATGTCCCCATGTGCTGTGGTCTTTGTACCGAATGTACTGCAGCCTTTCTTCCAGCAAGCTCTATTTAATCCCCTTCCTTTTTGCTATTCATATTGTAAGTGTGTAATAGAATTCAGAAAATTATATGATAGCTCTTGTGTATCTGTCTTGTCTTGTGCTGCATATTTAAATTCTTGGCTCCCTGCTTACAAATATGGAATTCCCCATCTTTCAGGAAGCTTTGGCAACAGAGGCCAGCCATGAAACAGCTTCAGTGAAGGAACGTTTGGAGTACAAAGTGGAAAATGAGAGACTGCTTCAAGTCGTTGCAGAACTCGAAGAAGTAGCCCAACTCAATCTAAAAGAAAATGCATTTTTAGGTAATATTTTAAAGTCATTTTTAAGGGAAATCTATATATTGGGCACTTTATAAAATTCATAGCTATGTTTGTCTTTTCCAAACACACATTTATCTGGTTATTTACATTTGAAAGATCAGTTTGATAGCCATCTTTGATTTTCATTAAAAATGGCATTTCTTGCTTGGGACAGGGAATATATGTAAATATTGTAATTATATTCCTGAGCCATGTCATTTTAACTCAGGGCTTTTCTAAGCTTTTTTCTTTCAAGCCAAGCATTGACCTTTGAAAATAATGTGCTAATCCATGCTCTATTTTACTTAGAAATGTTATAAAACAGAAACCTTTGCCAATTTCTGTTTCTTATGCTTATTTAGTTATGTAAAATTTATGACATTTAAAACTTATAAATACATATTGAGATATGGCTTGTGGAGAAACAGCGTTAGCCCTTCAGAAATATATGCTCTGACTTACTACTTAATTATCTTCAGTTTTTGGTACAGATTTTAAGTACAAATGTTCATTTGTATCCCCTTTTTTACATACCATAAACATTGGTGAGAGCTTTATTTTAACCTCCAGAGTTATATTGCTTTAAGCAGTTTTTTTCACTGACTGTTAGCTTTGTATTTATGTTAATTATATAATGTTGCTCTTAATCTGCAGTATGAAAGGTATCGAGTAAGCAATAAAGAAGTCACAAAATATGGATAAAATTATTTCTATTACAATATCTCTTAAATATACATTTGTACTATGCCAGCATAGTTTGACTTTTCTTCTGATGTGGTGTAATAGTGCTTTTTTAGGTTCTGGTGGTGCTGACTGAGTCAAAACGTGCCACCTGCTGAAGCACTTTGCATAGGCTGTGTCTAGCAGCAAAAGTGTCCATGGCGAGTATTGATGAAAAGCTTTCAGCCCTCGGCCACACTTGGATCTTGAACTTAGTTCTTAATCCCTATCTGACCAGCCTTCTTAACAGCAGGAAGACGGCTGTGAGTGTCAAGGGCAGTTGTGAAGGTCACAGTCCTGCTAGGACTTGCGTCCACCATGCCTGCCAGTGGTGTACAGCCTGCCTGGAAGCAGGAAGTTTGAATACAGGGCATAAACTTGTAATTTCATGGTTGGTCTCTCTCTCTTTTTGTTTATAGAAGATGAAATTATGACTCTGAAAGAGACGGCAGAAAAGGATCAGAAAACCATTCAAAGGGTACTGTAACTTCTTTACATTGATGAATGACTCTTTTAAATTAAAATATCAGCCCAATTGGCGAAATAACGCTGTGCCCCACTTGTCCTGTGATGTCAAGTCGATTTCTCATTATTCGGGAAGGTCTTAGTAATGAATAAGGATTCTGTCTTGGTATTGAATTAATGTATAGATACTCCTTTTATTTGGGATAGCTAAGAGTCTCTCTTGTTGATTGTAAGGAATCGAAAACTTACAGGGCAGGGAGGCCAGAGATGTGTCTGTGGAAAAATTATATTGTTAAGAGTGAGCAGTCGGATTCTCAGGTCAGAGGGTGGTTTATGTTCGTTTTTCGGTACATGAATTAACTGGGCTTATGTTACCCAGGAAATGCGCATTTAGACCAGGGAATTCTTTGGTGTCATAAAGATCAAGATTTCCTCGTGCACTCAACGCAGCTGGACCCAGGTCAGGGCTCTGCTTTGTGTTTCTTAGCCCAATGTCCTCCCCCTACTGCAGCTCCCGAAACACCCGTCTGTGAGGCCCGTCTTCCCTGCGGGACCTTAGCCCCACGAGGGCAGCGACTGCGCGCTTGGTCTCTGGCACAGTCCCAGGGCTGAGCACAGCGCGTGGCACACTTACTCACAAATACCCTTGGAGCCTTTCATAGAGTGAGAATGCACTTAGAATCCATAACATTTACAGAATTTACAGGTGAAAAAGTGGATTTACCGCCCTGAATTATTCTAAATAAACATACCTGCTTTCTGTGAACTGAATCAAGTATCAGTTTCTAATTAAAAATTAATTAAAATTAGATAAAATTAACAGTTCTTCTGCATTAACCCCGTTTCCAGGGCTCATGGGCCTACGTTTAGGTTCAGTTTCCAACCTGATTTTGCAGTTTAGGGTATTCTTATGTTTTAGGTAAAATTACTTCAAAAAACTATATTTTAAAGACATGGCCACCCTGACGGGTCAGATTTGGGAGATGTTTTCTCTGGTAACTGAATCTGTCATACGTTTTCACAAAGTGCTTTCCTGTTCTTGGGCTTCACCGTGTTTGCAGTGGTGGCGGCGAAATCCCCTTCTCACAGAGCTAGCAGCGTCTGGACACAGACAAGTCTAATCTTGGCATCAAGTTCTAAGGTGGAAAATAAAATCTCAGCTTGCCAATGTCACTTAAGAATCTACAAGGGAACCGTCCCAGTTCATTTAAACGTTTCCCAAAGCTATTCTGTCTACCTGTCATGTAGAGATAAGGACTATATGGACTATAATAGAAGTCTGCACATAGAGAAGAGATGCCTGGAAGGTTCTATGAAGGGTTTGCAAACAGTTCCACATCCGTCTCACACTCTTTTACTTGAGCTGATTTTTCCAGGAGGGCAGAGGGTAGAAGAGCTGGGTACATCAGAGTGTGATTACATCATGAGTGAGAGATGTTTGTGGGCCTATTTGTGATTTGGTATGGCTAGGTATGAGGCAGGAATCTGGGGAGACCATGTGGTGAGAATTTGTGGTGGGGTAGGAAGAGGGGAAGTTGGGGTGTGGGGTGTGGGGAAGAGGTAGGCAGGAAATGGAGGAATGGAAAGGGCAGCTCCTCGGAAACCTCTGGATAAGTCACGTGCTCCCTTTTTTCGCCGTGGTTGCAATTAAATGCAAGTTGAAAATGGGACTGAACTTGGGGAGGCTGACCTCTTACCGCCTGTCAGAGCTTAAAATTATCCATTATGTAGCTTCACTGTTTTAGTTCCAATAATCTAAATACAGCTGAATCTGTATTCCAGCTGTGGCCACAATAAGAATTTCTTTCTGGGAGGGAGACAGAGCAGCAGTGGAGATTGCGGCCCAGGGTGTGATCGGCTTCAGGAGGCAGGCAGCACCGAGTGCACAGTGGGCACGCCCAGCCTGAGGAGCACGGGGCCAGGAAGGTTGGAGGAAGGGCACTGAGCTGACTCCTGAAAGAGAGGTTAGAATTCCAGGCAAGGGTGAGGGGGAGGTGGCCAGGGTAAGAAACATGCCAAAGGGAAGTAAATGTGTGTGGTTTGCAATAGCTGAAGGGCACCTGAGAATAAGGGGTGTTGAGGAGCAGGACACATGGTAGAGGATTATGATTCATTCCAAGAGGTTTGAATGACTTTCCTTGTGCATTGAGGGACTCTGAACATTGGGGCAGGATCCGATGTGTGTTTCCTAAGGAAAATCCAGAGCAAGAGAGACGAATTAAGAGTTACTTGGAGAAAGCATGGAAACTATACGATCCTGAAACAAAATGAGGACAGTGACATTGGGGATCATGGGAAGGGATGCACTCAAAAGATGATTTGGCAGCCATGGCTCTGGTCACGGGTAAGGTTGGAGGTGAAATGATAAAGGAGAAGGAGGCGTTAAGGCTGGATAGTATTTAGATGAAAATGAGAACAGGGTGGCACAGCAGGGGGAGAAGCAGGAGAGGGCACTTCAGAAGCCATCAAGAAATTCTCAAAAAGGAAGGACACACTCCCAGTGTGTCAAATGGTGCTTAGAAGCCAGGGGTGCTGAAGGCTAACAGGGAAGACTGGGCCATTTAGCTTTTGTAACAAGACGACCCTGGTCGTGTTAGCGAGAGTCATTTTCCTGGAATGGCAGAAGCAGCTGTGAAGAGAGGTGAGTGCTAAAGGGAGGCAGTGAGCATGGGCACTCTCTCGAAGTTTGGCTGTGGACGGCCAGGGAGAGGTGGGGAGTTGTTGGAGGGCAACAGGGGTTGAAGGAGTATCTTTAAATAATGTCAGTGGAAAGGAGAATGAGGGTAAAAGGACAATAAAGAGGAGATCATTGAGGAGAGATCACAGGGGGCAGGCAGGGTTGGGGCCATGTCCTTGGCGTCGGCTGGTAATTGACACCCACTGGAAACTTGGTGACACTTCTCTTCAGGCTAAGTTATGAAGACCCAACAGAAAATCTTTGCCTAACACCCTTCTCATTATTTTGTTTTTTCTAAGTCTGATGTCTACCCCCACATCTTCAACTGCACCCCTTACCTCCTGAGCCTCTCATCTTGCCAGTCCCTAGTGTTCCCCAGCCCTGTTTGGGGACTGCCCTGTGCTACTGGAGACAACCCGATCCTTGCCTTTGGGCAACATTGCAAATATATGAGGTTTTTTTGTTTTTGTTTTAAATATATTTTATTGATTTTTTACAGAGAGGAAGGGAGAGGGATAGAGAGTTAGAAACATCAATGAGAGAGAAACATCAGTCAGCTGCCTCCTGCACACTCCCCACTGGGGACATGCCCGCAACCAAGGTACATGCCCTTGACCGGAATCGAACCTGGAACCCTTGAGTCCGCAGGCCGACGCTCTATCCACTGAGCCAAATGGGTCAGGGCCATATAGGAGGTTTTAATCCAGAGTAGCTGCACCCTCCTCTGTCTATCGTTCACGTGGATCTGATTAGTTCCCTTTCCTACTACCTGCCTACTACAGCTCTTCCATTTTCACAACCTTCCTCAATGCCAGCACTCCGTTTCCCTGCACTGCTCCGTAACGCACAGAGAACATGATGGACACTGGGATGTTTTTCCTCCTCGGCACTCTCTTACTTACTCTGTCACTTAGCTTACCTTTACTCATTGTCAGCAGAAGAGGGGACATTCTTCTTTTCCTGGATTCCTCCTTCCACCTGTTGACCTGACTCCACCTCTTCTTTATTCTCTTCTGGGACCTTTCTTCATCAGTCTTTTTCTCTCTTGTGCCTTCCAAAGCCATTGCCATTTGCTGTTCTTTAAATATCATTTCAAAGAAAACCAGCCTCTTCTCCTCTCCCCCGATGCTAGTTGTCCTGTTGATTGGGTTACGATGAGATCCATATTGCCCTTAATTCTCTCCCATCTTTTTCCTTCTTGAATTTTCTACTGTAGGTGACAGAACTATGCCTCACATCACAGGTGTCTTCTGCAGTAATGCTTGCTTCTGACCTTTCACACACTTCTTCATCCTTTTCTAAGCAATGTCTGTCAGAAGCTTCTCTTCCTCCGTCTCCCCTGAAATACTATTCTTGGGGCCTTGGTTTTATTCTTTTTTCTCTGGCTGACCTCAGATGCTCCCATAACTGGCACACCTGTTTACCAGTGACTTCTAAACCTTTCTCTCCTGCTTTAGATTTTCCCTAAATGCCACCTCCTTAATTTTAACTCTGTCCTCATCCTCAATTTCTTTTTTGCCAAATTTGTTTATTGATTTTAAAGAGAGAGGAAGGGAGGGGAGAAGAGAGGGAGCGAGGGAAGAAGAAAGAGGGGTCGATTTGAGTAGAGTCATTCTCTACTGCCATAGTTATCCAGTACCCTAATCTAATGTGCTAAAACCCTCAATGGTTTCCCATCGCCGTCAGTATAAAACCAGCCTACCCTAAAATGTACCCAGTGATTTTTAATATCAGCAACAACTAAGCACTTTCATATTTGCTATCTCAAATTCCTCCCACAATAACTCTTTATTATATGAGACAAAGCTTAAAGTGGAGAATTAACTTGCTCACACAGAAGTAAGAAGCAGAGCTTTGACTTGAACCAACTACTATTCATTACATCATTCTGCCTTCCCCTCCTAACTGTGGCGAGCAAGGCCCCTCATAATAACACCCTGAATCTCCTTCTGCCTTCATCTCCTGCCATTCCTCTGTGTAAGCACCTAAGTCATATAACACCAAAGGTTTCCCAGTTCCTCCCTTACTCGATGCCTCCCTCTGTCTACACTGCTGTTTTGTTGGCTGTTTCCTCCACCTTCCTCCTTCTCCAGCTTGTTGAATTTCTGCATCTTCTTCAAGACCCTTGTCGATGGTACTACTCTTGCGAAGTTAAAACCTGGAATAACAGACCTTATTATAATTACGGTTGCTGTGTTATGTGGATTTTTTATGCTTTTCGACTACCTGAAGATTTGATGTAACATTTGTCTTTATGTTCTATAGTGATTTCACATTACTCTCCTACCATACTGGATACTACAGGGGAAGGGATCTGCTCTAGCTCATTTTTATACTTCCATAGCCAAACAAAATGCTAGGCATCTAAAGGGTGTCCCCTACATGTTTATTAAATTAGTGAATATATGAATTAATTGAATTGAACGGATATCAAAACCAGTGGTCAGCCTGCACACTGAAGGGTTTCAGGTTTGATCCCAGGCTCGGCCCAGGCTCATGCAGGAGGCAACGAATTTATGTGTCTCTCTCACATCAATGTTTCTTGCTCTCTTTCTTTTTTGTTTTTAAGTATATTTTGATTGATTTCAGAGAGGAAGGTAGAGGGGGAGAGAGATAGAAGCATCAATGATGAGAGAGAATCAATGATTGGCTGCCTTCTGCATGCCCCACACTGGGGATCACCCCCACAACCCAGGCATGTGCTTGGATCTGTAATCGAACAGTGACCTCCTGACACTCAACCACTGAGCCACACTGGCTGTTTTTATTTTTTATTTTATTTATTTATTTATTTTTTAGCCTGTCCGGGGGACCTGAGAACCTTCCCCTGGGAATCTTGGGGGGATGCTGGGGAAAGGGGACCTTAGAGACTGTGGGCCTGGAAATAAAACTCCTCTCTTTACCGTCACCACACTGTTCCCCAGCCCGTGCCTGCCTCACCTCTGCAAGGTTCAGCTTCATAGCGGTCCCTCCTGGGGTCTCTGCACTTCATCCCTGGGAGCACACTGGCTGTTTTTAATTGGTATGAAATATGGCTATATATATCTATAATAATAAAAGCATAATATGGTAACTAGACCATACATCCTTCTGAATGTCCTTCCAGATGACCTTCCAGATGAAGCCAGGGCTGTGAGGGAAGCCCAGGTCCTGGGTGCTGGCCGCTGGGGGAAGGAAGGCCTACTCTGAAGTGAATTTTGTGCATCGGGCCTCTAGTATACATATATATCACAAAAACCTAAAATAAGAAATGGGTGGTAGAGTAAATCACTCTTTTTGACTAATTAAGACTTGCTTTATTATGTATTGATATCACATTTTTGGAGATAACAAAGGTTGTAAATAAATTGACATTTTCTGTGTATATTTTGTTTGCTTATATGATAAAAGTATCTATACTAATAGAAGGGTAATATGCTAATTAGACTGGACATCTTCCAGATGACCTTCTAGACATCTTTCCGGACAAAGCTATGGTGGTGGGGCTGAAGCAGAGGTGGTTAGGGGTGATCAGGCCCAGCAGGAGAGAGCAGTTAGGGGGATCAGGCTGGCAGGGGAGAGCAGTTAGGGGCATCAGGCTGGCATGCAGAGTGGTTAGGGGTGATCAGGCAGGCAGACAGGTAAGCCGTTAGGAGCCAGCGGTCCTGGATTGCAAGAGGGATGTCCAACTGCCGGTTTAGCCTCAATCCAGCACTGATCGGGCCTAAATCAGCAGTTGGACATCCCCCGAGTGGTCCCAGATTGGAGAGGGTGCAGGCTGGGTTGAGGGACCCCACCTACACTCCCCACCCCCTCGCACAATTTTTGTGCACTGGGTGTCTGGTAATAATTATATGGTAATATATTATTAGTACATGGTAATCTGTAGACATTTAATTTTTATTGAATTTATTGGGGTTATATTGGTTAATAAAATTATATAGATTTCAGGTGTACAATTCTATAATACATCATGTATATTGTGTTGTGTGTTCACCACCCCAAGTCATGTCTCTTTCCATCACCATTTATCCCCCCTTTACCCTCTCCTGCCTCTCCCACCCCCATTTCCCTCTGGTCATCACCATACTATTATCTGTCTATGAGGTTGTATGTTTTTTTCTTAATTTCTTCACCTTTCTCACCCAGGCCTCCTACCCTCTTCTCTCTGACAGCTATGAATCTGTTTCTATTTGTTTGTTAGTTTATTTTGTTCATTAGATTCCACATATAAGTGAAATCGTATGCTATTTGTCTTTCTATGATTGGCTTATTTCGCTTAGCATTAGACATTTAATTTTTTCTTTAATCATATTGGGATCTGTTTTTCTCATATTCAGAAACAAAATATATTTCACTAAATTCTTCTGTGGTCTGTTTTTATAATCAAAATGTAATGTTCTTCTCTTTCAGTTAACTGAAGGTAGAGATAAACTGAAGGCTGAACTTAATGCTGAAAAAGTGTTAGTTCAAGAAATGGTAAGGTGATTTACATTATTTCCTAATAAATTTGAATTCAGGAATTTAATTTAATCATGAGAGTTTTCTAAACTGTCTTTGTACCTGTTTATTGTGAACTATTCGCTTTCCCTTTATCAATCATCTAAGTGCATGCATAATTATAAACATTTTAAAATGATCATTTGACTAGTATTATAACAAATATACTTATTATGTAGAAGAGTTTTACATAAGAAATAGTATTATAATTTAAAGTAGTGTATGAAATTTTTGAATTTTATTATGGAGAGCCCAGTATTTTGAAGGATTTTCTATTTTTAGTTACAAATTGCCCTTAGTGACAAAAAAAAAGAGCCAAGTTAGATATTTTGGCATTCTGTGTTAGTTTCATAAGAAAACACTGCCTTTTTATGTTCTTTTAAGAGAACTTTCCAGACGGCTGGTCTTTTATTTTATCAGTTGACTACCCACCCCCGGGTCCCCCTATCCTACCCCCCGCCCAGCTTATGGGGTTGTATTTTGGCTTTCAACTGATCACCACTAGTATGTCTTTGTTACAGTAAACTGACTGTGTTTATTATAATCAAAAATAAAACACAGCTTGACTTGCGTTCTAAATGTGCCTGAAAAGAATATGATACTGTTTAGAAGAGAAAAGGTTGTTCATAGGAAATCCACACCACTTCAGATATTGAAACATGCCTCTTTTTACAGCTTGTCACACTTTGTGCCAAGTCATGACTGTTTTCCTAACTCTGTTTTGTTACTCTCGGCACCATGTGTTTTGGGTTCCTTGTCATAGAAATTAATGCAAAACAATGCTCCCGGACTACAATACAGCCTTCTATGAAACCAACTTGTGAATGCAGGCAAAGAAAAAAAAAAAAGATGGCTAGCTAGTCACAGAAACCATGTATTAACAAATACGTTATTTTGAACTCTTTACCCTTAAATACCTGCATATTAAAAAAAAAAATGGCTTAATTATTTGCGTATACTTGGTGAATCTCTTCTGCCCCACCCTACCCCACCCTCTTCTTTCCAAAGTCCAGGAGTTGCTTCTGAAAACAACTAAATGTTGTCATTGAAATGGAAAGTGCTATTATAGAGTGAGAAGCAAAGGTTATATTGCCCGCCCGTTTGTTAGCAATGTTAGACAAGAAATTAAAGTACTCAGTCAGGAAGTTTGCGCCTGTATTAAGAACAGTCCCCATAGTTTTTGAATCACTTTTCCTCTTTATTTGAACTTTATGAGGTTAACCGGTGCTATTCTGTTGCCCCCGGGGGAACCAATCACCTTTTATTTCGTTGTTTAGAAGTTTGTTGAGCCCCCGCTTGTTGCCAAGCAGCAAGATCTTTTATCACAAACCCCACAACAGCATAAGAGACTCAGTCCCTCAAAACTAGGTTGGGGTCCCTGTTTTCAGTGGAGGCAGTAAGCTTCAGGTTCCTCTTACAACCAAGCTTTCCATGGCATACCGTTGAGCACAGCAAGGTCACTGTTTGGCACCCCTCGCCCCCTGCCAGGCATTCTGTTATTCACCGGAGGGAGCCTGGCTTTGTGGCTACTTGGGCTTCCTTTGTTTCTTGCCAGAGTGCTTTTTTCCAGAAATGAAGGTTTGTGATTGCACCCAGATGGAGGAGTGGGAGAAGGTAGAGGGACCAGAGTCAATTTGTAAAACTTAAAAACGTTCTCACTGACGGTTTTTTTTTTGTTCCATGCTTGCTTATACAGTTTATTTTCTGGCCTAGTTAAAGCCTCATTTTAAAAGTCATAGAGCTGATAGTAAAAAGTATAGGTAAGCAATAAAATATGGAGCAATTGTATCCTTACATTGGCTTTAAGGGAAGCATATGAAAAAATGTTATATTTTCCTAAGATGCCTATGCTTAGTGGCATTCTTTTACTTTTAAATATAATTGTCATATAACTTGTATTTTAGGTGAACAAAGAAATGATTCAATATATGTATATATTGCAAAATATTGCCAGGATGAGTTTCGTTAACATCAATCGCCACACAGTTATAAACTTCGTTTCATGATGAGAACTTTTGATTTATTTTCTTAGCAACGTTAAATATATAATCCAGTGTCATTAACTATAATCACCATGCTGTACCTCACATCCCCAGGACTTAATTTGTTTTATAACCAGAAGTTTGTACCTGTTGACCACCCTCACCATTTCGCCCCTCCATTCCTTGCCTCTGGCAACCACCAATCTGCTCCTTGTATCTATGAGGTTATGAGGTCATTTGTGTGTTTTTTTAAAAAATATATTTATTGATTTCAGAGAGGAAAGGAAAGGGGGAGATAGAAACATCAGTGGTGAGATAGAATCATTGATTGGCTGCCTCTTGCAGGCCCCCCATCAGGGATCAAGCCTGAAACTCGGGCTTGTGCCCTGACGGGTAATTGAACTGTGACCTTCTGGTTCATAGGCAGACACGCAATGACTGTACCATGCCTACTGGGCTATGAAGTGTGGGGTTTTGGTTTTCTTTTTAGATTTTACTATAAATAAGATTTTTTTTCTGTCTGATTTATTTCACTTGGCATAATGCCCTTAAATTTCACCCATGTTGTCACAAATGGCAAGATTTCATTCTTTTTTATGGCTGAGTAAGATTCCATTACATATATATATATATCATATCATCTTTATCCATTTGTCTATTGATGGACACTTAGGTTACTTATATTGGCTATTGTAACTAATACTTCAGTGAACATGGTAGTGCACATACCTTTTCAAGTTAGTGCCTTTTTATTCCTTTAGGTAAGTACCCAGAAGTGGAATTTCTGGGTCACATGGTAGTTCTATTTTTAATTTTTTGAGAAATCTCCATAGTGTTTTCTATGGTGACTGCACCGATTTACATTCCCACCAACAGTGTGCAATAGTTCCCTTTTCTTCACATCCTTGTCAACAGTTGTTATCTCTTGTTCTTTCTTGTCCATTCTAACAAGTGTGGTTTGGTTTACATTTCCCTGATGATTTGTGAGGTTGAGAACCTGTTGGCCATTTGAATATCTTCTGGAAAAATGTCAAATCATCTGCCTATTTTTAATTGGATTGATTGTGCTGTTTTTTGCTGTTGAGCTGTATATTTTGGATATTAACTCCTTATAAAATATACTAGAGGCCTGGTGCACAAAAATTTGTGCACTCGGGTGGGGGAGAGTGGTCCCTCAGCCTGACCTATGCCCTCTTGCAATCTGGGACTCCTTGGAGGATGTCCACCTGCTGGCTTAGGCCGGCTCCCTGGCAGTCAGACAGCCCTCTGGCAGCCCGGCAGCCCTCGGGGGATGTCCACTTACCAGCAGAGAGCAGACCTAAGCTGTAGTCAGACATCCTTAGTGCTGCTGAGGAGGTGGGAGAGGCTCCCGCCACCACCACTGTGCTGGCAGCCATCAGCCTGGCTTGTGGGAGTGCACTGACCACCAGGGAACAGCTCCTGCATTGAGCATCTGCCCCCTGGTGGTCAGTGGGTGTCATAGTGACCAGTCATTCCCAGTCGTTCTGCTGTTAGGGTCAATTTGCATATTACCCTTTTATTATATAGGATAGAGGCCTGGTGCATGGGTGGGGGCCAGCTGGTTTACCCTGAAGGGTGTCCCAGATCAGGGTGGGGGTCCCACTGGGGTGCCTGGCCAGCCTGGGTGAGGGATTGATGGCTGTTTGCAGGCTGGTCAAGCCCTCCCCAGTGGGGACCCTCACCCCATGGAGGTTTGGCCAGCCTGGGTGAGGGGCTAAGGGCCGTTTTCAGGCTGGCCAAGCCCCCCCGGTGACGGAAGCTCACAGCTTCTCCTTTTTTTTCTTTTTTTTTATTGTGGGATTTATTTACCTTCTATAATTGAAACTTTGTTGCTTTGAGAGGAGCTCAGAGCCGGCCAAGGTGGGCGGGAGGGAAGCCTCCTGCTCGCTCCAGCTCCGTGGCCACGGGTGGCTGAAATCAGGTATCTGGGGTTTATTTATCTTCTACAATTGAAACTTTGTTGCTTTGAGTTGGGCTCAGAGCCGGCCGGAGCTGGGATGCTTGGCTTCCTCCATCATTGGGGCAACCAAGCCTCCTGCTTGCTCCAACTCCATGGCTGCCGGTCACCATCTTGGTTGGGTTAATTTGCATACAGTTGCTCTGATTGGCTGGTGGGCGTGGCTTAAGGCATAGCAAAGGTATGGTCAATTTGCATGTTTGTCTTTTATCAGTGTAGATAATTTCCAAATATTTTCTCCTAGCCTATAGATGCTTTTTCATTTTGTTGTTTCTTTTGCTATTCAGAAGCTTTTTTGTTTGATATAGTCCTACTTGTTCATTTTTGCTTTTGTTGTGTTTTGAGCATCATATAAAAAATTATTACTAATACCCATGTCAAAAAGATTTTTCTCAATGTCTTCTTCTAGGAGTTTTATGGTTTCCAGTCTTACATTTAAGTCTTTCATTCATTCAATTTAATTTTTTGAGTGGTATAAAGTAGGGCTTTAGTTTCATTCTTTTAAATGTAAATATCCAATTTTCCCAGCACTATTTATTGAAGAGCATTTTCTTCATTGAGTATTCTTGGCTACTTGGTCAAATATTTGTTGACTGCACATATATGGGTTTATTTCTGGGCTCTTGATTCTGTTCCATTGGTCTACATGTCTGTTTTTTATGCTAGAACCATATTGTTTTTTTGTTTGTTTGTGTGTGTGTGTGTGTGAGAGAGAGAGAGAGAGAGGAGAGAGAGAGAGAGAGAGAGAGAGAGAGAGAGAGAGAGAGAGAGAAACATCAATGTGAGAGAGACACATGGACCGGTTATCTCCCCCACTCTCCCTCACCTAGGGATGGGACCAAACCTGTTACCCAAACCTGAGACTGTTTGCCCTTGACTGGGAATCAAACCTGTGATCCTTCAGTGCTCTGGCCAACACTCTAACCACTGAGCAATACTGTTTTAATTACTGTGCTTTATAATATGGTTTGACATCAAGAAGTGTAATGCCTCCAGTTTTCTATTTTTTTTTAGGATTTATTTTTAAACCATTATCATGGAAGTTAATTATAACATTAGCCTTGAATTTAAACCCACTGAGATAACCTAACACAGTTCTTCACAGACATCAGTTACTATCTTCCCAGACCCGAAGATGTCATGAGACAGTTACATTTTATTGAGTTCTGATCTATCAATAGGGAAGAGATAGTTTTTACAAAATCTTTATTGTTGAAAGTATTACATATCCCCACCTCCCCACTGATTGGCCCCTTCTAGCCCTCACCAACCCCAGCCCTTCACCATCCTATTGTCTGTGTCCATGAGGGAAGAAATATCTTTGAAAATATATTATAGCTGATGTTTAGACACCAATGAAATTAATGGTTAGAGGTATTTTTCATCATTGTTTACTTTCATAATAAGATTATTCAGATTCAGATCACTGGCAATACTTACAAATTCATATTATTAAAACTTGTTTATTGAAGAATGCATTAATAATATATTTTTTTGACATTTGTGACAACGTGGATGGACCTTGAGGAAATTATGCAAAGTGAAGTGTCAGAGGAAGACAAATACTATATGATCTCACTTTGTGTGTAATCTAAAATAAAAACAAAAAACCAAACTCATAAATACAGAGATTGGTGGTAGCCAGAGGTGGGAGGTGAGGGTGGGCTAAACGGGTAAAGGGAATCAAAGGAATGAAATTAAAGTTACAAGATAAATAAGTCATGAGGATGTAGGCATCCCCACTGTATCATATGTTTGAAAGTTGCTAAGAGAGTAGATCTTAAAAGTCCCTACAGGAAAAAAAATTATAACTATGTAGTGATAGATATTAACTAGACTTTTTGTGGTGATGATTTTTCAATAAATATAAATATTGATGTACAACAATTAATGCAAGGTTATGTGTCAATTACACCTCAATTTTAAAAAATATTAATAAAATGCCTTTAATGCCTAGAAATTAAAATTGACTTCTTTTTTTTTTTTTGAGAAACAAAATCCAAGTTTATGTATTAATTTCTTGCATGGAAGTACGCCTCAATGATATCCTTTGCCTGAGACTGTTTGCCAAAGTCCTTAACCACCACACAACTGCAACCAACCACTTGACAGGATTTTTCCTGTCTGTTGATTTTACAGAGGCTACCCATTCCCCTAGTTTCTTGTTTTCATCCATTTCATTTTGGTTGATATCTTGTTCAGTACAAAGGGCCTCCACCAACTCGGCATTCATGGGCTCATCACAGTTGGATGCAAGCACACAAAGGTGTGTTTGGTGCTAAATTCATGTAGAAGTACAGATACTTCTGCAACAACCTTAAAATTCCATTAAGTTAACTCAATGCTTTAGTTTTGCAAACTACTAAATAAGGGTCTCTAGACTTTCTGAATTAAAATTGCATTCATATTGCCCGGCCGGGTGGCTCGGTTGATTGGAGCATCATCCCCTACAACTACAGGTTGCAGGCTCAATTCCTGGTCAGGGCACATACCTAAGTTTCGGGTTTGATCCCCGGTCATGGTGCACATGGGAGGTAACTGACCCATGTTTCTCTTTCACATCAATAATTTTTTTCTCTCTCCCCCTCCCCCATCCCTCTCTCTCTAAAATCAATAAACATATCCTCAGGTGAGGATTTAAAAGAATAATAATTAAAACAAATAAAATTATGTTCATTACATTATTGAAGTTTGACTATTAAATTATCTGAATTTTCTCAAAAAAAATGTATAAGGCCTGAGATCTATAGCTAGTTTAATAACATATGAAACAAATTATTACCACACCAGCAAACAGTGCATGTTTCTTTATAATCTCTATTATGCTTAAAGCCATGGATAAATGCTAATGATTATAAATACTTACAATTTTGTCTATTTCTGTTCACTTTTTTAAATGCTTTTCTTCCTAGGTACAAATTTATTTTCTCTTCTAAATCATATTCAACATTGTAACTTATTTTCCCATAATAGTTTTGGCAGTCACATGGTTTAGGATGTTACTCTTTCATTGCTAAAGGTAGTTTTATAGAAAATTCTCCCTTTTAATCTTTGCAAACAATACCAAATGACATGGGTCTTTCATTTCACAGGTTAGTAAACATAAAGAAGAAATGGAAATGAGAAAAAAGTGGGACATCGTAAGTGGCAAGGTTTGCATTTAAGTTTTTTTCTTTTATTCTGTGCTTCTCTTTTTTGGCATCTTGAGTTGAAAGAGAAGATACTTATCAGTGAGGCAAGAAGTGTGAATGGGAGGCCAGGAGACTTGAGTGTAAGCAGTGGAGAAAGCTAGCCTGGCATAAGTGAAAGGTGTCATCCTGGCGTACTGATGATGCTCAGGTTCAATGGCTTGTCTCCACATTTCTGTCCCTTCACTCCTACCTTCTATTCCCCTGCCTTCTTACTAAGATACAATCCTCAAGCTACCACCATACTCCACTCCTTTTCCAGGTGACTCCAGAAACCACTGATCTGAAGGTATGTTATTCTTTGTACACTAGCATTAATTTGCAAGTTAAATTAGGCCTTGAGGGGGATTGCGGGACTGGGAGCAAGAACAGATCCAGGTCCTTTGGGACTGAACACTTCCACTCTGCTACTTCAGCTCAGGGCAAGGGAAGAAAATAAAGGGACACGAATCCGAAGAAGGAAGTGAGAATAACAGAGCTGGTTCTTTTTGTGTGCCAGGGCTCAAGATCATTGAAGGGGAAAGAGCTCACGTTTTCACCATGGTCCTCACAACACAGGATAAAGCCATCCTCTTTTCCCAGCACTTCAGGGTCTAAGACAAAAAGAGGGAAGACTTCAAGGAAATCTTTAAAGCAAAAGCACTCTGAGGTAAGACCTGCGCCAGTGGCCACGTCCTGTGACACCTTCTTCTGCACAGGGGCTCCTGTGCTGTTAGCAATAGCGAAACCGAGATCATACCTCACACCCAGCATCAGCAAGGTCGCCAGTGTCAACACACCTGATTCTCCTGACTCCCTGCACACATCTGGGCAGGGGCTCTGGGTGCTTTTCTCAGCACCAGTATGTCTTTGTTAGGTCCCTTAACTTACCCAAGAAGATGCCACTGCTATCCTCAGCTCAATGGCTTATTTAACTTAGTCAGTAAGGCTTCGTAGATCTCTATTAAATTAGCGAGATTTGGAGAATCTATATGCCAAGCACTTTCTAGGCTGTATAATCTCTAACTCATTACTGCCCAATAGCTATCAGAAGCTTAACGAAGCTTCCCTCAAGGACAAGCAAGTATTCAGAGTGCTTGCTCGTATTCTAAATAGACACCTGGGACTGGCTCACACTATCAGAGCCGTGCATGCAAGAATTAACTTCTATTGTCATCTGTTTGCACAGCCCCTTCCCCAGTGATCAGAATTGCTTTTGCTGGGTCTGCGGCAGTACAGTTCATCTCCATAAAGGGCATGTCCAGAAGTAGCTCTGTGATGTTCAGTTCGACCTTGGCTTGTTATGTGGACGTTGCTGAGGCACTGCTCGTGGCATTACACAATGCCTCCCTTCATGTGGTCTTTTGGGGAACTTTCTTCTGCCCTTAGTTATGGGACCGGTTGTCTTTCTCTGAGCAATTGGTCCTTCCTGTGAGCACTGTGAATTGGGTAACTGGTCAAGGCTCCTTTTCCACACTGGCTCTCAGGAAACAGAAGTCACTTGGTGAGTCACCTGGCCAACGCACAGCACTTCATGAAGAGTCTCTCCGCCCACATGTTTGAGTCCCATACTCAGTTTTTTTCTCCACATGTTCCCAAGTCATTCCTCCTGCTCCCACAGGGGGCAGAGCTGCCTCCCTAACACGCAAGGCACCGTGGGGCTGAGCAGAACCCTGCGTCTGTGTCGTCCTTGTTCCACTGGGCAGAGAAAGATCTGGGCATCTCATGCCAACTCCCAGGCAGATGGCTCACTGCTCATAGCCAGCGGAGGAGTGAGACAACAGGTAGAGAGAGGCCAGGGGTTGAGAAAAAGCATTGTCTTCTAAAAATATTTTCACTTTGTAGGAAGTCTAGTCAACTGGAAACTAATGTAATTTCTCAAGGAGGAGAATGACATTTGGGGGGAAATTTGGCACATGACTGGCCCGTGTTTGGGTTCTAGAAGTAAGATTTTTAGAATCCAGGTCTTGGGAAGCTTTTGTTTTTGATTCACAAAAGAACAAAAAAACAAAGACACAAACAAGGGAGAACCCTGCCTGAGTAGGTGGTGCTGCCTGCTGACGGGGCAGAAAGACCAGCCATACCGGGTGAGGGGCTCTAGTCCACGCCTTGGACTTAGTAAGCCTGTGGTCAAGCCCATATCCTGTTCCAGAAGGCTCTTCCAGCTGCCAGAAATCAAGCTGAAGGGCTGGCTCTGTGCGTCAAGGCTCTGAGATGAATGTGGACAGGGCTGCCCAGCAGAGTTAGCAACTGGACAGAGTGACGGGTCCCAGACCCCGAGATGACAGCAGCAGGGGGAGCTGCCCCCATTCCCACAGCAAGCCCAGGGCTGTAAGTCAGTCCTAGAATTCCAGTTTAGAAACTCCTTAATTTACAGATCAAAATGGAGTTTCCAAAATTGCTGCCACAGGGGACAGGAATACTGCCTGTTCTCACAGAACATACACAATAAAGGAGAGACAAAGGTAGACAGGATCTCTCAGAAGATGTCATTTCAATAGGACTTTCTCATAGGATAACAGTTTTTCCTTCTAACCACTATTACGGTTATCTTGCTGTTGCCAACACATAATAGTACATTTTGTTAGCTGGAGAGACTCTAAAGTTAATGTGTAACAATAAGTGAAAATTGGACTGGGGGAGGGGAGAGATGACGTAACCTGGTATTCCATCTTTCTATTAATTAACTTGATTTTACAGCGTAATGTAGTTTTCTAGTTCACCGTTATTACTAGCATATGTACTTTTGTTGTTAATAATAATTTTGTTACTATAAGGGCTCCCTTATATCACCTTCCCATGTGGTCTATTCTTCACCATAGGTTAACTATAGGCACTCTGGTTATAATTTTTCTGTTTCTCTCTTTTAAATATTTTTATTATATTGAGGTAGTTGGACACCTTAAAAATGATCTTTAAAGGTTTAATAATACTACCACGTGTAAATGACCAAACAGAGAGCTTGCTGCAGGAACTTTTAACTCAGTCATTTAACTTATCCAATTAATCATACTTATTTTTTGAAATCTGTGTCATTCGGTGGGAACAGCACACATGTCTCACTCTGGAGTACACAGTGATAAACCGAGTGTTTAGCCAGTCTGAAAAACGCGATATGAACATTGCTGTCTGATTTCTATTTATGAACGATTTCACAACTTAAAATTTGTATTTGGACAGTGTTTTGTGCAAAGTTTATTTTTTGATATCTGTAAAGCATTTCAAACATTAAGGTTTCACAGAACAAGGTTAAATTGGATTTCCAGGTCTCCCTACCCCACCCCCCAGCCAGGGTAATTCGTTAATTGAGGTTGCACCCAGTGAATGCTTCCCTGGAAGATTTCTGAGCGTCCGTGGGGTAACCTGGTCTATGCTGGCGGAACATGTGGTGTGTGCTCAGATCCGCAGAAAGCAGTAGGACCCTTGTTTGTGGGAAATGGGACATGGGACAAGGTCAGCTATGTTCCCATTCTTAAAGTGCATGCAGCACAAAGCAATTTGTACTTGATACCAGACTTTAATTAAAGCTCTAGAACATGATTCTTTTCATTCCAGAGTTGTTAGGTGAAATATTTTTTTTTGCAATAGTTTTGCAATTGTGACCATAGTCACCCTTCAGGTTAGTATTTTTTAAAAAGTTATTATTATAGGATATAGAATTGTTATTATTATAGGTATATATATCATAGGCTACTTGGGTGAAGGAAAAATCTTTCTTTCTGAAACTTCCCATTCCTTTCCTCTACAACCTGTTTATTTGACTAAATTGCACATGAAGTTTAAAATAAATGCCACCTGAGAAGAAAATAATATAACCTGTTCATTGTTTCATTCTTTTTTCCCGTGGCTTGGTTGGATAAAGCAGACACTTGACAGTTCCACAGAGCATTGTGGCAAAGTCAGCATTGTGCTCATTGCTGATCTGACCCCAGGGGGTGGTGCCGAAATACAGCGATAGCACCATTCTGGACACGTGCATGGTCTTCAGATGCTGTCAAAGAATATTTACTGTATTTTGATAGATTGTGTTGACACAGAATTCTTCCCCTTATGCTGTATCTCGATCTCATATTATGAATAACTTTAAAATATAGAGGTAAATGAAGTAATATACCAGTACTACAATTATTTGCTTTATTTTGAAATCAAAATTTTCATTTACCGTTATAATGAGTTCAACTTTATATTCTGTTCTCAGAGAACTGAAATAGAAAATCTCCTATTTAAAATTCAACTGAAAGGGGGCTTTTACTTTCTACAGCATATTTAAGGGATTATAAATTTATTAGGTCATCTGGAAAACCAGATGGGCTGAGCCCCAAAATGGCACCAGCTCCTACCGCATTTTATTCTGAATAGTTTGATGACAAATTGAATACTTTCCATTTGTATTTGGAAAATAAAATTTTTGAAACTAAAAATATTTTAGTGAAAATAATATCTAATACTTGTTGCACAAATAAATTTTATTGCTAAAATCAATTGAAGGGTTTTATACTTTGTCTCTTGTGTATTTGTTGGAGGATGATTATAAAATTTTATTTATATTTCAGTATCATTTAACTTAAATCCTAAGATATTACCATAAAAACCAGGAAAAGATAAATCTGAGATTTGCATCAATTTCTAGTCTTCCTTAGACATTTTCAGTCATGGGGTGAGATGGCAGGTCCTGACCACATGTAATATCATCCTTGACTTTTGGGAGCACACAAAGCAGCCATCTTACCCCCGACTGCTTGGTGTTGCTTCATTCTATCTGCCTGGCTTCAGCTGTGGTCTTCTCTCCAGTTCCCACTGGGAGTTGAGGCCAGTCTTGAACACCAAGTCATTTGGCCAGAGTCCTGCCACTGCCCAGACTTGGGTCTGACTCCCAGAAGACTGAACACTTTGAACTGCTGTCACTCATCCTAATTGCCATGATCAATTCTGTTGTTTGATGCTATGAGTTATATTATAGAACTGCTGACACTCAAGGCCAGAATCAAGCCCAAGGTACCCACACCCTTTTGGACACTGGCATTGGACTGTCATCTACCCTTTTTGGATCCAACACTAGCAACTTGTTAGTTTCCCCAGCCCTGATTTCTTCAGGCCTAGGGTCTCCAGGTCCCAGCTTTCTCCTCAAACCCTAAGGACGTTTCTGTAAATTACAATACATAAATTTTTTTTCAGGAATGTATTTTCATGGAGGGTGGTATTTAAACTTTTCCTCATTTGATATCCTTTGTTTTCTTCTCCTCAGTGTAATCCCTTCTTGTTCATCAAGAAAACCTTAAATAAAACAAAAAAGTTAATTGATCCTGTCCTATGTAGCTTAATGGTTTGAGTATCAGCTCGTGCACCCAAGGGTCTCAGGTTTGATTCCTAGTCAAGTGCATGTACCTGGGTTGCAGATTCTATCCCCAACCTGGTTGGGGCCCATGCAGGAGGCAACTGATCAATGTGTCCCTCTCACATTCATGTTTCTCTCTCTCTCTCTCTCTCTCTCTCTCTCTCTCTCTCTCTCTCTCTCTTCCCTTCCTTCCACTCTTTCTAAAAATCAATGGAAAAATATATCCTCAGGTGAGGATTAACAAAAGCAAAGTTATTTGTTTTTTCAAATTTACTCATGTATTATATATTACTCCTACCATAACTTGCATATCTGCTCAGACTTAATCAATGATATATCACTGAATTGATTTAATGCTAGCCAAATCTAAAGAGTTCTTAAGTTTTGTGAGCTTGTGCAACCCTTACAGAATTAAAATACACTTTTATTTAGGCTTTTAAAACACTTGAAAATAGATTGAGGATCCTCTTCATCAATATTAAGTGGGGATTCATTCCTTTGTTGAATATATAAATATATATAAATATCAAGAAATGAAAGACAAGTTACCTACAACCCATGTTATGGAGTCCAGTTAATCTGAGGGTTGAGAGCATATGGTAAACCCACATTTGGTTTTATGCCACCAGAATTGGTGAGCATGTGTCTAGGCAACCTAGAGTGCAATTCTGGTTGTCTTTTTCTCTAGTTGAGAATATGCAAGTGGATTTTGATTAAAATATGTAGCATGTCTATCTGGTTTACATTAAATAAGTCATAAGCACATTTTAAAGGTAATTTTTATATTAAACTTAGAAAGATTTCAATACACAATTTCAGATTCTTATACCACCATTGGAAGAGCTAGAAGAGTAAGTACTAGGAAAACAAGAAAGATTTCAGATTAAAGCACCCAAGCAGCTGGTTGATAAGAGATTAATAAGAAGTCAGTACCATCCTAGGTACCTTTTGAAATCTCCCACCAAATAGTTTTGTCTCAGCAATAAAGAGTGTGTTAATAGAATGCTCTCCAGAAAGTCACTATGAAATTCATATAGGCAAGTCCGTTGGTCTTGATTTAAATGCCTTTGCATAGTCTTTCTAATGTTTCCAACAAAAGTACAGCTTTTTAAGTTCCTGACACGTTGTACCCTTCAAAATTGTAAAGTTTCATATGTAAACAAAATTGTAAAGTTTAATAATAAAGATGTAGATACTCGTTAACAGCTGATAGCTCAATTGATGTTTCTTTCTTTTCAGATTTAACCCATTGGAATTAATAATGTATGATAAGTATATATACATTTTGGGGGGACACCCTGTAGATATTTTCATGTAACAATAACTGATATAATTTATTACAGCAAGATTTGCATTTGATATCTTCATTTAAGCCATTTCTGGAGCTTTCATTTCTTTATGTAGACCTAAGTTTCCATGTAGGATTATATTCCTCCTTCCCGAAAAACTTTTTCCCCCAAGTTCTTATAGTACAGATCTGCTGACAAAGAGTTCTCTCAACTTTTGTTTGTCTGAAAAAAAATTTATTTTGTCTTTGTTTTTGATAGAACTATTCCAAGTGTAGAAGTCTGGATTGACATTTTTATTTTAATGCGTTGAAGATGTAATTCCATTGTCTTTTTGTCTTGCATAGTTTTTGATAAAAAAAATCTACTGTAAATTTTCACTTTGTTTCTCTAATGTGTCTTTTACTTTGGAATGCCTTTAAAATTTTATCTTTGCTTTTCAAGAATTAAATTATAATGTTCTTTGGGTGTTTGTTGTTTCTCTCTCTTTTCTGAGTGAACTTTGAAATTCTGAAATTTGTGGTTTGACATCTTTTATTAGCCTTTGACCATTATTTCAATTAATTAGAACACTATCTCTTTTGCCCCATTCTCCCTTCTCCTTCTGAGACTCCAAGTACACCTATGTTCGGCTGTTTGGTATTGTCCCACAACTCATGGAGGTTCTGTTTAGTAATTCTGAAATTTGTTTTCCTCTTTGTTTCAGTTTGGGGAATTTCTGTTGACTTACCTTCAAATTCACTGATTGTTTTCCTCAGCTGTATTGAGTCTACTGATGAGTATAACAAAGAAATTTTGAATCTACTGATGAGTCTAACTAATAAATATTTCATTTTTGGTATTGTCTTTTTTACTTCTAGTATTTCCATTCGACTTTTTTTCCATCGCATTGTTTTTTGTTTATTATTATTTTTTAAAATATATTTTTATTGATTTCAAAGAGAAGGGAGAGGGAGAGAGAGGTAAAAACATCAATAATGAGAGAGAATCATTGATCAGCTGCTTCCCGTGTGCCAAGCCTACAACCTGGGCATGTGCCCTAACCGGGAATTGAACCATGACTTCCTGGTTCATAGGTCGACGCTCAACCACTGAGCCACACTGGCTGGGATCCATTTGACTCTTATGTTTTCCATCTCTATGCTGAAATTCCCTATCTATTATGTATCGTGCATGTTATTCACCCTTGGTCTAGGTTCTTGAACATTTGAATTATAGTTATTTTAAAGTCCCCATCTCATAGTTCCAAAATCTGGGTCATCTTTGAATCTGTTTTTTGTTGATTGCTTTGTCTCCTGACAGTAGGTTCTTCTCTCCTTGCTTTTTTGTGTGTTTCATAATTTTTTTTGAATGGCAGACATCATGTGTAGGCTAATAGAGACTGAAGTAAATAGTGTTCATACCTGGAAATGGCATGCCTCTTCTTTTTTTTCTTTTTTATCCCCACCCGAGGATATGTTTATTGATTATAGAGACAAAAAAATCTATGTGAGAGAAAAACATTGATAGGTTGACTCTCACATGCTCCCCAACCAGGGCTCAAACACATAGCCTAGGTGTATGTCTGTCCAGAATCAAACCCACAACCTTTTTGGTGCACAAGATGATGCTCCGACCAACTGAGCCATCCAACCAGGGTGGCATGCCTCTTCTTATATCAGGCTATAAAGCACTGAGCCATATAGCCAGAAGTTGTGTTGAGGTGAGTTTGCTTGTTGCTGTGGTTCATTTTAGTGGACCACAGCCTAGATATTCCTTTTGTGATAGGCATGTGTTTAGAGTGGGAGTGTGTGCTGTTCCACCCTTAGCTTTCAGCAGAACCTGTCCACCTGTGCCATAGAGTGGTTCTCTCTTTATGTATCTGTTCCTCCTTTGGTAATAGACTGCTATTGCCTAGTACTTCATAAGTGAGGGGAGAGATGGTTTTTTCCTTATTCTAATCAAAAGACAGTCTCTGGAAAGTGCTATATGCTTGGCCCTTAGAAGTGATCTTTCTCAGGATTCCTGTCCCTCTTCCCTGTGGCAGTCTACCTCTGCCTTATGCCTAAACTTGACCTTGGTTAGGTGTTCCTATCCCTGCTGCAATTCTAGGAAACTCCGGTTGGTATTAGCACAGTCTCTAAGGCATAAGACCATCACCAACCCCTCACCCAGAGGAGGAAAGTGCTTCTTTTATTTCGCCCTTGTCATATGTGTTTATCTGTGCTCTGTAAGCAGGAGTTCTGATGCTTTCCCCAGCCTTTTGCGAAGGGGGTAGGGCTTGGTGCCCAACACTTCTCCACTGATCACCTTCTTTGAGTCTGATTGGCCAGAGGGTTTGCTTCCCCTCTTCCAGGAACTTAAGTCTTTTGTTTCCTGGGATAAAAGGGCTTGGGAAGATACTTTTCTCTTAGCAGCAGCTGATCCCCTCCACAAGCCTGCACCATCATAAGCCTCCTGCCCTGCCCTCAGTTTTTCTCATGAGCATCTTGTAAGAAACCGTGAATGAAGCTGTGAGCATGAACTCTTCTATAAGCATGTGCCCCCAGCTACTTCAAACTGCTCTCCTAACCCATAATGCTCTTCAGTAGTTCTTTATATTTTAGCTTGTGTTTTTTTTTTGTATCTGCTTGTGTTGCTACTGGGATGGTACTGCTTCTGCTGTAGGTAAGACTCTTCATGTGTCATAACTCCCCTTGGAAAGGCTCGCTCCCCTGGAATGCAGGTCATCTGGTTGTGACTCTAATTCTCTGATAGGTTCAAGAAAAGTTGCCATTTTGTAGTGTATCTGAATTTTTCTTGTTGTTAGTCTTGGAATGGCATTTCTTTTCATCCTATGTGAAAGCCAGAAATCTGAATTTGTTATATAAAACAGATTTATACTTATCCAAAATAAAGTAAGAAAGAATCTGCCACCTTGAGATAATCATTAAAAATCCTTTGTAAAAATCCTTTCAGACAAAACTTGATGAAGATTTGCACATACAACAAGATATGGGGGACTTCATTCAATACCATTGAATATATATATAATCACTCATGTGCAGTATTTCACGCCATAGAAGTAGCACAGTTTAGTTAACCAATTTCTATCAATGTACGGTGCCTTCCTGAAACACTGTTTCTCTTCCATTGCTGTTATAAACAATGGCTTCATAATATTTAATAGGGACATTTCCATCTTGGAAGTGTTCTGATTACAAATTTTTTATATTGAATAATTTCATAGATGCGAAGCTGCTTCTATATACTGATTTCCCACAGTGAACATAAAGTCTAGATAATCTGGAGCCAGATGAAGAGGCCAAGCCCCACAATGATTTAGGTGGGCTTCCAGGCCTTTGAGAAGATATGCCTGAAGTTTGCATATGGCCTGGATCAACCTGGATTCCATAGGGCTTCATAGCTCAGTCACCTGCCAAAATGTTTCAGAGGCCCTGGGCAGACAGGGAGCAGTAGCACCCTTGAAGCACATCAAATGAGGAAAGCCTTGTCATATTTTTTAAGAAGTTCTCTAGCTTAATATTCTTGTTAGAAGCAAATTTACTAGTGTTATATGTAGATAGATATTTTGTTTTGACTTCTGATCTACACAGTGATTAGTGCTCGCTTGCATAAAGCCTTATGTTTTAGTCTCAATGTTCCTAATTTTCAAGCCTCTTCTCTCCAGATTATAAGGACATGAGGCTAGTTCTCCTCTCTTCATGTGGCTTTGTCACTCCCTCCTCCCACTAACCACCACCCACTGGCACATTACTGGTGTTCAAAAAGAGTTGTTTGCTTAGGAATTGAAAAGAAAAAAATATGTTAATTAAAAGTCAAGATGAATGAAGTTTTAGAGACAGAAGATCACCTTCAGAATGCATTAGAAAGATTGTTTTGATGGTAATATGATTTAAAGGAGAAAGAGGCATTAAGGCCAGGAAGAATGGTCAACGTTTCAGAAGAGGTATGTTTGTGGAAATTAGAGGAAATGACAGAATGTAATGACTCTTTCACTGACAAGGAAAAAGAGAAAGAAGACATGATAAGGAATATGGTTGCTCTGTGCTCGTTAATATGCATCATTGTACTTCTGTTACAATAAACCTTGGCTGTTCATTCCTAATTTATATGATTATATTTATGAAATGTTTTCATTTAAAACAATGTTAAGTACTTAAAATGGGAAACAAATTTAAGAATTATAACTTCTGTTATAAAGAAATGTCATTTCTTAATTTTATGAATTTTTAGTTATAAATATATATAAACTTAAAAGAAAGTGAGAAATATTTGTAAGAAATTATTTCTAATCACAACTTTTGATTACCTTTATAATTGTTCATTTACATTTTCCTACTTAGGAAGCTATCTACTTTCATATTGATATTACCGTTCATTTCCACCTCTAGCTATTGTTCAGCCATCCAATATTTGTACCTGTCAGTGCAGTAGCCACATAAAGACCAGCGTGTGTGTTCCAGAGAAAGTGGAATGTCAGCAGCTGACAAAACAAAATGACAGTTTAATGTGGACAGAGCCAGTATCCAATATAACATGCTCTAGCAAAGCTGAAAGTTCAACTCAAACTAGAGAGCAAACACTCTCGTCTACTGTGGTGCTTCCCCCCCCCCCCCCCTGAAAAGAGAAGCTATCTTTGTCATTATCACTGTGAAGAGTATTGTCTGTTGGAGAGACTGAATGACTGTTTGCTTTACAGAAAATATGCTTTAGCACAGTCTTATCTCTATCATAGAAGCCCTCATTTTATGAGAGTCAGGAAAAGGGAGCCTTGAAAATTTTTACTACGTGTGAATTTAAACACAGAGTTGTTTTTTAATAAACTTTCAATTACTGATATGACTTTGGACATAGTGAAATAAATAAATATAAATGTCTTTCTACATGGAAGCTTATTTTGTTTTACCAACTTGTTTTTCTAACTTTCCATGGATTAATTTTTCAAATTTGAGTTATTTTTTTCTCTGTTACCATACTGGCAAATGCCCTCCAAAGCTTGTGGCCCTTTCCCCAGTGATTCCCTAGGTTCCTATTAACCAGATGGCAGTGAACTCACTCTCAGCCTGTGCCCTGGGAGAGAGGCATTTGAGGTGCATCATGCCCTTTATTTGAGAAGAAATAGGTGGTATGGCCCCCAAAGGTGCGTGCCTTCAGGGACCTCGGGGACCCCAGGTTTTTGAAGCCAAGGAAGCTAATGATAACAAAGACTTCTCGTTGTTTTTGTCAAATTGGTGTTGCTGTGCCTTAGACTTTCTGTTTGATTAGCTTCCTGTCATGTGAGCCTTGGAAAGACAGCCACTATACTGGTGGTGGTGGGTGGCAGTTTCCTCTAGGAAGTTTGAGATACAGTGTAGACAACGAAGGGGAAAATTATAGGGGTCGTTCTAGGATCACCAAAGAGCTCCCCGGGACTGCAGGAACTGATGGAGTAGGAGTTAGAGTTTACAAAACTAAGTAAGAGTAATGGGTTAGGACCCAGGTTAGGATTAAGCCAGTCCTGAGAATTCTATCAGCCAGGGATGAATCAGAACTACAGATCAGCTGTGCCCAGGCACAGCCTTCTATCCCTGACCTTATGCTTTTCCATTTCTATAAATTTCATGAATGCCCTTATTCTAGTCTTTAGCTGGTGACTCCTGATTCTATCTCTAGAACTGATCCCACTCAAAAATCCCAGGCCCTTGTCCCAATTGCCTATTGTGGGTTTTTATTTGATTGTGCCATGGGTATCTCAAACTGTGTCTGAAACTGCATTTACCAAATTCTTCCTTAATAAAAGGTGAAGGAGGAAGAGGAGGAGCAGGAGGAGGAGGAGAAGAGAAAGAGAGAGAGAGAGAGAGAGAGAGAGAGAGAGAGAGAGAGAGAGAGAGAGAGAGAACTAGCACACAAAATTGTCCCTATTTCTATTATTTTTTCTTATCATAGTGAATAGTACCATTCTCCATCTAGTTGCTCATATAAGAAATTATAGGCAGTTCTCTTCTCACTCAAAATTGCCCTAAATTCTATCTCTTTCATAATTCCTCTCAAATATATTTTCTCTGCTTCAGCCCTGTTTTCTTTTCTATTGTATCTTCAGTGCTTCAAATGTTTCCTGGCACAAAGTAGTAATTCAGCAAATATTTAGTGAGTTAAAAAACAAAGAAAATAAACAAAGTCATTAGCCCTGTAGGAAACAGTTAATTTAGGAAACAGATACAACCTTTAAAAATAAATACATTTTGGAAAACATTCAAGAGAAACTTTTATCCATTAAGCAGGACAGGCTGCTATGAAAAACAAAAACAAAAATCTGAGGAAAAGAATAATTTATTGAAGGTAACAATTTTTTTAAAAATAGCAATGGGCAGAGTGAATAATAAAATTGACACAGCTGAAGATCTAATTAATTAAAGTGGAAAAAAGTCTCAGAAATAATGTAAAATAGCAGACATAAATTATGAGGAAAGTTAAACAGTGGTTGCTACAAGAAAATAAAACAAAGTATTCAAAAGGAAAAAAAAATGTTTGAACCCTGATTCTTATATTCTTATATTCTTATATTCTTATATTCTTATATTCAAAACTAAGTATGAAAAGAAAAAAAGATATGCAGGGTTATTTGCACACAATAAAAGGGAGAAACTAGGTCTGACTCAGAAGTCAGGGAAGCTAGAAAAAAATAAAAGTTGAAACATTAAACTAACACTTGGAAGAGACTTTTTTCAGTGGCAAAGTTTAGTAACAGGTTTACACTTCCTTCTCTATGAGTTTCAATTACTTAGGCCTGTAATAAGTGGTATTCGCATAAACACACTGTTAATATTATTTACTAGATTTCAGTTTTTAAGAGTCAATGTGTAGATAAAGCATGGAGGATTTACTTATAGTTAGAGAACAATCTTATAGACATTGACAATATAAAAATAACATTCCTTCTAAAAACTTTGAAATTAGGTGAGTGAATATGTGGGAAAATATAAAAGTCTAAATAAATTTCCATTTTCACAGGGAGGAGTTAATATATCAAGTATACAAGTTTATATATATCAAAATCATTATAAAAGCAACAACAAGCAGGTGGGAGAGAAGGTGGAAGGTAATATGAATGCTCTAAAACAGGGGTGGGCAAACTTTTTGACTCGAGGGCCACAGTGGGTTCTTAAACTTGACCGGAGGGCCGGAACAAAAGCATGGATGGAGTGTTTGTGTGAACTAATACATATTAACACTGCTGCTGGTGAAGGTGCGGAAGGGAGAGCAAGAGAACCCTCCGCTCTTTCGGCTCCGCGGCCGGATAGAACAGCCGAACGGGCCGGAACCGGCCCACGGGCCATAGTTTGCCCACGGCTGCTCTAAAATCTTAATCTTTATTTGTGGAGAGCCCAAATCAATAAAGGCTATTATCCTATACTAGGGGCCCGGTGCACAAAATTCATGCACTGGGTGTCGGGGGGGGGGGGGGGGGAGAGTGTCCCTCAGCCCAGCCTGCCCCCTCTCACATACTGGGAGCCCTCAGGCGTTGACCCCCATCACCCTCCGATCGCCTGATTGGCCCCTTGCCCAGGCCTGAGGCCTCTGGCAGAGGTGTCAGGCCTGGGCAGGGGACCCCCAGCTTCCCGCAGTTGCAGGCTCTGCCCCTGCCCAGGCTTAACGCCTCTGGCCTAGGCGTCTGGCCCGGGCAGCGGGGACCTGCAGTGGCAGCGGGGGGCGCCGCGATCGTGGGCTTCGCTTTAGGCCCAGGCAAGGGACCCCTAGCTCCTGGGACTGCCAGCTTCGACCGTGCCCAGCTCCCATCGCTGGCTCCACCCCTATTTCCTGCTATCACTGGCCAGGGCGGCACAGGCGCCTGATTCTCCAATCATGGCTGGGGGGCAGGGCCGCCTTTCCCCTCCCCCCTAGCTCTTAGCTCCCCCCTGGGTTTCAGATCACTGTCAGTGGCAGGGGGCTTCTTCCTGCTTTCCCTTTTGCCTCCCTGCATTGTGCCTACATATGCAAATTAGCCGCCATCTTGTTGGCAGTTATTTTGCATATAGCCCTGATTAGCCAATGAAAACGGTATCACCGTACGCCAATTACCATTTTTCTCTTTTATTAGTGTAGATAATAAAAGCCTAATATGCTAAGTGTCTGACTGTTTGACTGTTTGACCAGTCACTATGATGCGCACTGACCACCAGGGGGCAGACACTCCAACCAGTAGGTTAGCTTGCTGCTGGGGTCCAGCCAATTGGGACTGGGTGAGATGGGCCTGACACACCCTGGAGCCCTCCCACGAACCCTCCCTGGCCCTGATCGTTCATCAGTGGGGTCCCTCAGCCTGGCTTGCACCCTCTTGCAATCTGGGACCCTTCACGGATGTCAGAGAGCTGGCTTTGGCCCCATCACTGCAAGTCAGGCCAAGGGATCCCACTGGTGCATGAATTCGTGCGCCGGGCCTCTAGTTTATTTATAATGATAACGATGAGAAAAACTAAAAAACAAGAAAACAACAATACCTTAGCTTCTGGGAAGTAAGAGTTATATGTTCATGCATACTATTCTATTTGCAGTTTTTTTAAATATGTGCATACACTATCATTTAAAAATCTAAGGTAATATGAATGAAGAAGTCAATAGCTTAGTGTATGTGAAGTGTCTGACACAGAGTAGGCACCCAATTATAGTTTTTTATGGCTGCTATTAAAAATTTTATTTTTATATGTGGTAGCTGATGTCAGCTGTGTTCTCTCTGTACCTTCAGATACAAATAAATTCGGGTCAAACCAATTTTGTGCTTTGTGGTAGCCTAGAGTGTGTCCTCTGGTGTCTGCAGATGCCATGGTGTCATGGTGGTTGTCGCTGTGAATGGGCTCCTCCCACCGAACTAAAGCACATTCCGAGTCTCACTGTGCCCCGCTTGCCATCCCAGTTCACACTTTGTTTAATTAGATGCTGAATTCAATCCAGTCCTGTGATTTCTACTAAAAGCATCCACTCACATGACAACTTTGCATTTGTAAGTTTGAGGAAGTTGAAGAAGGTTAACTGACAGGGACAGTTTATATCATGAAGATGCTATTTCAAATTAAATATTGCACATCACCCCTGGCAAATGGTCAGCTACAGCTTCACCACACATTCACATCTCTAGCTCTGTGGTCTTGCCTAGCCATTTTCTCTTTCTCTAGCTCTCTTCTCAGCTTCTACCTCTGATTGCTTGGGGGAGCTTTGGAGGTCCCTTTTATTTTATTTTGCAAGACTCTCTGACTCCTACTCCCATACCTGACTCCAGATGCCACTTGGCAGAGCCTACCCTATGGAGATGGGCAACAGATCAAGGGACTTTTGGGTCACAGAATCCACTAAAGAAGTTAGTGGTGGCAATAAGGGGCACTTTTTCTGTCTATTGTTTTGGAATACAGCAATAACTAACCAAGCAGATTGTTATATGCAGTATATTTTCTCACTGCCATCTACTCTTATCATCAGAGAGAGTAACAAAAATTCACCCTGAGTATCATCTAAAATAAAAGATTGTTTTAAAGCTTATGTCTTCACAGGTAATAACTGCCCATTTCATTTTTAAAAGATATAATGGTAAAATTTGATCACTATATAATGACAGAGTAATGTATTTTTAAAAAAACTATAGTGGGAAAGTTGGTCTTAATGGACCATAATTGCCCAATTGCAAATCTATCCTATCTAATAATAGAGAAACGTGGTAATTAACCATAACTTCGCTACCCTTCCCATTGGCTAATCAGGGTGATATGCAAATTAACTGCCAACTAAGATGGCAGTTAATTTGCATATGTAGGCACAACGCTGGGAGGCGAAAGGGAAAGGACCGAAGAAGCCCACTGCCACTGATGGTGATCGGAAACCCAGAGGGGAGCTAAGAGCCAGGGGGCAGGGCAAAGGGCCACATTTGCCCTGCCCCCCAGCCGTGATTGGAGAACCGGATGCCTTTGACACCCGGGCCAGTGATAGCGGGAAGCAGGGGTGGAGCTGGCAATGGGAGCTGGGCAGGGGCGGAGCCGGCAGTCTGGGGAGCTAGGGGTCCCTTGCCCAGGCCTAAAGCCTTGGCCAAAGATGTTAGGCCTGGGCAGGGGTGGAGCCTGCAATCCCGGGGAGCTGGGGGTCCCCTGCACAGACCTAACACCTTGGACAGAGGCATTAGGCCTGGGCAGAGGCGGAGTCTGCAACTGCAGGGAGCTGGGGGTCCCCTTCCCAGGCCTAATGCCTCGGCCAGAGGCGTTAGGCCTGGACAGGGGCAGAACCAGCCATCGCGGGGAGCAGGGGCAGAGTCAGCAATCATGAGCAGCTGGGGGTCCCCTTCCCAGGCCTAACTCCTCGGTCAGAGGCGTTAGGTCTAGGCAGGGGCAGAGCGGGAGATCGCGGGGCACTGGGGATCTCCTGCCCAGGACTAATGCCTCAACCAGAGGCCTTAGGTCTGGGCAGGGGCGGTGCCAGAGATTGTGGGTAGCAGGGGCAGAGCCGGGGATGGTGGGAGCTGGGGGTCCCCTGCCCAGGCCTGACGCCTCTGCCGGAGGCCTCAGGCCTGGGCAAGGGGCCCATCCGGTGATCGGAGGGTGATGAGGGTCAACTCCTCTGGCCAAGGCGTCAGGCCTGGGCCAGAGGCATCAGGCCTGGGTGGGGGGCAGAGCCAGTGATTGGGGGGATATGAGGGTCCCCTGCCCAGGCCTGAAGCCTGGGTCAGAGGTGTCAGGCCTAGGCGGGGGGTGGAGCCAGCTATGGGAGGGAGCTGGGGGTCCCCTTCCCAGGCCTAACGCCTTGGCCGGAGGCATTAGGTCTAGGCATGGGTGGAGTCAGTGATCATGAGCAGCTGGGGGTCCCCTGCCCAGGCCTAACACCTTGGCCACAGGCATCAGGCCTGGGCAAGGGGCCAATCTGGCGATTGTAGGGTGATGGGGGTCGATGCCTCTGGCCAAGGCATCAGGCCTGGGCAAGGGTGGAGCCCGTGATCGGGGGAGATGGGGTTCCCCTGCCCAGGCCTGAAGCCTGGGCCAGAGGCGTCAAGCCTGGGGCGGGGGTGGGTGGGGTGCCAAGCCGCCGATTGGTGTGAACTACAGAGGAAACACCTTTTCTGACCGCTCATTGGTTAAGCTCCCTGTATGCCACTGGTAATATTCTTAGTAACTTGGGTAATAAGAATCCAAAACGGTGATCTAGGGTTTTTCACCACACTCCTGGTGACAAAAATGAAGGTCCGCTGATGGAGGGCTAAGAAATGTCATAACCTGCCCTAGCCACTTTGCCTCAGTGGATAATGCCTTGGCCTGCCGATGGCAGGGTCTGGATTCAATTCTGACCAAGAGCATGTACCTAGGTTGCAGGCTCCTCCCTGGCCAGGGCCCAGGTCAGGGTTCATGCAGGCGGCAACCAATCAAAGTGTTCCTCTCATTTTGATGTTTCTCTTTGTCTTTCCCTTTCTCTTTCACATTCTCTAAAAACCAATGGAAACATATCCTCAGGTGAGGATAAAAAAATAATAAAGAAATTATTATTATATGAAAGACACATCTTGAGAATGCCTAAAGAAAACTGTCATTTTTTCATGGTGATGGGACTGGTGTCCGTGTTGATGAAAACACCTTGGTGGCTGTGGTGACTGGCAGTGGCTGCAGCAGCGGAGTGATGGGGCTGGTGCCTTCCCCTGATCAGCCCGGTCACCTCCCACAAAGGGGGGCCAGACTGCGGCTTAGGCCCGCTCCCCAAGGGGAGCAGGGAGCGGGCCTAAGCCGTCAATAGGACATCCCCTGAGGGCTCCTAGTATGTGAGAGGGGGCAGGCTGGGCTGAGGGACACTCCCCCCCGCCAGTGCACGAATTTCGTGCACTGGGCCCCTAGTATATATATAAAAGCCTAAGCGACCAAACAACCAATCGACCGGTTGCTATGATGCGCACTGAGCACAAGGGGGCAGACACTCAATGCAAGAGCTGCCCCCTGGTGGTCAGTGTGCTCCCACAGCAGGAGTGCAGCTCAGCTGATGGACCCATCCTGGTGGCCTACCAGCCCAACAGCAGCCACTCGCTCTCTCAGTAGGCCTGCAGGTCCAATCTCCAGAGAACAGGCCAGGCACTGATGGACTGGCACTGCTCGCATGATCTTGACAGTGCAGCAGGTCTCCTGGAAGTTGGCCTTGGGCACCGCTGCTACTTCTCCTCCCTAGATGCTCCACAAGAAAGAAACGATATAAAATCAGCCGACAGGTGGATGCTGACAAACTGCACTAACGTCAGCAGCAAGGATCTGAATCCCAGGCTGGTGAGGAGATCCCACCACTCACCCAGATTGCCAATCGTGTCCCCCCCCCCCCCCCCGCCCCGCCCTGCTCCTCGGGATGGGCGCCAGATGCAGGGCTTATGGCTGGCGAGTGCTGCTGCTGCTGCTGCTGCTGCTGCGGTGCGAGCCTCTCCCAATTGGGACTGACTGAGCACAAGCCCGTGGCAGGCGCAGTGGGGCTGGGATGAGTAGGAGTGGCAGGCAGGAAGGCAGGAGCAGCAGGCAGCATTGGACTGATGGTTTCAGCCTGATCCCCACAGGCCACCCCAAGGGAACCCACCTGCACGAATTCGTGCACCAGGCCTCTAGTGCAATATATAAACACTGAACTTTATAAATTGGATAAGGCAGAGAAGATCCCTGTGGGACTCTGGTTGACATATTTAAATCTCAGTTTCCTTTCTCTAAGCTGCAGAGAAGACACATCTTTATGCATTAATTTGAAATGTTATACAGGGCAAAGGTAGGTTTAGAGTTTGTATGGAAAGTAATACAAACATTAATAAATAATAACACAAGAATAAACTCTGTTTCATGTATTCACAACTGTAAATCTACTTTGTCCCACACTATATTTACCTTGGTTTATTTCCTTTCCAGGCTGCAACTGATAAATCTGTTGAGACACATGAAGATGAAGAGGTGAAAATTCAACCTGAGTATTATCTAAAATACTCAGTGGACCAGGTATAATATGACTATTATGACCATTATTATTACACTAATTATTCTTCATATTGATGCTGGCTATTCTTAGAAAGTAGCAATGGCTTTGATGGAGAATTAGTTTTGTTTGGTGTTTTTCCTCTTTTAAAAAAACCGTTGTTGAGAATATTACAGATGTCCCCCTTTTTTCCCTCATTGCCCCCCTCCATCCAGTTCCCACCCCACTCCAGACCTTCACCATCCTATTGCATGTGTCCATAGGTAAGATCTTTGGTTAATCTCCTCCTCACCCCCCTACCCACTTCCCTCTGAGGTTCATCAGTCTGTTCTATGCCTCTGACTCTATTTTACTCACCAGTTTGTTTATTAGATTACTTGTTCACTTATTTTGATTTTTAGGTTCAATTGTTGATAGATATGTATTTGTTGCCATTTTAGTCATATTTTTATCTCTTCTTCTTCCTCTCCTCCTCCTCCTCTTCCTCCTCCTTCTCTTCTTCCTCTTTTTAAAGAATTCCCTTCAACATTTTATATAATACTGGGTTTGTGGTGATGAACTCCTTTAGCTTTTTACTGTTTGTGAAGCTCTTTATCTGACTCTCAATTCTAAATGAGATCTTTGCTGGGTAGAGTGATCTTGGTTGTAAGACTTTGCTATTCACTACTTTGAATATTTCTTGCCACTTCCTTCTGGCCTTCAAAGTTTCTGTTTGAGAAATCAGCTGACAGTCATATGGGTACTCCCTTGTAGGTAACTAACTGCTTTTCTCTTGCTTCTTTTAAGATTCTCTCTTTGTCTTTAATCCTTGGCATTTTAATTATGATGTGTCCTGGTGTGGCCCTCTTTGGGTTCCTCTTGTTTGGGGTTCTCTGAGCTTCCTGGACTTGTAAGTCTATTTCTTTTACCAGGTAGGGGAAGTTTTCTGTCATTATTTCTTCAAATAGATTTCCTTGCTCTCTCTCTTCCCCTCTGGCACCCCCCATAATGCAAATGTTGGTATGCCTGAAGTTGTCCCAGAGGTTCCTTATACTATCTTCATATTTTTGGATTCTTTTTTCTTTTTGCTCTTTTGCTTGGGTGTTTGCTTACTCATATTCCAAATCATTGATTTGATTCTCTGAATCCTCTACTCTAACTGTTGATTCCCTGTAAATTATTTTTTTAAATAATTCTTTCTTGTAGAAAGTCCCACTATTTCCCCATTGACCCCTACCAGCCTGCTCCCATCCCCCGCCCAGGTCCTTACCACCTCATTGTCTGTGTCCATGGGCCATGCATATATGCATACAAGGACCTTGGTTGGTTACCCTCCAGTCCCCCCTCCTCCCACTTCTCTCCAAGATTCCACACACTGTTCCATGCTTCCATATCTCTGCATCCATTCCATTCATCAGTTTATTTTGTGACTTTCCACATATGAGTGAGATCATGTGATACTTATCTTTCTCTGACTGACTTATTTCACTTAGCATGATACTCTCCAAGTCCCTCCATGCTTTCTCAAATGGTAAGATATTCTTTTTTACTGCTGCATAGTAATCCATGCTGTAAATGTACCACAACTTTTTTATGCACTCATCTACTGATGGGCACTTGTGCTGTTTCCAGATCTTTGCTATTGTGAATTGTGCTGCTGTGAACATACTGGTGCATACATTCTTTCTGATTGGTGTTTCGTGCTTCTTAGGATATGTGACAGTTCCATATTTAATTTTTTGAGGAAACTCCATACTGTTTTCTATAATGGCTGTACCAGTCTGCATTCCCACTAACAGTGCACTAGGGTTCCCTTTTCTCCACATCCTCGCCAACACTTGTTATTGATTGATTTGTTGATGGTAGCCATTCTGATAGGTCTGAGGTGACACCTCATTGTCATTTTACTTTGCATCTCTCTGACAATCAGTGAGTTTGAGCATTTTTCATATGTCTCTTGGCCATCTGCATGCCCTCTTTGGAGAAGTGTCTATTTAGGTACTTTGCCCATTTTTAATTGGATTGTTTGTCTTCCTTCTGTTAAGTTATATGAGTTCTTTACATATTTTGGATATCAATCCTTTATCAGATGTATCATTGCCAAATATGTTCTCCCTTTTGGTTTTGTTGATGGTTTCTTTTGCTATGCAGAAACTTTTTATTGTTTGTGGTGTTGTTTTTTTGTTTGTTTTAAATATTTTTATTGATTTCAGAGGGGAAGAGAGGAGAGATAGAAAAATCAATTATGAGAGTGAATCATTGATTGGCTGCCTCCTGCATACCCCCTACTGGAGATAGAGCCTACAACCCAGGCATGTGCCCTGACTGGGAATCGAGCCATGACTTCCTGGTTCATAGTTCTATGCTCATTCACTGAGCCACCTTGGCTGGGCCAGAAGCTTTTTATTTTGATGTAGTCCCTTTTGTTTATTTTCTCCTTAGTTTTCTTTGCCCTAGGAGATGTATCTATAAACATATTGCTATGAGAGATGTCTGAAATTTTGCTGCCTATGGTTTCTTCTAGGGTTTTTCTGGTTTCACAACTTACATTTAAGTCTTTTATCCATTTTGAGTTTATTCTTGTGCATGGTGTAAGTTGGTGGTCTAGTTTCATTTTTTTGCATATATCTGTCCAATTTTCTCAACACCGTTTATTGAAGAGACTGTCTTGAATCCAGTGTGTGCTCTTGCCTCCTTTGTCAAATGTTAATTGAGAGTAATGACTTGGGTTGATTTCTGGGTTCTCTGTTCTGTTCCATTGATCTATATGCCTGTTCTTGTGCCAGTACCAGGCAGTTTTGATTGCAGTGGCTTTGTAGTATAATTTGAAATCTGGTATTGTGATCCCTCCAACTTTGTTCTTCTTTCTCAAGATTGCTGCAGCTATTTTGGGTCTTTTTGATTACATATACATTTTTTTTGGATTATTTGTTCTATATCTGTAAAATATGCTGTTGGTATTTTAATAGGGATCACATTGAATCTATACATCTATACATTGCCTTGGGTAGTATCGACATTTTAATGATGTTGATTCTACCAGTCCATGAACACAGTATATTCATCCACTTATTTATATCTTCTTCTATCTCTTTTTTCAATGTCCTGTAGTTTTTTGAATATAGGTCTTTTGCCTCCTTGGTTAAGTTTATTCCTAAGTATTTAATTTTTTTGTTGCAATGGTAAATAAGATTGCTTGTTTAGTTTCTCATTCTGAGAATTTATTACTGGAGTATAAAAAAGCCATTGATTTTTGGGTGTTGATTTTGTATCCTGCTACATTGCCAACTTCATTTATTAAATCTAATAGTTTTTTGGTGGAGTCTTTAGGGTTTTCGATGTACAATATCATAATGAGATTTTTACTTCCTTCTTTCCAATTTGGATGCCTTTTATTTCTTCTTGTCTGAAGGACTAGGACTTCCAGTCCTACATATGTTGAATAAGAGTGGTGAAAGTGGTCATCCCTGTCTTGTTCCTGTTCTTAGGGGAAATGGTTTTAGTTTTTGTCCATTGAGTATGATGTTTGCTGTAGGTTTTTCATATATGGTCATTATCATGTGAGATATGCTCTCTCTATTCCCAATTTGCTAAGAGTTTTGATAAAAATGGGTGTTGGATTTTGTCAAATGCTTTTTCTGCATTTATTGATATAGGTGTTTACCTATGCCGCCATCTTCGAGAATTAGTTTTATGAAGAGTCAGAGGACATGATTGCCTCCATAATATGATTCGGGGGTATTACCCTGACATACTCAAAGAAATCCTTCAGATTTATGGAGAAACAGGGTGTATTGTTCATGTAATTAACTTTGTGATGTATTTTCTATTGAAAGGTTGAAGAGAAACATACTTTGGAGAAGGAAATAGAAATGTTAAAGAAAAGTTTAGAGAATGAAAAAATGTTGACGGAAAGGTACTGGAAATAATGATTAATAACTACTCATTTGTAACTAATACAAAATTTAACTATCTATAAATTTGTTACAGGTTTAGGAAGGAATCAGAACGGATAAACAAAATATGGGAAAAGAAATTTCTTATTCTCAAGAACAGGTATAGTGTGGTAATATATAAAAATTCTAGTTATAGAAATGTGACCTATCATCTTTTAAGGAAATGAGGCGAAATTTTTCTGTATATATTAATTAATATTAGCAAGAAGTTCAAAATAATTGGCCTAAAATAGAATGGTAGTCAAAGTCACCTCAAAGAAAAAATAATTTAAAACTTTCATTTCCAATGTCACTGTTTCAACTTTTAATGGATCAACAGGACAGGCAGTACCTATTGATTCCTGGGTTAATCAGACCTGCATAATCATCTCTCTTCATAGGGCGTTAAAATGTTTTCCTGCTCATTTGCACATATTCATATTTAACTGGTCTATAGCTTCCTTGTAAAATTGCTTTAAATACTAGATCCCCTTTCTATTTTTAGACAGGCAACACCAACTCCTTAATTCTCAGATCTAATTTTTATTCAGATAATTATTTTAATTTCTCTTCCCCATGTCATCTTTGTCTTCTTAAATATGGAGAAAGTAAAAAGAAATGAATAAAGTGACACTAAAATTCTGAAAAAGCTGAAAGCATTGCCAATTAAGAAAATAATGCTTATTTTTTTCTTGTCCTAACATGTTAGTATTAACATTCTATGTTCTGTTCTCTCGGTTTCTGCCATAATTTCCACTAGAATTTCTTTGCATGTTGGAAATTTCTTTGCAAGATTTTTCTCACAGTGAAGCATCTACAGGATAGATTCAATGTTGGTCTGATGTCGTAGGTCACACTTGAGGCTCATACCTGACTTCATGGGGTGATAATGCCGTACATTTGCACTGCACTTCATAACATGCAGTGTGTGTGTGTGGTGTGTGTGTGTGTGTGTGTGTGTGTGTGTGTGTGTGTGTGTGTAAAATTCTGAACATTAGCACTGAAAAATCCCAGGTGTCATGTTGAGAATCTACATAACAGAAATACCACCAGATGATGAGTAAAGGATCTCCTCCGTGTGGTAAAACGTTCTGCTTTCCACTCTGGCTTGTGTTTCACATCTGTGATGATAACTATTTTGTGCTCTGAAAAAAAATGTGCATATTAATACTTCCCCTGTCCCTTCACAGAGTTATTATAAGGATAGCATATTGATACAGGTGAAACTAGAGGATGAGAACAAAGGAAAGTTTAAACACCCACCTAATTTCATTTCCCCACACAGGGAATTGGAGCTATCTCTGAAACCGAATAGAATGTCTTTCCCTTACTTATTTCTGTGGGGTTTACTTTCATCCTTAAGATTTATCATGTATCTGTCCCTATGTAATTCATTCTCTACTCAATGACCATTTACAGGAATATCTCAGTTTTACTTCAAATTGATTTGCTGTTAACCAAGATGTTGACAATCATATCTATCAACTTGGTCTCTGAAGACTTTATGTTGTTATCTAAATATTTAGAACAACAGGAAGTATTATTACACACTTTCTATATGTTTTCTCATTTAATTAACTAACTAGAATATAATGTTGGGACATAATGCATTTGTTCATAATGGTTTGGTTGCATCACCAAGGGCTAACTCAAGGTAATACATGCAACAACATAGAAAGTGCTGTGTCATAGTGTGGTATGGAGATTAAGTGGGCTAAAATGGCTATTTCATTTTGCAGTAACAGGTCGGAGATCAGGAACAATCATTTTTGTTTAGTAGAAGAAAAACTTCACCTTAGTCCAGGTGACAGTTTAATCCAAAAATTTCTCAGCCAATTCATGGTTTATATTCAGTCCCAGTTGAATTTGGAGCTTCTTCTCCAAACTCCTTTTTCATTTTTACTGAATTAGCTCTATTTCCAGGAACATTGAACTTATATAGTGCTGACAAGAGCAGGGACTAGTCCTTTTTCTTAACAAGCATGCCTGGCTCTGCTGCTAATGTCATCATTGCCTTTTCTCTTGGCACAGTGGTGCACAGGTGTGCCACATCAGCTCAGGTATAGATCACTACCTGGGTGTTGCCACTGTGATGGAGCCACTCCCACCTCAACTCCAGGAGTTGGTCTGTAGGAAACCTTCTGAGCCAGGATACAAAATCAATATACAAAAATCAGTTACTTTTCTCTCTTTTCTTTTTTTAAAACATCTTTCTATACACTAATAACAAATTATCAAAAATTAAAGAACAATCCCATTTACAATTGCATCAAAAAGAGTGAAATACTGCCTGGCTGATATGGCTCGGTGGTTGAGCATTGACCCATGATTCCTGGTCAGGACACATGCCTAGGTTGTGGACTTGATCCCCAGTAGGGAACATGCAGGAGGCAGCCAATTGATGTTTCTCTCTCATTGATGTTTCTCTCTTACTATCTCCCTTCCTCTCTCTCCAACACCAATTAAAACATATTTAAAAACAAACAAACAAAAACTTCATAAAAAAAACAGAATGAAATACTTATGAATAAATGAACCAAAGAAGTGAAAGATCTGTATAGTAAAAATTATTTAGTTGATGAATAAATTTGCAGAAGATGAAAATAAATGGAAAGATCCTCTGTGCTCTGGATTGGAAAACTTGATATCTTAAAATGTCCATACTACCCAAAGCCATCTATAGATTCAATGCAATCCCTATTAAAATCCCAACGGAATTTTTCAAAGAAATAGGAAAAACAATTATAAAATGTATATAGAACCACACACACACACACACACACACACACACAAAACCAAAAAAAAAAAAACAACCCAAAAACAAAAAACACCCACAAATAGCCAAAACAATCTTGAAAAAGAACAAAGCTAGAGGCATCATGCTTCCTGATTTCAAACTATAGTACAAAGTTATAGTAAAACAATAAAGTATTAGCATAAAAATTGACATGCAGATCAATGGAAAATAAGAGAATCCGGAAGTAAACCCACATATATGGCCAATTAATTTATGACAAAGAAGCCAAGAATACTCAGTAGAAAAAGGACAGTCTCCTCAATGAATGGTGTTGGGAAAATTGAACAGCCACGACCCAAAAAATGAAACTGGAACCCTGTCTTACCCTGTACACAAAAGTCTACTCAAAATGGATTAGGTCTTAAATCTAAAATCTGAAACTGCCAAAACCGGTTTGGCTCAGTGGATAGAGCGTCAGCCTGCGGACTGAAAGGTCCCAGGTTCGATTCCGGTCAAGGTCATGTACCTGGGTTTCGGGCACATCCCCGGTAGGAGATGTGCAGGAGGCAGCTGATCGATGTTTCTCTCTCATCGATATTTCTAACTATCTCTCTCCCTTCCTCTCTGTAAAAAATCAATAAAATATCTTAAAAAAAAACTTAAAAAATAAAATAAAATCTGAAACTAAAATTCCTAGAAGAAAACATAAAGTAAACTTCTTTACATTGGTCTTGGCAATGATATTTTGGATTTGAAACCAAAAGCAAAGGCCACAAAACCAAAAATGAACAAACGGAATTACATCAAACTAAAAAGCTCCTGCACAGCAAAGGAAATCATAGTCAAAAGTAAATGGCAACTTACAGAATGGGAAAAAATACTTGGAAATCATATATATAGTAAAGGGTTAATATAAAAAAATATAGAAAGAACACACATAGCCCTCGCCAGTTTTGCTCAGTAGTTAGAGCATCAGACCGTGACTGAAGGGCCAGGGGTTCGATTCCAGTCACGGATTGCAGGTTCCATCCCCAGGCACATGCTGGAGGCAACCAATCTATGTGTCTCACATTGATGTTTCTCTCTCTGTGTCTCTCCCTCTTCCACTCTCTCTAAAACAATCAATGGAAAAGAAGCCTCAGGTGAGGATTAACAAAAGAAAAGAAAAGAACTCACACAACTCAATAGCAAAACAACAATAATAACAAATGGCAAAAACACACAAAAACAAACAATCCTATATAATAAAAGCCTAACATGCAAATTGTCCCCGCTACCGGAGTTTGGCTGGGAGTTCGAAGGTTCAACCAGTTGCAATGATGTGCACTGACCACCAGAGAGCAGATGCTCCAACCAGTAGGTTAGCTTGCTGCAGGCGCTTGTGCGCTGGACTGGAAAGTGAAGTGTGGGGTGAGAGCCTTCAGGAAGCTCCCAGAGTTTGGCCTGAACCCTCCCACCCACTTTGGAAGAAGCCGGTGGGGGCAGAAGCCAGGAGGGACTAGGTGGCACGGGAGGTTGCTACATGTGATCCCAGAGCTGTGGATTGCACAGCCCTCCACAGCCTGTGGTGTTCTCAGTGCACAATTTATACTCTTCAGAGCTGCTTCTTTTTGTTTAAATTTCACCAACTACTCCAGGAGAGTGGATAGCACCATTATGGGGGGATGGGCCAGGCACAACTGCCGGAGGCCAAGGGGTTGATCCCCAGTGTGGGGCATTCAGGAAGCAGCTGATCAATGATTTTTGCTCATCATTGATGTTTCTATCTCTCTCTCATTCTCACTTCCTCTCTGAAATCAATAAAAATATATTTTAGCCCTAGCCGTTTTGGCTCGGTGGATAGAGTGTTGGTCTGCGGACTCAAGGGTCCCAGGTTTGATTCCGGGCAAGGGCATGTACCTTGGTTGCAGGCACATACCCAGTGATGATTGTTTTATGACTCGGTATATGGTCAATTTTTAAAATGTTCCATGTACACTTAAAAAGCATAGAAATTCTATCATTGGTGGGTGCAGTGTTCTATATATTTCAATTACATCAACTTTACTGTGTGGTTTATATTTTTTTATATACTTACTGATTTTTGCTGCAGTTACTATTGAGAGAGGAGTATTACATTTCCCACTATGTTTATAGATTTCTTTATTTCTCCTTTTAGTTCTGTCAATTTTTCTTTTAAACAATTTATAGCTATGTTGCTAGAAACCTAAAACTTTAGAATTCTTGTATTTTCCTGTGAAATTATCATTCATATGTGTCATTATGAGACAGATGCTCCTCTTTATCTCTAATGCTTCGTGGCTTAATGTCTCCTCATCTAATATTATAACTATATCACTATTCTTCAGTTAAGGTTGCATGGTGCACTTTTTCCAGCTTTTTAAAATCAACTTGCCTTATTTTTATATTTTTTATTGTGTTTTTTTTAGTTTAATGGCTTTTTTTATTAAATTGTTTTATCGCTTAAAGTATTACAAAGAGTATTACATATGTCTCCTTTTTTCCCCGCCCTTGACAATCCCCTGGACTTCCCTACCCCCCCCCCAGGGTCTTATGTCCATTGGTTATGCTTATATGCATGCATACAAGTCCTTCGGTTGATCTCTTACCCCCCCTCCTGCCCCTCAACCCTCCCCGGCCTTCCGGCTGTAGCTTGATAGTCTGTTCGAGGCTTCTCTGCCTCTATATCTATTTTTGTTCATAAGTTTATAATGGTCTTTATTATCCAGAAATAGTGAGATCATGTGGTATTTTTCCTTCATTGACTGGCTTATTTCACTTAGCATAATGCTCTCCAGTTCCATTCATGCTGTTGCAAATGGTAAGAATTCCTTCTTTTTTACAGCAGCATAGTATTCCATCGTGTAGATGTACCACAGTTTTCTAATCCATTCATCTACTGATGGGCACTTAGACTGTTTCCAGATCTTAGCTATGGTGAATTGTGCTGCTATGAACATAGGGGTGCATATATCCTTTCTGATTGGTGTTTCTGGTTTCTTGGGATATATTCCTAGAAGTGGGATCACGGGGTCAAATGGGAATTCCATTATTAGTTTTTTTAGGAAACTCCATACTGTCTTCCATAGTGGCTGCACCAGCCTGCATTCCCACCAGCAGTGCACGAGTGTTCCCTTTTCTCCACATCCTCTCCAGCACTTGTCGTTTGTTGATTTGTTGATGATAGCCATTCTAACAGGTGTGAGATGGTACCTCATTGTTGTTTTGATTTGCATCTCTTGGATGATTAGTGACTTTGAGCATGTTTTCATATGTCTCTTGGCTTTCTGAATGTCCTCTTTTGAAAAGTGTCTATTTAGGTCCTTTGCCCATTTTTTGATTGGGTTGTTTATCTTCCTTTTGTTAAGTTGTATGAGTTCCCTGTAAATGTTGGAGATTAAAACCTTATCGGTGATAACATTGGCGAATATGTTCTCCCATGCAGTGGGCTTTCTTGTTGTTTTGTTGATGGTTTCTTTTGCTGTGCAGAAGCTTTTTATTTTGATGTAGTCCCATTTGTTTATTTTCTCTTTAGTTTCCAATGCCCTAGGAGCTGTATCAGTGAAGAAATTGCTTCAGCATATGTCTGAGATTTTTGTTGCCTTTGGATTCTTCTAGTATTTTTATGGTTTCCCATCTTATATTTAAGTCCTTTATCCATTTTGAGTTTATTTTTGTGTATGGTGTAAGTTGGTGGTCTAGTTTCATTTTTTTGCATATATCTGTCCAATTTTCCTAACACCATTTATTGAAGAGAATATCTTGACTCCATTGTATGTTCTTGCCTCCTTTGTCAAATATTAATTGAGCATATTGGTTCGGATAGATTTCTGGGCTCTCTATTCTATTCCTTTGATCTATATGTCTGTTCTTGTGCCAGTACCAGGCAGTTTTGAGAACAGTGGCTTTGTAATACAGCTTGATATCTGGTATTGAGATCCCACCTACTTTGTTCTTTCTCAGGTCGCTGCAGCTATTCAGGATCTTTTTTTATTCCAGTTGAATTTTTGGAGAGTTCGTTCTAGGTCTTTGAAATATGCCATTGGTATTTTAATGGGAAGTGCATTGAATTTATAGATTGCTTTGGGTAGTATGGACATTTTAATGATGTTGATTCTACCAATCCAAGAATATGGTATGTTCTTCCATCTGTTTATGTCTTTCTCTATCTCTTTTTTCAACATCCTGTAGTTTTCTGAGTAGAGGTCTTTTACCTCTTTAGTTAAGTTTATTCCTAGGTATCTTAATTTTTTTGGTGTGATGGTAAATGGGATTGTTTTTTTAGTCTCTCTTTCTGAAAGTTCACTATTTGTGTATAGAAATGCCATAGATTTCTTGGCGTTAATTTTGTATCCTGCTACGTTGCCAAATTCATTTATTAAGTCTAATAGTTTTTTGATGGAGTCTTTAGGGTTTTGTATGTATAATATCATGTCATCTGCAAATAAGGACGTTTTACTTCTTCTTTTCCAATTTGGATGCCTTTTATTTCTTCTTCCTGTATAATTGCAATGGCTACTACCCCCAGTCCTATGTCAAACAAGAGTGGTGAGAGTGGGCATCCCAGTCTTGTTCCTGTTGTTAGGGGAAATGTTGTTAGTTTTTGTCCATTGAGTATGATATTGGTTGTGGGTTTGTCACATATGGCTTTTATTATGTTGAGGTATGATCCTTCTATTCCCACCTTGCTGAGAGGTTTTTGGTGTTTTGTTTTTTTTTATCAGAAATGGGTGTTGGATTTTGTCAAATGCTTTTTCTGCATCAATTGATATGACTATGTGGTTTTTTTCTTTCAATTTGTTTATATGATGTATCACGTTTATTGATTTGCGGATATTGTACCATCCTTGCATCCCTGAGATAAATCCTACTTGGTCATGGTGTATGATCTTTCTGATGTACTGCTGGATCCGATTTGCTAAGATTTTGTTGAGGATTTTGGCATCTATGTTCATAAGTGATATTGGCCTGTAATTCTCTTTCATTGTGTTGTCTTTACCTGTTTTTGGTATTAGGGTGATGCTGGCTTCATAGAATGAGCTTGGAAGTGTTCCTTCCTCTTGAATTTTTTGTAGTAGTCTGAGGAGGGTAGGTTTTAGTTCTTCCTTGAATGTTTGGTAAAACTCACCTGTGAAGCCGTCTGGCCCTGGGCTTTTGTTTGCTGGAAGCTTTTTGATGACTGCTTCAATTTCTTCCATAGTTATTGGCCTATTGAGATTTTTAGATTCTTCCTGATTGAGTTTTGGAATGCTGTATTTTTCTAGTAATATGTTCATTTCCTCCAGGTTGTCTAATTCGTTGGAGTAGAGTTGTCCATAGTATTGTTTAACAATCATTTGTATTTCTGTGGGGTCTGATATTTATCATTTCTGATTTTGTTTATTTGGGTCCTCTCTCTTTGCTTCTTGGTGAGCCTGGCTAGAGGTTCATCAATCTTGTTTATCCTTTCGAAGAACCAGCTCTTGGTTTCATTGATTTTATGTATTATTTTTCTGGTCTCTATGTCATTTATTTCTGCTCTAATCTTTATTATCTCCTTCCTTCTGCTCACTCTGGGCTTTTCTTGTTGCTCTCTTTCTAATTCTTTGAGATGTAGAGTTAGATGATTTACTACCATTTTTTCTTGTTTGTTGAGACAGGCCTGTAGAGCTATAAACTTCCCTCTTAGGCCTGCTTTCATTGTTTCCCATAGGTTTTGTATTGTTGTGTTTTCATTGTCATTAGTTTCCAGGATGTTTTTAATTTCTTCTTTGATCTCATTGGTAACCCAATCAATATTTAATAACATGCTATTCAGCTTCCAAGTGTTTGAGTATTTTGGGTTGTTTTTATTGTAGTTTATTTCTAATATTATGCCATTGTGGTCTAAGATGCTTGGTATGATTTCATTCTTCTTGAATTTGGGGAGACTTTGTTTGTGACCAAATATGTGGTCTATTTTTGAAAATGTCCCATGAGCACTTGAGAAGAACGTATATTCTGTGGCTTTGGGGTGAAATGTTCTGAAGATGCCAATTAAGTCCATCTGATCTAGAGTGTCATTTAGGATTGCTGTTTCTTTGCCAATTTTTTGTCTAGAGGATTTATCCAGTGATGTCAGTGGTGTATTAAAGTCCCCTACTATGATTGTATTGTTGTCGATCTCTCCCTTGATATCTTCCAGGAGTTTGGTTTTTTTTTTATGTATTTGGGTGCTCCTGCATTGGGTGCATATATGTTTATCAGGGTTATATCCTCTTGTTGTATTGATCCCTTTAGTATTATGAAGTGGCCGTCCTTATCTCTTATGGCCTTCACTTTGAGCTCTATTTTGTGTGATATAAGTATTGCTACCCCAGCTATTTTTTCATTTCCATTTGCCTGAAGGATATTTTTCCATTCCTTCACTTTCAGTCTATGTGACTCCCTTATTCTGAGGTGGGTCTCTAGTAGAGAGCAAATATATGGGTCATTTTTTTTATCCATTCAGCCACTCGATGTCTTTTGATTGGAGCATTTAGTCCATTTATGTTTAAAGTTATTATTGAAAGGTACTTGTTTGTAGCCATTTCTATTTTGTGTGCCTGTTTTCTTTCTGAGCTTTTTATTTCTTCTTTTTACACCAGTCCCTTTAGCATTTCTTGCATTGCTGGCTTGGTGGTGTTAAACTCCTTTAGCCTTTTTTTGTCTATGAAGCTTCTTATTTCCCCTTCAATTTTGAATGATAGCCTTGCTAGATAGAGTATTCTTGGATTCAGTCCTTTGCTTTGCATCACTTTGTAAATTTCTGTCCATCCTTTTCTGGCCTGATGTGTTTCTGTTGAGAAATCATTTGATAATCTAATGGGAGATTCCTTGAATGTAGCTTTCCATCTCTCTCTTGCAGCCTTTAAGATTCTCTCTTTGTTCTGAACATTTGCCATGGTAATTATGATGTGTCTTGGTGTGGGTCTTTTCGGGTTCACCTTGTTTGGGACTCTGTGCTTGTGTGATTTTTTTCTTCCCCACCTCAGGGAAGTTTTCTGATATTATTTCTTCAAATAGGTTTTCTAACCCTTGTTCCTCTTTCTGTTGTTCTGGAACCCCTATTATTCGTATGTTGTTTCGTTTCATGTTGTCCCATAGCTCCCTTAGGCTCTTCTCCTGTCTTTTAATTATTTTCTCCAATTGCAGTTCAGTTTGGGTGTGTTTTGCTACCCTGTCTTCTAATTCGCGAATTTGGTCCTCTGCTTCTCCTAGTCTACTGTTGAAACTTTCAATGGTGTTTTTTATTGCAGCTATATCACTCTTCATTTCTTCTTGGTTCTTACATAATTTATTGATTTTTTCATCCGTTTCTTTTTGATTCTTACATAAGTTGTTAATTTTTTCATCCATTTCTTCTTGATTCTTGCATAAGTTGTTGATTTTTTCCTCCATTCGGTTTATGCATTCTAGGACCCTTAATCTGAATTCTTTTTCTGTCATGCTGCCTGCCTCTTTTTCACGTAGCTGCTTTTCTGGTGAGTCCTTCTTTTCTTTCCTTTGGGGGTTTCTTTGTCTACCTATGTTTAATCTCACCGACATATCTAGATGTTGAGTCATTCAGGGGCTGCTCCTTGGGTGGCAGTGGCTCCTCGAGCTGTGTTTGCTCCTCGGGTGGTTGTGGTTGCAGCTGGTCCTCTGGTGGGTGCTGTTCACAGCTGTGGTGGCTCCTCTGGCTGGTGCTGGGAGGCTTCACACACAGCTGCTGTTCCTCAGACAGAGGGTGTGCTGATCACGAGGCTGCTGTTCCTTGGATGGGGGCTGGCTGCACGCTGCTGTTGTTCCTCTTATATGGTGGGCTGCCTGTGGGGCTAATGCTCCTTGGACTTGGACAGGTTGATTGCATGTCTGCTGCTCCTCGAATGGGGACCGGCCACTTCAGAACTGCTGCTCTTCGGATGGGGGCGGGCTGCTCATACAGCTTCTGTTCCTTGGATTGGGCAGGCTGCTCGTGCAACTGCTGCTGCTTAGATGAGGGCAAGATGCTTGCGCAGCTGCTGCTCCTCGGACTAGTGCAGGGTGCGGGCTGTGCGCAGCTGCTGCTCCTCCAATGGGGGCGGGCTGCGCAGGACTGCCGCTCCTCAGACGTAGGTAGGCTGCTCGTGCAGCTGCTGCTCCTCGGACAGGTCAGACTGCTCGTGTAGTTGCTGCTCCTCAGACAGGGAAGGGGGCCACTCACACAGCTGCTGCTCCTTGGACAGGGGCAGGCCACATGAAGCTGCTGCTCTTAGGTCCGAGGCAGGCTGCTCATGGGGCTGATGCTCCCTGGACAAGAGCGCACCGCTCACGTGTCTCTCTTATTTTTATATTTAAATATGTCTCTTGTAAGCTGCATAATTAGATTTTAAACATATTTTGCCAATCTTTTATTTTATTGACATACCTCATTCATTTACATTTAGTGAAATTATTGATAGAGTTAGGTTTGCATCTAACATTGTTTTCTCTCTTTCTCTCTTTTCTTTTTCTAAATCTTCACCTGATGATATTTTTTCCATTGATTTTTAGAGAGTGGAAGACAGGGAAGAAAGAAAGAGGGAAGGAGGAGAGAGAGAGAGAGAGAGAGAGAGAGAGAGAGAGAGAGAGAGAGAGAGAGAGAAATTTGAGAGAGGCACATCGATTGGTTGCCTCCCACACATGCCCCAACTGGGGCCTAGGAATGAACCTGCAACCCTTTGGTGTGCAGGCTGACATACTAACAACTGAGCAACACCAATCAGAGCAATATATTGTTTTCTATTTAGCTGACCTGATTATTTTTCTCTTTTTTGAACAAATCAATTTATTTTTATTCCATGTTTTCTTCTATTGTTATTTACTCTTTTTTTCAAACTTTAAACTATATTCTTCACATGTAAGTCTTCCATGAATTTTCATTTGATATAACTTCCCCAATAATTTTAGAACCTTAGGATATTTTAACTCAATTTAACCTCTCATATTTTTATTGTAATTTAATATAAATTTTTATTTTATTGGACATTATGATTGTTTGGCATAGTCAATATTCACTTATATTGACCCATATTTTTACTGTTTGTTAAGCATCCATTTCTTCCTGCTTTTAATGTGTTTCCATCTAGTATCATTTTCCTCCTGTCTGAACAGCTCTCTCTACTTTTTCTGTTAATATAGGATTGCTGGCCAATAGTTCTGTCAGTTTTCCTTTATAGGAAGATGTCTTTATTTTACCTTCATTGTTGAAGAATATTTTCTCTCAGTATAGACTTCTGTATTGGCAGTTATATGCTTTGTCAAATGGTACCAGTGCATGGAATGTTGGCTTCCATTGTTGATGGTGAGACATCAGCACTCTGTCTTGTTGCTCCTTTGAAGGTAATGTGTTTTTCCATGTCTGGGTGCTTTAAGATTTTCTGGAATATTTTTTGGAATATTCTTGGATATTATCTTCCCATATATTACTTCTGTCTCATCTCACTTTTTATTGGATTCTAATTATATGTATGTTGTTCCTTTTCACTGTTACCCATATGTCCCTTATGCACTTGCCTTTTTTTTCCTCACTGTGCTTCATTTTTGTATATTTTCTAATTGATCTGCTTTTGAGATTAATAATCACGTGTTTTTCTATATCCATTCTGCTATTTAGTCCATCTATGGAGTTCTTAATATTATATATGATGTTTTCAGTTCTAAGGTGATTTATCTCTCTCTTTTTTATTTTGTTTTCTTTTATTAATCCTCACCTGAGGATATTTCTCCATTGATTTTTAGAGAGAGTGGAAAGGAGAGGAAAAGACAGAGAGAAAGAAAGATATTATTGTGAAAGAGACACATTGACTGGTTGCCTCAAGCATGCACCCTGACCAGGGATGGGGATACAGCCTGCAACCAAGGTACATGACCTTGACTGGAATAGAACCCAGGACCCTTCAGTCACAGGCCTACACTCTATTCACTGAGCAAAACCGGCTAGGGCTGGTTACTCTTTTTAAAAAATAATCAATTCAATTTCTTTACTGAAATTCCCCATCTTTTGTCTATTTTATTGATCTCTTCCTCTATTTTATTTTTTAAAATTAATCTTTATTGTTGAGATTATTACAGATGTCCCTCTTCCTCCCCAACCCCCTTTAGCTCCCCTCCACCCAGTTCTCACCACACTCCAGGCCCTCGCCACCCTATTGTCTGTGTCCACAGGTAATGCATACATGCATATAAGATCTTTGTCTAATCTCTTCCCGTACCACCCTCCACACCTCCTTTCCTCTGAGAATCGTCAGTCTGTTCCATTTCCATGTCCCTGATTCTATTCCATTCACCAATTTATTCTGTTCATCAGATTTTTCATTCATTTGATTTTTAGATTCAATTATTGATAAATATGTATTTGTTGTCACTTTGTTGTTCATATTTCTTTTTTAAAATACATTTTTATTGATTTTTTATTGATTTCAGAGAGGAAGGGAGAGGGAGATAGAAACATCAATAATGAGAGAGAATCATTGATTGGCTTCCTCCTGCACGCCACCCACTGGGGATCAAGCCCACAACCTGGGCATGTGCCCTTGACTGGAATTGAACCTCAGACCCTTCAGTCCATAGGCTGACGCTCTATCCCCTGAGTCCAACCAGCTAGGGCTGTTGTTCATATTTCTTATCTTTATCTTTTTCTTCTTCCTCTTCTTCTTAAAGAATACCCTTCAGTATTTCATATAATACTGGTTTGGTGGTGATGAATTCCTTTAGCTTTTGCTTGTCTGTGACGTTCTTTGTCTGACCTTCAATTCTAAATGATAGCTTTGCTGGGTAGAGTAATCTTGGTTGTAGGTTCTTGCTATTCATCACTTTGAATATTTATTGCCACTCCCTTCTGGCCTGCATAGTTTTTGTTGAGAAATCAGCTGACATTCATATGGGCACTGCCTAGGTAACTAACTGTTTTTCTCTTGCTGCTTTTAAGATTCTCTCTTTGTCTTTTGCCCTTGGCATTTTAATTATGATGTGTCTTGATGTGGTCCTCTTTGGTTTCCTCTCGTTTGGGGTTCTCTGTGCTTCTGGACTTGTAAGTCTATTACTTTCACCAGGTAGGGGAAGTTTTCTGTCATTATTTCTTCAAAGAGGTTTTTAATATCTTGCTCTCTCTCTCTTCTTCTGGCAACCCCATAATTCCAATGTTGGTATGCTTGAAGTTGTCCCAGAGGCTCCTTACACTATCTTCATACATTTGGATCTGATTGGGTATTTTTTGCTTCCTCGTATTTCATATCATTGATTTGATTCTCGGGATCCTCTAGTCTACTGTTGAATCTCTGAATATTATTCTTTATTTCAATCAGTGTATGCTTAATTTCTGACTGCTCATTTTCCATTTATTTTATTTTATTTTCTTGGCATTCTCACCAACATCCTTGAAAGTCTCACTAAGTTCTTCAGAGGTTTCTAGACGATTCTGAGTAGCCTTATAACTGTGGTTTTGAACTATCTATCCAATACTTTGCTTTCTTCCATTTCTTTCATTTGTGACATGTTTGTCTCCACATTTTGGCTGCTTCCCTATATTTGTTTGTATGTATTGAGTAGCTGCTAAGTCTCCTTGAGTTGATAGAGTGGCCTTGTGTATTAGGTGTCCTATAGGGCCCAGTGGCTCAGCCTCCCCAATTACCTGAGGCAGACTCTCTTTGATACACTCCTTTGTGGGCTGTGTGCACAGTTTTGTTGTTGAGCCTTGATTGCTGTTGGTGTCACTGGGAAAAATTGACCTCCAGTCAATTGGTTGTGGGGACCAGCTGCGATTATAGTGGGAGAGTTTCTGTGCAGGAGACACCCTTATGGAGCAGGAGTTGCTTCAGTGGGGCTTTGGTGCTCACTGAGTCTGCCCCTTGAGTGTGTCACTTACAGATGTGAAGAGTTGTAATCTGGTATGATTTCACACTGACCACTGGGTATACTGGCTCTTGGGTCTCCAAGGAGATGCAAAGTCTGCCACTTCCTGGGGCCAGCCAGCAGGAGCTACAGAGAGATCTGCATAATCCTCCTCTTTGTATTGGGTTTGGAAGTGTCCAGATGAGGCCAAGCTGTGAAGCAAGGTAGGGTGGTGCTGGTGCTGGTTCTTGGGCCTTTTATTGATAGGTTTGGTGCTCACTGACCCTGCTGCAGCTTGTTTGACAGCTTTTTAGCCTGAGAAAGGCTAGGTCATTTATATGCAAAAGCCATTGCACACAGTGTGGGTGGGGTTGTAAATTGGGTGGAGTGGGGTTTCAGGGAATCACCAGGGCAGAGCAAACAGAAATGGCTGCCAGTCAGCCCTGCACCGGGCAGATCCCAGCATGGGAACAATGACTGCTGTGAGCACCTTCATCTGGAAGAAAGCCACCCCTGCGTTCCTGCTCTGATGCCAAACAGTCCAGTTTCTCCCTGTGTGTGTCTGGGTCCCCCAGAGCCTCACCTGGCACTGAAGCTCAGAGGATGCAGGAGCTTGTAAATTCAGTTCATGGTGTTGGCCTTTTAAGAGGAGCAGCTTGGTCTCCAGCAGCCTGTGTGACACTCAGCCCCAATCTGCACTGGTTTTTACAGTCTGCAGTTCTTACTGCCATGGGGACTTCTTTCCCCAGCCCTGAGCTGGAGGTCTGGTGTGGGGCTGGGACCCCTTGCTCCTCCAGGGGGTGGGGGTGGGCTCCACAGAGGTGATCTCCCTCTGGATTAGAAAAGCGACACACCTGGGTGCCGGACCAGCCCTTTCTGGGCCTCCGCACCTCCTTCCAGTCTCAGTGTGCTTTCTTCTTTACCTCTCTAGTTGTAGGACTTCCATTCAGCCAGCTTTCCGGTGGTTCTGGATGGTAGTTGCTCTGTATTTTAGTTGTAATTTTGATGTGGTTGTGGGAGGCAGTGAGTACAGGCATTTACCTATGCCGCCATCTTGATTCTCTCCTCTATTTTCTTTTATATGTTTATTATGATGATATTAAAGTTCTTGTTTGTTTGGCATCGCTTCTCGGCCTTTTGGCTAAGATCAAGTGTAAAGTTCTTGTTTGTTACTCTACTTTCTTCTTTATTCATAGGATTCCATTTTTAGCATACACAGTAACTTACTGTATAATAACTTTATTGATACATAGTTTACATTCCATAAAATCACCTTTTTAAAATGTGGATTTGGTGTATTCAGAGTTGGGCAACCATTACCACACTCTAAATCAGAACATTTTCATCAACCCGAAAAGAAACCCCATACCCATTAGCAGTTGCCTCCCATTCCCCTTCCTGTCAACAACTAACAACCACTAATTTGTTTTCTATTGCTAAGGATTTGCCTATTTTGGACATTTCATATAAGTGGAATCATAAAATATATGGCCTTTAGTGACTAGCTTCTTTCACTTGGCATGTTTTCAAGTTCATCTATGTTGTAGAATACATCAGTACTCTGCTTCTTTTGACTGCCAAATAATATTTTATCATATGATTATACCACATTTTTATGCATTCTTTATTAGACATTTGAATTATTTCCACTTTTTGGCTACTATAAATAATGCTATTAACATTTGTGTACAAGTTTTAGTGTAAGCATATGTTTTAAATTCTCTTGTGTATACACATAGGAAGGAATTACTGGGTCACATGATAATTCTTTTTACCATTTTGAGGAACTACCAAAATGTTTTCCAAAGTGGCTATACCATTTTACAATTCCTCAATAAATGAGCGTTCCAATTTCTTTGTCCTTTTCAACATTTGTTGTGTGTCTTTTTGGCTTTAGTCAGCTTTGTAGCTCTGTAGTGGTCCCTCATAGTGGTTTTGATCCATGAGTCACATACCAAAATCTCTTCTAAGAGCGCCTTGTGTGACTGAATACTGTAATTTTTTCTTCCTACTAGCTTGCCAAAGGCTGTCCACCATACACTTGGCTTCCTATACAGATCATGATTTCTTGATAGTGAATCTCCTAATTTTAGCATTATTTGCAATATAGATAGACTGAGAATTTCTTAAAGTTTTAGTATATAAGTTTGCTTCAATACATTATAATCATTATTTTTATGCTTAATTTCTCCAATCTTAAGTTAATTGTAGCCCTTTAAAATTAACAACTTTGTGGTGTGTGTTTTAGATAATTTTTTATGATTCCCTTAACAATAAAATGCTCCAGACTCATCTTGAATATTTATTGCTTTAGTTCTAGAAAGAGCCATTTCTGAAAGATGCCCTGATTCGTTTAGGGAGAAATGTTTTAAAACCATAGCCTGGGCCCTTGGGTGGCTCATTGAAATGGTGTTGCCATTGCTTCAGTGTCTCTCAAAGCTGGAAAATACGTAATTTTAAAAATAAAAGAAGAAATATGTTCATACTCATATTTTGAAATTTTTACTCCTATTTCTTTGCTCTAACACTGAAAATTTTAGTTCCTAACTAAACATGAACATCATACTGATTTGCTTTATCCTATGATATCTATACATTCTAATTTTACTGTTGTTTTCTTTTTTTTTTTCAGTTTTCATGTCCTTAAGAATGAGATGTTTACTAGGCACACATTGTACCGTCAGTTTGCAGTGGTTGCTGATACATCCTTTAATTATGTTGTAAGTACATATGATGTTTAGATGTTATGTTTTGTTTATATCTGTATGTGTCTTTCTGTTCTTATTTAACATATATTGAACCCCTGCCTTTACAGGCTTGGAGATAGTACCTGACAGTTATTCTTCTGGATACTAAGGGCATAAGACGAGGGCCTAAACCCAAATAGCCCAATCTGGTGGGAGACACAGATGTGTAAATAAATTGTTACAATGTAATATAGGTAAGCTATAATAGAGTAAAGTGAAGATTTCAGAAGAGTGATGACTCATTCTAGTGTAGAAGTAACTCAGTCTGACCTTATGTGGGCATGGAAGACTGTTGGGAAGTATCAAAGCTCAAGATCCAAGTAGTCAGTCATTTCCAAAGGGAAAAAGGAGATTAAGGAATTTGTCCCTAGTACCATAGAATTCATTTTTACACTAAAAGTCACTTGTAAATAAAGCCCAATCCTAGCATAGACTAATTTTTAACCTGATACCTTAATGATTTCATTTGAAGATTTTAATTATAAAGGTAAATGATGCCAAATATAGAAATATTTTTAATAAATTTCAAATAAGTAAATTAACATGCTATAAATACTGTGATATAAAGTTTTCTGGGGACAACTAAAGTTTCTGGGAAAGGACAAAAAACATATAAAATATGATCTCTTGCTTCTAGAGACTTACAATCTAAATTCACTATCTTTTAAAATTTTTCAACTTTTTTTCATTTTAAGACTATTTTCTAAACTTATGAGGCTGCAAGAGATCAAAGAACTTAGAGCCATTGGCAAGATAACATTGAAGTAATTTGAGTTTTTTAATTTTTAAATTACAGTTGACACAATATATTAGTTCAAGGTGTACAATCCCATGATTAGACATTTATATAACTTACAAAAGTAATCAACACAATAAACCTTGTACCCATCTGACACCATATGTAGTTATTAAAATATTTTTTACTGTATTCCCTATGCTGTACTTTATATCCCCATTATTATTCTGTAACTTTCAATTTGTACTTCTTAATCCCTTCACCTTTTTCACCCATTCCCACAAACCCTCTCTCATCAGGCAACCATTTGTCAAAATGTTCTCTGTATCTATGAGACTGTTTTTGTTCTGCTTGTTTATTTATTTTGTTTTTTAGATTCCATATATAAGTGAAATCATCTGACTTTATCTTTCTCTGTCTGACTTATTTCACTAAGCATAATACCTTTAGGTCCATCTATATTGTTTCAGATAGCAAGATGTCATTCTTTCTTATGCTGAGTAATGTTCAGTTGTATATATGCACTGGAAACTTCTTTATCCCTTCATTTATTGATATAAACTTAGGTTGCTTCCATATCTTAGCTATCTATACTAATAAAAGGGTAATATGCTAATTAGACCAGGAGACCTTCCAGGAGACCTTCCGGACATCCTTCCGTACAAAGTGATGGTGGCAGGGCTGAGTTAGAGGCGATTAGGAGTGATCAGGCCAGTGCAGAGGGGGGGCACTTAGGGAGGAGCAGGCTGGTGGGGGAGCAGTTGGGGGCAATCAGTCCAGCGGGGGGGCAGTTAGGGGTGATCAGGTTGGAAGGCGGGGCATTTGGGGTTGATCAGGCTGGCAGCAGAGTGGTTAGGGGCAATCAGGCAGGCAGGCAGGCAGGCAGGGAAGCGGTTAGGAGCCAGCAGTCCTGGATTGCAAGAGGTATATCCGACTGCTGGTTTAGGCTTGATCCCACAGGAACAGACAACCCCTGAGGGGTCCCAGATTGGAAAGGGTGCAGGCTGGGCTGAGGAACATTCCCTCCCCCATGCATGAATTTTGTGCACAGGGTCACTAGTATATATAAAAGCCTAAGTGACTGAATGACCAAATGACCAGTCACTATGACTCGCACTGACCACCAGGGGGCAGACGCTCAATGCAGGAGCTGCCGCCTGGTGGTCAGTGTGCTCCCACAGTAGAAGCGCCGCTCAGCTGACCAACCCATCCCAGAAGCCCACCAGCCCAGTGGCAACCACTCACTCCCTCAGTAGCCCCACAGGTTCAGTCTCCGGAGAACAGCCCAGGCATTGATGGACCAGCGCCACCAGCATGATCCCAACAGCACCACTGGCTTCAGGTACTTCCGCAGCTTGCCCTCCATAGGCGCTTCACAAGGAAGACATGTTGTAAAAGCGGCTGCCAGGTGGCTCCTGAGAATCGACCGAAACGCCAGCAGACCGAGTCTGGATCCTAGGCCAGCAAGGGCATCCCACCACCTGGATAGAGGGCCAGTCACGTCCCGGCCCCCGCCACCACCCTCGAGACAGGCGCTAGACACTGGGCTCACAGATGGCGAGTGCAGCTGCAGTGGTGCAAGCCCACGGCAGTCGCAGCGGGGCCAGGAAGAGCGGGAGCAGCAGGCAGGAGTGGCAGGCAACGACGCTGGACTGCAGGATTCAGCTCAGTCCCCACAGGCCACCCCGAGGGACCCCACCCGTGCATGAATTCATGCACTAGGCCTCTAGTTATAAATAATTCTGCAATAAACATATACATGCATATATCTTTTCTTTTTAGTGTTTTAGGTTTATTCAGATAAATACCCCAAAAGTGGAGTTGCTGGGTCCTTCTTCACCTTTTCTAAAAAATTTGCTTTTTATTTCAGAAAGGAAGGGAGAGAGGGAGAGAGAGAGAGAGAGAGAGAGAGAGAGAGAGAGAGAGAGAGAAGGAAATGGTGACAGAGAATCATTGATTGACTGCCTCCTGCATGCCCCACATTGGGGATCAAGCCTGCAACTTGGGAATATGCCCTGACCAGGAATCGAACCATGACCTACTGGTTCATAGGTCAATGTTCAACCACTGAGCCATGTTGGCGGGGCCTTATTCATCTTTTGTTATAGCCTTTGTTTTAAAGTCAATCTGTCTGGTGTAAAAATTTCTACCCAACCTTTTTTTTTTTTTTTTTTTTTTTTTTTTTGCTACCTCAACTTTTTTGTTTATTTGATTCTATATTCAGGAAATATCTTCTTTCATTATTTCACTTTCAGTCTGTGTGGTCTTTTAATCTGAAATAAGTCTTCTTGTAGACAGCATATGTAAGGGTCTTGTTTTATTTTTTACTCAGTCACTGAATGTCTTTGATTGCAGCATTTAATCATTTACATTTAAAGTAATTGTTGAAAGATATGTATTTATTGCCATTTTATTATTCACATATTTGATTTCTTCTTCTTTTTAACACCTTATTATTGAGAGTATTAAAGACACTCCCATTCCCCCTCCCCCCCATTGCCTCCCTCCACCCAGATCACACCCTGTCTCAGGCCTTCACCACTCTATTGTCTGTCCATAGGTAATGCATATCTATAATAATAAAAGAATAATGTGCCAATCGACCAAACAACCTTCCAGATGACCACGCTATGACATCCACTGGTGCCAGACCAGCCAAAGCTGGTGCAATGTGATTGGTCAGGGGCCCGGTCATCGCCCCATGATCGCCCTGCAGAGGGAGGCCCAGGCCACCAGCAGGCAGGGCAATCAACTGGGGGGCTCCATGATCACCCCAAAGAAGGAAGCCCAGGCTACTGACCAGCGGGCTGCAGCAGGTGGGCGGGGCCTCCCTCTGTGGGGCTGATCCATCAAGGAGCCCCAGCTAGGTGGGCAGGACCTACCTCTTTGGGATGATCTCTCAAGGAGCCCCAGTTATGTGGGCAGGGCCTACCTCATTGGGGCAATCAATCGCAGGGTCCCCAGACTGTGAAAAGGCACACTCCGGGCTGAGGGATGCCCCTGAGTGCATGAATTTCATGCATTGGGCCTCTCGTCCCATATAATAAAAGCCTAATTGACTGCTTGCAAATCAACCAGTTGGTGGAATGACCGATTGGTGGGGAACGGGGCCAGCGAGTGGGTGGTGCCAGGCCAGCCAAGGCAGGTGCCAGCAGGCAGAGGGAGGGTACAGGGATTGGGGTGGGGCTGGCTGATCACCAGCTGTCTCCAGGCCCCAATCAACCCACTGGTCGCCTTCCACAGAAGGAGGCCACTGGGGCATCAGCAGGGTGATGGGGGGGTGGTGCCAGAGCTGCCCACTGGTGATTAGTGCGCTCCCTTAGGGGGAGTGCTGCTCAGTTACAAGGCAGGCTGATGACTGGCAAGCACAGCAGTGGTGGGAGCCGCTCTCACACCCACAGTAGCGCTAAGGTTGTCTGACTGCTGTCAGACATCCCCCAAGGGCTCCCGGACTGTGAGAGGACACAGGCCAAGCTGAGGGACCCCACCAAGTGCATGAATTTTCATGCACCAAGCCTCTAGTCTATATATATAAAAACCTAAGCAACCGAACAACCGGTCGACTGGTCACTATGATGTGCACTCATCACCAGGGGGCAGATGCTCAACACAGAAGCTGCCTCCTAGTGGTCAGTATGCTCCCACAGCCAACCTCCCATGGCAGCCAACCTCCCTGAGATGGCTGACCCCGATCAGCCCAGATCAGAGCAAGCCAGCTGGCCAACCTCTCGTAGTCCCTCCCCTGGGCCTGCCGGGGTGGGGCCCAGGCCAAGGGACCCCACCTGTGCACGAATTTGTGCACCAGGCCTCTAGTATGCATATAAGATCTTTGATTAATCTCTTCCCACATCCCACCACTTCAAGATTCATCAATCTGTTCCACATTTCCATGTCTCTGTTTTATTGTATTCATTAGCTTGTGTTAATTAGACTTCTTATTCATTTATTTTGATTTTTAGATTCAATTGTTGATAGATATGTATTTTTGCCATTTTATTGTTCACGTTTTAATTCTTTTTTTTTTTCTTCTTCTTCTTCTTAAAGAAGACTCTTTAACATTTCACAAAATACTGGATTGGTGGTGATGAACTCCTTTAGTTTTTTTTGTTTTGTTTTGTGTGATTTTTTTTGTCTGTGAAGCTCTTTTTCTGACTTACAATTCTAATTGATGGCTTTCCTGAGTAGAGTAATCTTGGTTTTAGGTCTTTGCTTTCCATCACTTTAAATATTTCTGGTCAGTTCCTTCTGGACTGCAAAGTTTCTGTTGAGAAATCAGTTGACAGTCTTATGGGAGCTTCCTTGCAGGTAACTGCTTTTCTCTTGCTGCCTTTAAGATTCCCTCTTTGTCTTTAACCTTTGGTATTTTATTTATGCTGTGTATTGCTGTGGGCCTCTTTGGGTTCATCTTGTTGGGACTCTCTGCACTTCCTGAACTTGTTTGTGTATTTGTTTTACCAAGTAAGGGGAGTTTCCTGTCATTATTTTTTCAAATAGGTTTTCAATTTCTTGCTCCCTCTCTTTTCCTTGCAGCACCCCTATTATGTGAATGTTGATATGCTTAAAGTTGTACCAGAGGCTCCTTACACTGTCTTCATACTTTTGGATTCTTTTTCCTTTTTGCTCTTCTGATTGGGCATTTTGTTTTGTTTTGTTTTGTTTTGCTTCCTTATAGTCCAAATCACTGATTTGTCAGTGTTTTCTCTTCTACTGTTGATCCTTGTAAATTAGTCTTCATTTCAGTTATTGTATCCATCATTTCTAACTAGTCCTCTTTTATATTGTTGATGTTCTCACTAGGTTCCTTAAAATTCTCATTAAGTTCCTTGAGCATATTTATACCCACTGTTTTGAACTCAGTATCTGGTATTTTGCTTGTTGCCATTTCCTTGAGTTCTTTTTCTGGAGATTTCTTTTGTTTCTTTTTTGTTTGTTGGCTTGTTTGTTTTTGTTTGTTTGTTTTTCATTTGCGACATGTTTCTTTGTCTGAATATTGGCTGCTTCCCTGTGTTTGCTTCTATTTACTAAATAGAGCTACTATGTCTCCTGGAATTAGTAGAGTGACCTTATGTAGTAGATGTCCTGTAGGGCCCAGTGGCACAGCCTCTCCCATTACCTGAGCTGGGAACTCTAGGTATGCCCCTGTGTGGGCTGTGTGCTCTATCCTATGGTAATTGAGCCTTGATTGATGTTGGCATCACTTGGAGAGACAGGCCAATCAGCTGTGCAGACCAGCTGCAATTACAGAAGAAGAGCTGCTGTGCTAGAGACACCCCTGTGCAGCAGGACTTGCGTCAATGGGGCTGTAATGATCACTAAGTATTCCCTTTGAGTTTGTCACCTGTGGATGTGGTAGGGTTGTAATCTGGTATTGTCTGAAGCTGACTGCCAGATGTACTGGCTCTGGGGCCTCCCTGGAGGTGCAAAGTCAGCTATTGCCTATGCTCTGCCTGAAGCCACCCCACACAAGCTACAGAATGATCTGCAGATGGCTGCTACTTTTGTTGGGTTTGGAGGTGCCCAGGAGAGGTCAAGCTGTGAATCATCACAAGCTGCCGCTAGTGCTGGGCCTGGGACCAGTTAACAAGAAGTCTGGACACCCCAAGGCCAGCTTCTCCTTTTCTAAGAGATTTTAGGAGAGTCTGAAGCCTAACCCAGGACAGGCCATTCATATGGAAAAGACACTGCAAACAGCTTAGGCAGGGCTTCAGATTGAGTGGGATGTGGTTTCTTGGAGTCACCAGGAAGGGTGAAAAGTGTGGGCCAGGTTGATGGAGTCTCAGGTATGGCGACTGCTTGTCAACTCTCTGGTGGGGAGGTCTCAGCAAAGGAACAATGGCCTCTGTCAGCACTTTTTCTGGGAGAAAGCTGTCCCCCATTTTTGCTCTGATGCCAGAAAATTTAGTCCCTCCCCGTATGTCCTTGGATTCTTTCAAGCTGCTGCCCCAGCTCTGGAGCTCAGAGGGAGTGAGTCCAAGTAAGTCTATGCACCAGCCCTTTAAGAGTAATTGCCTGGGACTTCAGCAACCTTCTGTGCCACAATCCCTTCTGGTTTTTATAGGCTGAATTTATGAGAACTTGTCTTCCCAGCACTGGAACCCTGGGCTGGGGGTCTGGCAGGGGTGGGACCCTTTGCTCCTCACAGGAGCCTCCATAATCAAGATATTTCTCCTGATTTAAAAAAAAAAGTCACACATGGGTGTCAGACCAGTTTATCCCACACACCTGGCCCTCCTACTAGTCTCAATGTGGCTGCTTCTTTAATTCTCTAGTTGCCAGATTTCAGGTGGTTCTGAATGATAGTTTTTATTTGGTTTTTTGTAATTTTTATGTGGTTGTGGGAGGATGTGAGTACTGCATTTTCCTACACTGCCATTTTTCCCCCTTCTTGTTCTTTTTGTTCTTAATCTTTAAAAGAAAAAGAAAAAACTTTAACATTTCTTGTAATACTGATTTGATAGTGATAAATTCACATTATCTTTTTCTTGCCTGGGAAGCTTGTTATCTGTCCTTTGAGTCTGAATGATAGTTTTACTGGGTAGATTAATCTTGGTTATAGGTCCTTACTTTTCATCACTTTGAATACTTCTTGCCAATCCCTTTTTACCTGTGAAGTTCCTGATGAGAAATCAGCTGACAGTCTTATGGGAGTGCCCTGGTAGGTAACTAATGGCTTTTCTCTTGCTAGATTTAAGATTCTCTCTTTATCTTTAACCTTTGGCATTTTAATTATGATGTGTCTTGGTGGGGTCTCTTTGGGTTTGACTTCTTTGAGACTATCTGCATTCCTAGACTTGTATGTATCTCTTTTACCAGGTTAGGAGAGTTTTTTGATATTATATTTTGAAATAGGTTTTCAATTTCTTGCTCTCTCTCCTCCTTTCAATATCCCCATGATGCGAATGTTGGTATGCTTGAAATTGTCCCAGAGGCTCCTTACACTATCCTCATTTTGGGGAGATCTTTTTTCTTTTTGCTCTTCTTATTGGATGTTTTCTGCTCCCTTATCTTCCAAATTGCTGATTTAATTCTATGCTTCATCTACACAACTGTTGATTTTCTGTAATGTTTTTTTTTTAATCCTCACCTGAAGATATTTTTCCATTGATTTTTAGAGAGAGTGGAAGAGAGAGAGAAAGACAGAGAGAAATATCGATGTGAGAGAAAAACATCGATTGGTTTCCTCCTGCAATTGCCCTGACCCAGGCCTGGGCTGGGGAGGATCTGCAACTGAGGTATGTGCCCTTGACTGGAATTGAATCCTGGACCCTTCAGTCTGAAGGCCAACACTCTATCCACTGAGTTTAGCTGGCTAGGACTAATATATTTTTCATTTCAGTTACTGTATTCTTCATTTTGGACTGGTTCTTTTTTATGGTTTCTATGTCCTTTTTTATGCTGTTGAAGTGCTCACTGAGATCATTGAGCATCATTAGAAGCATTGTTTTGAACTCTGTATCTGGTATTTTGCTTGCTGCCATTTCATTTAGTTTTTTTCTGGAGATTTCTCCCGTTCTTTCATTTGGAACCTGTTTCTTTGTCTCCTCATTTTTGGCTGCTTCCATGTGTTTGTTTCTATGTATTAGGTATAGCTGCTATGTCTCCCAGTCTTGGTAGAACGCCTTATGTAGTAGATATTCTGTAGGCCCCAATGCATAGCCTCCCATGTCACCTGATCTGGGTGCTCCACTTGCACACCCCTCCCACCCACACACACATCCTGTGTTGGCTGTGTGCACTCATTATAGATGAGTCCTGATTGCTGTTGGTACCTCACTGGTATAAATTGATCCATAGGCAGATTGACTTAAGGACTGGCTTAGACTGTAGCAGAGAAGCTACTGTGCAAGAAATGATCCCAGGACTAGCTTCAGTGGGACTTTGGTGCCTGGCCATGTCTGTGCATTGAGTGTGTCGCTTATGGAGATGGTTGAGTCGTAACCTGGTATGATATAAAGCTGTTCACTTGATACGCTACTGGCTCTGGAGCCTCCTGGGAGGTCCAGGCTAACCACTGCCTGTGCCTGGCTCCGGGCCACCAGGTATAAGCTACAGAGCAATCTGCAAATGGCTGCTACTTATGTTGGACTTGGAAGTGCCCAGGAGAGGCCAAGCTGTAAACCGAGGCTGGCTCTCTCTACTGCCAGGCCTGGGGCCATTTAGCAAGAGATACGAGGTATGCAGAGGCTAGCTACTGCTTAAGAGATTTTTGGAAAATCCAAAGAATGAGCCAATAAAGAGCATTTGTATGGAAAGGCCAAAGGAAGTAGCTTGGATGGGCCCACAAGCTGGGTGGGGCCAGGTCTCAGTGAATCACCACAGCCAGGCAAACAGTGTTAACCAGGTTAATGGAGACTCAGATATGGTGCCTGCTCTGTGTGTGTGGGGGGGGGGAAGGGGGGGCAAACGGGGAGGCTGCTCAAAAAAGGAACAATGGTCTCTACCAGCAATTCTCTCTGGAAGAAAACTGTTTTCCTGCTCTCATCCTGAAGTCAGAAAATTCAGTTCCTTCCTGTATGTCCCTGATGCCTTTTGAACTGCTGCCCAGTGCTGGAGCTCAGATGGAGTGAGTCCAAGTTCATACATGGGCCCTTTAAGAGGAACACCTGGGCCCTGTTTGGATAGCTCAGTTGGTTAGAGCATCATCCCAATACACCCAGGTTGTGGGTTTGATCCCTGGCTGGGGCACATACAAGAATTAACCAATGAATACATAAATAAGTGGAACAACAAATGATGCTTCTCTCTCTCTCTCTCTCTCAAAAATCAAAAAATTAAGCATTGAAAAATAATATAAAAGTTATAATTAAGAGTGCCTGAGAAGATGGCGGCTGGCAGGATGGAGGTGAAGGATAGGAAGTGAGTGAGTGAGGGGATGAATGGAGAGTGTGTGGATGTGTATGGTGTGTGAGTGAGTGAGGGACAGTTAAATCCAGCAGGAGCAGCAGAGGCTGACAGACCAGGCTCTCTGGGACACAGAGAGACTACCACCGCCGCAGCACTCTCTGGACTGCGGGACCAGGGCACGGAGCCCACGCCATCTTGAAGGGGAGAGCGGCCTCTTCTAGGAACTCATCAGCACCACCACCCAGAAAGGCCTTGGACACTGCCCGTGACCTGGCAGCCACTCCAGCAAAAATCCTGCAGCCACACCCCCAGACTCTGGGACTCTGTGCCAAAAGAGCAACGTGCTGCCGGCAGCAGTAAGTGCAGTCTCCCCCTCCCCAGCGGCAGACCTCAGACATTGCCTGCGCTGACGCGTCTCCAGCTCGCAGGTCTCCGAGGCACACCACTCCGTAGACTCCCCTTAGGAGTCACTGGGAGACTGAGCTGGGTGTGATTTTGTACGGATACAGGCTCACTGCCCCCCAGTAGAAATTCTGAATTCCCTCTGCCTGAATAACTGCCCCCACACACCCAGCTGAGCGACTTAAGCGCCAGAGCCCCTCAGCGCCAGGGCCCCACAGAGTGCGTCAGAGCTCAGCGCCTGGGAACTGCACCTGCGAACAGCATGGCCACAGTTGCTCACTCCCCCTCTGCCCACCTACCCACAGGGCACTTTGGGGAAGCCTCGGTGATCCTCTGCTGGGTCCGATCTTTGACTAATAGGGACGCACTCCCCCGGGCAGTAGAAATTCGGAATTCACCCATCCTGGATACCTGCCCAAAGCGTGCCAGGGCCCTTCAGAGTGCTTCAGTGTGCCTGCGCTAGCAAACTCACTATGGGTGCTGTGTGCCGCTATGCGGAACGCGAGCCTATCCACCACAAGTGCACCAGCAAAATCTGAGTTTCCCCACCCCACAGCTGCAGAACTCTGGACTCTACAGGTGCATGCTTTTCCAGCGTGCAGGTTTCCCGAGACCACTGCTCCACAGGCAGCCCTGGGGCCCCACTGTGAGCCCTGCTGGTAGTGCACTTAAACAAACAGGGGTGCACTGCTGGGCTGTAGAAAAGCAGAATTCCCTCTTCTGGGATACCTGCCCACAGACACTGCAATCCAGTGGCTTCAGTGCCAGGGCCCTTCAGAGTGTGTTAGTACACCCTGCTGGCAAACACACCACAGGTGCCCCTGTGAACTGCCGCTGGAATTGCCTGTATGCAACCACGGAGGCAGCAAGCAAAAGCTGAGTCTACCCACCCCACAGCGACAGAACTCTGGACACCACAGTCACACTTTGCCAGAACACAGGCTTTCTGAGCCCCGCCACCCCAATAGATGGTTCCTGGGTGCCACTGTGAGTCCCTGCGGGTCACGTGTGATTTCAATCAAGGGCATAAGACAGCAAAAATTGGAACACCCCCTCCACAGCTGCTGACTTCCAAACACCTCAGTTGTGCCTTCCCAGCTCACAGGCCTACATCAGAGAACCCAAATAGCCCAAGTAGGGAGCTACACTAGACTACCAAGCCCAGGAGACCTGAGAGGTCACACCAGTAGCACCACACCCTAAAGAAACTGGGAAGCAAAGCAATCAGAACTACAATTAAAACATTACAGCAAAACATGGGAAGACAAAAAAGCAACCCAGAAAGGAAAGAAAAAGAGAAATCACCAGAAAGGGCGTTAAATGAAATTGAGGCTACTAACTTATCAGAGAAAGAATTCAGAGTAATGGTTATAAGGATGACAAATGCACTCAATGAGAATTATAAGGAGCTGAATGAGAATGTCACCAACGTGAAAAGGAATCAGGAGGAAATGAAGAACGACATAGCCGCTATAAAGAACGCAATGGAAGGCTTAAACAGCAGACTAGAAGAGGCTGAGGAACGCATCAGCGAATTAGAAGACAAGGTAGGAAAAAACACACAAACACAATAGCAACTGGAAAAAATAACTTAAAAAACAAGAGGAGAGCTTAAGGGAGCTTTGGGACAATGCAAAATGAAACAACATTCGCTTAATAGGGATACCAGAAGTAGAGGAGGAGAAGCAAGGAATAGAAAACCTGTTTGAAGAAATAATGACAGAAAACTTCCCTGATACTGGCAAGAAAAAAACTACACGAGTCCAAGAAGCACATAGAGTGCCAAACAAGATGAACCCCAAAAGACCAACACCAAGACACATCATAATTAAATTGGCAAACACCAATGACAAAGTAAGAATCTTAAAGGCTGCCAGAGAGAGACAGAAAGTTACCTACAAGGGATCTCCTATTAGAATATCAGCTGACTTCTCAACAGAAACACACCAGACAAGAAGGGAATGGAATGAAATATACAAAGTGATGCAAAGCAAGGGAATGAATCCATGAATACTATACCCAGCAAGGCTATCATTCAAAATTGAAGGTGGAATCAGGAGCTTCACAGACAAAAAAAGACTAAGAGAGTTTATTACCACCAAACCAGCAATGCAAGAAATGCTAAAGGAACTTCTGTAAAAAGAAGAAACAGAAAGACAAGAAGAAACACAAACATTAAGAATAAAAATGACCATAAGCAAGTACTTTTCAATAATAACATTAAATGTAAATGGATTAAATACTCCAATCAAAAGACACAGGGTAGCTGAATGGATAAGAAAACATGACCCATATATCTGCTGTCTGCAAGAGACCCACCTCAGAACAAAGGATTCACACAGACTGAGAGTGAAGGGATGGAAAAAAATTTTTCAGACAAATGGAAATGAGAAAAAATCTGGGGTTGTGATACTTATATCTGAAAAAATAGACCTCAAAGTAAAGGCCATAACAAGAGATAAGGAAGGCCATTACATAATACTAAAGGGAGCAATTCAACAAGAAGATACAACTCTGGTAAACATATACGCACCCAATACAGGAGCACCCAAATACATAAAACAGCTTCTGGAAGATATCAAGGGAGAGATCAATAGCAATACAGTCATAGTAGGGGAATTTAATACCCCACTGATACCACTGGATAAATCCTCTAAATAAAAAATCAGCAAAGAAACAACAATCCTAAATGACTCACTAGATCAGATGGACTTGACAACTTCAGAATATTTCACTCCAAAGCTACAGAATATACATTCTTCTCCAGTGCACATGGGACATTTTCAAAGATAGACTGTATATTAGGACACAGACAAAGTCTCTTCAAATTCAAGAGAATAGAAATCGTAACAAGCATCTTCTCAGATCACAATGGCATAAAATTAGAAATCAACTACAATAAAATCATTGAAAAAAAATCAAACACTTGGAGGCTAAATAGCATGCTATTAAGCAATGACTGGGTTACCAGAGAGATCAAAGAAGAAATAAAAAGAATCCTGGAAACAAATGACAATGAAAACACAACAATCCAAAATCTATGGGTCACAATGAAAGCAGTCCTGAGAGGGAAGTTCATAGCTCTACAGGCCTACCTCAAAAAACAAGAAAAACTGGCAATAAATGATCTAACCCTACAACTCAAAGAGTTAGAAACAGAGCAACAAGAAAAGCCCACAGTATCCAGAAGGAAGGAAATAATAAAGATCAGAGCAGAAATAAACAACATAGAGACCAAAAAAAACAATAAAAAAGATCAATGAAACCAAGAGCTGGTTCTTTGAAAGGATTAAAAATATTGATGAACCTCTAGCTAGGCTCACCAAGAAACAAATAGAGAGGACCCAAATAAACAAAATCACAAATGAAAGAGCTGAAGTAACAACTGACCCTACTGATATACAAAGGATTGTCAAAAAGATACAACGAACAACTCTACTCCAACAAACTAGACAACCTCAATGAAATGGACACATTCCTAGAAAAATACAAGCCTCCAAAACTCACCCAGGAAGAATGAAAAAACCTGAATAGGTCAATAACTACTGATGAAATTGAAACAGTAATCAAAAAGCATCCAGGAAACAAAAGCCCTGGACCAGATGGCTTCACAGGGGATTTTTACCGAACATTCAAAGAAGAACTAAAGCCAATCCTTCTCAGACTATTCCAAAAAATTCAAGAGGAAGGCACACTTCCAAGCTCATTCTATGAAGCAAGCATTACCCTAATCCCAAAACCAGGTAAAGACACCACAAAGAAAGAGAATTACAGGCCAATATCCCTGATGAACATAGATGCTAAAATCCTCAACAAAATTCTAGCGAACTGGATCCAGCATTACATTAGAAAGATCATACACCATGCAGGTGGAATTTATTCCAGGAATGCAAGGCTGGTACAATATCTGCAAATCAATAAATGTGATACCTCACATAAACAAGTTGAGAGACAAAAATCACATAATCATATCGATTGATGCAGAAAAGGCATTTGACAAAATCCAATACCCTTTTCTGATAAAAATGCTCACCAAAGTGGGAATAGAGGGCTCATACCTCAACATAATAAAAGCCTTATATGAAAAACCTACAGCCAACATCATACTCAACGGGCAAAAACTAAAACCATTTCCCTTAAGAACAGGAAAAAGACAGGGATGCCCACTTTCACCACTCCTGTTCAACATAGTACTGGAAGTGATAGCCAAAGCGATAAGACAAGAAGAAAAAATAAAAGGCATCAAGATTGGAAAAGAAGAAGTAAAATTGTCATTATTCGTAGATGACATGATACTGTACTTAGAAAACCCTAAAGACTCCATCAAAAAAGTTATTAGATGTAATAAATGAATTTGGCAATGTATCAGGATACAAAATTAATGCCAAGAAATCTATGGCATTTTTATACACCAACAGTGAACTTAGAGAAAGAGAAATTAAAAAAACAATCCCATTTACCATTGCACCAAAAAAAATTAAGATACATAGGAATAAACTTAACCAAGTAGGTAAAAGACCTCTACCCAGAAAACTAGAGGACATTGAAAAAAGAGATAGAGGAAGACATAAACAGATGGAAGAACATACCGTGTTCATGGATGGGTAGAATTAACATCATCAAAATGTCCATACTACCCAGAGCAATCTATAGATTCAATGCACTCCCCATTAAAATACCAACAGCATATTTCACAGATCTAGAAAGAACACTCCAAAAATTCATCTGGAACAAAAAAAAAATAAAAATAAAAAAATAAAAAACGAATAGCTGCTGCGATCCTGAGAAAGAAGAACAAAGTAGGAGGGATCTCAATACCAGATATCAAGCTGTATTACAAAGCCACTGTTCTCAAAACTGCCTGGTACTGGCACAAGAACAGACATATAGATGAATGGAACAGAATAGAGAACCCAGAAATCGACCCAAACCACTATGCTCAACTAATATTTGACAAAGGAGGCAAGAACATACAATGGAGTCAAGACAGTCTCTTCAATAAATGGTGCTGGGAAATGTAGTCAGACACATGCAAAAAAATGAAACTAGACCACCAACTTACACCATACACAAAAATAAACTCAAAATGGATAAAGGACTTAAACATAAGACAGGAAACCGTAAGATTATTAGAAGAATCCAATGGTAGCAAAATCTCAGCTATATGCCGAAGGAATTTCTTCACTGACACAGCTCCTAGGGCAATGGAAACTAAAGGGAAAATAAACAAATGGGACTATATCAAAATAAAAAGCTTCTGCACAGCAAAAGAAACCATCAACAAAACAACAAGAAAGCCCACTGCATGGGAGAACATATTTGCCAATGATATCTCCGATAAAAGTTTAATCTCCAACATTTATAGGGAACTCATACAACTTAACAAAAGGAAGATAAACAATCCAATCAAAAAATGGGCAACAGACCTAAATAGACACTTTTTGAAAGAGGACATACATAAGGCTGAGAGACATATGAGAACATGCTCAAAGTCACTAATCATCCGAGAGATGCAAATCAAAATGACAATGAGGTACCATCTCACACCTGTCAGACTGGCTATTATCAACAAATCAACAAATGCCAAATGCTGGCGAGGATGCGGAGAAAGAGGAACTCTCGTTCACTTCTGGTGGGAATGCAAACTGGTGCAGCCACTGTGGAGAACAGTATGGAGTTTCCTCAAAAAACTAAAAATGGAACTCCCATTTGACCCTGTGATCCCACTTCTAGGAATATATCCCAAGAAACCAGAAACACCAATCAGAAAGGATATATGCACCCCTATGTTCATAGCAGCACAATTTGCAATAGCTAAGATTTGGAATCAGCTTAAGTTCCCATCAGCAGATAAATGGATTAAAAAACTTTGGCACATCTACACAATGGAATACTATGCTGCTGTATAAAGGAAGGAACTCCTACCATTTGCAACAGCATAGATGGAGCTAGAGAGCATTGTGCTAAGTGAAATAAGTCAGTCAGAGAAAGATAAATATCACATGCTCTCATTTGTGGATTATAATGAACAACGTAAACTGATGAACAAAAACAGATGTAGAGACGGAGAAGCATCGATCAGATGCTCAAAACTCGGAGGGAAAGCAGGGAGGGTCGGGGAGGGGGGGAAGATCAACCAAAGGACTTGTATGCATGCATATAAGCATAAGTGATGGATGTGGACAACAGGGGTAAGGGTGAGGTCAGGATTGGGGGGATGAGGGGACATTGTGGGGATAAGGACACATTTGTAATATCTTATTCAATAAAGGAAAAAAAAGTTATAATTAAGAGAAACACTGTGGACTCCAGCAACCATCCATCTCACTCAGCTACCCTCCCTACTGGTTTTTACAGCTAGAAGTAATGAGACCTTCTCTTCTCAGCACTGGAACCCATGGTTAGGGTGCCTGGTGTGGGACTGCGATGCCTCCCTCCTCAGAGGGAACCTCTCTGCAGCCAAGATATCTCTCCCAATTTTTACCTGCTACATGTGTGTATGAGATCAGCCATTCTGTGTCTTCGTCCTTCCTACTAGTCTTGATGTAGGTTTTTCTTTATATCCTAAATTACAGGGTTTCTGTTTGGCTAGATTTCAGGTGGTTTTGAATAATGGTTTTCTATAGTTTAGTAGTAATTTCAATGTGGTTGTGTGAGTACGTTTACCTGTGCCACCATTAATTCTAGGGTTGTTTGTTTGTTTGTCTGTTTGTTTGTTAATCCTCACCCAATGATATTTTTCCATTGATTTTAGAGAGAGTGGAAGGGACAGGGAGAGAAAGAGAGAAACATCAATGTGAGAGAGAAACAAATATATTAGTTGCCTACTGTACTTGTCCCAACCAGAGCTAGGGATCAAGCTTGCAATCAAGGTAGTGCCCTTGACCAGAATTGAACCCAGGACCCTTCAGTCTACAAGCTGATGCTCTATCCACTGAGATAAATCAGCTAGGGCTAATTCTAGTTTTTAAATAAATTTATATAGTAATCTGAACCTTGCTAAAGATTTTAATAATCATTTCCCCTAAAATGTTCCCAAACTGATCTATATAGATAGGAATATATATAGTCTCTTTCTTTTCCTTTTCTCAAATAACTTATGGTGGAATAATCCTCATTTTAGATATTTAATCAGCTGGACAATAAAATATTGGATTACCAATGAGAATGTTATACTGCTCAAAGTCAGGCTTGTTTTAGGATTATCTGGTAAATTTTCTCTAAATTTGAATTGCCTAAGCTTTATGAAACAGACTTCTAAAACCTAAAAACTATACCATAGGGATGTAAACTATAGCATAGAGGACATATTTAATAGTATTGTAATAACCATGCATGGTGCCAGGTGAGTACTAGAAATATCAGGGGGAACACTTTGTAAAGTATATGATTATCTAACCACTATGCTCTACATGTGAAACTAGTAAAAATAATATTGAAAGTGAATATAATTGAAAAAAATAAAATCTCAAAATTATACCAGTCCAAGCACATTAATAGATCACATATTTCTTTTGAGAATCATCTTGACCCTGCCCTCAGATATTCATGCAATCTATCTTCCTAAGGAGGTGTGATGGTTCTCCATTGACTTTAGAATATGTCTATGTGTCCCTGCTTATCTGGGGTTCCAGGCTCCTGACTCCTTACCTAGACATCCACACCATATGTAGGTGGTTGAGATACTCTTCAGAGTAGATAGCAAATCTATATGTATCTATCTATACTAAAAAAGGCTAATATGCTAATTAGACCAGACATCTTCTGGACATCCTTCCGGACAAAGCCATGGTGGTGGGGCTGAGGCAAAGGTGGTTAGGGGTGATCAGGCCAGCAGGGGAGAGCAATTAGGGGGATCAGGCCTGTAGGGGAGAGAATTTAGGGCATTCAGGCCACAGAAGAGAGCAGTTAGGGTCATCAGGCCAGCAGGGGAGCAGTTAGAGGCATCAGGCAGGCGGGCAGAGTGGTTAGGGGTGAACAGCCAGGCAGGTGAGTGGTTAGGAGCCAGTGGTCCCATATTATGAAAGGGATGTCCCCCAAGGGGTTCCAGATTGGAGAGGGTGCAGGCCAGGCTGAGGGACCACCCCCCGTGCACAAATTTCATGCACCGAGCCTCTAGTATATTCTAATAAAAGAGAAACATGCAAATTGACAGCACCTCTGCTACACCCCATGCCACGCCCACCAGCCAATCAGAGCAACTATATGAAAATTAACCCAACCAAGATGGCGGCCGGCAGCCACAAAGCTGGAGCAAGCAGGAGTCTTGGTTGCCCCAGTGAAGGAGGAAGCCAAGCTTCCTGCCTGCCCTAGCCTGCACCAAGCACCGCTCAAGGCTACAAAGTTTCAATTATAAAAGATAAATAAATCCCAGATACCTGCTTCCAGCCAGCCTCCACTGGGAGGTTGGGTGGCTGGGGGCCGTGGCCAGCCTGCAAACAGCCATCACCCCCTCACCCAGACTAGCCAGGCAGCCCAGCAGGGACCCCAACCATGAAGGGGCTTGGCAAGCCTGCAAACATCCATTAGCCCTTCACCCAGGCTGGCCAGGCACCCCAGAGGGACCTCCTCACTCATTCAGGACACCCTTCAGGGCAAACCAGCCGGCCCCCACCCATGCACCAGGCCTCTATCCTATATAATATCCTATATAATAAAAGGGTAATATGCAAATTGACCCTAACAGCAGAACAACTTGGAATGACTGGTCACTATGACACACACTGACCACCAGGGGGCAGATGCTCAATGCAGGAGCTGCCCCCTGGTGGTTACTGCATTCCCACAGGGGGAGCTCAGTTCAGACACAAGCCAGACTGATGGCTTCCAGTACAGCAGTGGTGGCAGGAGCCTCTCCTGCCTCCTCAGCAGCACTAAGGATGCCCAACTGCAGCTTAGGCCTGCTCCCGCTGGCAAGTGGACATCTCCTGAGGGCTCCCGGGCTGCCAGGGGGATGTCTGACTGCCAGCTTAGGCCCGTTCCCTCGGGGAGCAGGCCTAATACAGCAGGTGGTCATCCCCTGAAGAGTCCCAGACTGAGAGAGGGCACAGGCCAGGCTGAGGGACCCCCCCTAAGTTCACAAATTTTTGTGCACCGGGCCTCTAGTCTACTTATATAAAAACCCTGGGTGGTGTAACATTATGACCGGTCTGGTGACCAAGCAGAAGGAAATCAGTCCTGCAGGGGTTGTCTTGGAAATGGCTGCACCCTCCCCTGAGCTGTTTCCTGGAGCTGTTTCTGGTGAGGGCGGGGTTTGAGGCAGGAACCCGCCCTCAGAGCATGGAAGCATATCTTTATAAAGTGTGCCGTGCCAGCACGGCCAAGGATGAACCTGAGTGGGGGCGGCTGAAAGGCTTAGAAAAGACAGACAAGAGAATGAAAGCCAGTTCTCGGTGGGATGCTGCCTCTCTGAGAGAGAGCGACCACGCTCACAGCCGTGTCTTTATTTTATAGCAGATGCCATGAGGCAAAGTAAGGGTGTGACTAAGAAGTTTACAACATTCTCCTGGGTTTCAATCCTACTCAACTACATGCACCTGAACTCTATCAAGCCTACATCACTCAGTCACATGGGGCCACGTTTTCGGACCATAGGTTCAAGCTTACAACTACAGCTGTTGGCTGTAATTGTGCTGGGAGGGCCTGCCCTCCAAGCTGGGACTTGCACGTGGCAATGAGAGGACAGTGCCCTCTCATCAGTCCAAGGCTTGAACCTGTCCAAAACACTGTAGCAGCTCCCCACAATAAAGTTTTAATCTACTTATATAAAAACCCTGGGTGTAACATCATGGCCAGAAGCACATCCAACCAGAAGGAAGTCAGTCCTGCAGCAGTCATCTTGGAAACAGCTGCACCCTCCCCCAGCTGTTTCCTGGAGGGCGAGGTTCAGGCAGGAACCTGCCTCAGGGTGAGGTTTCAGGCAGGAACCTACCCTCAGAGAGGAGCGTGGAGGTGAAATGATTTGTAATGGATCTATTATTGAAGTTTACTTTGGAAATTATATATCTATAGATCAGTGGTTCTAACCTTGGCTGCACATTAGAATCACCTGGGAATCTTTTTAAAATCCTGATTTCTGGGTCTCATCCTCCGGAAATTCTGTTTCTTTGTTATGGGGTGGTGCCACAACATTAGTACCAAAGAAACAGAATTTCCGGAGGATGAGGCCCAGAAATCAGGATTTTAAAAAGATTCCCAGGTGATTCTAATGTGCAGCCAAGGTTGAGAACCATTGCTATAGATAATATTATAAATATATTTAAACATGCAATTCTTTGCCCCAAAAATGAGCATGTTCAAAAATTAAATGAAGAAAATTTGGATATACTTGGAGATTTTCACACATATTTGAGTGATGATTCCATTGATTCCACAGATGATGCTGAAAAGGAAAATTTTCCCATCGAATTTCCTAATAGTATTACTCCTTCAGGAATGCCGTGTCATAAATTAAAATTGAAAGTGGGTGCAATCATCATGCTATTGAGAAATCTCAATAGTGAATGGGTCTTTGTAATGGTACCAGATTTATTATCAAAAGATTATGACCTAACAGTATTGAAGCTGAAGTATTAACAGGATCTGCAGAGGGAGAGGTTGTTCTGATTCCAAGAATTAATTTGTCCCCATCTGACACTGGCCTCCCATTTAAATGGATTCCACAATAGTTTCCCACGATGCCAGCATTTGTGATGACTATTGATAAATCACAAGGACAAACTCTAGACAAAGTAGGCATATTCCCACCCGTTTTTGCACATGGTCAATTATATGTTGCTTTCTCTCGAGTTTGAAGAGCATGTCATGTTACAGTTAAAGTTCTAAATACTTCATCACAAGGGAAATTAGTCAAGCACTCTGAAAGTGTTTTCACTCTTAATGTGGTGTACAGGGAGATATTAGAATAAGTTTAATCACTTCATCAGTCATTGTTTGCATCACTGTTTTTTTTATATATCATGTTTTTGTTGTTTTCATATCATATTTTTGTCATTTTTATATCGTGCCTCTGTTATATCCTTTTGTTACTGTTTATTTATTAATAAATGTATACATTATTTTCATATACATTTTACTAATTTCTTTTTATCTCTCACACTTCTATTATAGAGTAAGGGCAAATAGCAATATTAAAATATCTCTGCTAATTAATTCCCTTTTTAAAAATATATATATATTTTATTGATTTTTTACAGAGAGGAAGGGAGAGGGATAGAAAGTTAGAAACATTGATGAGAGAGAAACATTGATCAGCTGCTTCCTGCATACTCCCCACTGGGGATGAGCCCGCAACCAAGGTACATGCCCTTGACCAGAATCAAAACTGGGACCCTTGAGTCCACATGCTGATGCTCTATGCACTGAGCCAAACTGATTAGGGCAATAAATTCCCTTTTAGTGTGCACGAATTTCATGCACCGGGCTACTAGTATATATAAAAAAGACAAGCAACCAAAACACCAGAACAACCGAAATGACCAGAATGACCCGGTCGCTATGACATGCACTGCGGCAGCCAACCGGCCTGGTCAGGACCACGATTGGCCTCCCTCAACCTCCCACGGCCCCTCCCCCCAGCTGGTCCCACCCCCAATTGGCCTCCCCCTTCCCCCAATGGGGAGCAGAGCTGGCCAGCCAACCTCCTATGGCAGGCCCGGCCCTGATCAGCCTCAATTGGGGTGGGCCAGCTTGGCCCCACCCATGCACGAATTCATGCACCAGCCCTCTAGTATTTAAGAAAAATAGAGAAGAGAGGGATAGAGAGTGATGAATGAGTTTCGGGTACACTAACATTTTCCCTTGGTTCCCTACACTTTAGTCACTCATCCACTCCACAAATATTTATTGAGTATAAATATGTACCAAGCACCATGCTCTGTGCTGGGAACAAGGTAGTATACATGCAAATATGGTTCCTTCCTTTATAGACTATATATTCCATGAGATCACTGCCATGTCTGTCTTATAAATTGTTTTACCAACAGAGGTTAAAATAACCTACAGTGTAGAAAAGATAGACATTAATAAGGAAACATCAAACTTTAAATTACATATTTGAATAAATGCTATGGAAGAAAAGATTTAGTACAGCCGTGGGCAAACTATGGCCCGCGGGCCAAATCCGGCCCATTTGAAATGAATAAAACTAAAAAAAAAAAAAAAAAAAAAAAAAAAAAAAAAAAGACCGTACCCTTTTATGTAATGATGTTTACTTTGGATTTATATTAGTTCACACAAACACTCCATCCATGCTTTTGTTCCGGCCCTCCAGTCCAGTTTAAGAACCCATTGTGGCCCTCAAGTCAAAATGTTTGCCCACCCCTGGTTTAGTATTTTCTTAATATTGAGGTATATTTTTATATAATAAAATACACAAATATAACATTTTGAAGACTTATGACCTGAGTAGCCATCACCCAAATGAAAGCATAGAACATTTCAATCATCCCTAAAATCTCCTCATGTCCCTTTCCAGACAATAGCTCACCCAGATTCTCATGCCAAACAAACATTGTTCTCATTTCTATCACTACAGGTTGGTTTTGCCTGTTCTTAAAATGTATATATAGATATAATATGCAGAGTGTATTCTTTTATATCTTATTTTATTCATACAGTGCTTTTAAGATTCATCCATGCTATTGTGTGTTTCTTTGTAATGCTGAATAGTATTCTACTGAGTGACTAACCAGGGGTCCTCAAACTTTTTAAACAGGGGGCCAGTTCACTGTCCCTCAGACTGTTGGAGGGCCGGACTATAGTTTAAAAAAAAACAACTATGAACAAATCCTATGCACATTGCACATATCTTATTTTGAAGTAAAAAAACAAAACAGGAACAAATACAATATTTGTATTTGCATGTGGCCCATGGGCCGTAGTTTGAGGACCCCTGGAATAAACCATACTTAGTTTTTCCATTCTCTTCTTGATGGGCACCTGGACTGTTTCCAGTTAATGGCTATTTTGGGGAGTGGGGGGAGTTTCTATAAACATTCTTGAGAAACCAAGGTGGCGGCATAGGTAAACACCGGAGTTTGCTGCCTCGCACAACCACTTCAAAAATACAACTAAAAGATGGAACGGACATCACCCAGAACCACAGGAAGGCTAGCTGAGGGGAAATTCTACAACTAGAAGGAAAGAGAAAAGCATACCGAGACTCAGAGGAGGCGCGGTGCGGAAGTAAAATACAAAGGTGCGGAAGTAAAATACAAAATACAGAGGAGGTGCATGCGGAGCAGACTGGCACCTGAGGGCACAATTGTCTGTTTAAATCAGGAGGGAGTCTCAAGCTCTGAGCTCCAGTTCTGGGAGAGTCTCTAGGGACCCAGACTCATACGAGAGAAGCGGGACTGTCTGGCATCCTTCGGAACTCGAGGGCAGCTTTCTCTCCGAGATACTTGCAGTGGTTGCTATAGCACTGAGAGGCAGAGCCTCTGGGGACAGGACTGAGAGCAGCCAGAACTGCTCGCTCCGCCCACCCTGTTGATCCCCTGGGACCTGCCCTACCCAAACCTTGCACAGAGGCATTAGCTGGATAGCCTCAGGCAAAGGCTAGATTGGCACCTCCCTAGAGGACAGAAGTTCTCCCACTGCAGACACAGCTGATTCTCACAGCCAGTTGGCCCGGAGGTCAAATACCCCCCAGTGTTACCTGCAGCAGTCAAGGCTTAACTACAACGAGACTGTGCAAAAAGACCAGTAGGGGGTGCACCAAGAAAGCATAAAAAATGTGGAGACAAAGAAACAGGACACAAATGACAGAAATGGAGGAAAGCAAAATTCTGGATATAGAGTTCAAAACCACACTTTTAAGGTCTCTCAAGAACTGTCTAGAAGCCGCCAATAAATTTAGTAAGGCCCTCGAAAAGACTGGTGAGACCGCCGATAAATATAGTGAGATCCTCAAGAAATCTAATGAGACCCTCGATGTTGTGATAAAGGACCAATTAGAAATTAAGCATACACTGACTGAAATAAAGAATATTATAAGGACTCCCAACAGCAGACCAGAGGAGCGCAAGAATCAAGTCAAAGATTTGAAATGCAAAGAAGCAAAAACCACCCAACCGGAAAAGCAAAATGAAAAAAGAATCCAAAAATACGAAGACAGCCCTAACTGGTTTGGCTCAGTGGATAGTACGTCGGCCTACAGACTGAAGGGTCCCAGGTTCGATTCCAGTCAAAGGCATGTACCTTAGTTGCGGGCACATCCCCAGTAGGGAGTGTGCAGGAGGCAGCTGATGGATGTTTATTTCTCATGGATGTTTCTAACTCTCTATCCCTCTCCCTTCCTCTCTGTAAAAAGTCAATAAAGTATATTAAAAAAAAAAATACGAAGATAGTGTAAGGAGCCTCTGGGACAGCTTCAAGCGTACCAACATCCGAATTATAGGGGTGTCAGAAGAAGAGAGAGAGCAAGATATTGAAAACCTATTTGAAGAAATAATGACAGAAAACTTCCCCTACCTGGTGAAAGAAATAGACTTACAAGTCCAGGAAGTGCAGAGAACCCCAAACAAAAGGAATCCAAAGAGGACCACACCCAGACACATCATAATTAAAATGCCAAGAGCAAAAGACAAAGAGAGAATCTTAAAAGCAGCAAGAGAAAGACAGTCAATTACCTACAAGGGAGTACTCATACAACTGTCAGCTGATTTCTCAACAGAAACTTTGCAGGCCAGAAGGGAGTGGCAAGAAATATTCAAAGTGATGAATAGCAAGAACCTACAACCAAGATTACTTTATCCAGCAAAGCTATCATTCAGAATTGAAGGTCAGATAAAGAGCTTCACAGATAAGGAAAAGCTAAAGGGGTTCACCACCACCAAACCAGTATTATATGAAATGCTGAAAGGTATCCTTTAAGAAGAGGAAGAAGAAGAAAAAGGTAAAGATACAAATTATGAACAACAAATACGCATCTATCAACAAGTGAATCTAAGAATCAAGTGAATAAATAATCTGATGAACAGAATGAACTGGTGATTATAATAGAATCAGGGACATAGAAAGGGAATGGACTGATTATTCTTGGGGGGGAAAGGGGTGTGGGGGATGCGGGAAGGGACTGGACAAAAATCGTGCACCTATGGATGAGGACAGTGGGTGGGGAGTGAGGGCGGAGGGTGGGGTGGGAACTGGGAGGAGGGGAGTTATGAGGGGGAAAAGAGGAACAAATGTAATAATCTGAACAATAAAGATTTAATTTTAAAAAAAACATTCTTGTACAAGTCATTTGGGGAAATATGTTTTTGTAACTCTCAGGCTGGGACATAAGAGTGTGTATATTTAAAAGAAATTGCAATATTCTAAAGCGATTGTATCATTTTACTCTCCCACCAGCAATGTTTGAGAGTTTCTTTTGCTCCACATTGGTACCAACTTGATATTGTCAGTTATTAAATTTTAGCCATGCTAAGATACTATCTCACTGAAGTTTTAACTTGTATTTCCCTGATAATTAATGTTGTTGGGCATCTTTTCATGTACTTATTGGCCATTCTTGAATGTTCTTCTGTAAAGAGACTAGTTAAGACTTTTAAAAAATTGTAGTAAAATGCACATAAAATAAATTTGCCATCTTAACCATTTTTCAGTGTACAGTTCAGTAATTTTAAAACTTTCACATTGTTATAGAACAGATCCCCAGAACCTCTTCTTGCTTATAAAACTGAAACTCTGTGCCCATTAAACAACAAATCCCAACCCCTATCAATTTGTCTGTCTTTAATTATTTTGGGGTTTTTAAATATTTTCTTGAATTTTTCTCAAAGTAGCCTGAATAAGGAAAAGGTTTATTCTATGGGTTTAAAATAAAGGACTTTCTCACCCATAATTTGAGCAAATAAGTTAGGAACATAGTTTTCATGTCTTGGTTAACTAGGAGCTGAAGAACATTCTACATTCATTTTATTTGATAATTATTTCCCTTTGACAACATAGTACATACCTTTGTGTCTTTCAGAAATTAAAACCTTTACTTGTGCATTCTAAAACGAACTTGGTAGCAGATTCTGTATCTTCTGGAAATGATAATCCTTCTTCGGTAGGTATATTATTTTTCCCCTATTAAACATTTAATCGGTCAATATTCAGCTGCAATAATGAAACTTTTTGGTTTAATATTCTTCAGACAGAAAACATAGGCAGTGATCAGAGATCCTTTTCAAGATCACCAAAAGGTAAAAATCTTTTTATTGTTGGAAAAAAGTTTCACACATAGAATGAATGGGTACTTAGTTTAGAATAACATTGCTTTTCTTTGTTAACTTGAGGTGTTTGGTATTCTCAGTGAATGTATGACTTTTTTCAGATAATTTATAAAACTAATACATAGATATGTTGAAGGAAAAATGCTAGTATGTATTTCTGAATATTGTTGCTCTTACTTGAAAATGGATTGTCATATTTCAAAACTAGAAACTGTCTCAATTGAATCCTGTTTCTTTTTTATTAGTTAACTGCCCAACAACCTAATGCTCTTGTTAAACTTCTATTTTTCCAACTTAATAATTAAAAAAAAATATATATGACTATTTCTAGCATGCTTTATCTCTGCTCAGTCCTTACAGGGCTTCAAATTGGAGATTTTTTGAAAATGGAAGTATGTTTTGTTCATAACTTTATATAGGTCTTTGAGGATACAACCATACTTCCTTTTATTTAAACTTGGAAACCAAAATACAAACCCTAAGTATTACACCTCTCCTTAATTGTCTATGTTATAAGCCGTCCAGCTGAGGGTGTTGAGTGGCAGGGTGATTAAGTAAAATTAAAGAAATTCATCATTTAAAGGTATTAGTACACTCTACTAAACAAGTGAGGTTAACAAAATATGGCATTATTAGTCTGAATACAAATAATTATTATTTTAAATATATTTTTATTGATTTCAGAGAGGAAGGGAGAGGGAAAGAGAAATAGAAACATAAGTGATGAGAGAGAATCATTGGCCAGCTGCCTCCTGCATGCCCCAAGGCTGGGGATGGAGCCGGAAACCTGGGCATGTGCCCTGACTGAGAATGGAACCATGACCTCCTGGTTCATAGGTTGACTCAATCACTGAGCCATGCCAGCTGGGCTTTAATAGTAAATCTTTATATAAGGTAGAAGTGTGTGATATGAGTTTAAATCCTGGACACCAATTTTAAAATCTTCTACTTTTTGTAAGCAAAATTATTTTTTAGCAGAGAGAAACCTCTGTTAGAGATTAATTCTGGACCTCCACGCAATGGAGAGGCTATTTCTGTAGTGCTTATATTGTATCGGCAGTGTCTGTTCCAGAGGTGCCTTGCTCCGGCTACATAGGACTCTTTCAGCAATCACTGGTTGCCTCCTGGGCTGGCATTTAAATTACAGTAAGGCTCAGACGGACTCTATAGTGCATGACTACTACCTTTTAAAGGTATTGGCATGTGAATAAATTATTAGATCTGTTGAGTTATCAGAAATTCCAATCATACAGTAAATTTCTGTGGTTGGCCTGAAGTTTTAATTACAAAATTTAATTAAATGCAGCATTTCATCCCACAAAAATCTCAATTGAGGAGTTCGCATCCAAAATTGATTTTCTTCAGCCAAGCAAACCATTTTTCAAAGGTCCATATGAAGTAGTACAAATCGATAGCTGAAACAAATATCACTCCCTTTTCTCAGTCCTGCAAATGCAAAATGTGGAATTATTTCCACCTGGCCTACTCAAAACCCTCCTAAAATTCATTTGTCCACTTTTTTGCCTTACTAATTAAACTGAATGTAAATGTTTTCTATGATCCATAACTTTGCAGTATGCCACAGAGCTCATCATTCTGAATATGAATCCACATTGCATAGAAGACATAGGTGACAATGTTCATACCAACGGCCTCTGGACATAACCCTGGCATTTCTTTCTACCAAATCTCACACACAACTTTGACAGGTCTTGGTTTTCCCTCTGAAGTTAGAGGAAATAGCCCTGTTAACAAAAGTTCCTGGTTAATTGGGTTCCAGTTAATCCAAAGTTTACTAGAAATGAATTTTTTGTTCTTAATAAATATAAACAAATAAATGAATTCCAGGGAGAATTTTAATGAAAACTTTGCCAATTTGGGGAATAAATGAATCATAAATTTACTAATTTGGGGAGAAATGAATCTTTTCATTTGAAAGCACAGCTTTTAGTGGTTATGACTACTGAATGGTAGTCACACCAGACATTCAAAGAGCCAAATTATCTTCACTACACAAGTCACTAGCAGGCTCTCAGATATTTTGGAAGATTGAGTCCCCTCCTTAGGCCCCTAGGAAATAGTTTAATACATTATTGCTGTTTTCGAGCACTAATTCATAAATACATTATTAAAGAGGTATTTAGTTATGTGGTTAGTATGTACCTGACTTATAGACAAATCTTCATTACATTCTATTATAAGGCAGTGAGGAGGGGCATGGTTTACTATAACCCATCTCGTAACAGAAGCCAAATTGAGCTCTTTAAAGTCACTATTGTATTAAGTTCCATTTTTAGAATATGTAAATAGAATATTAATATTGTATTCTATTTTTTTTAATCCTCACCCAAAGGATAAGTTTTTATTGATGTTTAGAGAGAGGGAAACATTGATTGGTTGCCTCCCGTATGCACCCTTACCGGGATCGAGCCCAAAACCTTGGCATATTGGAATGATTCTCTAATTGAGCTACCCAGCCAAGGCCTCACAAGATACTGTTAATGAGTGTAGGTCCTCTTCTAAATTCCTTTCAGGCTGTAATTTCAACCCTCTAAGAGGTTGATACTCTTGCTTTCCCCCAATTTAGAAAGGAGACAACTGGCCAAAACCGGTTTGGCTCAGTGGATAGAGCGTCGGCCTGTGGACTGAAAGGTCCCAGGTTCGATTCCGGTCAAGGGCATGTACCTGGGTTGCGGGCATATCCCCAGTAGGAGATGTGCAGGAGGCAGCTGATCGATGTTTCTCTCTCATCGATGTTTCTAACTCTCTATCTTTCTCCCTTCCTCTCTGTAAAAAATCAATAAAATATATTAAAAAAAAAAAAAAAGAAAGGAGACAACTGGATAAAAAGGGGTTTAGTAAGCTGCCAGGGTTACACCACAAGTAAGTGGAGCAGCTTGAATTCAAATCCAGACAGGGTAGCCCCAGAGCCCAAGCTGGCCGTCACTCAGTCAGTTATACTGACTTACCCCAAGGCTCCTGCTTGCCTTGTGGTCCCATTTGCAGCAATGCAGTGGGAAATGTGATGCAACAGGAAGGCTTCGGCAGTGGACAGTTTTGGTTCTCATCTCAGTTCCAGTCACTCACTGGGTGACTTCAGCTCAATTTTCTCTGCTACATAAAATGGAGATGGTGACCTCACCCCAGCTTTGTGATGAGGATTAAGTGAGATAATACGTGATGTGCCTAGCTAACCCCTTACCTTTCCCCTCAAGCTATTCATAATAGAATCCCCGGTCCCCAAAATAAAGTCTGTGTTTTGACCTAAGCAGTAGATTAATGATTTAAAAGAGCTACTCTCTCTGTTAGTTTTTCAGTAACTAATTTTCTACCAGACATAAGTATAAAAATAAAATCCACCATTAGTGTTAATATTTATAGTAGCTATGCAAAAAGTGAAATAAAACATATTTTACAATAACATTATATCAGGTAATAAATCTTTCCTAAGCAGATTGAAAATAACTTTGTATGTTGCAAGTTTTAATTCAAAAATCTTTAAAGGAACAACAAAGAGTCATGCAACATAGAAAAAGAGATAAAGCGATAAGTAAATCTTTGTTAATCACAGGGAATAAAAAATGAGGTACAATGCTATCTGCAAAATTTCAAAGCAGTTTTTTACTCAGTCGTAATTATCCCGAAAGAGCCCAGGTAACATTATTAATTTGTTTGCTACTTAAGTGTGATAAAATTTGGGATCTGAGCTGCCCATTGTGTACTGTGCACAGCCACAGATTTTATGTACTCAAGAAGACCTTTCTCACAGTCCAGAAATTAGGTGCTATTGACATTGTAATCTTTGTAAATGTCCTTAATGAGCCCCAAAGACACAAATCTCATAGATAAAACCTCAAAGTAACAGTGACTCTTTAAGTGGCTTGTCTGTGAGGGAAAGCTCAAACATAAATATCTTAAACACAGGAGGAACCCAAATTCAAACCTAGATTACATTGTGTTGTTAATTCTCTGAGATATTAGGGAAGAAACATCCAAGAGGTGATTTAAAGGCTTTTAAGGAATAGTAGGACAATCTCAATATATATGAAAGCATTTTAAATTCTTTCTTTTCATCCTTTGAAATTTTGGACCTGAAAATTTTTGCTTTGTTTTTACTAAGTGTAGTTAAAAATGTATAAAAATAAATATTGATTGAAAGTATATTTGTTTTAAACAAAAAAATAATTTTAACAGTAACAAGAAATTGGAACTTGGCAGATAAAAAGACAAAAAATATTTTGGGCATAAGTGTTAGAATTATTTTACATATTGCTTCTAGACTTCAACCATAATCAATATAATGTAGTAAGGTTTTCAAATTCATATCCAAATGCATATTTAATGATATTAATACATATACTATAATATATAACATTATTTAGTACGAATTGATGGTATAAAAATGGTAGAAGAAGGAATTAATCAATGAATTATGAGTTAAGTACCAGAACTAACCTGATTGACTAAATATAATTTACTAAGGTGTTTGTAAATGTTAATATCACTGCCACCAACTTGTCTACTACTTTTTTTTATTGTCACCAACTACCTATTATTCAAATGGTATATTTCTAAGCTATAGATGTCATTTTTGTCTTTGAAACTTAAAATGATTCTCAACCAACTTTTCCTAAGAATTTCCTTGTTCTGTATACCTATATTCTAAAACTATTTTCTTTTTTAATATTTTCCAACATTTAATTATAAAATTTAAGTTACATTTATTAGGGTGATATTGGTTAATAACATTATATAAGTTTCAAGTATACATCCTATAATACATCGTCTGTATATTGCATTGTATGATCACTACCCAAAGTCTAGTGTCTCTTTCTGTTACCATATGTTTGTCCCTCTGTTCTCAGGTAACCACCATACTATTGTCTGTGTCCATGAGCTTGTTTTGCTTGTTTGTTTACTGCTTTCTGTTTCATATCTCACAGATGAATGAAGTCATATTGTTTTTATCCTTTTCCATTCGACTTGTTTTGCTTAGTATAATACTCTCAAGATTCATCCATGTTGTTGCAAATGGCAGTATTTCATTCTTCCTTATGGCTGAATAGTATTCCATTGTATATATGTACCACATCTTCTTTATCCAATTATCCATCGTAAGACACGTTATTTCCATGTCTTGGCTACCATGAATAATGTTGCAATGAACATAGGGATACGTTTATCTCTAAAGATATTTTCTACTTGAGGCATGGAATTTACAATATTAGATGTAAATATTAAACGATAAAACCTGGAAGATCAGTGCCATATCTCATAGTATGCCTTTCCAAATACAGGGAGTATTCAAGGGCAAAGAAAAGAGCCAAGACTATCAACTGAGGTCCAGAAGAGGAAGAGACTTATATCCAGGAAGGAGAGAAACTCCCTGGAGGCTGGTAAGAAGGGTGAGGTGGTGAGAGGGGCTGACCTCCTCACAGGCGTCAGGCCCAGAGTGAGGAGGGAACTCTTGGCTACGGGAAGATCTTTTCCTTCAGAAGTTTGAGGCCTAGAACCCAGGCTGGGCACCATATTCATCTGTGAGATGTGAAACCAGAGCTGAGACCAGCAGCGCACATTACATCCAGCCGTGAAAGGTGGCAGGGTTGTTCGCCACCAGGTAGCCTGGAGCCAGTAGACTGGAGCTGGTTGGAGAGAAAACCTCAGTTTCTGGTTTTTGTTTGTGTGGGTTTGTTTTTTTTTAACCCAGGACACGGGAGTTTCATTTGCAGCTACTCACCTGAGGCTTTGGTGTAGGGAAGTCAGTCGGTGCGGGCTCGAGGTGCCTACGGAGAGGCTGGGGCGGGAAGCATTGGAGGAAGATGTGGAAAAGCCGCAGCTGGGAATCCTGGGTTCAGCCGTACACCTCCACACTGAAATGGTCATTTTTCCTGAGCGGAGCTAGCCACTCCCAGAAGCCACAGCTCAGGAAAAGGAGAAAACCCTGCCCTAAGTAATACAGACCACCACACCCTCAGGAGCCCTGCCTGCCCACCCTGCATCTTGACCTTTGCAAAGGATTCAGCCATAGAGGCCAAGCCTGCCCATTTGATCAGTCTCAGGGAGAGTCTGAGTTGGGGGTGGGTCTGTCCTGTCCCACTATCCTGGGAACCTGGCTAGTGCCTCCCTTGCACCAGGAGAGCTGATAGAAACTCCAGGTTTCCAACTGATCCCACTAGACTGCATATGAGGATCTCCACCCAGTCGAGGGCAGAGTAATATTCTGGGCCACTCACAGAGGAATAGCTCAGGGAAGGGAAACTCACCCACCACTTCCCCGGAAATCTGAATAGCATCTCCCCCTCATGGAGACACACAGGTCTAGACTCTAGATTCTATCTAAAGCCCTTTCAGAAACAGACTTTTGAGTGATTAAGATTGACAGCTGGCTGGCAAGTGAAGACCTCTGAGGCAGAGCCCAGGGAACCTGGGGAAGCTTACTGACCCAGCCCAGGGCCCTCTGTTTAGAGGGTAGCTGGGCCCCTCCCACATGCAGTCAAGTCCTGTGGAGACAGCCACAAACTGTTGATCACTTGAAGCTTCAAGCAGGTTGCTGGAAACCAAAGGAGGATAGTTTCTGACAGTGGTTAGTAGCAACCATGTACCTTATGGGAAGCCCAGAATTGGCAGACGGAACAGTCAGTCACGGTCATCAGAAAAGCAGGATCCAAATGGAGCTCCTATGAGGCACTAAACTCTGATGAGACAAATGCCATTTCACTGTATTCTTTCCTTTTTCATTCTTCCCTTTCTTTTTTTTCATTTATCTTCATCTCTCTGCTTCATTGATCTGTTATTATTTTAATCTCTACTGTTTTGTTCATATATCTAATTTATCTCTCCCATTTTCCTACTCATTTTTTTCTTTGTCACCTACTTTCTCATATATATTTTTTTCCTTTTCTTATTTTGGGTCTATTTGCTTTCTCCTCTATTCTCCTTTATAAATATTTTCTTCCTCTTTTATTTTAAACTGTTTTCCTTCCCCTACTCCCCTATTCTTTATTCTTATTTTCTTTATTTTATCTCTGCCCCTTCATATTCCTTTTTCACCCCCCCCCCCCCCGTCCCCTTACCAGTTTGGTTTTGGCTTGCTTTTTTTCTCATATTTTCTTTCTTTTCTATAATCTTTTCTCTTTCCTAATTTTCTCTTCTCTGGTGGTTATTTTTGTTGTCGTAGGGGTCTTGTTTATGTTTTGGTTTTGTTTCTTTGTTTTGTGTTTTGTTGTGCTGTATTTGTTCTGTTCTGTCAGCACCTCCACAACAGCTCTCATGACATGATTGGGGATGAGCCTCATAGTCAGCCAGCCTGAGAGAAGATCCCATCCACAAACAAGACAACAACATTCAAGATCCAATTAAAACAGGAGAACCCACATAACACAAACAAGGGGCATTTCTAGAGTACCCAACTCAGGAGATCTAAGAGACTGCACTACCAGGTTCCACAAAGCATCTACTACATAATACCACTCCACAAAGTCTGGGAGGCACAGCAGTTTGATCTAATACATAGAAAGAAACACAAAGGAACAGAAAAATGTTGAGACAAAGAAACAACCCCCAAGTGAAAGAAAAGGAGGAATCGCCAGAAAAGAAACTAAATGAAATGGAAACTAAATGAAATGGAAGCAAGCAATTTGCCAGACGAAAAATTCAAACTAATGGTTATAAGAATACTCAAACAACTTAGTGATAACTACAAGCCAACTAATGAGAACATTATGGAACTTAATGAGAACTATAGCAGCATAAAGAAAAAAGTAGAAACCATCAATGAGAATCAAGCACAAATGAAAAATGACAATTGAATTAAAAATACCCTGGAAGAAAACAACCATATACTAGTAGAAGCAGAAGACCAGATCAGCGAATTAGAAGACAAGGTAGAAAAAAAAACACACACCCATTCAGAGCAGCAATTGGAAAAAAAAAAAAAAAAACAATTTTAAAGCAGGAGAATGTAAGAGAGCTTTGGAACAACATGAAATGTAACAGCATTTGCATTATAGGGATACTAGAAGGAGAAGAATCTGAGCAAGGAATAGAGAACCTATTTGAAGAAATAATGGCAGAAAATTTTCCTAACCTGGTGAAGGAAAAAAATCACTCAAGTTGAGGAGACACAGAGAGTCCCAATCAAGAAGAACTTCAAAAGACCCATACCCAGGACCATCATAATTAAAATGGCAATCATTAAAGACAAAGCAAGAATCTTAAAGGCTGCAATAGAGAGACAAACTCCTACAAGGGAGTTCCCAATAAACTGTCAGCTGAATTCTCAATAGAAACACTTCAGGCCAAAAGGGAGTGGTATGGCGCGGTGTGGTGCAGGTTCAGGGTCGTTGCAGGGCTGCGGGTGCTGCGAGTCACATGGGTGCAGCGTTTCCTGTTCTTTCCCCCCCGGGGAGCTGTGGCTTGTGCCTTGCCTACCCAGCCCGACAATGGCTTCAGCTGTGGAGGAGCTACAGAAAGATCTTGAAGAAGTAAAGGTGCTGCTGGAAAAGGCCACTAGAAAGAGAGTACGTGATGCTCTTATGGCTGAAAAATCCAAGCTTGAGACCGAAGTCAAGAACAAGACGCAGCAGAAATCACCAAGGAAAGCGGAACTTAACAATGAAAAGCCAGCTGCAGTGGTTGCTCCCATTACTACGGGATATACAGTGAAAATCAGTAATTATGGGTGGGATCAGTCAGATAAGTTTGTGAAAATCTATATTACCTTAACTGGAGTCCAGCACGTCCCCACGGAGAATGTGCAGGTGCACTTCACAGAGAGGTCATTTGATCTTTTGGTAAAGAATCTAAATGGGAAGAATTACTCCATGATTGTGAACAATCTCTTGAAACCCATCTCTGTGGAAGGCAGTTCAAAAAAAGTCAAGACAGATACAGTCATTATCTTATGTAGAAAGAAAGCAGAAAATACATGGTGGGACTACCTGACTCAAGTTGAAAAAGAGCACAAAGAGAAAGAAAAGCCCTCCTATGACACTGAAACAGATCCCAGTGAGGGACTGATGAATGTTCTAAAGAAAAATTTATGAAGATGGAGATGATGATATGAAGTGAACCATTAATAAAGCCTGGGTACAATCAAGAGAGAAGCAAGCCAAAGGAGAGACAGAATTCTGAGACTTTAAAGTTCTTTCGGGAATTGTGATGTGGAAATAATGATGTTTCCAATAAGGACATGTTGGTGAGCTGCAGATACATTTAACGGATAATTTCACAGAGCCTTCTTCTAAGTAAAGGCAATGAATTCTCCTGCTGGAGGATTTATTTAAATAAAATATGCTTATTGAACAGTTCCTCTAAAGATGGTTTCCTTAGTAAACTGGTCATTTTGTTCAAGAACGATTAATGTTTGCATTCTCATGTGAAATGTAAATAAGCAAGTCTTGCCTAATGAAAATGCCATATTGTGTGTATTTTTGTTCAGCTAGGAGGTAGGGGAAAATGTTACCGCTTGTTAAGTTCTTGACATCAGTTCTCACCAATGTAAGAACAAGTAAATAAAACTTGAATTTTTTCAGAAAAAAAAAAAAAGGGGAGTGATATGAGATATACAAAGTAATGAAAAGGAAGGGACTGAATCCAAGACTATACTCTATCCAGCAAGGCTATCATTCAAAATGGAATGTAAAATAAAGACCAAGAAAAAGTCTAAAAGAGTTTATTACCACCAAACCAGCACTGCAAGAAATGCTAAAGGGGCAGCTATAAGATGAAGAAATAGAGCAAGAGAGAGAGGCACACAAGCATAAAGAATTAAAATGGCAACAAATAAGTACCTATCAATAATAACCTTAAATGTAAATGAATTAAATTGTCCAATAAAAACACATAGTGTAGAAGAATGGATAAGAAAACAATCCATATACACTGAGTGGCCAGATTATTATGACCACCTGACATTTGTAGGCAAATTAGCTATAATTTGGCACTGAAGTTGCTAGAGGGCCAGACCATTATAAATAGGGAAGCAGGTTGTTTACCATGACAGTGGAAGTGGTTTTTCTCTGAGGATATGAGTAAACAACGCGATTTAACAGCCTTTGAACGTGGGATATATATATATATATATATATATATATATATATATATATATATATATATACACACACACACACATACACACGTACATACACTGAGTGGCCAGATTATTATGACCACCCATCACACCCCATCAGTACTTCGTTGGGACACCTTTTGCCTTCAATACTGCGGCGATTCTTCTTGGCATTGACTCCACAAGATGTTGAAAGGTGATGCAAGGAATCTGACACCATGCCTGATGAATAGCACTGTCCAGTTCTGTGAGATTTGATGGTTGTGGAACCATCTGCCTGATGGCTCTTTTAACTTCGTCCCACAAATGCTCAATTGGATTGATATCTGGTGATTGTGGGGGCCACCTAAGCAAGGTAAAGTCTCCCTCATGTTCTTGAAACCACTCCTGCACAATACAAGCACCATGGGAGGCACTCGCAGCGATTGCGGGGACTCTGAGGGCAGGACTGAGAGCAGCCATACTGCTCGCTCCGCCTGCCCTGTTGATCCCCTGAGACCCTACCCTGCCCAAGCCTTTAAAGGAAGCTTTTGCATATGAAAGGCCCGGCCCTTGGTAATCTGAAAATTATTTAACAAACTGCAGCTGCCCCAAGGCCCCAGGGCAACCTGCATTGCTTTACAGCTGGCTTCTGCTGGGTAGCCTCAGGCAGAGGCTAGATTAACACCTCCTTAGATCCAAGAACCAGTGTACCCAGTGGTCAGAGTGGGACCATCCAATTACAACTCCTCAGATCCATAAGGGACATACTCAGGGGGCAGACTCAGTGAGCACCAAAGCCCCACTGAAGCAAGTCTTGCCCCATAAGGATGTCTTCAGCACAGAAGTTCTCCCATCGCAGACACAGCTGATTCTCACAGCCAATTGGCCTGGAGGTCAATTCCTCCCAGTGTTACCTACAACAATCAAGGCTTAACTACAACAAGACTGTGCACAACGCCCACAAGGGGGTGCACCAAGAGTGTCCACCTCAGGTAATTGGGAAGGCTGAGCCACTGGGCCCTATAGGACAACTAGCACACGAGGCCAATCTACCAATGCAGGGAAGCATAAAAAATGCGGAGACAAAGAAACAGGTCACAAATGACAGAAATGGAGTAAAGCAAACTACTGGATATAGAGTTCAAAACCACACTTTTAAGGTTTTTCAAGAATTTTCTAGAAACCACTGATAAACTTAATGAGACCCTCAAGAAATCTAGTGAGACCCTTGATGTTATGATAAAGGACCAACTAGAAATTAAGCATACACTGACTGAAATAAAGAATATTATACAGACTCCCAACAGCAGACCAGAGGAGCGCAAGAATCAAGTCAAAGATTTGAAATGCGAAGAAGGAAAAAACACCCAACTGGAAAAGCAAAATGAAAAAAGAATACGAAAATAGTGTAAGGAGCCTCTGGGACAGCTTCAAGCATACCAACATCCGAATTATAGGGGTGCAAGAAGAAGAGAGAGAGCAAGATACTGAAAACCTATTTGAAGAAATAATGACAGAAAACTTCCCCTCCCTGGTGAAAGAAATAGACTTACAAGTCCAGGAAGCTCAGAGAACCCCAAACAAAAGGAATCCAAAGAGGACCACACCCAGACACATCATAATTAAAATGCCAAGAACAAAAGACAAAGAGAGAATCTTAAAAGCAGCAAGAGAAAGACAGTCAATTACCTTCAAGGGAGTACCCATACGACTGTCAGCTGATTTCTCAACAGAAACTTTGCAGGCCAGAAGGGAGTGGCAAGAAATATTCAAAGTGATGAATGCCAAGAACCTACAACCAAGATTACTTTATCCAGCAAAGCTATCATTCAGAATTGAAGGTCAGATACAGAGCTTCACAGATAAGGAAAAGCTAAAGGAGTTCACCACCACCAAACCAGTATTATATGAAATGCTGAAAGGTATCTTTTAAGAAGAGGAAGAAGAAGAAAAAGGTAAAGATACAAATTATGAACAACAAATACACATCTATCAACAAGTGAATCTAAGAATCAAGTGAATAAATAATCTGATGATCAGAATAAACTGGTGATTATAACAGAATCAGGGCCATAGAAAGGGAGTGGACGGACTATTCTTGGGGAGGAAACGGGTGTGGGGGATGCGGGAAGAGACTGGACAGAAATCGTGCACCTATGAATGAGGACAGTGGTAGGGGGTGAGGGCGCAGGGTGGGAGGGGAACCGGATGGAGGGGAGTTGTGTGTGGGGGGGGGAGAGGAACAACTGTAATAATCTGAACAATAAAGATTTAATTAAAAAATATAAAAAATAGAAGTGATGCATATATACAGTAGAATGTTACTCAACCATAGAAAATAATTAAATATTGCCACATAAGAAGGAAAAGAGGGTATTATACTAAGACAAATACCATATGATTTCACTTATATGTGGAATTAAAAGAAAAAAAAACCACAAAACATACACAAACCATAGATAACAGAGAAGAAACTTGTGGTTCCAAATGGGACTGGGGAGATGGGTGAAAAAGATGGGGGACACTAAAAAATACAAACTGCCAGTTATAGAGTAAGTCAAGGGAATGCAATGTACAGTATAGGGAATATAGTCACTAATAGAATAACTATGTATGGTATTACATAGTTACTAGACTTATGGTGTTGATCACTTCATAAAGTACATAAATGTTGTCACTATATTGTACATCTGAAACTAATATATTGTATGTCAACTATAATTTTAAATTTTTAAAGATAAAATAAAACTTGATATCTGGCATAGAAAGTCCTTCAATCTTATTTTTCAAAGTTGTTTTAGCCTGTCTTGGTTCTTTAATTTTTCATATAAATTTTAGGTTTATCATTTCAAGATCCATGGAAAAATCTGTCAGTATTTTGTTTTAAAGATTGATCTAGAAAGAATTAAAAATTTTAAGTCATTGAGTCCTCCCATCTATGAATATAACATTCCATTGATTTGGAGATTCTTATATCTTCTTCAACAATGTTTTGTAATATCCTTATAAAGTTCTTGTACATCTTTTATTAGATTTGTTTCTAAGTAACTTTAGGTATAAGTAACATAGTTTTGTACTATTATGAATGTAATGTGTTTGTATGACATTCTAAATACCTATTACTGTGGATTTTGTATTTTGATCTTGGTTACAGCAAACTTGCTGGGCTCTATTGGTTCTAATAGCTTGTCTGAAAAGTCTCTTGTCATTTCTATAATTTAAAACACTTGTCTCTTACAATCTATAAGTACAGCTTATTTTTTTCTTTTCTTGTTGCATTGGCTTACCATTGTCAGTAGAATGCTGAATAGAGCAGTCAGTGGCAATTTGTCTTGCTTCTCTCATAGTAGGGCAGTTTCTAGAGTGTTACCGTTAAATACGATGTAGGCTTGTCAGTTCTTCTTTATCAAGTCAACAAAGGTATCTTCAATTTGCAGATATGAATTCTATAATCTCTGCAATTATGTCCCTCTTTCTGTCCCTAACATTATTTTTAAGTTTTTATATATTTTCAATCTTTATTATTGAGATTATTACAGATGTTCCTCTTTTGTACCCCCCCTCCATTGTCCCCTCCACTCAGTTCCCACCCCATCCCAGGCCTTTGCCACCCCATTGTCTGTGTCCATAGGTGATGCATATATGCATATAAATTCTTTGTTTAATCTCTTCCCATCTCCCCACCCCCCTTCTCTCTGAGAATCTTTAGTTTGTTCCATTTCTATGTCTCTGATTCTATTTTATCAGTTTATTCTGTTAATCGGATTTCTTATTCATTTATTTTGATTTTTAGATTCAATTTTTGGTAAGTATATATTTGTTGACATTTTGCTGTTCATATTTTTCATCTTTTTTTTCTTCTTTCTCTTCTTAAAGAATGCCATTCAACATTTCATATAATACTGGTTTGGTGGTGATGGACTCCTTTAGCTTTTTCTTGTCTGGGAAGCTCTTTATCTGACCTTCAATTCTAAATGATAGCTTTGCTGGGTAGAGTAATCTTAGTTGTAGGTCCTTGCTATTCATCACTTTGAATATTTCTTACCACTCCCTTCTGGTCTGCATAGTTTTTGTTGAGAAATCAGCTGACAGTCATATGGGCATTTCCTTGTAGGTAACTAACTGCTTTTCTCTCGCTGCTTTGAAGATTCTCTCTTTGCTTTAGCCCTTGGTATTTTAATATTGATGTGTCTTGGTAGAGGCCTCTTTTGGCTCCTCTTGTTTGGGACTCTCTGTGCTTCCTGGACTTTTAGTCTATTTCTTTCACCAGGTAGGGGAAGTTTTCTGTCATTATTTCTTCAAATAGGTTTTCAATATCTTGCTCTCTCTCTATTCTTCTGGTAACCCCATAATTCCAATGTTGGTATGCTTGAAGTTGTCCCAGAGGCTCCTTACACTATCTTCATATTTTTGGATTCTTTTTTCTTTTTGTTCTCCTGATTGGGTGTTTTTTGCTTCCTCATATTTCAAATCATTGATTTGACTCTCAGAATCCTCTACTCTACTGCTGAATCCCTGTATATTATTCTTTATTTCAGTCAGTGTATGTTTAATTTCTGACTGGTCCTTTTCCATTTATTTGGAAGTTTCTAGAAGATACTTGAGTAACCTTATAACCATGGTTTTGAACTCTATATCCAGTAGGTTGCTTTTTTCCATTTCTTTCATTTGTAATATGTTTCTTTGTCACCGTATTTTGGCTGCTTCCCTGTGTTTGTTTCTATGTATTGGGTAGAGCTGCTATGTCTCCTTGAGTTGGTAGAGTGGCCTTGTGTAGTAGGTGTTTTACAGGGCCTGTGACTCAGCCTCCCCAGCCACTGGAGCTAGGAGCTCTAGGAGCACCACTTGGTGAGCTGTAAGCACAGTCTTATAGTTGAGACTTTATTGCTGTTGCTGTCACTGGAAGGAATTGACCTCCAGGCTAATTGGTTGTGAAGACCAACTGCAACTACAGTGGAAGAGCTGCTGTACAAGAGATACCCCTATGGAGCAGGACTTGTTTCAATGGAGCTTTGTTCCTCATTGAGTCTACCCCTTGAGTATGTCACTTATGGATGTCTAGAGTTGTAATCTGGTATGATCTGACATTGACCACTGGGTACACTGGCTCTTGGGTCTCCAAGGAGGTGCAAAGTCAGCCACTGCCTGGGCCAACCCAGCAGGAGCTACAGAGAGATCTTCAGATTCCTCCTCTTTGTATCATGTTTGGAGGTGCCCAGATGAGAACCAGCAATGAAGCAAGGCAGGCTGGTGCTAGTGCTGGGTCTTGGGTCTTTTATTGATAGGTTTGGTGCTCCCTGACCCAGCGTTAGCTTGTTGAAAGATTTTAGCCTGAGCAAGGACAGGCCATTCATATGCAAAAGCCATTGCACAGAGCTTGGGTGAGGTTGTAAATTGGATGAAGCAGGGTCTTAGGGAATCCCTGAGGCAGAGCAAACAGAAATGGCTGCCAGTCATCCCTGTGGCCTGGAAGATCCCAGCATAGGAACAATGATCCCTGGAAGCACCTCCATCTGGGAGAAAGCCGCCCCTGAATTCATACCCCCGAAGCCAGACAATCCAGTTTCTCCTTGTATGTGTCTGTGTTCCCTAGAGCCTTGCCCTGGTGCTGTAGCTCAAAGGAAGTGGGACCTTGTAAATTCAGTTCCTGGTGCTAGCCTTTTAAGAGGAACAGCTGAGTCTCCAGCAGCCTCTGTGTCACTGAACCCCAATCTGAACTGGTTTTTACAGCCCTAGTTCTTACTGCCATAGGACTTCTTTTCCCCCCTCTGGGACCCTAGGCTGGGGGTCTGGAGTGGGGCTGGGACCCCTTGCTTCTCCAGGCAGCCTCCAAAGAGATGATCTCCCTCCAGATTATAAAAGCGGCACACTTAGGTGCCGGACCAGCCCGTGCCGTGCCTCCACACCTCTTACCAGTCTCAGTTTGCTTTCTTTACTTCTCTAGTTGGAGGACAGCTTTCAGGCCGTTCTGGATGATGATTGTTCTGTATTTTAGTTGTAATTTTGATGTGGTTGTGGGAGGCAGTGGGTACAGGCATTTACCTACGCCACCATCTTAGTTCCTCTCCTAACATTATTTTATATATTTACCATTTGTTGTCCTCATTTCAGCTAAAGATTTTATAAATTTTAGTTTTTCTAAAATACTAATTTTGGGTTTGTTTATATGATCTACTATATTTTTTGTTTTATGATTTAATTTATGTATTTTATCTATTATTGCCTTCTATTTTGAAAGACTTTTCTGTTCTTTTTCTCTATTTTGCTCATTTCTTTTTGTTTTTACTATATTTTAATAAATGCATTTATGACTATAAAAAGTATTTTAGTTGTATCCCATAAATTTTGGCATATGGTATTTCAGTTGTTGCTTAGTTCTGAATATTTTATTACCATCATGATTGCCTGTTTAACATGTGAGTTTTTAAACTGTCTTTATGAAAGAGATAGATTTACATTTTTTGTAGTGTATTTTATTTTATTTATTTTTTATTTTATATTGAATCTATTGGAGTGGCATTGGTTAATAAAATTATATAGGTTTCAGGTGTACAGTTCTATAATACATTGTCTTTATACTGTATTGTGTGTTCACCAAGTCAAGTCTCCTTCCATCACCATTTATGGCCCCTTAACCCTCTTCTACCGCCCCCCCATCCCCTTTCCCTGTGGTAATCACCAGTGTACTATTTTCTGTGTCTATGAGAGTTTTTTCTTTTCCTTAATACCTTCACCTTTTCACTCAGACCCCCACCGACCCCCTTCCCCTCTGACAGCTATCAGTCTGTTCTCTGTTTCTATGACTCTATTTCTATTTTATTTGTTAATTCATTTTGTTCATTAAAATCATATGGTACTTGTCTTCCTCTGACTGGCTTACTCAGAGAAAGCAGAATACTATTCATGTCTATTTGATTGCTTTACTTTTAACGACTTCTAATTTAATTTCACTTAAGTCAGAGGTTGTGATTTGTAAGACATTGAAAATTTGTACAGACTTCCTTTGTAAAGTATTTTATAAGTATTTATATTACCTTGAAAATGGTTTTATTTTCTATATTTTCAGTGCATATTTTCATATCTATTAGGTCATTGTATTAATTTGAGTATTTTCTATTATTCTAACCTATTTTGTCCTTAATATCTTATTTTCTGAAAGAATATAAAAATATCTCACTATGTGTAAGAATTTATCAGCTCCTCTTAGTAACTGTTAATTTTTGTTTTCCCTATTTTAAGGTTATAAATGAATCCTAATTTATTATATTTTCCTTGGTGAATTATTGCATGCAGTGTTCCTCTTTATTTCTAGTAATTCCTCAATGCTTTAAACTCTGCTGTAAACAACACTGTCATAGCTTTTGTTTTCTTAGTATTGCATTATGCCTCTTTTTTCATCCTTTTATTTTCAATCTCTTTTTTAATTTTTTATCCTCACCAAGGATATGTGTTTTTTTTATTGATTTTAGAGAGAGAGGACCAGAGAGCGAGAGAGAGAGAAATGAAGAGAGAGACAGAAGAGAGAGAAAGAGAAACATTGATGTGAGAAACATCAATCAGTTGCCTCTTCTATGTGCCCCAACTGCGGATTGAACCTACAAAACAGGTATGTTCTCTGACCAGGAATTGAGCCCACAACCTTTTGGAATATAGGTCAAAGCTCCAAACAACTAACCCACCTGGCCAGGCTATTTTCAATCTTTTTATGATTTTTTATATTTGCTTTTCTCTTTTAAGCAACTTAAAACTAGATATTTTTATTTTAGTTCTCTCTGATAAGATCTACATTTTTAACTGTTCTACTTATAACAATGTATTCTATTTACAACATTATAATTATTGATAACTTTAGACTTATTTCTACCATATTTTTTTATTTTCTGATATTTTGCTTTACTTCCTATTGTGTTTTTTTTTTTTCAGGCTTTCTTTTGGATTGTTAGTTCTATATTTTTTTTATTTTCCTGTCTGCTGGATTGAAAGCTACAAGCTCTATTTACTTTAGTGCATATGTATAAGTTTATGTATATGTTTTAGTAGGTATGTATATTAAAAATATTGTTACTTTGATAATTTGTTTAGTGAGGACCAATCATTGGTAAATTGTTTATTTTAATTTTTCTACACTTTTATGGTAGTTTAGCAAGATATGAAATTCTAAATTGGCAATTATTTTTTCCTCCATATTTTGTTATTGTACCATTAAATGAGCCTCTGCTCATGATTATTTGAAGTTTATTATCAATTTTTCAATCACTTGTGAACATTTTATGTTTTCTTTATGGTATCTTTTAAAGTAGTAGTAGCTTAGTTTTCATTCTTGATGATCTATAGTTTTATTACAGCGAATTCCATGGCATATTTATCTTTATTAATATTCAGAGTATAATTTGCATCTAGTGATTAGTTTACTTCTAGAAGTCTCTCAGCTACTGTCTTTGTAGTATAGGTATTGCTTGTACAAACATTCTCTACATTATTTTCTTCTTTCTTGTCAGCTTCTCTAGGCCTCTAAATTTTCTAAATTAATCTTCAAATACTACCTTCTAATTTTCTCTTCAGCAGTACCCACTTTATCCTATGTTTTCCTTTAGTGATTTTTTTTCAGTTGGTTCTTTTTCATAGCCACTAGTCCTTATTTTATTCTGTCCTGTTTTGTATAATAATTTGTTTCTTTTTTTAATGGATTATTAATTATTTATTTGAGTACTAAGCACAGACATTTAAAAATTTTAGTCAGACTATTTCATCAACTTACATTTATTTGGAGTGAATTCATGTTCTAATGACTTCTTGTTGTGTTTCCAAGCTTTCTATTATTTTGTTCATATCAAACCTTTGTTTTACAGACTCAAATATCTCTCATTCTATTCTATATGTTTTAGTATATATGAATGTTAAATATATACTTTCTCTCTCTCTCTTTCTCTCTCTCTCTCTCTCTCTCTCTCTCTCTCTCTCTCTCTCTCCCTCCCTGAATACAGTTATGTGACTGCTTCTGTTTGTGCCAGTCTCACTCCCAATCCACAACCCATTCTTATAAGCTTGAAGGTGCCTGATCTGCTATAACATTAGGGTCTTGAAGTCCCCAAGCCATCACGTGGTGTGACTCAGTTTCTAAATGTAAAGTAAGTTTTTGCCCTAGAGCCTCCCTAGTCTCATAGCTTTCTATAAAACCATAGCCCCACATTAGAAACTGTTCTTGTTACCCCCATGTCAATTTCCTTTCATTTCAGCTGCTGGCTTCAAAGAGTGAATTTGTTCTTCACCCAACATGAAGCATGCTTAGCCTCTGTAATCAAAGAGCTTTATTCCTGGCTCTCAGAATGGATTTCTGAAACAAACCAAACAGCCTGTGGTTTCAGCCTGTGGGAGGGAATGACTAAGGTCATATATACCAAGGGGCCACAATGTTTAACCTTCTGGTTTCACCTTTTCTTTATCAATCCATCCACTCATTCAACAGACTTTATGAACACCTACCAGAAGCAAATCCCTGCACTAGGCACTGCAGAGAGATTTCTCAGTTCTGGGACGTTATTTTCTAAGATGGACACTCAAAGACTAGCACATTCAATAAAAGTAATACCAGGATTTACAGAGGTCCCTGAGAAGGGTGGGCCTGAGGCCTTTCTGCATTCTTCACATTACTGCAGAAATTGCTACCTCATTACTCAGGATTGTCTTTGAATAGCCTCTTCCCCCATAGGAAGGTGGGGGAATTGGATGAAGGTGGTCAAAATATATAAACTTCCAGTTAGATAAGTAATGTTATATACAACACGATGACTACAGGTAACACTGCCGTATGGTATATTTGAAAGTTGTTAAGAGAGCAGATATTAAGAGTTCTTATCACAATGGGAAAAAATGTTTTCTCTTTTTTTGTATGATATGTATGTTAACTAAAATGTTTATGGTAATCATGTCACAATATATGTAAGTCAAGTTATATTTTATACTTAAATTTACACACTGCTGAGTGCCAATTATAGCTTAATAAAACTGGGAAAGATCGATCAAAAATGAAAATGTAGAAACAAAAGTCTAAAATGTTTTCAGTGTGTATATTTTAAAAATTGTACCTGAAAAATTACTGTATTTCTTTGGTAACATACTCAAACATGAAATTATGTAAAAACAGCACTTCTACAAAATATTCAAACATCAAAGGTAGGTTATACAGTAGCAATTAAAACTTTAATCATTAGGACACAAGTTGTTTGTTTATAGGAATGTATAGGTGCTATGACTTCAAATTCATCCTTGTGCAAATTACATAGACCAAATGAAAATCCCCTTAAGAATAATTATCTGAAGCTTCCATATTAAAGTATATTTATTTTTCCCTAGGATTAAAACAGATTGCATTGGGAACCCAGTCTTTCTTAGAGAAGGGGGTGGGGACAGAGTTGGGCCTTCATTTTCTCACAAAAGGCACAATGTGAAACGCATCTGTGAACATTGCATAATTTGTTATGTTCTACAAAGAGGTGGGTTTTTGTTATACACATACCAAAGCTATTTGGTACTGTTTCACCAATGATCTCTATTCAGGTCCAGAAAAGAAATTGGCCTCAGAAGAGTGAAAGGAGAGTAAATTTTTCTTTAAAAATTAGATACAGATTATCACTTCAAAATACAGGAGGGAATTTTACAAGTGATGGTGCACTGATTAGCTTTCCAATGGACATCCAGTCCTTTATGAAACGCATACTAGCTGTGGTCAGCTGTGACCAATGTGCTTTATTACTCTCCAGAAGAGCTGCACTGAGAATACCCATCTAATTTAATTGAGAAATGTTGGGTGAACTTGAACTACTTCATGGACATGAATAACCAGAGAATTTATTTGATAAGACATTAAAGGCTGAATATGGTAACTATCTCTTTGATGGTTTGATACAATCATCTATTTAGTTAATTAGCATGTCTTTCATATTTTTTGTTATTACTATTCCAGTAATTACATGAGCAGCTTAAGAAAGGGAAAAACATTTCAGTACAACATCATTATGACAAATTATAACCATTACTTATTAAACCATTAAATATTCATGACAGTTTTTATGTAGTTCAATCTTTAAAAAGTGACATCAGTTTTCAGGTAAAGGAGCCTAACAATAATTAAACTGTGTGAAAATTAATAAATTTACTCTTTTTTCATATAATAGTCTCTAAATTATTTTTAAATATTGTTTTCTGATTTCATTAAGAAAAAAAGTCAGGAAGTTGACATGCTATTCACTAATCTCTTGCATTTTTTATTTACTTTTTTTGTAAACTGGGCAGTGCGAACTATCATTATAGTAACTTTGTCAATAGTATGGCACTCAAGGTAGCATTAGATGATAAAGTACTTTTCCTTCATATGTCTGCCAACATTTAAGAGAAAGTCTGTTGTAGCCCCATGACTAATGCTAAGGTATGATTTGGATACATGAATTTTTTCTTACTGTATTTAAATAGTATACCTTTTAAACTATTCACAAAAATGCAGAGAGAGAAACTCTAAAAGTAAATTACAAAATCACACTTCATGTACTAGTGACTCTTTAAATGGAATTTTTCATTGAAACTTTGTCATTAAAATAGAAAGGCCTTTTGGTTGTGCCCATACAAGCATAATAAATTGTATATGTTTGTGATACTGAATGACTCTTGCCCATATGCTGCACTGCAAAGCTACATGAATGAGGCATTTACCAAATCAGGCCCACCACATTAAACAGAAAAACAATCTTTATTCATGGTAACTTATCAGTTTCAATTAATCAACCTCAACAATGGAAATTCTGATGTGTTCAAGCAACTTGAAAGCAATAGGTCATCTCCAGGGCAGCCATGTTGTGTCTTTGTGCCTAAGGTTTCAAACAAAGCAACATCTCCAATAAATAGACATACATATACATACATACATGTGCATATATATACATACCAATGGTTGGCTACAGCTATGCCATGTGGTGTCAATAAAAAAGCATGTTTCTTGTTGATTTTTATCATAGCAAATGTAATTGTTTTCCTTCAAGTATTACTTTTTTGAGCTTGCAAGTTTAAACAAAAGGAAAGAAATTTCCATTGGATGACCATCCTTTCAGTTTCTGTGCTGCTATGTGAATAGCATTGTGCAAACCATTCCAATGGTTTTGAAAAGGGGTAACCATTGGTTTGATTTGGTTACACGGTTTAGTAAAGAGCTCCCTCCCACTGCCTTAGGGTCTGTGAAAGGTCTGTGACCTGTTTAGAACAGCCAAGTGAAATGTCATGTCGCCCCTCCCAAATGGGAGTATCTGCATTCATTTGATCAGTATAAAAAATGATTGGGGATGGCGAGATCAGTGCTTTTGAATTGCAATTTATAGCAGTTTACAAAAATGCACATTGTTGGAAAAGAAAACATGGAAGTGTTTCTTTCTAAATTGCATTACCTGTGAAATGTCATTAGTCTTTTAAGGATATTTACATCCTTTTTTAAAAAATTATTTAGGAGACTTATTTCAACTAAGGAAAACTAGAATTTTATGACATTATGATTTCGTAAATTGTATTTTGGTTTTAATAGCAGAAATTAAGGAAAACAACGTGTCTGAGTTCTTAGGATAAACATGGTTTGTCATTTCCATCTATTAAGTCTCTAAGAGAGTCTTTGCTAATCAGTTGCATTAGCAGGAGATGCCCAGTTATCTTTTCCAGATTATATAGGAGATTCATTTGCAGATAAATGCCTTGTCTGCTGATTTCTATTAGTGAGTCTGAAATCACTGGCATACTGAATCCTACCAGGTTTCCATTATTCTTTCAACTTCTTTGTCAGATGAATATATTCTAAATCATGGTACCATTAGACTCATCTATGTGTAGACATCATTTCATAAAAGGGAAAGGTTATTTCTTATTAACTTCATATATAAATAATACATGAACTTTATCCAAAAAGTTGAGGCAGGCTGTCCAAGTTCATAAAGGCTTAATGCAGCCACCTGGGTCTCTGGGGTCCAGAAAACAATGCCCTTTATTCCATGTCCAGAATCTTCAAAGATCCATCCCTTCACCTTAGGCAGTGGGAGGAACTGGGTATCATTTTAAAGAATTCTTCCTTTAGTAAGAAAAGTTACCTTGAGAAAAGGCCTTCAGAACTTCCCTGATTGATGCTTGACTAGAAAAAGAAAGTCCCTGCTTCAGAAAAGACTTGACCCAGAGAGTCTTCCCAGCATTCCACTTGGAACCTCCCAACCATTGAAAGCCGAGGTTGTCACGTTTTTATCTTTGTTCATGTTAAGCCTTGAAATGACAGCCTGGGTCTGTGTTCCTCTCTCCCACTACCCAGGCTGTAAGTGTCCACATTGACACCTACCGGTGACCGCAGGCTGCAATTCTTTGTCGCCTTCTCCACGCCTCTGGCTTTCACTGGGATTAGCTCAGGGCCTTTGTTCCCCTTCAAAGCTGGAACATCACACCCCATGTTGTGGCTTTCCTGTCTCAGACCCCCAACGCTTTCCTCACAATTTATACACCAGGTAAATGTTCCTCCCTACAGAGCAGAGACCCCAGCCTGTGGGGATAGGGGGAGGGCCAAACCTCCTCCCTTCCCTAACCTCAGAACTCTGCCAATCTGGTCTCTTTCCTTCTCATTCATAATTTTCTATTTCATATGAAGGGGAGATTGAACACACAAATGCAAATTTAAATCTTAGATTCCTGGACCTCAACACAAGCCAACCCCTCCCCTTAAAAAAAAAATGTTACAGTGGCCCCTAATTCTAGGGAGGGCACTCTCGGCAGAAGTTACTTACAAGCACCTAAGACCATTTCTATGGTCTGGGACAGGGGAAACTGCCTCAAAAACTTGACTGACACATGCTATGCTGAAGGCAGTGGTGGATCTGAGCACCTGACCGCCCTGCCCCAGCCCCACCCCCTACACACACACACACACACACACACACACACACACACACACCCCTCCAGGGTCCTGAAGAGGCCTCCATCCTCTGCCTCCTGGGGCCTTGCCTGGGAGAGCCCCCTAACAATGATGCACAAAGCCAAGGGTGAGGAGTGGGGAGTGGCTTGTGTATAGTAATTAAAACAAATTAAATGTCTCTTCCTCTTTCCCTATTTTTAGCCAGGTTGTCACACAGAGAAGAGGCTTTGCGGAGGCATTTGATGCTCCAGTACAGCCCTTTGGAGAGGCCTTCGATACCGGAGGACAGCCTTTTGCGGAGGCCACGGATGCCGGAGGATGCCCCCTCGGAGAGACAGTCTGCAGGGACATCGGAGGGCATCCTTTCGGAGAGGCCTTCCATACCCCGGAGTGCCCCTGAGGCAAAGGCAAAGGCAAAGCCATCAACACCCAGAAAACCCCTGTGAAGGATATGGATGCTGTTGAGTAGACCACGGGGCTGCCTAGAGCAGGACCACGGAAAGAGGCCCCTCACCGTCCTGGCCTGAGGGCTGTCTCCCTGGCAAAGGATACTATCTCCACCATTTTTCTAAAATTACTGTCTCTCGAGATTATGTCTACTAACTGGAAGAGAACGCAAAGTGCTCCGGCTAGGTTCACCTCTCCAAGCCCTTAAAGGAGACTGCTCACTGGTGTTGGAGCGGCAGACAGACTTGAGGGGCTGCCAATTTTTTTTTGTTTGTTATGTTTTCTGGGCTCAGCGGAGCGCCCAGGCACCTTAGGGTGGGAAGGAATCAACTTCAATAAAATGTTTGGGGCACTAAACTCTTGAATCCCTCCAGTCTTTCTGTAACACAAGTCAAACTGGTATGCTGCCTCGCCTGTCCACTGGTCCCCAGGAAGGCAAACAGTAAAGACTGGAAAGGGATTTAGGATTTCTCTAAAGGGGTCTTCCCTTGTCTTACATGACATAGGCTCCTGGCCTTATCTTAAAAGCCATAAACAATTCTTCAGTAAGTGGGAAAACTCTTTGGAGTTTTGCTTTCTGGAAGGTTTCAAGATGAAGATTCAGGCATCTACTCTTTCTGGAATGTCAGGTACCCATTTCCTGAGTGGCAGCTTCCCTTTCTTCCATGCGTGCGTAATGTTCAACTCGGTCAAGTTCCCCCGACACATTAGGTCCTCTCTGTAGGCCAGTTTCAGAATCATAGGTCCTGGGTTACAGATTTCTAAAGCTATTTGTTAAGTCCCAAGAAATATGTTTGTGGTAGCTGTCACATAAAGCCGTTACACTCTGGTGCAAAAGAAAGCTGGAGAGGCGATTTATTTGTGCGTAAAAGGCACAAGATTTAATTGGAGAGAGAAGTGCTATATTCAACGCAAGTACATGGGGTGGCATGGCGCCCTGGAGCATTATTCGAGCTTCATCTACTATGCACTATATGCCACCGTCTCTAAAGGAGTGTTGCCCTAGAAACTTGTTTTAAATCTGCTGCTATATATCAACACCTTGTTTTAGCAGTCCTTGGCTGAATTACAGTTACACAGTTTGGCGCTTCTTTCAAATTTCCTCCCATCAGTTTGGCTAAAGAAAGGAATTTTTCTCCTTTAGAAATGAATTGGCTTAATTAGTAAGTAGATTAATGGCAATTGCTGGTGAGTTGGTTTCCAGCAGAGTTTCACCAGAGAGGGTTAATCGGAGTCAGGTCTGGAATCTTTCCCAGAACTGGCTGCCAGCCATTTCCACCAACCAATCAACCCTACCAGAAACAGAGGAAATGAAATAGAATTTATATTCTCTGTGCTCTTAGCCTAGACAGAAATCCCTTGGAAGCAGCATCCTGCTTGGGTGCAGGACAGACGGTTTCACTTCAGAAATTTCACACAAACCTTGAAAGGTTCCACCTTCAAGATTCCTCTGGGTACCAAAGCAGAATTTCAAAGGACACAACAGCATCGCCACAAAACACTGAGTGTGCGTTGGAAACGCCTGGGGCTCTTAGTGAATTTCAGATTTTAGAAAAGTTGCAAAAGTCTTGCAAGTCTCTCACTAAATCTAGTATCTACCAGAAGCCTTTAAAAGGCTTAGTTGTATGTTTTGCAGCCGTTTCACTAATTTTTTCCATAGTGATAAAAATGCATTCATAGTTTAACTTGCAGCTGCATTAGTCTTGCAAAAAAAAAAAAAAAAAAGTCCCTGCTGAGAAATGCATATAATAGGAAAAACAGATCGGCTGGACAGCAGTGTAATTAATGCCAGAGAGGGCTGAGGCCGGTTTCATAGTTTGTCTTTTGAGGATATCAAGACGAGACCTGGTGAAAAATGACGCATGCTTTAGCATTTCAGAAAGCTGGCAACTGGCAGCGCTTTGCCTTTTTTCTTTGACTTTCTGCCTCGGAACAAAGAGGGCGGCAGAACTAGCTAGGTTGTAATGAGTTCTACGTCCCTAGCACATTAAGTGCATCATGGAAACATATTGTATCGAAATAGTTTGGAGGAGAATACCGGGGATGAAAGAGAATGGGTGCTTTGATCAGCTCCCTGGGGTCCTGAGCACGCACAGACTGACTTGCAAGGAGTTATTCAGCTCCAGCTAGACACACTTACAACGCCATTCAAAGGAATTTGCATATCTGTAATTTATCACATTGGTCCAGAACATTTTTGCAAGGTAAATAAAAGTTGGCTGAATTAAAAAAAATCAATCATCGCAGATATAGAGGAAACTGTGAAACCAGTCTTTCCATTAAAAACATGAATAAATATGTCCAGAAAACATGACGCCTTCGAGGCTGACCTTATTTTTAAAAGTGTCCTTAGAGCAACAGGTTAAAAGCACTGACAACACAACAGTGACTACTTCTTTGTACTTCTACTTTAGGGGAGTGTCCTTGCAGCTTCCCACTGGAATAAAGGCTTCCCACTGGAATAAATGAGATGCATGTGGCTATAACCAGCCCGTGACATGCAGAGAAAAATTAGTAGACACTTTGAGGAGATGTGAAGATGGCTTAATCTCTTTGGCATCTGCAAGTGCTAAGGTTAAATCTCATTTCTTCTCCTATGGATTTCATTGCCATGTCCTGGTTGCTGGGGCTCAACAGGATGAAATACCCTCATCCCTGGTCAATAGGAAAACTTGTTTTCCAATGCCCATGAGAACAAGTGAAAATTTAACAGGCAGGCATTGTTCAGAGTTTTTAAACAACCCAGTTAAACAGCAAACAAGAATCTTCAACTTGACCTTGGAAAAGGCTGTGTGCCTGCAGATCATCTATCAAACAACTCCGGATGACAATGATATATTTCAAAGTATTGTCAGATGAAAAGATTGATAAATTTGCTGCCGCAAAGAGAAAACTTTGGAAACAGGCAACAGGCAATTTAGCGCGCCGCTGCCTCTGCCACCTTCTTCTCTGTCCTTGCTGCCCCATCCCCACCCCTCCACCCTCGGCCTTGGGGCCAACTCAGTGGAAGAGGCCAGTAAATCAGCTCTGTAATATTTCTTAAGGAGCACGGAAAAGCTGTGAACAGTACTTCTCATATTAAACGCAATATTTCTTTGCTTTCGTGGGGAACAAAAGTCATAGCAAGACGTCTTTATGGCTAATTCAGTCAAAGGCACATCTCGGCTCCCCCCGCAGAAAGGTCAGTGTCGTTGTGTTTGGTCCACCAAGGGGGTGTTTTCACAGTGAAAACGGAGCCAGCTGTCCCTGTCATCCCCTCGCCATTGGAGAGCGCGCCCTAGCCATGGTTATTAAGCACACTCTACACCTGCAAAATATACCAATTTCCAAGACTTTTCCAGACCCCTCCCTGTTCTCATGCCCCCTCCTTTTTCAGCTACTAAACTTTGACAACACAATTCAAGCCCTGGATGAAAGCGCTGCACGAGAGAGGAGAGCTTGGGGAGGGGGCAGCTCAGCTAGCTTCTCATGGTGTCTATTGAGCAGCCATCAAAGAAATGAGGCGTCAAGTGTGTTTTCAAAAGTAAAGAAAAACTCCCAAGTAATTGCTTAGAGGCATCACACATTTGCTATTGCCACAAATGAGAATTGCTGAACCCTAATATTTAATTTTATGCACCAGTGTTCAAGGTGGTGCTGCAGCCAGGCACCCTTCATTTCGAAGCGGCTCTTTAAACTTTTCTTTGTACTTAGCGTGTCACTGACCAACATCAGGGGGTAATTTTTTTCTGAGTTGTTCCACATCTTTTAAAAAATCTAAGTACCGATACGCTGTTGTTATCCATTTTACATTAGTCCAACTGGATTTCATAATAAAACTCCTTTTGGAAACATACACCAGCTAGCCTCCTCACCATTCCAATGCCAAAGGCTTGCATCCAAAGATAGGTGACAACCTAACTGTCTGCCGGATGTTTAGTAGCCCAAACAAGAAAGGAACTGTGCAATGGCTGAGAAGAAATTGTAAAATTAGAAATAATTCAGGAAAAATACTTTAAGAGTGATCATTGCCCCAAGGACCAGCTCCTCTAAGACAGGAGTGCAAACGTAACCAGCTTTCTCTAGGAGCACTTGAGGGTGGGGGTGGGGTGGGGGATTAAGGATTCCTATGGGGTTGGACTAGAAGGAGAAGAGAGAATTCAATTTGGCTGTGGTGCCACTAATCCCGATCTTTGTTCAGTCCTTTCACCCAAAGTGCCAGTAGCTACACGAGAAGTCCCCAGAAGTGGGCAAAGTGCAGGAGTGCCCAGGACGCCTGGGGTCCCTGCGACTTTGGCAGGGGGTGAAGCACACTGTCCGCCACAGGAGACGTGGTGGAAGTGCCTCCTACCAGTAGGGAATCCTAAACATTTTTTTTCTGGCGCCTGGGGGTCTCCACACAGCCCGCCAGCAGCAAGCAAAGCGCCCGAGCCTCTCCAAAGCGGTGTCAGCGCAACCTGTTGTTGGAACAGGTGCTGACCGCCGAGGGAGGGGTTGGCGTGAAGCTGCCAAGGGACTAGAAGCAAGGGT